>NC_080594.1:111904911-112523411 GCF_027887145.1 Ammospiza caudacuta
GCTTCAAGGTATTTGAAATTATAAACCTGAAAAATTTTAGAGCAGACATGCAAGGAGATTACAGAGAATATGGGGGAGCATGAATGTAAAACATCAGAATTCTTCTGTTTTCTTATCAAAATATTTTTTTTTATGAATCAACACAAAAAAGTGAGTTTTGTACAGTGACATTTCTCTAAAAACGTTATATATCATCACTGAGGGCAGAGTGCCTCAAATTTTTTTCAGATTCTTTTTTCCCTCTTTATTGCACAAAATAAATATATGGGCCTTCCCAACTGAAAATTTTCTCAAACATAATATCAGGGGAGTCTTTCAGAAATATATCATAGTTCTGCAGTGCCTATTACTCTAAAAATGTAAACAAAGTCAATTTGTTAGTTTTGAATTTTGTCAGCTTCTGTTTCGGACATCACTGAGGAAACACAGCTCTCTGTTAAGCAGGCATTTCTTTCTCTGAGGCCATGTTGAAATAAGTGGTAAATAATCTATTTTAATTTAGTTTAGTCTAGTTTTAATTTAATTTTATTGTTTTCTATCTATTTCCCTGGGTGAGATTAAGCCTCTCTGGATGAAATTAGAACTTCTTCCAGAAAGCCTTTTTTGAGTGCTACAAGAGAACCTCAATGGATTCTTAGGGACTGGAATTCCCTGCCTAGAACAACAGAACCCCCAAAGATAATGCCCAGAGGGTTTAAAGCTGATTCTTCCCACATTCATCAGGTCCAGATTAACCCCAGCACTGACCCAAGGGGCCGGGAGCAGCAGCCCCATTTTACAAACCCTGCACCACACCAGGCTGTGTCTGTCTCGGTCATAATCACAAAGAAGAAATATGGGAGCCCTGCAAAGACCTTGTAAACCATGTATGGGACAAGCTACAGCAGAATGAGATGACACATGGGGCACCACAGAGTGGATGGTGGTCTCTGCACACCTGCAGTTCTTGCTGAGTGGCTGGGAAATGGTGATGATGAAATGAAATATTTTCCTAAAGATCATCATCTAGAGGGTAATCCAGCTTGGGAAGTCAGAGCTCCACTGAAGAATACATTCTTTATGTGGACAAAGACAAGCAGAGTAGCTGGAGGAGCCTAAATAGGAAAGGAAACCTTTCACTGAACCTTTTAAACCACAAAAGAATTTACAGAGAAACAAACCATAAATAAGCAGGAAGCTTGAACTGTGTACTGTGAGCAAATCAAAAGCAGAAAAATATTTTCACAGTGAAAACTATGTAGGTATCTTGCCCTTCAAGTGACTAATACTGATTGCTGTGCTCTGCTAACATGTAATTTGCTGGATCAACTCTTGGTTGGCAAAACTGGAGTGAAGGTGGAAAGAATGTTCATGTTCAGCACGTTCAGCAGCTAAAATCTCTCAGAAAATTTAGAAACAGAGGATTATTTCTTGTGAAGAAACAGATAAGAACATTGTAAAAATGAACTGAGAGTCCAATAATTTTTTGTATTATAATTTTTAGAATCCAGAAAGAAGGGGGTTTTTGGTAGAGGTGGTTTTTTGGGATCTTTTCTTTTGCTTTTTTTGCCTTTTTTTATGAATGGAAATCCTCCCCTAATCCTTTGTGTTAGAAACAGAAAAAGGTGAAGCAAATTTATCAACAAATCTGGTACACAGAAAAAGCCCCACATGTAATTATAATCACTGTTTGATTCCTGAGAGATAAGTGATTCCTTGCCTCTGCCTCTTCTTGTAGTCTTGGCTTCATTAAAAAGCATCTGATTGATCACACTGACACATTTAAAATCCATCTCCCCACAGCAGAGATCTGCAGCAGAAGGAGAGGGATTTTCATCTCACACATGATCTCATGTTCTCCAAGCACATCCCACAAAGCAGCCAGCTGGGGGGAAAGGGGAGAACTCAGCATTCCACAGGTTGGGGGTCACTCTCAGACCCACAGGTACAGCAGGAACGAGAGTCCTGACCCCCAACCAACACAGCACACCTAGAAATAATAACTGAACTCTGAACTCCAATATCCCACACCAGCTCTATATATGAGATATGGATCAAAAAGATGCCAGTTCCAAGTAGCAGCCAGGAAAATGATTCTGCTTTGGACACTGAAGTTCCAAAAATCTTTAGGAAAGGCCAGACCCTCGCCACTTATCATGGTTATTCTGAATATATACAACCTTTTAAAAAATACTTATTAAGATTCATTCTTTCAGCCCCCTCTGGCAAAAGGCTAAAAATGAGCCAAGCTGGAGGAGAAGTGAGTGGGAGGAACTCATGTGCTGGGAATTGCAGCTGTAGCTTCAGTGGACCTGTGAAGCTGCAGGACCCAGGGAGTGCTTTCACTCAGCCAGAGATGACAGAAAACCAACTCTGTGTGCTCTGGCCTTGTCAGGGTTCCTGACTCTGAGGTTTCTTCAAAGGGTTTTTCTGCCTGGAGTAGCTGTCCCTGTCCCTGTTTCAGTCTGATTCACAACTCCATTGCTACAGCTTTATGCTGATCTAACCCTTCTGAAAATCAGTCAGCCAGACTGGCGCCAGCATAAAAGTGGAGTGATGCAGTGGTGAATCAGACCCATGGTTACAAAACACTGTTTGGAGGGAATTACATAACTGGACTGGGAATATTTTTAAAAAATTAATCACTTTAAAAAAAACAAAATAAAACAAAAAAAGCAACCCAACAACAACAAAAAAGCCTCAACAACCCCAATAGGATTATGTTTAAACTTTCCTGATGACAGAATCATAAATATATTGCCTCTTACTTAATCACACACTGACCTGTTTTAGATTCATTAAAAAGTTCAACAAACCCAAAAGATATGAAGTAGTGCTACTCTATTTGGCATTCTCTCACACTGGAAGGCAATGCTTTGCCTTTGCAGCAAATTTAAGCGGGAGAATTAACACTTTCCTCAGAAAGTCAGGGTACAAAATGCATCAGGAGGAGACTTAGTGCTGAGTTGAGCTTGTTGTAATGAAATAAAGACCCATTTTGTGTCTCTGGGATGGGATCTACTTTGTATGACTGAATTGAAAGCTGATATCCTGCTTCATCTCATCTACTCCATCCTTCTGGCTCTCCCTTGGCAACAGGTGCTGATCACCAGCAGAATTCAATCTGCACCACTCTCTGCTCTCACAAGTAGAAACTGGGACAGGATTTAGTTCAAATCCTTTTGTTAGGAGAGGGTTTGCTGCCTTATCTGCAGACATGGGAGGGTGTTCATCACATCAGTTGGTACTGCTGAGCAGAAGTCCAGTCTAGTCCAGCCTTCTGAAAACCACCAAAAGTTACCAAAGCTCAAAAGCTTTGTGATCTATTCCAAATGAGATCATAGAGAGGTGTAATCCTATATTAAGCACAACTAAAATTATTACATCACAGGTATTTTGGCACAGCATGTGTCAAAGTGCCCAGCTTTTTTCTTCAGGGTAGGTCTGTCCTCTCACATGTGGGTATCTCAGGACACTGCAACACTCCAACACAGCAACGGTGGTTATTTGGGCCCAATACATCTACTGTGTCTTCAGGTATTACAAGGGTTCAGGTTTTTTCTTTTTTTTTTTTTTTTTTTTGCATTGCAGTATTAAAAGGTCTCAGACATCTGTGTGGTTTCATTTGCTGCTTTTTCAAACTGAAATCCCAAATCTGGCTCTCCATAGCCCCCTTTTGCTGTGGCTGTACTTTACCAAAAGCTCATCACCCACATTCAGTCCAGCTCACTTTCCAAACTGAAAAGAAGGGGCAAGTTTTACTTTCCTATTGTCTTGACAATCATTTTTGCAGCTGCATCAGTTATAAATCATGGACCACCCCAAAAGTACTTCTTTATTAACTCCTTGTGAGTGCCCACAGTCATCTCAGCTGTCTTAACCTACGATGAAGTTGAAGAGAGAGTTTTGTTCTTTTTTCCATAAAAAATCAATTCCCAGCTTTAGGCTTGGAAGTGAACATGGAACTCTTGCTCACTGAACCCTTCAATACCACAACTAAGGTGGTTTTGAGGTAACTTGGAAGTAGTAAAAGATTGGTTTAAACCATTAAATTAAGTACTTTCATTTTGCAGAGAAAATAGGCATTTCCTGGACTGTACTGCCACAGGGGGTTGCAGATAGACATTTTTATCAAAAATTCAGGGAAGGATTAGACAAATTTATGGACATTAGGTCTGCAAAAAGAAATGAAAAAAGACAGCATTGCATTCTCAAATAACCCTAATATAACCATTATGGATGCTAGAAGAGAATGATGGAACAAAAAGCCTTGTCTTGCTATTTGTTGGAGATAAATTCCTGGGTTAAGTGGACTGTTGATCTGACTCTGAAAGGCATTTTTTCTGTTTTTATAGAACATGTTTACTTTCACCAGTTCCATTCTCTATATGAACACGAACATCATGAACTTTGGACTTATGATCCTTTACCCCAAAAATTTTCAGAATGAAAGCCCGTATTAGCTTTGAATACAGCAAGACTATCTCACTTTCTTTGCTAAACTTCAGGCCAATAATTTCACTGTAAACTGGATTTTTTGCTTTTTATCTCATGCACAATATTCAGGCTACAGCTCTACTGCAGTCTGAAAGGGAGTGTGTGTTTCCCATCCACTTATCCTTCATACTGTGAATTCTGTTCTCATCTGCAGTTAGTTTTAAAAAGATTTCTTTTCCCTTTCTTTTTATAAATTCCTGCTCTTTGTCCTGTCTGATGTCCACGCTTCTCAAATCCACTGATTTACTCAGAAAGTACTTTAAAAATCAATATATAGTTGTTGCTGCAGAAACTTGCTAAGTTGTTTGTAAAACATCATCTGGGACCAGGCATGGAAAGACAGGGCTTTTGTCAATCATATTCTCTTATTATTGATTGTCCTCAGATCAAAGTAAATATGTTGTAAGATGTACTGAGATACAAGATAATTTCCAGCTGCTGGGAGAGGCAGAGTCCCCAAATGCTTGACAGGGAAATGTGAAGGCCAGGAGCTGAAGATGGTCTGGTGGATGGCACACCAGCATGCACAAAGTGGTCTTTCCAAAAATATTTCTGCCATTGCTGATGAATGCATCATTTCACTAGTTCTAAAACTGGCCTCATGTGCTAATAAATACTTGCTTACTTGGAATGCTTGCCTTTCATTCTTGCAGGCCCTAATGATTTTAATTCACTCCCTCGTTTGCCCTTTTCTTCCTTCTCTCTGAATAGACATGGGAGGAGCCCCTGCATATTAATCTTGTTAAGTGTGCTGGAGCTGATGGTCTAAAATCTAAACTGCTTGATTTAGCAGCTAGAGGTAAGTTTCCTCTTTATTTAATCTCTCTCTGGAGATTGATGAACTGCTCTGAAAACACAGCAAGGTCATACCTTTGCATAACAGTGAAAGCAAATTAAATGTGACCTTTCACAGATCTAGTTCATGATTTTTTGTAATTCCTAAATCCCATGGAAAAAAAAAAATCTCAGAGAAGCATGTTTTGGGGTTTTTGGGTTGCTTTTGTTTTTCTTTTTTTGACTCATTGAGTTGTTTTTATTACTAAAGGCGTTAAATCTTTCCTTTGTGGTCCATCTGTCACAAGTATCCTGCCACTTGTTGGCTGTGGCTGTCATCCCAGGGTAATAGGTTGCAGCTGTTTTTAATAACTTATAGCTGAAATCCTCAATATGTTAAATCACCAACTGCTTTCATGAGAAAACACTCAAAAAATGCAATCAACACTTACTCATTGTTACAACTAATAATTCAGTATTCACATGCATAGCACTCCATATCAACATGACCATATTTCAGGTTTGCTTTGAAGGAAAGGAACAAGTGTTTGTTACAGGATCAATTCTAGGATGGCTCATCCTTGAGAATAATTTATCCCATGGTGATAAAATGTGGATGTGTACAGAAGTTTACCACGATGTCCAAGCTGAAGCAATAAAAATTTATTGTATCCCTTGCTTCCTCACCTCTCTTCAAACAAAAAGCATGTTTTTTTCAAGAACCATGAAAGACATCGCTTTAGGGTGAGATCCTGCTTCATTTACTCTATGAGCACTTCTTTATATTCACTCAGTTTCACTGTTTTTGTTCTATAATGGTACTGAAACACCTCTTCATTTTGACTGATTGTAGCAGCAGGGGACAAAATGAAAATCTCTCTTTCATATATGTGTATATATTTACAAGTATACTTGTGTCCATGTATATGGGCATATATCCATATGTATGGCAATGTGAAAAATCCCAAAGTGGGCAGGAAAAATGTAGGCACAGATGTAGAGTTGGAAGCCACTACACAGAGGTAACTATATAAGTCCCAGTGAGCTTGTAAGACAGAAAAGCCCTTTCATCTTTCTTTTAGCTCTAAATGTAAATAATATGAACAATAGGAGACAACTTGTCCTGCTGTTTACTCTCCCCTCTGTCTATAACATTGATGCTCTGCACAAAAGCATTCCTCAGTATCTAAATTTCCTTAGATAAAAGAGAGTCATTTTCTTTCATCTCATCCTCTTGCGAGTTAAATCCATTTGTTCAACCAGGAGAAAACATTCTGTAAGTGCAAATGTATATTTATTATGGGAGTTCTACAAGAAGGCTATTTTATATAAGCAGTGGTACAACAAGCTCACCATTTCCCATCCTTGCCAGTGTGCTGCTCCCTTGGGCTGCAGGCACAGGGGCAGGTGGGTGTTTACTGTGCTGGCAGCTAATAGGCAGAGCCATTATGCAGCTCTCCTGGATGGTTAATGGGGAATATTATCCAAAATTGACCTTGTTTAGACACGGAGTGCCTTTGGCCTCGCTTCAAGGCACTTAACATGAACAAGTATCTGATTATATGGGCTTTTAAAAGACTATTGCTTAAGCAATATCTCACTGCAAGAAGCCCTGGTGTGCACCAGAGTTTTCCTTTCAAAAGGTTGCATGAAGTATAACTTCATGTAATTTAATTCATATTTGTCAGACTGATGAGAATGGAAGCCCAGGAATTTAGACCCAATAAGTGCATTTTAATCTAGTACAGAAAGAGCTGCTCACTGTCTTTGTTTTACATTATTGCCCAGATTTCTTAGCACACAAGTAAGTTTTACCTTTTTGGCAGACATGCTGTGCTGAAATTTCAGGTTGTGCCATGGTTTGGACAACCAGAGATGAGACCAGAGGAGCACACAAAAAGGCTGCTCCCTGTCTCAGGTACATTTTGTATCTTTTTCTAGAGGCACAAGAGCCTGCTGTCAACTCTGCATTCTCACAGGGCTCCATTTCTTAGACACAGGAATTACCAAGCGAGCTGTTTGAACAGCTTGTTTCAGGGTTGATATTTAGATATCTAAATAAAGTGGCTGTTCTTAGAAGAGACTCATGACAAAAGAGGAGATGATAATAATTCTAGTATATTATCATTTCACCTGTCTTAACTAAACAAAGCTGTATCAGGGCTGTCAGTAACTGGAACACATTAGGCTGATAGAAGTTATTATTACTTTTAAAAGATAAATATGCAAACAATAGATTAAATTTTCTCTACAGCAGTGTGTGATTATCAGTGATGACAGGTGAGATGGGGCTAAGTATAGTGAATGTACCTGCATTTAGACCATTGATGGAAAAGCAAGAATCTGAATATTCTTTTTAGCTGAGGCAAAGAGAGCAGTGCAAGCCCCAGCTTCTCCTACAGGAATAGTGAATTCACCTCAGAACATAATTACAGTATAAATCAAAAGCCTGAAAAATGTTTTTCTGGGGGCCAAACAAAAAAGAGAATCTCCTAGACTTTCAGCTTATCAAATGGAGATTGCAGATTTTTTTAGAAATGCATATTAACATGCTTGAATTACTCTACGACAGGGTATATGTATATATAAGGTATATGGTGCCTATGTCCTTTCAGCAGGGTGCTTCACCTGGGATAAGCTGCAAGTCTTAGCTGCCCCATCACTCTTTTCTGTCAGGCATTGCCGTCCCCCTCTATAATGTTTTGGGTTCGGTTTCAACAATATAAGTTTATTTAATTGCACTTTTTCTGTAGCACAGCTTCCTTGGGCTTAGCATGCTCTCCAGAGCATGAATGATCTGGGGTTAATATACCCTCAAGAACCTCTCTTACTCAATTTAAAAGGCCAACTTCTCTCATGCAGAAATGGTCACGTCTTTCTAATCATTAATGATGTTTAAAATAATAATTTATTCACCTTTCCAGGCTATTACAACTACAGTTCATAAAGCCTCCAGTTAAAGAGCTAATTCCCATTTCTCTAACCACATGCAGTATTGCACTGCAGCATGGTCAGGATCTAAGTAATAAGAAAAATATTTGGCAGAAGAAATGTCTATCATGTCTGGCACAAGAAGAGCAGATAAATTGTTCAGTCAAAAGACTATGGCAAAACTGATAATTGAAAGTGGACTTTCCAAATCCCAGACCTGTGCCTCAAACAAAATTGCTGCCTTCTTCCAAAATATCAGAGTTTCATTTCAGTTTTATCTCAGGATTCCCTATCAGAAAGGTAAAGCATCTTTCACGTACTTGTACTGAAAATAAATTTGCCACACAGTAAGGTCAAGTTTTTTAAACCCATTTTTACAGTTTTTATTTCTTCTATCATTATTTTAAAACAATTAAACTGTATGATTACATCAATAATCAATTAAACACTTGTTAATGGCCCCTCCAATGCCCCTCTACTAATGTGCTGTGCTAAAAGTACAGGCAAGAGAGATATGACACAATGCTACAGAGAGACCCAGCAAAGAGCCATCACTCTTGTCTCTACCTGGCATTTAGGAAGGAGTGAAAAAAGGGGGAAATTGTGACTCATTAACTCAACTGTATTTGCAACATCACGAGCTCCAGTAGATGAAGAATTGCAATCATTACCCAGGAACCCAACAGCCCATGAAACCAAGAGCCAAGGTTAAACAGGCTGTCTAAACAACAGGGCTTTATTGTCTAGTACATCAGATTTGCTCAGAAAACAGGAATACAGTTTGTGTGCATAATGTGTTCATCAAAAGGCAGTTGCTAGCAGAGCATGGGGTGCATAACTCCCAGTGCAACCCATTGGGATAAACATCTACTCTGCCTTTTGGGGACAATTTAAATGTCTGCTGAGACACACACTCAGGCACTGGGGAGACTAAATTATTCCAATTCATTTCACATGTTCCACCAATAACAATTTTATTTCATTAAGAGTGTGGACAGACCCTAGAGATCTGAAATGAACTTCAGTTAGAGCTCAAGGTGTTCTTCAAAACTTGCACATAAAAAGGGACACAAAACAGAAAGGAATTAAATACAAGGTAGGAATAAGGTTAAAGAAAGAAACAATGCTTTTGACAACAAAAATAACTACATCAGAAAGAACTGTGCAGTGTTAGAAAATTGTTACATGCCTATAATATGCATTCTGGAAAAAGGATCAAGGCACCATCGTCCAAGGTGCCACACAGTTTTTTAATAGCCAGTTCCTCCCTGTAGCATTTTTATCTTCATTTGTTCTCTTTTTCTCTCTCCATCTATACCCTAGTTTCTGAGGGCCAGGCTGCCATCTGTCTGATGCTCTGCCCTTGATGGGACTCCTCAGGATAACATGCTTTTAAATGCAAGTTAGTTTGAGAGAAGGAGGTGAGGCCAGGTAACACGTAGCTTGCTGCACAGTCAGAAAAAGGCTCCTGCCCTTCCCTGGCTGGGCTGGAAGCTCCAGGCTACCTGGCCAGCCTGGTCCCTCTGTACAAGAATGAATTTCACCCTGAGAGGAGAACTTGGGTGCAGGATACACCACTGACAGGCCATGGGGCTGGTCCATCTGTTTGCATTTCTACCTGAAATGTGAAATTTATCATCAGAGGGAAAAAAACCTCAGTGCTACAACTTGCTCAAATGAAAACATACACTTGAGCTTAAAAGGAGGAGACAAACTGGGATATTCAGCTGAACCCTGAGTCTCTAAGTCTTGCAGGTCAAGATGAGAGATCTTGGGAAATGTAATTGTGGCTGGTCATTCTCTAGCATCTGTTTCCTATTACTGCCACTGTATTTTCAATATAATTTTTTCTGCTTTCTGCTAGAGAAAAAATAAATCGGTGCCAATGCAGAAGAATTACCATGGATAATTCTTTATTTCTGTGAGTGACATGATCTAAATAACAGCTTAAAAGTAGCTAGAGAAGCAGGAAGCCTCTTACTTTTTGACATGGCAATAGAAGTTTAGATACTTTTAATACAGCATAAATAGCTGACAGAACTCAAATTACCATGACAGATCTCAACTGTCTGATCCAGTGGGCTAATGCCAACTTATAGCAGTTTAAAAACTGTGCCAATGATACATGAACTGAATATAGCTCTTTTTTGCAAACCAGGACATAATTCTACATCTACTTAGTGAGCATACTTATTTTAATATTTAAAAAATTAAGCCACTTCAAATTAGATTTTTTTTATAGGAAAACCCATGACTCGCTAAGCCAGTGTAATGTTCTTGAAATCATGAAAAAAACTTTGATGTGTTGATTCACTGCAAGAACAAAATTACACACTTAAATTGAATTAGTCCAGTCCAGACCTCATGATTCTGAGGATTTCTCTCTCCACAGAGATCACTAATTGTGAAATTCTTCATAGGCATACCTGTGCTTGACAGGAGAGCAGCCTGATCTGCCAGCCAGTGTTGTTAAGATCAGCTGACAAAACAGTATTCATGTAAAATCATAGGCTCAGAAAGAAATAGCCAAGAATTTAAACAAACAATATCGTTATAAGCAGCTAGCAATTATCTTCAAGCATTTCAAAGCAAATGAATCACCCTCTCGTGATTTCCCTTGCAAAAGTGCAGGCAAATTGTCATGGTTATTGTGGTTGTTTCTGTAATTGATCTAGTTAAGACTGTAGAGTGGAATGGATAGATGGGTTTAAATCATCTCCCAAGGAGGTCTGATTAACCTTCTGGATTTGTTGAAGCAATTTGGAAGGCTGGAGGCAGCAGGTTTGCCAAGAGGATGCCAAGACAAAGATTTGCTTTGCCTCCGGTTCTTCTTGACACAAACCACAAATGCACTCCGTACCAAAGCAATGGAAAATAAACTGATTGGTAATGAACGAGTTAAAGCTTTAGGCCTCCTGCAGCAGTGTCCTTCTGTCCTGTTGCTGGGCTTGCAAGGGTTTTTCAGGGTGAGAGAGAGACGAGAATGTTGATTTCATGTTCAGAAGGCTGGATTTATTATTTTGTGATATATATTACATTATCACTATGCTAATAGGAATAGAGAGAGAATTTCAGAAGCTTGCTCAGCTAAGAATAGAAAAAGAATGAATAAACAAAGGAGCTCTCTCTGATTCTGTCCCAGAGAGAGCTTGGTCTTTGATTGGCCCTTAATTGTAAACATGCAACATGGGCCAATCACAGATGCACCTGTTGCATTCCACAGCAGCAGATAACCATTGTTTACATCCTTCTTCTGGGGCCTCAGCTTCCCAGAAGGGGGAAAAATCCCAAAGAAAGGATTTCCATGAAAAGATGTCCGTGACACTGTCCTTCTGCAGTGGGACCTCTCCCAAAAGTCCCCAAGGATGGTGAACACTGAGGAGAACAGGTTCTGTTCCCCATGTTCACAGCCTGGCTTTCTGCCTCCTTAACCAGGAGCTGAAAACTGCATTTGGGAGTCAGGACCAAGCCCCTGTAATTTTGTGTTTTTCAGAAAAGGCTCTAAGAACACCAGGAACAGGAACTGGTATGGGTGCAATTCGCCACTTTTGTATCTTATTTCTCCTGTTTCTACTTAACAGAACTGCAAATAAAGATCTGGATAACTTATACCTACTCAGTATTCCCATGGAGGAATCAGGCGGGAATATTGAGTATTCAGGCCCAAACCCAGTATTCCACCAAGATTTTGCTATGTGGAAAAAATGTTTGTTTCTTTATTGCAATGTTTTCCAACATTTTCCTGTGTAGAAAGTCTTCTCCTTAGACTGTGGTACAGGAAAATCCAGATTCTCAGGAATTTTGCTTTCTTTGGTTTTCCTCACTAATTCACAGGGAGCTTTTCAGATATCTATCTTGCCACTTTTTCATAGTTAAGAAGCCCACACTTAGAATCTCTTTTTAGGAAGAGTTTTCCATAGCCCCGGTTATCTTCCTCACCTGCTTTGGTGCCTGTGTTAGTCTGAATTCAGAGGCATTATGAGCATCCATATGTGCATTTTTATATTCCCATTCTATGCTTAATTTCATTAGTTATGTGTCTATAACTCAGAAAATCTTAACCTGTATTTAATGGTACTTGATTCCTTTTATTAAGGCTCAGTATAACTTACTCTCCTATGATAATTTTATCAATTCCTGGTTTAGTCATCTACATATCCTCTTGTGTTCATCAGCTCTTAAGTTTTACCCATGGAATGCTGAAGTTTCTCTTGTGCCCTCAGAGGCTGAAGAACAAAGGAAGGTATTTGTCCCATCTGCTTAAAGAAAATTCAGATGCCTAAAGGACAGTTCAAAATGTCAGAGTTTAATATTCATGTCTTTTTCATACAGGCAAGAAAGAAAAGTAAATTCTCACCTGGTGGTTCTTAAGGGCAGACCAATAAAATGTCTTGAGCATAATTATTTGCCAACCTGAATAATTTTATCAGATGCATAATGTTCTATCTGATTCCCTTCTTCCAAATTAGTGCATACTTTAAATAGAGAAATTAATATAGAAATAATTATATATCTTGATGGAGGGGCTCTTAACCTTAAATTTTGTTTTAATTTTCTGTTGATTTCCTGTTGCAACTCTTTCAAGGAACTCAGTGGAAGGTTTTTGGATGCTCTAAATAAAGTATTGCCAGTTTTTTTCCCTATTTCAAAAGGGGTGATTACAGAACCATAGAATCACAGAATGGCTTGGGTTGCAAGGGGCCTTAAAGATCATCCAGTTCCAACACCTCTGACATGGGCAGGGACACTTCCCACCAGACCAACCTTCAGCTTTCAGGGATGGGGCATCCACAACATCTCTGAAAAATGTATTCCCATGCCTCAACACCCTCACAATAAAGAATGTATTCCTGATAGCTAACCTAAATCTACCCTTTTCAGTTTGAAGTGCTATCCCCACATGCCCTTGACAAAAGTCCCTCTCCAGCTTTATTGTAGCCTCCCTTTAGGAGCCATGAGGCTGCTGTAAGGTGGATGCATCCAAACAATCTAAAATGTTAACATTTTTGCCATTACTTAAGAAAAAATCAGAGAAACTACTTGATTTGAGAGTGACATGGTGATGCTTTTAGATAAAAATGGTTGTTTGCTGTCTTGGTAGGGAGGTTTGCTTTTGCTGTAATTCTCATTCAGTCAGGCGGAGCAAGCAGTATTTTCAATGAGCAGCCCCACGGTTTGAGCTGTTCAGTGTGTGTGGGATTTGAGGGGAAAAGCAGAAGCTGCAGAATGGAAAATTCTGGAAGGAATGGGATTGCTGTGTGAAGGAATGGGATTGCTGTGGTGTGCTGAACCAGATCTGCAACACAGCCATTTCTACAGCCAGTCTGTGGCATGGGAGTGAGCCTGTGAGGGCAAACTGAGTCACTCCACAACAGGTGAAAGAAATACAGCTTGAAAGCTTTGAGAACTTCAGGAGATTGATGTGAACAGCACAGAAATGTGTGTGCAGAAGACTCAACAGCAGTTTCTGAAAAAAATCAGATGGGTAGAATTTTATCTTATTTTCCTTATTGCTTTAATTGAATGGATTATTCTGTTAGCTCAGTTCTAACTCTGTATTGCTGATCAGGAAATCTGAGAGTCTCTTGGCATTTTGTGAGCTATCCATGATGTGTATAATTGAATGAGTAGAATGTAAGTTTTGTTAGTATAGGATTATTAAATTTCATTTTCTTTAGGGTTTGCAAGGGTATAATGTTACAGCACATAGGGAGTTTTGTGTCTCATCACAGCCCCAAACACTCAGCAGGTGCCCCAAGACTCAGAGCACATTCATGTTCAAAGCCTTCAGTCCTACTCTGAGAGTAGCTAGGAATCAAATTTTTTGTGCACTTGATACATTCAGTGGCCATAAACCCAGTAATTAAACTCTTGTGTGACTTCATAGTGGTGCCTTTTTTCCACAGAGGGAAGAATTAATAATTTGAAGTTATTTAACACAGTTATTTCAGCTAGTAATTCTAGTACATTAAAAGATATGAAACATAAACCAGTCCCATTTATATTCCAGGAGCAGCTGAAAATGAGACCGAAGCAGATTTTTCTGTCTGACCAACAAAGGCACAGGACACACTGAGTGTGTGCTGGCTGCTGCCACAGCACTGTGCATGGAACAGCAGTACAAACAGAAAAAAAGGTTACAATGCACACATTTTGGGAGGGCTTGTGCTCCTATTGCAGCACAGACATGTTTGTTCACTGTAAGCTGAATGAGTGGAAAGGCTGACAAAGCTGCATTGCAATGGCAAATTTGCACCAGAGCACCACTGGAACTGAATATTTAGAGTCAGGAGATGCAAGGGGTGAAGCTCCCATTGCTCCAGAGTACAAGATGCCTGAGGCTGAAGATTGACAGTGCCCTCCAATGCCAGTGAAAAAGGCATGAAAATTATTTGTTCACCTTCTTGGTTTGGAATGCTCACCGTGGGCATTTCGGATTCTTATAATCTGTGTATTTCAAAGGCCTTCTGATTCTCTCAGGAGCCATATTTAAAATTACAAGGAGACTATAAAAAAAAGTTCAAGCCCAACCAGTTGCAATTTCCTTTCTTTTAGCAAAACCAAGAGGTGTAGTTGTAGTTATTAATAAAACAAGTAGGATTTGAAGAACTGCTCTCATGTGTACCCTCTGTTCTTGGAGTGCCTGCAAAGGAGAGAGAGCATCAAGAGGTGTAAAGGGGATAGAATAATCCCAAATTTTCTAAACTGAAAAAAGCTGTCAACACCTAATTGCTTCACATTACAGCACTGAAAGGTGGGCAGGTGGGGCAGCTTGTCACTGCCTGGGTGAAAAGTTGAACTCAGGGTTTGTAGCATTTCTCTTGGGTCACTGAGGGAAACAGAGAGAGGAATTCTTGTCTTACATCTCTGTATTGTCTTGTGAGCCCATGCTTAGTATGAAATAAGAAAGAAAAAGGCACTGCAATTAAATTTGTTTGAGTTGGCAAGCTCTTAAATAGCAAACTCTTGGGGAGGCAAGGAGAAGGTGGCTGCAGAGACAAAAGACTGAATTTCATTAACAGTTACACCTACAACAGTTCAAAAATAATTACCACGCAAAATGCATTTTTGTTAGAAACAATTATTTAATAGTCCTGGAACAAAATTTGCTACTTAATTGGGAATACTGACAGGTAAAATAGGGAGAAAATATTTCAGCACTGTGACCCTGTACGCATATGCCCTCTACTTAAATGCTTCCCAGCCTTCTCTTTAACACAGAGTGGTTATAAGCTAATTTAACACCTATTGCTCAAATTAATATCTGGTCATAAGAGGGTAACATCCAAACCCAGCACAAATCTTTTGGACTGTCCCTACATCCATTTCTGCTCCTGCACATCCTGGATCCTCTGGATGGGTTGGCAATGCTGATCCCATTTGCTGGCAAGACCAGGACCCCCATTCCTCCCACCCTGCTGCAGTGGATTCTGGTCTGCTGGGAGGCCATGGGGCATTTGTCAGCCAAACTCATTCACAGCTCATGGTATGGACATTACGAACATCAGAAACCAGGAAAAGGCACCAGTGATGCTAAAAGAGTGAGAAAAGACCACACAGGAGGAAAAAAAAATTGGCTACAAACACAATTCGTACTAAAATGCTTAGAATTTTTAAGAGGTGCATAACTACAGCATTTGAGCACGTTAATTGAAATATTTTTTAATATTAAAAGCATATTTCATCCCTTCTTTAGAATCACAGACTTTGAAATAAATGGGTTCTTTTATTATCAAGTTCACTTCACATTATAGCAAATTAACATTCAGTGGTTTAATTACCCATAATATATTCAGTTTAAAAGAAAAGAACATCCATTTTGCCTAGCACAGCAAATCATAAGTTCTCATAGAAACGGACTGCTTAATGCAGAGAGAATTCATAATTTTCTAGCAGTGAAACCAGTTATCCATGGTAGTAATACAAGAATATTCCTGGCAGTATTGGAGCAGATTAAATGGACCAGATTAAATACACCTGATTCTAGCAATTTCTGTGAAGCACTGAAGAAGCACTGAAGAGAGAAGAGTAGCCCCATTCCTAATCCTCCCACCACAGGGGAAAATCATGCTCATCTATTTCCCTTCTTTCTGTTCACTGAATATTTAGGATGCCTACAGTGTTTCTAGTCCACTTAATTCCTGACTTCAGTTAATTGTAAGGCTCTAGTCATCAAATCTTAATATGCTCAAGACAAAATTAAACTGGGAATGATGTCTCCACAGAATGCCTTTTCTGCCAGTTTTCCTTTGGAAAAAGAGAGGTTTCAAATCCTAATATTAAAAGAACTTCTCAGATTATGAAGGGGGATAAAAACCCCAACAATTAAATCCCCCAGAGACAGAAGCAAATATTATTGTGGGGAAATTTAGTAAAAAAAAATTAGTGAGTGATAAAATAGGGCACCATGGATCCCTGGAAGTATTTTGCATAAAGACTTGAACATACTGAGGAAGGAAAGCACATATCACAGGGATCCTGACTTCCTGTGAATATGATGAAGAGGTCACTTCTTTGCTGCCCCGCAGTGAAATGAAGAAGGAAGATGCTGGGAAGTGCTGTTGCTAAGTTCTCTCTTGGAAACAAAGCATTTCTATCAAACATATAACTGACCTCAGGTTTACATAGAAGTGTCTGAATTACTTTTGCCGACTTCAAAATGTTGTGGTGTCAGAAAAAAGCACGTTACTAAAATTGTAAACAGAAAATAAAAAATTGAAATGGAAAGTGCTTTTACTTTAAAATAAATCAAAAGGCTTTAAATTAAAAGTGGAATTCAGTTCTTCATTGTTTCCTCTGCAGCTAATCATTAAATTCCCAACATATTTTGCATGTACCTCCAGGAAATACTTTATTTAGTTTGAATAGGTTAGGGAGTTACTGGTATGAAACTTATGGAGATGCTTATGCCTTCTTTCTCTGAATTAGTATGGATAAATACACTCCAAGTGACATAAATGTCTTCTCAGGTTTCTCCTGAGACAGGTGAGCTCATGTAGCAAGTGATGGAGAAATTTCATTTATATGTTTGCAGTTAAGCACAGCTCCATGCAGAGGCTCAGGCTTCTGTTTCTGTGGTGCTTTGTGTATGTCCCAGTGCCCCTGATTCCTGTGCTCCTCCTCTACTGCATCCAGAGGGGAACCCACTAGGATGCTCCATGTTTGATGTGATTAACTCTATCAATATTAATTCTTTGTTGTGCCCTATGCTGCATGATAATAGTTATTAATATTCTCCAAGACTCCAGATATTTGTATTCACCATTTTTCTATTATACTAAAAGTAATATAGTTCTTTATGATATGTTAAATATTAATAGCATTGCTAATATTATTAAAAGAATGAAAATGCATATCCCCTTCAGAATTTATTTATTTGGAAAAAAAAATTTGTTTTTGTCTAGAGCTTGTTGGATGACTTTGGCACAGTGAAGAGCCAAAATGCAGTCTTCTTATTCTTCCCTCCAGAGTCCAAAAAACAAAAAAGACTCAGTTATTTCAACCGCACTGAGCAACCATGTTGAGCTGTACCAGGACAAAATAATTTTGTGCTCATAGGAATTATTATCCAGGCCTACAGTACATACTTATTTTCTCCCTGTAGACAGATGAGAGCAGTTTAGAAGTGCTGATTTCATTATATCAGTCAAAACAGAGTCCTCACACAAAGAGTTACACAAACACCAGTAAGGTGTCAAGAATTTCCCATACCAATGCCTCTCTTCTCCCTCTTCATCATGTGCAACAGCTAAACAGAGACAGTTCAAATGATGGAAAAATATTGGGAGAGTGGGAGGGCATTTCAACCAATTTAAATTTTAAAAAAATCCTATTGAAAGCTTGAGTTCCAAGATCTATGTCAAAGCAGGTACTAATTATTAAATATATATAATGTATATTGTATCAGATGGAGGTCTGTATGTATGAACCATTTTTTTTCCTGGGTTATGTTCAAAATTGAGAGGTCAGTGACTAGAGGAAACCACAGAACATTAAGATCAAATATAAAAAAATAACTAAGTTGTATAGAATCAATTTAAACTTTTTGGTTTTTCTACTGTCAAGCAAGTAGTGTCCAAACACAAATGTCTAAAAGGGGATAAAGACTTCGACACATGAGAATTACAGCTGGTTCTAAATATCCCACATGTACTACCCAAAAATATATTCTTCAAAATTATATCTAGGAAGTAAGTTTTTGTGACCATGTGAAGCACTAGAGATGTCCTTTCTCATCACAAAGGAGCTCCAAAAGAACTCTGCTTACTGCTCTTCTGGTCAAAAATTAAAATTTTTGCAATTTATGCTTTGTAGAAAGATCAAGTCTGGTTGTAAAAGGAAAAAGAATTGTATAGGCTCAATAATCATCTTGTTTTATATTCCTAAAAATGGCATAAAATCTTGCATCCTGCACATTTTAAATCTAACTGGAGGTTAGATGGAGTTAATGGAGGTGCATTGACGATATTCCCTCAGAAACCACCATCTATAAAACACAATTTAAACAATTCCAAAATATTGTATTAGAACATTTTAAACCTCTTTTCAGGATAATAGGATGATTCAAATAGCTGTCACTGAAGTAAATATAAATCACAGCTTGACTAATCATAAACAAGCATTGATATTAAAAAAAAAACACTTTTTTTCTAAGTGAGCCTTCCAATGCAGTGCTGGGATTTCTTTTTTAATTCTGCACTGAGAGAAGTGCTGGTGGCTTTATCTTTCATTCAAAGCTGAATGGAATCTAAAGGTTATCTTGAACATTCAGGCTTTAAAGGGCCTTATATTTTCCAAATATTTTATTTAGACAAAGACCACGCTTTTCCTGAGTCACAACAGCTGACATGTTGTATTGGAAAGGCATTTCACATTTATAAGGTGACCTTCCAGACAGACACTTGAAATCTGCACAGGTAAGAGTCCACCTGGAGGAGAGTTTTGTTTGCTTGGGTTCCTTGTTTTCCAGAACAAGAATTTATCTCTTCTCTCTATTTCTATTTCCTGATTTGTGACTTGATCCCTTGTTAACAGCTGGTTTGAACATCCCCTGCCCATCCCAGCTGTGTGTTTATGTCACTGACAGTGCTGATGTGTGTGTGTGCACACAGAGGGGAAGATGGAGGAGAAAACAGGGAGGGGATACAGCATTGTAAAACTTTTACAGTTAAAGGCTCAACAGAATTCCCATTTCAAACTGCTTCCACCCAGAAGAGCTTCTCTGCTCCTCCCTGCAATGTGATGGATTGTTATAAGCCCATGATTTACTCACAAAGTAGCATTTACTGCTTTCCACAGAAAATAGGGGAAATTCAGCTAATGGAGTCATTTCTAACAGTTTTATGTGTAAGAAAGGAATACTAGTTAAGAAACTCTGTATAGCAGCAGCCCCCATGCCTTCAGCTGAGAATTACTAATTTGCACATCAGCATTGACTTTGAAAGTCAGTTCACAAGCAGATTTATTACAGGATGTAATCAAACTCTCACTCAGCTGCACGTTCCACCAGTGACATGACATAATCCATTTTCTGTGTGTTAGCAGCAGAGCAAGCTCTTTCTAGTGTTGAAATGTCAGCTGTGCAGCCTGACACATGTTTTGATTGAGTTTGGGCATCCTGTTGGGCCACCAGAGAAACCGACTTTTAAAGCGGCGCTTATGAGGCGCCTTTGGTACATTTATCTTTGCAACTGTTCCTTTGTTCTGCTCACACAGCACGCTGTAAAGTGAATTTATTTATCTCAGTTCATAAAGGAAAGCCTACCAAACATGTTTCTATGTAAAGTTTAAAAATAAAATCCGTAATTAGATAAGAATCAAATTAAAACCTGACAAAGGGTGTTCTGCAGCCCGTTCCATTAGACGCCACAAAGGAGCAGAACAGCAGGACAGATCAGAAAAAGATAAAACATGAAGGGACCTGGGAAGAGTAACTGAACAGGGAGAGCTGATTATGAGATGAGACAATAAATTGCAATGGAATAGAAGGACAAGGATTTGAGAAGACATGAAAAGGAAAAAGAAAGACAGAATGGAGACTGGTATCGTTCAAGACACAAAGCTATAAAAAAAGGTGGGGAGGAATTTTTTGAGTTATTACAGTGACAGTTCTGGACATCTGATTTCCTAAAAGACAAAATAAAGGAGGAGGATGTGATCTACTTGTTAAATCTTAACCATTGTTATGGCTTACTTTGTAAGGGTAACTGTAAATGGCTGAGAATTAAGAACAAATATTTAATTTTACACATGTTGTTGCAGTGAAATTTTTCATTAGAAATTTCACTTGTGTATTTATCTTATTCTGGATTAAGATGCAATCAATTTTCTTTTTTTTTTTTCCATGTAGAAAGCATTCAATTATAAAATAATCAGCAACAGGGTTTCTATCATATCAAAAATATCATAAAGAATTCAACATTCAGAACAACACAACTTTCCATGATGTGCAGCAAAAGATTTTGCACCATATTCAAAGGAGATATAGGAGGAATTTGTAGAGGAATTGGACATTCTAGCTTGCAGTATATAAAAACTGGGACAAAGTTTGTCAGGGTCTCTTTCACAAGCCTGTTGAAGTCTTGTTTAGTTTTGGAAAGTCTTTGGGAAGGTTAGCATCTACACTAAGGCAACTCCACAGAATTCTTCTTTTTGCTCTTTGTTTGCATTCCTGAATTCTTTGTTTCTATTCCTGCAGTGTCTTTACAATAATTCAGTGGATTTTGAATAAATCCTTTTACTAAATACCTATAACCCGTGAATGCTACAGAAGGTCAGGCTGGCTTCTGTGGTCATTGAAACATGGGCACAACTGCCATCATCCCAAAGCAGAGCTAAGCTTAAACACAATTATCTCTGCTGTTACAAGACTTGCATTGGTAGCTCCATGACCTAGGACTGTGTTTGGTTAGCATATACAACATTTATTCTTGTGGTACGGGAAAAGAATTTCATCTTCTTTCATGGTGATGTCGTTCATTGTATGTCTAAGCATAGTGATTTTCATCCTCAGACAGATATCCAGCCTCCTGTAGGGAGACAGAATTTAACCAAGCCACTGAGTCTAGTAACATGGACTGAAATCTCAAATATTTATGATGAACAACTCTTATTTGAATGCTTAGATGTATTAACCTACTCCAAGGCACTCCAAGAATGAAGAGATATTAATAAATTTGTAATCCATTCCAATGACTCTTCCTGTAATTCAAATAAAGAAATCTTTTATCATTTACATTTGTAATGGTTAGAGGCAACTGAAACAAAAGATCATAAAGTGATTGGTATTGGACAGGACCTTAAATGTCTTATATCTTGTTCCAATGCCCCTTCCATGGGCAGGGACACCTTGACTAGACCAGGTTGCTCAGAGCCTGATCCAAAATGAACCCCACTGACTCTCTTGAATAAGTTTACAAGTTATCCTCAGTGCTGAGGAGGTGCTTCCTTAGAATCCCACAGCACAATCCAGTGCCATCAGAAATCCTGCTCAGCAAAGGAGGCAATGAAAGAACACTTCCTCTTGTTTTCTTACAATTATGCGGTGAAAATGAACTTTTAGTTGTCAGTAGGTGTATTGACAGAACTTCTTTTGGTTTTAGGCAAACAAGCAGGATCCCCAGATATACTAGGATAAGAGTTTTTGGCTATATTTTAATAAATTAAGGGTTTGATTCTATTTTTTAACTAGTCAAATAAGAGTAAAACTGGCGGTTTGGAAAAAATGCTAATGCATAACAAAATTTGGGCTGTATCCCAAGTGATTAAATCCTATCTAATTAATGCTAGTATAAATCCAGTGGAATTATATGGAAATAAAATTACACATTCTTTCTTTGGCCTAATGGACTGCAACATTCAGTCCACATTGTTTAATGTAACAGAATTTACTTTTGATATGCAAAATATTACAACTGCCAGGACTCTCCTGCAGGAAGAAAGGAAGAATCTGAATAGCTGCCAACATGAACTCTGGATGCAGTACATTTTCATCACATAGTCTCAACAAACACTTCTTCCATTAACTTTACTCCTCATTGAGAATAAATCTTTCTCACAGTTTCATCAGATCAGAATAATTCATTCATTTGGAGCAAGCATAATATTTAATGGGAAGCTTGAACTATTTCTGTCATGGTATATTTTTTGCAAATGTTAAAAAAGAGATAGGTGAGTAAATTTTGAATTTTAGCACTGATTGTGCCTGTCTGTTGAAGCACAAACTTACTTCTTGAGCAGGCAATTTCTACATGATCCATGACATATAAAAATAACATAAACTTGAAAGACATCATGTCAGTAGCAAAAAAAAAAGGAAAAAAAATCATTATTCAAGGCCATATAGATGTGACAGAACTGATATCATTGTAATTTTTCCCATAGAAAACAACAAAAAAAATCACAATCATTCAGATATGTGCAAATATTCCTCTATGCTGTCTCTAAAATTCACATGAGTAACACTTAAACCTAAAAGATAATGAACCCAATACCTCAGGCTTGCATATATATTCAGATTAAATTCTATGTTCTACAGCCAAGCTTGCTATTTTATCATTTTAATGATTCAATCATGTGTAATGAACTAATTTGCTACAACATCTCCTTGAATTCCTTGCTGATGCGTGTCCGCTGTTGCCCTTTTCTTGCCCCCAGAGAATTTTTAATACAGATCAGGAAAACAAATAAAAATACACACCCAAAATAAAACAGGAAAAGTTATCTCTTTGTCATTTGTGTCCTGAAATCAGCATCATCCACTCCTTACAGAAGACCAGAGATGTATGTGGAACTTTGCATCAGCTCCCTTGCTCCAGACTGACACATTCCAGTGATCAGAGCAGTGCTTCTGGCTGGAAGGGCATTTTTAAACTGTAGTTGATGTGAAATCTTGGTCGTGAGAAAGACACTCAGAAGCTCAAGTTTTCCAAGGAGGTTTGTCAGGGAAACTGCCTGTACAGAGCCAGAGCAGGAGACAACAAACAGGCCAAGGGTTTGCAAGTAGGGAAGCATGTGAGTGAAGATAACAGATCTGCATGACTGCTCGGATAAACCACCTTCCATTGTGCAAAAAGTCTGGTTGATTGTACTAGGTGCTAATAAAAATGGATAACTATATTCTGAGGCATCCTTGAAGGCTTTTTTCCCTCCCCAAACATTCTGCCTTTGGTCAATAGGATCTGTTCTTCTGCTAATGCTCTAGATAAGCTACCTGTGTGTTCAGTATTTTAGGGTCCCCAGGATGAGGTGAGAGATGAGTGAATCTGACTCCATGTTCTTAGAAGGCTGATTTATTATTTTATGACATATATATTATATTATTTTTTGACAATATATTATATTAAAGAATGCTATACTAAAACTATACTAAAGAAAAAAAAAGGATACAGACAGAAGGCTTAACAAGAATGAATAATAAAAACGTGTGACTCCTCAGATCATCAACATGGCTGGCTGTGATTGGCCATTAAGTTAAATCAATTCATGTTTGATAAACAATCTCCAGACCACATTCCAGAGCAGCAAACACAGGAGAAGCTGAGGATTCTCAGCTTCCCAGGAGAAGAAATCCTGGCAAAGAGATTTTTCCAGAAAATATGACAGTGACACTTGTGCAAACCACGCAATGAAGATATTAAAGTAAGACCCGACTGCTGTGCATTTCAACAACTCAGAAATGAGTTCACATTAATGAGAACTTTCCATTTATAGGAAAAAAAAATATAAACACTAAAGGAAAGGAGCTGGTTAGATTTCATGACAGACAAGGTGAGAAAATTGATAACACCATGAAGCACTTATATACCCAATTAATGAAATTAACATCCCCTCAGATAACACTCTTTTGTCATGTGAATTATGAGCAGTCTCTTCACATCTATTTTGCTGAAAATAAATTGGTTTTGTGAGGCTTGAAGGTCTAGAGATTTACTATAAAGGTGATCACCACCACTCTGATTACTTTTACTGAACATTAACTATGAGAAGTAATCTTGCAGCTAGTCAGATGCTCTAGCAAGTGCCCAAAGTAAATTCTTATGCAAAATACATGGTTTTAGGTAAGTCAAATGGGTAATTGTAGATGGAGAAGTGACCACCCAGAAAAGCATTTTTTTTCACAAAGATATAAAAATTAATAAATAATCACAACTTATTTTTAATCGTCACCTACCTTATGAGCAGAGCATGGTTTTATTTAGCTGCAAGTGTTATCTATCTTGTCATTGGAGTATCAAAAACAAAGAGTGTATCAGTAGTAGGTGCAGTGATGCTCTGAATGGGGATACAGGTGTGGAAGTAGAAGGAAGTAGGTTTTGGTTATGATTCCAAGATACCAGCTGAAGATACCTGGGCACCCTGTGTGTGCTTTGTTCTTAAAAAAGAGCTAACTGGTTTTGGAGCTTTATTTGGCTCCCTCCTCCACAGTGCACAAAGGATTAGTGGGTACTTCTTTTATTAAATACAAAAGACCAATCTAAAAATTAGGATTCGTGATTTTACTAGCCACTGCACAAATACAGAGCTGGGCAGTCTCTGTGCTAAAGGGATTACCTGAAAAATACATTAAATAAAGATTACTGTGCCTTTCTTATTTAAGAAGGTGGAGGAGTTCAGTTCTTCCAGTCATAAAAAAAGGAAATAAAAGATCACAGGTTTAACCCTCGATGCCTTGAATATTGCTCTCCTCATTTTTATTGCCAATATTTTTCATTATGTTTGTGGAGGTTATGTGTTCATGAACCTTCCTCTCACCACAGCATCCTCACAGCCAGACACACACAACTCAATTTTATGCAGAAATTTGCAGAAAATAATGCTTTGTGTGTGAAAAAAGAAACAACTGAAAGCTTAAAAAAAAAAAACCAAAACAACCAAGCAACTCTTTCTCTGCAGATATATTTTTTATACACTGCCCAGTCATACATATTTCCAAGTGTGTTAAAAATAACACATATGTGTGTTAAAAATAAAAAGCATATGAGTTCACCACATGGCATTTCTGCATGGAAGGTTCACCAGGGAAAGGCAGGTCAAGGATTACAACTGTAATGCTGAAATGGACTGAAAGCAAAACTGAAGCATTTGTTACAAAGCTGCACCCTTGGCTCTGTGGCTCTGAGAGCTCACCAGGGGCTATTTCTACACATGAGACATTACAGGAAGCAAAATTAACCATCTGACATTACTCAAGGTAACTATGAAGAGGAAGAAGTGACCATAAGGTCTGGCCTTTAGCAATGTACACGAAATCTCGGTGGGAGAGACTTTCCTCACAGGAGCAGAAAGATGCTACTGAACTTATGTATCTAAAACATGAGTGAATTAAAATTCTAAATCTCACATATCACCCATAAAAATATGCCTTTACCAGGCAGATGCAATCTAAGCCCTAGGAAAAAATCCAGTAAGGGTAAAATCTTCAGCTGAGTTGAAGAAAATAAATTTACTAGCAGGCAGTCAAGAATTTTAACTCTGCCTAAAGACAAAGGTCTGAAAAAATACTCTTTTGCAAGAAAAGGATCCCCTTCCTGTCTTGCACCAATGCTGCCTGCATTAGAAGAAAACGAAGTGAAAATAGCATTCACCGTCAGGGAAGGCACCAATGTGTCATCGTCTCGCTCAGCAGGGATTAATTTATCCAACTTACTCCTTGATGATAAAAAATTTGGAAGCTGCAGATGCTAAAACGCAGAGTTATGACGCTGTCACTGTAGAGAAGTAAACATTTAAATCTCTGGATGCTCAGAGGAAAGCTGCAGAGCAGTGCCCTGGTCGGGACACTCATTGGCGTGAGCGGCTGCTCGTGCCTGCCTGGACGCTGTGATCAGGAGGGGAACACACACAGACAGGTGAACCTACGCGTTCAAACACCTGTGATAGTCTCAGCACCCATGTGGGGCATGGAGCAAGCAGTCTGTGGAGCTCTGGGTCTCAGGAAAGTGAGATTGCTGTTCCCCTGGGAGGTGAAGAGCCTCAAATGGACCATGGCCCTGCTGCCACTGCAAATCTCTGGAGAGGGGAGAAGGGAAGCAGGGGACAAAATGCTCTGAACCCTGACTGAAAATGGGAGGATTTTATTAAAGCTCTTAGTAGTAATCTGTAAAAGAAATACAATGATGCAGAGAGGCCTTTTTCAATTCAGAAAGAAGGAAGGAAATACGACGCTTAAGAGAATGTGGATTTATGTAGCCCACTACTACTAAAGAGGCAATTTTGAGGCAATTTTACTTCTGCAGTTTGGCTAATGTGTTTGGTGCTGCCTTATAGAAAAGAAAAGCAAATAAAACCACCAAGGAACAGACTATGTGGAGATAGGTGGAAGAAATTTCAAGTACTGACAATTTCAAGAAATTACATGGGAGTTTCCCTAATGCCCACTCCAATGTAAAACTTTTCCTGCAACTAGCGAGCAATATATTTTAAACATTTCTTCCACAAGTTCATAAGCCCAAAATAGACAAGACATAGCTGTACTGCTGTGAATTATAATGTTGTGCTTATCCACTTGAATTAACAGCAACACCCCTCCAAAGCAACTTGCACTTCACACAGCTTCAACAGCAACAAAGCAAATAAGGAGAGCACTGCTGATTACAGCCCATGTATAAGAAAAAAACATGTGCCCACTACCCAATTTCTCATTGAGAACATGTAGAACAAGCACAATGAAGCTGAAAAAAACAAATTACATTAGAAAAATACGATTTTTTTTTTTGCGTGTGTGTGACTGCATACAAAATAAACATATGAGAAAAATTATCCTGGGGAGTAATAGTAGTAACAGTAGTCCCTGCAGTCTGGATGTAAAGTATAAACCTTTTATCTTAGCAGAAGCACAGGAACTTACTCACTGCATTCCTTCCAGTGTGTCTGTGCTGTCGCCATCACCACCAGCTATTCAGATGGCCAGGATCTTCAAACTCTTCATGACTTCTGAGACCTCCTCTTTTAAAATGGGGTTTGGAGACAGAAAAAGTGAAAAAGAGACTGTTCAAGCTGAGCAGACAACACCTTTGCATTTCATGGGGTAAAGTCTAGATTAAAATCCTGCTGGTTGACAGTCTAAAAAAAAGGCCTAGGAGAATTTTGAGTGTCTGAGCTCACACTGCTTGTACATTTGCATAGCATATTCACTGCAAGCTTAGAGATAACAGAAACCAAATGTGTTTTATGTCTGGAGTCAAAATGAATTATGGACTGATAAGAAATAAGCAATTTTAAAAGAAGAGAAAATACACAATCATGTTATTCATAGATTACAAAGGATTGTCCACAGTATCTGTAGGACAACAGAACAACAACTGTTTACAGTTGTGACTTCTGCTCCAGCCTGTCCATACTGATGTGGGGCAGTCAGTGACATGAGTGCAGCACGAGGTGGTTCCACTGCTCTGGTGTACCTCAAAGTGCCACACAGCTGCTGTAGCTATGGGACCATGAATTGCCAGGTAAAAGGGAAGAACAAAACATTTCTGCTTAACAAGCAGAAGTTGTTAGAACCGTTAACACCAGTGTCTGATGCAAAGATCTTTCCCACTCTCAGGAGTATTTTAAAACTCACATTTAGAACAGACAAAATGTTGTGCAATGGGACCTCTGTCAGCCAGAACAGTCAGATGGGTCTGTGTAGAGGAAACCAAACCCAAAAATTTTATAAACAGCTTTCTGATTCTGAGGTCTTTGCTCTCTGGTTTGATTTCAGCCAATTCACTGGCTTCTGACTTGCAGCAAAGTCTGTACTCTCCTCTCTTTTTCTTTAGAGATTTCTCTCTCCAGCCCTTCAGAGACCTCAAGTTCCTTTCACTCTTAACCCCAGAAATTGTCTGTCTCCAACCAGGCCCTATCCCCCTGTAGAAGGCTTCTGAGAAACACCCACTGTTTGACTGTCACTGTTCATCACAAATAATTTTAGAAACTAAAGTATTCTGGCTGAGAACCAAAGGGAATGAAAGAAGTTTCCCATGAAATGTTGTCATTTTGGGCAGAAAACATTCCTGCATCAGAAATTCTGTTTAGCACCAGGAGGTTTGATGGACACGTTCTGACAAATTCTCATAAGGGTGAGTGTCTTCAGAGAAGAAAATTTCTGTTTTAAGTGAGGTTACTCATTTTACTTGACATTACTAGAGCTGCTTCAGAAAAACAGTATGTCCATCTTTAATGCTAACACACACAAGGAAATTTGAATTGCATGCAAATACTCTTTTCAAGTTTCACAACTACCCAAAAGCAGAAAAGTTAAATGTGACTCAGCTAAACAGGCTGCAAATCATAAGCATGAAGACTGTAAATGAAAAAGGGAAGAATATTGATTTAACCAAGTACTTATCCAACAGATTTGTATGAATTGTTCACTGCAATTGTAGAGCACAACTCAAGGCAGCTCAGCTATTATCCCAGGATCCTGAGGCTTGTCAGAATTTCACCCCTATTAAATAAAAGGAAAAGTCTGAATTTTAGGGCATACATTCATTTTATTAACTGCAGGGCAGACACCTCTGAATCTGGGTCATTATGAAGAAGACAAAATAGAAGTTATGATGCCACGAGGAAGAAAGAAGATTGAGTGGCTGAGTGCTGATCCCTCCTTGAGAAATTCTCATATCCTTCATCCAGCACCTTCTTCATGCACGAAGAGTCCAAGGAAGAGTAAAATAAAGCTTGACCCTTCCATAGTCTCTGTTCTCATCTCTAGGCTGGGGACTCCTGTTCATTTGTCTTGGTTTCAGTGAGGATAGAGTTAATTCCTTTACATTCTCTGGTATGGTGCCATATTTTTTATTTGTGACCAAAGCAGAGTTGATAACACACTGGTGTTTTAGCTGTTGCTGAGCAGCATTTGCACAGCATCAAGGCATTTTCTGCTTCTAAGGCTGCCCTGACAGTGAGCTGGGACTGCACAAGAAATTGGGAGAGGATGCAGAGGGAACAGCTGACCCCAGCTGGCTGAAGGGATATCCTATGCTGCATAACCTTTTGCTCAGAAATAAAAGCTGTCAGGAAGTGTCACAGACAGATTTTATGGAAAATCCTTTCCTTAGGATTTTTTCTCCTGAGAAGCTGAGAGGCCTCAGGAACAAAATGTAAACAATGATTGTCTGCTGCTGTGGAATGCAACAGGTGGATCTGTGATTGGTCTCATAGAGTTGTTTCTAATTAATGGCCAATCACAGTCAGCTGGTTTAGACTCTCTGTCCGAGACACAAGCTTTTGTAATCATTACATTCTTTTTCTATTCTTAGCCAGCCTTCTGATGAAATCCTTTCTTCTATTCTTTTAGTATAGTTTTAATATAATATATATCATAAAATATTAAATCAAGCCTTCTGAAACATGGAGTCAA
The DNA here is from genome assembly GCF_027887145.1 of Ammospiza caudacuta. NCBI lineage: Eukaryota > Metazoa > Chordata > Aves > Passeriformes > Passerellidae > Ammospiza > Ammospiza caudacuta. Next base: position 111,934,436 of record NC_080594.1, read on the forward strand.
CATTCTCGTCTCTTCCCTCATCCTAAGACCCCTGCGAACACGATCACAATGAAGAAGGAGGAATGGGGATATCTGAAGTTAATGTGTTTGTCTTCCCAAGTCGCTGTTATGCACAAGGGAGTCCTACTTTTCTGCCAACTTTTCTGGCTGCCATTTGAAAGTAGTGAATTAATTCCTTATTTTGCTTTGCTTATGCATGCAGCTTTGCTTTACCAATTAAACTGCCTTTATCTCAACCTTGTAATGTCTCACTTTTGCCCTTCAGAATCTCTTCTCTGCTGAGTGGCTGTGGGGGACTTAGCTGCCTACTGGGGTTAAACTGGAGCATCCTTCAAGCTTGTTTATCCTTAGGGTTCAGAAATTTCCCGGCAATGGCAAACAGAGAGTGCCTGATTATTTCAGCCTTGTTACTAGTTTGCTGTCTTGGGAAGACAGGCTACTTATATTGATAATGTCATGCTCAGGAAAATGTAAGTCTGCTTTCCTGGAAAAAGCTTCAATGTCTAGGCTGAAATACGAAAGCTGGGTTTATACTGCCATCATCAACTTCTTTATAGCAAAGGGAGGATACACAGTTAGTTGTTGAACCTTAATAAGGTAAATTTTATGAGCAAATCTCTGTACTCTTGAAGAGCAGATGCAATATTACACTGCAGTGAATACTCTAAGCCATACGGGAGGAATCCCTTTATTATCCAGGGTTTTCTAGAAAGGACTGGACATGCTGAGTTCATGTGGCTGCCCTATGTGAGTCATTTACCCATCAGCTTGAATCAGATTTGGTATTACATAGGAGTTAATTTCCAAAGTGCCACTGTAGGCTGCATACTCTCTGACACTTAACAAGTGTGAAAATAATATCCCAAGTTCTGGAAGTTATATTTTATAATCAATTACATGAGTATCCAATATAATACCATTCAATAAAATACCATCAGTGTTTACACTAGGTGTCTTTAGCCCATAAAATATTTTCAACGTAACCAAAATAGAATCAATTCCATTAATAAACACTATTATTCCCATCAGTGATAAGAGATAAACATGAAGGTGGGTAGAAAGGATAGAATTATAACCTCGTCCACTCATTTTTATTGGAAGATCATGTACCTGAAACTTTGTGGTTTTTTACTGCCAAAAATAAAGTGAAACCAAGTATCCATACAACCATCTCAAAATTATTCTTTTCAGTTTGAACTAATAACTATTTAATTAAAATCAACTGCCTGAAAGTAAAGCAACTTTAAATAATAAAACAAAAAAGCACAATTCTAAAAGCCATAAGTAATCTAGGTGCATTCTGTCCTCTGTTCACTCATTAGATCAAAACTAATGACAGTGTTCAGTCTAGGGGCAGTGAGCTGTAAAAGAGCACAGTGTTAAAGCTCATATACATCCTGACAGGGTGTTTGCTTCCCATGCTGGTGCTCCCCAGGCAGGATTGCCTGGGAAAGATGCAGGAAAGATGCAGCCATGGATCCTTGTGGGCACTCTGTCCTTGGGAGCTTCTCAGTGTTGGATTTGTCCTGCTCCCTTGAGACATTCAGGCAGAAGGTTCCCTGTGCCATGGCAGGAATGCAAACCAATTACACAGAGCTGGTGACAGTGGCCTCATAGGAACAAAGCTCTGTCTGTGAGGAGAGCTGTCGCTCAGCTCCTGACAGCAAGGAGGTTTCCTGACCAATCTGTATCTTTCCAGCAATAACAAGAATAGACACACAGACACACAGACACACAGACACACACACACACACACAAAGTATCTACACATTGTATGGTCAAACATAAATACACACACACTACACTTATGTATTTAGATACAGATACACAGGCATAGGTACAACCCTCTTTTAATTTTAGAAATGTGAGCCTCTGAAGTCACAGATGCTCTTATGATCTGCATATGGATGTGAGAGGAAGGGAATGGATGGAGAATATCTTATGGCAATTTCAGAAGTAACCCACCTGATTTTCTGTGAAGAATAGTACAGTATTTATGAAATGGGTGGAAAGAGTTGTAAAAAACACAGTCTCAGACCGTCTTATTATAGATGGCCACAGGGTGTCTAGACTTTATCAACAATCAATAGTCGTGGTGATAAATAAGTGAGTCAGTTTTTGAATTGTAACCTTGTTAGACAAGTTTAGTGTGCTGCAGAGTACAGCTCTTTGGCCAGTCCTTCCTTGGGAGCCATTTCTGGTACAATTACAGAACCACAGAATCAGCTATGTTGGAAAAAAACTTTGAGATCATCAAGTCCAACCTATGACCTAATTGACATTGTCAAATAAAGAGTTTGCATCTCCTCCTCCCCTCCAGCCAAGAGCTTCTCCCTCTCACCTCCAGCTGTGGGTTTTTCATTTAACACTCCAGTGCCTCACCAATGATAAAAAACCCAAATCACCCAGACCACTGAACAGGCGATGATTTTTTTATCCAGGATGTGACCTTCAAGCTGTTAAATTTGCAAAGCAAATTTAAGTTTTCTCTTTCAGGTTTACAGTTTCAAATAGCGGGTTGTTATGTGGTGTGTTCCACTCAGGTGCCACACACACCACTAAGAGCTACCAAGGTACCTCCATTTGTACCTAAGTATGAGAACATTCTCTTTGATTTTTATGGGATTAAAGCAAAACAGAGGTGCTTAGGTGAACAGGAATGGAGCCAAATACATACCTAAAATGAGCTGGCACTTAAGTCTTTTTATAAACTCAGGTTAAATGTGGAAACTTTGAATATCTGCATTGTTCCAGAGATACTTCAGGACTGAGAGCTTTCCACTGTTGCTTTACAAGCTGTAATAATTCACAACTTTAGCAAAGTTTGTCAGGCTTAGCTCTATAGAAAGTTAATTTGCCTGGGAGATCATAAAAATGCTTCTGATATGCAAAATCCTCTTTCCCCACATCACTATTGCTAATGCAACTTACCACAACCCAGTGGTTTTTTATATTTACTTTGCAAAATGTACTTTTGATCTGGGTAAATTTCACTGTGGTCAAACATCCATATGGGAACACCTCAGTACCTTTTCTAGCAATAACTTTAGAAAGCCATGTCCAGAGTGACTAATGAGCTGCCTCATTAGAGGAGGGCACTTCACCTCAGAGTCAAGAGCATCAGCATAGAAATGAGGAAGAAGTTGCTGGTGTTGGTTGTGGTGGTGCTGGGCAGGTCTCCCAGAAAAATAAACTCCATTCTGCACTATCAGCCCAGCATCTTTTTAAACACTATATTCACTCAAGGAAAAACCTGGCAGGGAGGATTTTTCTATTTTTCCTTGTGAGACATTTCAGGTCTTGGTGTCAACATCTACAAAATTCATATTTCATATATGACAAGATTCATATAAAAATGTCATGCAGTAATGCTTATCATAAACCAAACCCAGACTACATTTAGAGAAAAATATATACAGAAAATGAAGATTTAGTATTGAATGAATCAAAAAGCTAGCGGAAAGGAACAACTTCAAATTGAACTGGAAGCAACTGGTTTAATTTTTATTCAGCTGAGTTTTTTACCAATTGCTAAGGTATTGAAAGCCACGAATGTAAACAGTAAGCAAGAATAAAAAAATTAGCAAGTGAATCTGTTTCTGAAGCAAGCAATATAAAACCAACAAAGCAAAAGCCCAGGTAAACAGCTGTTGAAGACATTAAATGTATGGGTCCTATGGCACTGTTAAGTTATTTAATTTATGTTCAAAGAGGAATGCAAGTATAATAAGTATATTTTAGCTTAATTTCTGAATTATTGTTATTTTGTGTGCCTTTTATTTCTAACTACATCATAACAATTTTTGTGTAGATAAATTAGAGTCTGATTAGATGTATCCCTGTCTTGCAGGAAATAGCTTTAGGTGCCAAACATTATGAAACATTTTCCAAGCTAGACAGCTTGGTAGGGGACCAAGAATTTCAGTTCTCAGAAATTCTGGGTTTTACTTGCAGGATATCTCTGCAAGTGATGGGAACTCACATATTAAAGGCAATCCTATTTAAAAAAAATCTTTTCATTGCAACGCTGAAGTAATTTAGATTAGGAACCATTTTAAAACTCAAACACTCTGAATTTATCCAATGATCCATAAATAATCCCATTGCACTTAGAAAAATCAAGAGAGAAAGAGAATGGGAGGAGGAAGCTTGAATACATTCTTAGCTGAAATCAATGTTTGAGAAAAACACAAACCAATATTCAAAGGGTCATGAGCTAAGTATACAAAAATTTACAGACTAGTTACAACAATTGTGCCAAAATCAGCAACAGCCAAGAAATTACATAATAAAACAAACACAACTAAACAAGACACACATTTTAAAGGCCATATCTATCATCACTTTCTCTTCTTTATTTTATTATCTGTCTCTAATGTTCCTCATTATTTGTTCACCAAAAATATATCTTTTCCTTTTTTGGTATTGTTAGCTTTCTGGGGAAGAAATGACAATTCTTTGTACCCAGGAAGTCTTTACTAGATGATGTTACCTACTACAAAATTAACACACAACTTAAGAAAAAGGAAAAAAAATAACAGTTTTGTTCTAGTCATGTCTCACCACTGGTGTGTCAACTATTCTTGCAGAGGAGGAGTTCTAGGAGCTTTGTGAAATGAAAGGATTTGTGCAGAAAAGCATTTATTTACTTTGACATTCCTAAGAAGCAGCCTTTGTTGTCCATTCAATATAAAATTCAGGCGGAGTTTCTCTGGTCATCCTACACAAAACTGGGTTTAGAGCAAGATTTCTTCGTACAAGGTGACAACCGTAACTGTGCTATGCTGTGACAATGAGACACTGGGTGAAACCCCTTTGGGGCACCCAGCATGGGAGACCCCTAGTAAAGTTCTTTTTGTCAGGAGTGAGACATGAGCAGGACTTCTTTCAGTTTTCAGGTTGCTGTTTATTTTTCATCTTATCAAAAATTTTGCACATTGTCTACACCAGACTTAGTGCACAAGGAGAAGACAGCAAAAAGGTCACAAGATGTACAGTTTCAAGGTCTTTTAAAGCCATTTCATCCAATTAATTCCTAAAATGTATTTTATTTCTACTTATTTACCAATACCTAGCCACACGACATCTGCATTGTGACTCTCCCCAACTAATCACCCTGTGCCACCAACACAGCAGAAAACAGAGTAGAAGAAGAAGAGGAGAGAAGAAAGAAGAAGAAGAAGAAGAAGAAGAAGAAGAAGAAGAAGAAGATGAAGAAGAAGAAGAAGAAGAAGAAGATGAAGAAGAAGAAGAAGAAGAAGAAGAGAGAAGACCAGGCAATGCCGAAAATCCTCCATCTTGTCTCCTATCCATCTCCTAACTAAAGACCCAAACTAAATTTTTCACCCTGTGATAAAACTACACTACTATGAATTTCACACACTTGTAGATTCTAATTCATCCCAAAGTCTTGGAAGTTTTCTCCATGGACGAAGGTTTAAAGCAGTGTTTTCCTGGGAATCAGGACTTCCCAGGACAGGTAGGGGAATATTCCCTGTGCCCTGCCCAAGACACCACTACCTAGACAATGAAACTAGTGCTTCCTGTGTGAACCCATTTCCCATCTATCCAGGGGTCCTGCAGGGATGGCAGTGGCAGCAGATATCCCCAAAGCCGTGTCAAGTGCTGCGAGTACAGCTCGTTATCACACAGCAGTACCACACGCCCCGACACACATTTCTATTCCCACTGTGATTTTAAATGCCTCCTTACAAATAAGCTTCTCAGAGGATTAATACTCGGATTTTTCTGCTATGTAGAACAAGTTCAAGTGAGGCAGCCTCAAAAGTCCCTGAAAGTCCTGTGCTCTGGCATTCGTTTGTCAGGCAGGACAAGGAAACCTTAGTGCCCATTCCTGAGTACCAGTGTGGGCATGTCCCTTGTAGTCTGAATAGTGAGGCCAAGAAATCAAAGCCTATGGGGATGCTCCAGCCCTCTATCCACTGGTGGGTTTTGTTGAAAATGCCTGTTTGCCTTTCCCTGGGACATTGGTGCTGCTGGTGGAAGATTGAACCAGAGGGGGATACTGAGTTCTGCAAGGTTCAGAGTACTCACCCTGAAGAGCTCTGAAGCATTTTTCATATTAATATGTCCGGTGAAATCATCTTTGAAAAGTGAAACACATCTTGTTAAACTAAATTTTGACAACAGGATGATAGTCAACATACAGTGTCACCATCTCCTTTTGAGCTTCCCTTTGGGATGACAAATATTTCCAGGTACTCTTTGTTTGCTTCATTTGTTGTGCATACAGTAATTTGGTCAGGTTACCTCACCATGGGCAGACCTATCATATTAAAACAATTATTTTGTGCTTCAGTTCATAGATAAATAACATATATATTTATACAGATTCTTGAAAACACTTAAGTGAGTTAGGTGCTAGGCTGTGACTGAAGTTTTGTGCGCTCTGTACATAAAACTAATACCAGGACTCTATGGAGATTCCTGACTTAGAAGTCTTTCAGAATTAAATTTACTGGGCATGCAACTTCTACTCTAAGAATTATATTTTCAAAGCTGTCTATGTAAAGCTGACCAGCACAACAAATGTCTTGAGAAACACTGTAAGTGTGTTAGTGCTGCTGATTTATAGCAAAGAAAGCATGTGTAAAAATCAAAGGCTCATTACCATCAGCTTCTTGCCAGTTTTTCCCACGTGCCCTGTTCAATATACAACAAGTTGGGTCAGGCAAATTCTAATTTATTTGAAGGTATCTTTGGCCTTAGCAATTTGTGAAAAGAGAATACCTTGCAGGCCTAACACACTGACCTTGAGTAATGAAGCTGAAGAGATATATTTATATAAATATACAGGCATATATATAATACATATTTATACAAATATACCTGTATGGCTATATTCATGCAAATGTTGATTTAAAAGAAAGTAGCAATGATCTTTCCTAACTTTTACTTTCACAAACCATTTAATCAATCAATAAACCTGCCAATCTATATCTGCCTCTGTATGGGGAGAGATCAAGACATTTAAGCCAACTAGGAATACACAATTTAGCAGCTGTGGCACTGCAAACCAGCATGTACTCTACAAATTAAAAGAAAACAAGAAAAAAGCATTAGCTAAAGCAAGCAATCTCAGCCTTTTTTCTGGGAGTCTTAATTTAGAAAATCAACTCAGGAAGAATAATTGTTCCCATTCGTTATTTTGCTTGGATGACTTTTACAGAACTGTTTTTTGCCGTCAATTGGCAAATTCAGTGGAAGAAACCAATTACCCTGTTATTAAAGCACATTTGCAGCACACAACAGATATTCCATATAAGCTGTGCTTATCCAGCCATTTTTCCTACCAACTCCTAAGAGCACCATGCCCTCATCCCAACGAGCCTTTGTGCACCTGGTGTTTGATGGCAGGGTGGGTCTCCAGCAGAACCTGGCTCTGCTGGCCCCTCGTGTGCCCCACTGGGCTCTGCTCCAGGCCAGGGCACCTCTCTGACCGAAATGGTGACCTTCTCAGCAGGTTCCCTGCACTGTTCACAGCGTCTCTGCAGCTTCAGCCCAGCCTCTCCCACTTCTTCTGCCGCTGTTATTTTCTGTCAGCATTCCTGTCTCCAGGCTGCTCCTGTTTTCGCAGGTGGCTATATAAGAATGTTTGAACGTTTCTTCTGGGCTAATATTTTGCTACTTTTCCCTATTAATGAGGGTTGGATTTTTATTTCACTTCAGTGTTTAATAAGTTTGTAAGAAAAGCTGACTTGGGAATTGACCTGAGTATAATTTTCAAAGTCAAGTATTTAGAATTAAATTAATTCTGCTTAATTTTTGGCATGTGTGAGTCAGCTAAGTTACTCATGTACAATCCCTCCACACTTAGTGGAAAAGTAATTATCTTTTGGTCTTGCAGCTTCTTCTTCCACTGGTGGTCAAAGTAGTCAAGATTAAAAGAAACCACGAACATCTAAATAGGGAGCTTTGAAAAATAGGGAGTTAAAATCCAAACATGTAGTGCATTCACCTCATTCGTCTTGTTTTCCTTGCAAAATCATATACATTTAATTAAACTCTCAATGGAGGTCTTGAAATGCAGGTTGCAGCACAATATTTATTCCTCTCATTTAAAATGAAAAAGTTTGAGCAGATCAATAACCAATGGACTAATGAGTCACTGATGATAATAACAGCAATTTACATCAGCAGCACCTATTATAAAGAGCAATCACAAAGTACTTGGGAAGCAAATTAACAAACTATTTCTGCTTAAGTTGTGCCAGAAGCCAACTTCCTTTGGAAGCCAGATGAAGAAGGATAGAAAATAATGACCATTAAGGCAAGTATTGAGATACAGTTGCCACACAATTGTGTAGAAGACACAGTACCTTGTTCACTTTCACAAGAATGTGAAAAATAGCACAAAATCAGCTGTCTCAGCATGGCTGTTCACTGTTCACATGGCTGCTCACTTCAGGCTGGGCACTGAAGTTTGCCATGTGCCCCAAATGCCACCAAATAAGAGGTGTGCTTGCACACAGTGTGTGTTCCTAATTTGAAAGGTCCTCACATGGAAGATGGGACCAGTCTGTGAACCAGCCTCCATGTCCCATGTCATGCCAAGCCTCACTTGAAAAATGAGTACTAAGGATGCTTAGTACTGCAAGTGAATAGGCGCACAGCCTTTCCATAATGGTCTAAAATACCAAGAGTTATTTATATTTTCTACCAGAAGCAGCAAAGAAAAAAGACAAAATAAGTAAACACTGGCATGCATTTGAATTTTCTTTCTTTATCATCTGATCATTTTTGGATCACCTTAGCAGATCAGGAGTTTTTCTCTCTATCTGTGAAACCGAAAGTCTCCCTGCTCTGTTCTCTACCTCATTTATGATATGCAGACCATTTATTTCCTACGCACTACATCCAGAATTGAGCTACATTCCTTTGTTATGAAAGCACAGTGCTGATATTCTCCATGTTTGTATTTCTTTTATTTCTGTGAAGGCAAGTGTCACTATGATATTTTCTGTAAAATCCCTTCGTCAGGATTTTTCTCCTGAGAAGCAGAGAAGCCTCAGAAAAGAAATGTAAACAATAATTACCTGATTGCTTGGAATGTAGTTTGTAGGTTGCTTACCAACAGGTGCAGCTTTGATTGGTTCCATGTGAATTGTTTTTACTTAATGACCAATTCCAGCCCAGCTGTGTCAGAGTCCCTGGTCAGTCACAGGGTTTTATTATAATTCTTGTCTAGCCTTCTGATGTCTCCTTTCTCCTTCTTTAGTATAGTTTTAGTATGTAATATCATATTGTATCATATCATATCACATCATATCATATCATATCATATCATATATCATATATCATATATCATATATCATATATGGTATATCATATATCATATATCATATATCATATATGGTATATCATATAACATATAGCATATAGCATATAGCATACAGCATATATATTGGCCTTTTGAGAGCTTGGAGTCAATTCTCATTCTCACCTCATCTTGGGACCCACAACAACACCACAACAGGCAAGCTTCCTAGTTTTTCAGATCCAATGTATGTACTGACCTCCTCATTCTGTTTTTTTGGTAAATCTCCCAGCTCCATCCCCCCTCAGCCATGGTCTCAGCACTGCTATGCCTTTGTGCCATGTGAACAATGAAGATTCACACCTTTCCTTATCACTAGCCTGGAAGTGGCACCCCATGACCCCAGCTGCAGGCAGCTGACTATTGGAACCCTGATAAACTCTGTAACACAGCAGTTCTGTGAATGCAGGTGGTATTCCCAAGATTCATTTAAATATCTTTCACACATAAATAAGCATTAGTCATTGCTGCTCATTATAATTGTGAACGTATCGAAGATGCTAAGTTTGGTAACAAGTGATGATCAGAAAGGTAATCATCCACCTTGAATGGAAAACATGGGTACTAAATTCATGTAGGTCTCATGTCCTCTGACAGTCATTGAATTTATATGGCAGCAATCTTTAAGCTAAAATTTGTTTTTAAGTGGCTGAAGAATAAAGAAATGGTCCCCTTACATTTTATTTTCCTATTTCCACTGGAAACATGAAATGTTATTGTTCATAGTTTCACAGGGAATAAGAAATGCAAGCTCACTTGCACCAAGCAAAGATGCAAGAAAAGAGATAAACACAGTACAAAAACAACGAAGAAAATGTTGTGATATGTGCAAATATTTATATGTATTTCTAGTTTAGGAAAAAATAAAAGCAAACAAACAAAATATTTACAAGGAAGCCATAGTTTTTTTCCAGAAACAACATGTCTGGCAAACTGTGGCCTGCAGTGACCATGAGTTTCCATAAAGGTGTGGATGAACTGCAGGGTAACAAACTGTGGTCACTGAAGTTAACAGAAATTTTACCACTGAAACAAACTGAGTTTCATAAATCCTTGTAATGTAATGCAGTTACATGGAAATGTAAGATACTGAGAACTTCTGCATAATTTTTTCTGTAATTCCACAGATCTTCAAGAAAACTGTCTCAGAAAAGATAATCTTTAAAATATAATCCCTTTGGAATTTCACAGGAGTGATTCTTACCTTCAGAATGTATTCACTTACCACCACCAAAGACTTAAATACAAAACAATAATGACAAGATGCCCATAAAAAAATAGCTTAAGGCCTATAACAACATATAAGAAACAACTCTTAATTTCCCCTGTGGTTTTCTGCAATCTTTGACACTACATTTACATTCTGCGTAACTCTCCAATGTGTGCTGGAATCCCAGCACAGCCATATAAAAGTAAAACAGTTCCAAGGGGTTATATTAGGATACAAAGTATCTCAAAGACAAGACATGAGATATTGACAAGTTTCATGAATAATTTTAGAGCATTTTTATTACTTTGTAGTAAAAATATCTGTACAAGATGCAACATCATTATTCTCTTCCCTCTACTTGCAAATGATTTTTTGATATGTCTAAAAAAATTCCCTTTTCACTTAAAGGTCTAAAATTCACACTTCTAGTTTGAATCTGAAATGTAATTAAAATGCACACTTCTCTGTTAGAGCTGGATGAAAATAAGAAATTTCTTTTTCCTCCCTTTCATAACTTAACATTGCTTTAAATTTTTAAAAGGCTTTTTTTTTTTTAAAGCAAGAATATTTTAGTTAATAATTTAGCACTCACTTCAATTAGAATAGTTATTAAAACCTTCAATGACGTTACAATTAAAAGTTTGAAAATAGTTCTGTAATTTCTAGCTTGATACAATTTTCTGCTCTGAAAAGAAAGCTAATGCAAAATCACTTTTATAATCTTGGTAGTGTTTCAATATAAGTCTTTAAAATATCAAGGAGGATTCTTATCTGACATTGTGTTTCAACATATCTGAAGATGCTCTGCATACAATGGGTCAGTTTTTCAGTGGCTGCAAACTGATGCAACCCTATTGCCTGAAGGAAAGGCACTTGCTCAGGATCTTGTTCATGCCACTCAGCAGAGAAGGGACAGCTTGTCAACACAAGGAAACCTTTGTCTAATTTGTATGTTCCATCTTAATATAATTTGCCATGAGGCTAATCATGTCCCATCACCTCAAAGTTTTAATCCCAGCATCACCTGCCTTAGGTAAGTTGGAGAACAGGACCAGATGCAGAGGGGAAGCAGGATTTCCCATGCTCAGCATCCAGGTATGCACATTTTTTCAGGGTAAATGCTGAGAAGTGATGTGATGTTGTTAAGAGGCAAGAGCAGCACTGAACAGACACTTTACAAAAATCTTCTGGATTAGACAAGCAGCCAGGCAGCAGAGAGGCTGGCTTTGAGAGCAGCACAGCAGCTCTGACAGCTTTCAAAAAGCTAATCCCACCACCAGATTCAGAGCGAGCTGTGCTGAATATGTCTGAGGTACTCTTACCAAGGCAAGACAAGAATATTTAATTTATATTGCAGTGTTTAAACAGCTGCATGTACTAATCTAACTTTACTAATACCACTAATAATAGTAGCTACAATAACATACAAACCACACTCAGTCCCTAAGGTTCATTAAAAGGTTGTCTAGTGCTGTCTTTTAGCCCTTTATACTAGTATAATGTTTTACTTTTAATTTAAATCTGCAAGATTTTGCTTGGCCATTTTGGACTGAAGTTTCCCATGTCATTCTGTCTCACACTTCATTTCCCTTTTGTTGGGAGGTCTCAGCTAGCATTAACTTAGTTATTCCTAAAAATGAGGCTGGGAAAAAATTTATTCTGAACTTTGGAAGGACTGGATGTCTCATCTGTGCTGAAGTTGGATCACAAAGAGGGCAGGGAAGGACTGGTTCTGTACTATGAATGAGAGTTCTCCAAAGGTGCCAGGTTATCAGGTGCCCTATACTTTTAAGACACTTGAAGGCTAAAATTGTTGACCATTTTCCTAGACAAAGGTTCTCCAGGCTTAAGCTCTGAGGTATTGAATTGGGATTTTCTCTGCAATTTTGGGTCCAGGCTGCTGCCTGTGGGCAGCAGAACTGAGCAGAGGAAGAGTGTCTTCCTCCATTCCTTCAAATCAGTATGAACTCCAAGACCTGTGATTACTCCCCAGGTTGCAATGCATTCCTCAGCCATGGTTTGACATGAAATAGATGCAATGGAAAGCAGAGCCAATTTCCTGCCATTCACAGGAAGGAAATCTTTGTGCATGGGACCTATGGGGTCTTTGGCATACTCTGGATTAAAACCCTGTTCTGTACTGACAGCAGAGCTGAGCCTTTGTGGGGATCACTGGCAGCCCCAGTGCCTGACACAGCTCCAGTGTCAGAGGAGGGAAAAGGGAGGAGCTGTAAAGGGCAGAGAGAGCAGCTGGAACTGATGGAGACCAAAGCCAATAAAATGGATGAGGAAGGTGTGAGTGACAAACAGGGACTGATACTTGACCTTGTCAGGTTGAAAATTGAACAGAGTGGACAAGATTGTATCTGTGGTGAATACAAGGAGTTAAGTCCAAGTAGAAAGGAAACTGGAGAGTTCATCACGCCACAGATTTTAAATCTTAAAAGATCATTAACTGATACAGTCAGATCTTAACATTAAATGGGCAATCAGGGAATGATTCAGTCAAGGAAGAATGGAGAGGTTATCAGAGCAGACTGGTTGACACCACTTCAATCTCCAATGTCCGGGAAGTAAGGTCGATAGCCTGAGAGTGGAAGAGGAGGATGGGAATGGTTGTGTAAGGAGAAGAAGCTTCAGAAAAAGAGAGGGTGGAAGAACAGAAGGAAGGTGAGTGTTAAGGTGGAGGGCACAAGGCAGAGGATATTGTGTCTGGAGTGACCAGAGCAGACGGCAAAAGGCTTTGCAGGTCTGGAGCACGTTGCTGAGTGCAGCTGTCCCACCACGCCTTTCCCTGCCTGGAGATGCCTGCAGGAACTGTCAGGGAATGGCTGTAGGCCTTTGCCTGTGCACAGGCAGAGGAGGAAACCCTTCTGCTGCCCCTCTGTGCCCACCTGGTATGCTGGTACCAAAGCACTGAGTGTTCCTGGCGATCAGGGGGGCCTCCACAGGTACGGAGTGAGAGCTTCCCCCTGAGATTTCTTTGTAAAGCACATTTAGACTGTGGAAATGCAGGCACCCAAGAGTTAAGGAAAACCACATTTCAGATGTACTCTTCCATTCTTGTTAAAACAGCATTCCTGTTCTGCAGCCATGAAGTGGACAAATAAATGTTGTGGGATTTCTCCCTTATTCCTTGTAAAATTGTATTGAAAGAAACGAGCAGGAAATTTCAGGAGAAGCAAGGACATTCTTAAGGAAGAGCTGGCTTTTAGCTCTGCCTGATCCCCACAGTTCTTCTCTGCTGCTAATCAAGTCACTAAACCAACCAGACTTGTCATTATGCTTGATTTTATATGGGTTTAATGCACAGAAATGTTTAACCTTCCCAGATGCAATTGAAGCCTCTGGGTGCTGAGCTTTGAGCGAAAGCTGAAATACAACATGAAATACTCTGCAATATCAATTTCTACAGAGAGACTCATCTAAAAGAAGTGTATAAATTCTTAGTTCAATGCATCTATGTAATAGAAAAATTCAAATAATCTCATGCATATTTTGTGCAAATATAGGGATTGGTTTTTCCTGCAGTTAGATGATGTGGTGATAAACCCTACAGAATTTCACTTTCAGTGCAGTTTGACTGATTTGAAGTAATGGGATATGGAGATATATGGAGGAATGAAGGTATTAAAAAGAAAAAAAAATTAAAAAAGGATTGATTAGTTATTCTCTGCCCTGGGTGGTTCAGGGAACAAGTAGGAAAAAGAGTATGCAATTAAAACTTGATCAGCATTCAGGCTTGAAAAAGAGTTAAGCTTGCACTGTTAACCTCAATTATAACACTTCTTAGTTTCTTACCTTACAAACTCAGTAACATTTTCAGGTGTTGTTAGTTTGTGTTGATTACAATATGTGCAACACTTTTGTGTACCTTGTGGAATTTGCCACATCTGGTCTGCCATTGTTGGGTTTTTCTCCTTTGAAAATAGAACTTCTTTTAAAAAAATCTGTTATGTTGCTTCCTTAGTTTCTCTTTACCCTTCCTTAGATGGAAAAACAGCCCATGCTTAGCTTAATTCAGCATGGCCCCTAAATTCCAGGGCACATATCTGAACATCAGATAAAAGAACAGTAACTTGGCACTTTTCCACTGCATCTTGAAAAAAAGCCCAAAACAAAATGCTGAAAGCTTAAGCATTTGCAAACCTTTCTGTCCAGCTTTGAAATGAGATTTCCACTTCTTTGGTCGGAAGACAGGAATATAAAGCAGCTAAAGTCCCTGAAAAAATAGTTAACCATGTGGTTTCCATGAAACACAATGGAAAAATGTGAATTTCAGATGCTATATTAGGAAGAGTAGTATTCTTCCCCTGATAAGGATCTGCTGGACCAGGCTGCTCAGAGCCCCATCCAGCCTGGCCCTAAACACTGCCAAGGCTGGGGCATCATCTGGAGTAGGTAAGAATGATTTGCAAAAATTTGAACTGTTACAGGATGAGTTTCAAGCTACAGCTCTGCAAAAGTGTTTTTGAATGTTCCTCATGCCTTTGCAGAAAACAGCTGCTTCAGGCTTTTTAAGTTTGACCTGACCCAGCATTATGTCCCTCATGGGAAGCCCCTCAGACAGTGGCACTCTGCATAAGCACAAAAGTTTATTTGCATGCACCTCTTTTCAGGAGTGCAGGCTTAATTTAAGGACCACAAAGATGAAAATGAAGCACCATTTTTAGAATTTTAACATTTAATTATACACAAAGGAGACGCTTGGATGCAGAGAAATAGGTACATAACACCATAAATAAAACTTCCACATATTTTTTGCCACAAGTCACAAGCATGAGTTGAGGTTAGATCCTCTTGCTGGATTTTAGAGAAAGGCTGGAGAGTGTTTTGGTAACTGATGAAATCTCTTAAGGAAACGAGAATTTGGTATCTGCAATAAAATCTCTCATTTCACAGCTTCAGTCCAGGGGATCAGGAAGGAATATCCCATATCTTTAGAACATCTTGTACGTTTGGTTTCCTCCATTATAGATTTTTTTCAACTTCTTCAGCTCTGCCAAATGCAGGAGCTTGGAAGTGGAGCCCAGTGTCTGTGGGAGCTGCAGACATCAACTGCAGAGCCCTTTCTGGATGTTTTCCTCATGTCCTGCAGCACACAGGGAAACCAGAGAGTTGCTGGTGCAGCCAGGCTTGCTGCACCTTTCCCGTGGCTGCTCCATGACACGGCTGCCCATTTGGCAGCTTGACCAGCTCACAAATTTTAACAGGTTGTGAACTAAACCCAGGGGCAATAGGCATGCTCTATCATGACAATGGTTTCTAGATTTTTATTTTCTAACGTATAGCTTTATAAATATTAGATTACTGAATGCTTGCTTTCCCAAGCTCCCTACAGATGTTTTTATTTTCTTTATTTTTTGTTGCTAACTGAGACTGTCTTGTAAACATATGAAACTGCTCTAATTATGGAATTCGTTCCAATTTAATGTCTGGTTTATCATGGACCTATTTATGGATAGGCCAAAAGATGTTCTGGCAAATTAGGAGGAAATGGGAAAAAGAAATATCAGTATGAGCTTCATAACTGTTGGCACTAACTGTGCCTTACTTATGCTCTGCTTTAATGATGTTGTTTTATTTTTCTCAGCAAAAAAGCTGGTATAAGAAGCTTCTAAATTCGTAGAACTATTAAGTTCATGATGAAAATAACATTAAGCTAATGTTCCCTGCTTATTTCTGCAATAGAGTATTGGTGTTATTGCATCATTAAAATGTTTTACTAAGTTTATCAAAGAAATAATGGTAAAACATCTTTAGTGCCTGTGGAATCTTCTTCGCCATCTTATGAAAAACCCAAATTACAGCATCATCCCAGCCTGGAAAGCCCACAGCTCCCTTCTACATCGTACATGCATTTTAAAGCAGTAATTCAAGCTACCTGTGTCTTTTAAATAATGGGTGAATAATTTTTCTTCCATGAGATATTTAGAATGCAGTTCTTATCTCTCATTTACTACCGTGTTGGGTACAAGCAATTAAGAATGGCAAACCTACCAGGGGCTAGATAATTTAGCATTGTCTTGCCAGCTGTGGCCAGAACTTGGTCACACACTTTCTGTTGGCTCCCATCAAGATGAAAAATCTTATCCATTTTCTGTTGCATTAATATTAATGCTCACTCTTGTTTAGAAGTGGCTGTGTTTTGCTGAATTTTCTGTTGTACCCACAATGCAGACTAATTGTGCTCAGCTGCTCTCCCCCTGGTTGCTGCCAGCCTGCATGCAGGGGTTTGCATTCCATGCAGGGCAGGCAGCAGGGATGTGGGGGGACCTGTGCCATGCTGTCAGGCTGCAGTCGTGGCAGGAACCCGGGTCTGGAACCTGCAGAGCTCTCCCAGGATCTGCCCTCTGGATAAGGCCTGCACGGACATTCTGAACAGATCTGAAAGTGAAAAAAATAGAAAAAAATAAAATATCACTAGCTCAAGACTCGAAACTTCAAAATAGTAAATAAATAAATTGACCAGTCTTCAAAGCACACGTGGCTAGCTCTCTGCTTTAGGTATTTTGCCCTATACATTCAGAGGTGGGAAACTGCCTTTATGCAGTGTTTAAATGGCTTCCTTTGCTTTTCAGGTGGAAGCTGGCTGCAATGTACACTGTCTTTAGGGAAGGAAGAGTCATTCCCTGATGGCTGGCCAAGAAAAAGGGAAGACAGCAGCTGCAGAGGCAGCTGGAGTTGCCACCCTCACAGATGGAGTGAAAGTGCTGGGCTCTGGCTCAAACAGGAGGGAATGAATGAAGCCAGAAGGAAGGTAAAAATAGGGAAATAGCAAACCAGATAATGTGTCTTAATAAGATCTGAAGGTTTTCTGCATTTTCCTGTGTAACACAGCCTGGAAGAACTCCAGGCTGTTGAAAAAGTCTGTATGAACCATTGTTGGATAATACTCTTTTCCTGACCCAGAGACGGGGCAACTGAGAAGTGTTTTAAACTTTTATTCCATTTTCAGTCTCATGAGAAGGGTGAGACAATACAGATGTTATAATTTATGCCATCACAATCAGAAGCCAACTATCTCCTAATTATGATACTCAACTTCTCTCTTCTTTCTTCTATAATCTTGACAAGCATTTCTTGTCCTATCAGCTTTTTGCCACACTATGTTGTAAATGCCTTAAAGCCCATCATCTAAAACTACCCCTGGTGGGTCCTATTACAATGTATCTTTCATAGTTTTATTTCTCTAAAGTATCTAGTCTTATTTGCAAGGGCATCCTTTGAAACTTTTTTCTAGCTCCATTTCTCTCTCAACAATGTCTGTCCTGTTCCATGGCATTTCTAATTCAGCATTTCTTATCTCAAAGTTTGCATACAGATATGGGCCTTCTGCCAGGCCCCGAGAACGCTCTACAAATCCATTTCCTACACACCACGCACTCTGTAGAAAGTGTAGTTTCTCTGTAACAGAGACAGAAAAATCTTTAATTATCCAAACTGGGAGAGATTGTGGATGCCTTATCCTGGGAAGTGGTAAACCTTTCTAGGCACTAGGCTGAGTTCTAACAGCACAACCTCTGTGCTAGATTAGAGACAGATCAGTGGCTGTTCTCAGCAAAACAGGAAAATATAAAATTATCTGGTCCCAAGCACATTCTTCTAGCATTCAGTAACTTAAGTCCCCCTGGTCCTACATAAATTGTTCATTTTCCTTGAATCCAAGATCTGAAAAGATCTAAGCACTACAACAGAATGGAAATTGGAACATCTTTACTTTTCTTATTTTTGTTCTAGAGAAAACTGAAACAGAATGTAATTTAAGAAATTGGTTTTAAGCAGAAATTTGAACTAATAATTTGGGGTAGCTCATTAAGTAGAAGTGGCTATTTGTATAAACTCAGATCTTTTCAACAGAAGGAAATAACCCATTATATAAACATCAAAATAAGGACAGTCTTTTCCTTTCTAGACTTTCTTCGTACTTAAAAATGCTGTGAGAAAGCAAATTTCATGCCAAAGAATTTAGGCCTAGTGATAGTAGGTACAAATGCTTATGTGCTTATAAGAAAGCTGATGAGGGAAAAGGAAAAAAGAGAAATATTAATATAAATGCACACACCAAGAGAATTGTTTTTGGGGACAGAAAATATTAGACAACAGAAATACAATTTCTGCATCTGAGCATAGCTGGGGTTTAAACATTTAGTCAGGGTTTGAATACAGTTATTTTCTTTCTTAATTAACTTAGTTCTCCTCAAAAAAATTTCAAACCAAAATCTATACATGGACTCACAGAATGAAATGCATATTGAAGTAAGCCATGAAAATTATATCCTCTTTGTATAAATGATCGATATGAAAAATTGTGTTTGATTGTAATGTTTTTAAATATAAAAAATAATCCATATTTTAAAACTGAAAGTGCTGTTTTGTCTACCAAAATAATCTAAAAATTATTACAAAATGGCCATTTTTGTGAACAAGTATACATGGGAGCCAAGTGGTCTCCCAAATGCTTGTGAATGAATTTCACTGAAGGTGAAAATCCATTTCAGAGATCCAGAACCTCACAACTGAGAGTGTTTCATCTCTATATAAGACTGGACAGATAATCTGCATCTTCCAAATACCATCTGCAACAAAACTGTTAACAGATGCCAAGCACTAAATCTTTAGAGCTGGGTGACCCTTCTTAGGAAAAATGTTACACGGACCCGGACCTGTGAAAAAATACACCCTGTGAAGGGACACTGTCTTAACTTCAAGGATTAATTAGTCACCAGCTGATCCTTCCTAACTACTCTCATCAACCTCCAGTTTAATTTATTCCTAGAACTCCTGTTTTTTCTGTAGGGTTGATAATGGATATTAGCATTCTAAGTTCCCACAAGAGAGCATTTCTCTTATGGGTTTAGTTCAGTTAGACTCAAATAATTACAGTTAGACTGTACAATCCTCCGTCTTTTAAGAAGTCCTAACTTTTTTGGCCATAACTCTGCATAAAATGGGTTGTGGATGAATGTCAGAGCTCACAAGAATATCCTCTTCCTATTGAGGGAAGCAGAGGTTGACAGATATGTTTGAGCCCTTGCTCCCATATGAAAAATCGCATGTTTCAGTGCTTCACTATGTGGAGCTCATTCTCAGATCAGGTCTCCCAGATAGGAAACCTGTCAGGTTTACAGCTTGAGACGGGCAGAAAAGTCAGGCAGCCTGAAGTGAGGCAGCCAAAACCTCCCTTACATCCCCAGAGGTACAAACAGGCTTCAAAATCAGTCTTGAAGAAATAGGTGAACAGGAATTCCAGAGTGTTCCATGTGTTTGAAGGAGAAACAAAAGCTTCTATGGTTGTCTTTTCCAGACTTGCTCTAATACCAGATTAGAAGCTAATTTTAGACTGTGTTTACTTTAAGTGAAAAACAGTCCCTGGTAAATGAGAAAACAGGGATTTCATTCCCCTGGAATACTAAACCACCAAGCATGACAAAATGCAGCTACAGAGTGACATTTAGACAGACAGCAGAATCCATGGTATTTACAATTTTGTCAAATGAGTCCCCTTCTGCAAATGTTTTGGCCTTGGCATATTTACATTCCTTGTGCCTGGTGCATTGATATGCCTCATGTAGCACAGCTTCTGCACCCCATCACTGCTGCTCTTCCTGCTTTCCAGTCTGCAGGTTTCCAACGCTCCTTTGTTTCCTTTCTGAATGCAATACATACTCATTTTACAGTAAATGCCAGTTTACATTAGCTCAGCTGTCCTCATGACATAATTTGAGTTGAAGTTATGCAAATTACTTCTTTCCAGATACCTCTGATTAGCTGTAAAAAACACTCCCTAATTAGTCCAGGGATAATCAGGGAGAAATCACAGTTGATTACATATATTGAATTTGCTTCTCCAGTCTGAGCTGCCTTATTTCCTGCCACAGGACCTGGGAGAATTCCATGGAGTTTGCACCTTCCCTTCCCTTGACAAACACTTCAACTACTCCCTCACAGTTCCATCAAATCAAACATTTCTTTTCACAGTGGCTGTAACCAGACAGGAGAGATCCCTGCTGATCTGACGGCCAAAGAGAAACTGGCGAGCCAGGTGCAGGGCAAATCCTGCCCATTGCTGGAGACACAGGCTGGCAAATCCTACTGGAAATACACAGGTGTCAGAAAGTTTTACAACTGGCAGCAAAGAGAGAGGGCAAAAAAGCAGAACTTCTGATAAAAATGACATTGTCAGCTGTTATTAAAGTGACAGTTTTAGAGGTCAGTAATTTATACTGAATTTCCAGTGGAGATTTGCTGGCTTGCCTCACGCTGAACTCTTGTCCCTTCGTGACGGCTCAGTAATTTATCCTAATCCATTTTTCAAATAAACAGGGACAAGTGAACTTCAGAAGGCTCAACATTCAGATTCAATTTGAGTAAACAGATAAACGTTCAAAGGTTTATTCAGAGTTTGCTTTCAATTACCCAATACATCTCAAATCTTTGAGTTGTGAGGGCTGGTAACCTTTTCTGCATGATCCCTAAACTCTTCCCCATATAAAGTGCCTTGACGAGGTGAAGAGTAGGTCATGTGCCTCTTAACAAAACCTCTCTTTTTCAGAAACAGCACCACAGGCTGATATTCTCTGTAAGGAAAGGAGGGGCAATCATTGAGCTTCAAGTCTTTTATTGAGTAACAACTCCGGACAGAAATACAGATGAAAAAGACACCAGATTTTGGGTTTAACTCATGTAAGTTCTTGATAATGTTAGGAATTCAGGCTTGAATCTGAAGTTTCTAAAGCATATTTGTCCACAAGGGATGTGATTTGAACTTTGGATTTGTATCTCTTTCAGACAGAGCCTAAAACTTCCCCTAAAGTGAAGTACTTTTTCAAAATTCAAGAAAATTGTAACAGCGCAAGGGTGCAAATGGAGATATTTCAACCTAAAGTTGAAATGAACTATAGATTTGATGAGCTAGAGAGATCAAAAAGGAATTTTCAGCATGAAGCATGAGCAAGAAGAGCAGGATTTTGCCCCTTAATGAACCTTGCAATGCATGAAAGGAGATCTCTGCAAGACAAAAAGAAAGAAACACAGAACTTTCAGTTAGCTCATACTCCCTGAGATCTACGGAATAAAGATATAGGACCAAGTTCTTCCCTGATTTATGACAATGTAAGTCTGAAGCAGTGATTCAAATCTGAATCTTACATAAACCTGATACCAAGATGTTATAATACTACCAAAAAGAGTTGTGATAACTTTTTCTTTTTGAGAAAAAAAAAATGGTGAAGTTTCTTTGGAATACCAGTAGGAATTCTGTTCTTTCAATGAGGAATTGCTTTGTCTCCTTGTTGCTGGGTGATGTTCTGGAGAAACTAAGGCCTGCCCTGAAGATTTCTGTGTTATAAAAGGCAATACAAAGTGTTTAGAATTGCACTATACCCTTCCACACACTGCCTCTGGGTTCTCAGGGTCACTGCTCTGCAGAGAAAAGCAATGGCAAGGACAGAATATGACCATGAAATGGAGTCCACAACAGTATGGAACATAATCATTCTGGGATTCCTTTGTACACTTTTTATTACAACCATGAAACCATGGTAGCATAAATTTAGGTATTCTGTAGATGCTGTAATTTCACATGGAAATAAAGAAAAATCTGAACAAGAAGAGGAATTATCCAAGCAGGTATTTTGTTATTATTTGAGTTAGAATTTAAAGACATTTCAAAATTTTTCACATTTTTTACACTTTTTTTCCACCTAACCTTTTGTCAACAGCCCTTTTACAGTTTTTAAGACAAAACCATCCCATCAGAACAACCACCACAGCCACACTTTTACCTCTGCTGATTTTCACAGAAGCAGCTGGGACATAGTCACGGAAGGGGGTGCAGGTCACAAATCATCCTAGACCTGCAGATGCCCTTCTTTTCCATGGCTACATTTCCTGTCAGAACCAGAAGTAAACTTTTATGGTAAATTTCCTCACCTGGCAGGGCACGTGGAGTTATTGACAGTGATGATAAGTGACAGACAGTTTCTGTGTCTTTATTACAGTCTAATTGTATGTAATAGCAAACAACACCAAAATTATGATGTGCTCACACTGTGATGCAGCCAACACTGCAACACTTGCTTTGTGTCCTTTCCTGCCAGAGCCTTCACAATTATTTCTGGTCCATTTCTCTGCTGTGCAGCTCTCCTGTGCTCCTGCCAGAGCTGCTCTTTCTCATCTGCAGAGCCAAGGCTGAGCTCCCAGACCCTTTTCACCACTCTGCCTTCCCCCCTCTCCTCCCAGGGATGCTGCAGCACATGCATGATTAGTGGAGAGGCCGTTCCAAGGGAAGGAGAAAGGACAGGGGACTTACCCCATACCCATGGGATAAAAGGAGGAAAATATTTCCAAACCCCTTTGGTGTTTCAGAATCTATCACAAGCTGAAGCCTTTCAGGGACGCAGCCCAGTCACACAAGGGAGATAATTGTGGAAGGAAGGAAGGTTAGGTGGGTACAAAAACAACAACAACAACAACAAAAATCTTATTTCCAGACCTCACTTGCTCTTTTCTAAATTCTCCACATGTGGAGGTGCAATGCAGATTTGCGTTTGGTATTAGAAATTATTCAAACAGAGCTGTCTCTCAGTGTGAGGTGGAACATTGTGGAGGCTCTATGAAGTTGTCTCATGTCAGTCCCAGTCACTTGTAGGTGCAGCATGCACAGTCATCCTCCATGGCAATGCTCACCTTTGAAAGAAAGAATCTGTAATTTCTCTATAAAGTCCTAGTGATGCTTATACATCTATACCCTGATAACAAAATAACCTCTACAAGGGATTTTTTACTGTTTTGTTTGCTTAATATGAAAGAGTAGAGGGAAGTTTGCTTTTGAATGAATTCATCTCCACGATGCATTTATTGTTAATACAGGATTTCGCAAAGGACCCATTTGCAGGCAGATCAAATAGACAAGTTCTGTGGCCTCAGATTTGAACTACACAAAGGAAATCCCACTCTGCCTTTTAAAAGCCACATTTGACCCTATCACAAAGTAATTCATTCTAATGACATGGACATTTTCACAGCATAGCAATCTGCTTTTATAAAAAAATCCAAGATGCTTTTCCATCCTACCTTATGGAATAAATGGTGAAGTAAAGCTAAAACACTTGATATTAAGGCAAGAAATATCAATCTATGACAATGTTTTTCAATGTGATGACTTTATTGCCATTATACTAAAGGTTTGTGACATAGTCATTATTTATGACAAATTTTTAGGGGAAAGAGAAGCATTTGATCATTGCAGTCTTGATTATATGGAAACTGAACTGCTGCTGAAATATAAAACTGCATGTTAATACTCATTGATGTCAACAGGAAAACTGAAATAGATTTTGGTAGTGCAGAATCAGGATTTCAGTGTTGAAGTGTTCATTTTTTTCTCCTGATAGATTGTTAAAGGTACTGCTTTGCATAATATTTGACTGGTTATTGAGTTACCAGGATAGAGATAGGTGCATAAACAATGAGAAAATCCTCACAAGCACAAGTAGCCACCTTCCTCAGCCTGATCCTGCAACACCCACCCATTCAAATGCAAATATTTTCATTTGTTCTTTTATAATTTATGCTTTTATTCTCTTTCAGTGGTAATATAAACAGTACTAAATGACAGCAGCATTACTGGGACCACTTACACTAATAGTCTTGGCATTGGCACACTTTACCCTTAAATAAAAGGAATTGACCAGAATGGCTTATTATTACAAAGTGTGCATATTTTAATGATTACACCTAATTATTTTCTCTTTAGGTCCGAATTGTTCCTGTTGTGTTATCAGCAATATTCATATCCACAGCTAGTTATGTTTTAAGTGAGTTCCTAAATAGAATTACACCAGTATTCTCATGATTTCATATCAGAGAATAGTCACATAAAATCCAAACTTCTTCCTCTTAAATAAAGCTTATAACTATGTAAAGTGTGTATTGGAGACATTGATAATCTGCATTTTTTGTTTATTCTTGACTGATGAGTAGGTTGGTTGTAATAAGATGCAGTTAAATCTTTGCATGAGACAATGCAGGATTTGATCAAAAGAAAGAGTAGAGAAAACACTGCTGTCACAAATACTTTGCATGATTTCACTGGAAGAAAGGACAAACTTGGTTTCTTAATTGTGAATTCATCTTTATATAAACATTATTTGTCTGGAGTTCTCCTCAATAATTCCAGTACAGAAATAAGCAAGGGGCAGGCCTAGGTGCTGTTGAACTTTGATGATGCCTTCTGATGCTCACAAAAATTGGGATTTTTTTTCTCTGTACCTCACAATATCTGCTTATAATGTTGGATTTGTTTTGAGCAGCTGACACAAACTCAGCTTAACCTTACACTCAGATGGAAGGACTGACTTGCCCACGAGACTGAGTTAAATCCATGAGAAACACTGAAATAAAACATGTTCTGTTAGAGGCCAACAGGCCTGGTCCAACAAGGCAGGTCAGCCCAAAGTCACTGGACTCATCAGGTGCCTGACTCCATCAAATGCTGAAAGAATATTGAATTATGTGATGTCCTAAGCTATTAGCTAAGCTGCTGAAGGACTAGGAACTCTGGAATTAGAGGTGGTAAATTCAAGAAGGAGGAAATAAAATTCCTCTGCTTGTCTGTAGGAAGAGGAATAGTTTCAGATTGGTGAAAGAGACAAGATGAAAGACATTTAAATAAGACTTTTTCTCTCCAGCATGGCGAAATACACATTAGGGAGCTGCAAAACCAGAGCAATTTCTTTAACAAGATTCATTTTTGAATGAGTTCTGTCAGGGAAATTAAAATAACCTGTGCAGAAATCACAAATTGCTTGAGATTTGGAAAAAAGATTATTTGTTCTCAATCTTTATTTTCTACTTGATGAAATGAGAAACAAATAATTTGAGAGACATTGAAATATTCAATAACAGTAAGATGTTATTAAACATAATTCTGAAGAAATCCTTAAAGAATTCTGGATAAATCTTGCAGTTGACAAAGCTGATCCAAAGATGCTTATTTAGATCATTTGGTAAATTGACTCCAAATAAACAAGCATTTGATACAGCTAAAAGTAGTAATGTTATTGCAGCTGCTGTGGCTTTGTTGTATAAAATGGAGGCAAGGTTTGTAAGAAGACGCACTGTTTTTATATTGGATCAATGGATTTAACTGGAAAAGCACTCCAACCACAAATATCATGCACAAAGCCTTCTTTAGCTGAAGGACAGCTCTTAGGAAGAGAATGTTAAAAAAGAGCAAGCTGGAAATGAGACAGAAAAGCTGCCACAGAGCAGACAATATCCCCCAATAATTAGATATGTCACCAGGGACATGAGAGATGCATCCCTTCCTGGTCTGAAATATATGAGTGCCTTAGTGCCTGGGCTTTTCAATATTCAGGCCCATATCTGTCTGATTTTGATCAGTTTCCAGACAGAAATGAGGAGAGCTCACGTGCCCAAGGCTTCTCTTTCTTTTTTTTTCCCCTTTTCTGAGTATACATGCTGATCTCAAAAGAGATATTTCTCCTTACAAAACTTGCCTGAAGTTAAGCTAAAAGTGCATTATTGACACAGAACAGAGCTGAAGGACGTGGGACTTTATCCTGAAAAGCAGCAATTCTGGAAAGGTGCAGGGAGTTGAGGGGTTTTTGTAGCTCAAAGCTGTGACAAGCAGGACTTGGCACTCCTTGAATGAGGAACAGGAATGTTATCAGGAAGGAGGAAATGGGTACAGTCTCCACAGACAGGGCTGATGAGGCTCCACTGCTGAGCTGTGTGCAGTTCTGACGTGCTTCAAAGAGAGCACTGCAAATTTAGCAGCCTCAGAAATTACTCAAAAAGATTATTGCAGAAATATATCTTGGAATGAAACTGTTTCCTGTGGAGAAGGAGGATATGCAATTTTGAAGCAATCTATATGTAGGCTTGACAAAAGAAAACCAGCATTCACCTTAAAAAAATAAACAAAGCACAGTAAGAGTCACTGACTGGCAGTTAAGGCTGGAGAAATTCAGGTTGAAATGAAGGTATAACCTTGAATAGCAGAGCATTAACCATTGGAATCATTGACAAAGACCAAAGAAAAAAAACATTCTATTGGTTTTATTAAATGTGTGTTTATAAAAAGATATCCTCTACTTCAGCTGTGAGGTATTGGGCTTGACAAAAGAGCTTTTAGACAAAATTACTTGGACTGCCTTGTGAAGGGATTCTTCAGGCTTCAGAAACTGTTAATCCTGGAACCCTGCAACCACATGCACACAGAAAATAGCATCTCATAATAGCATTTCTTTTGCAGGTTTTAACTCTGAAGGGCACTCAGCAATGAGCAGGGAAAAAACCACACCAAAACAAACAAAATAAAACAGCAAAAAGAAACAAAAGAAGAAAGTTCACAGAGTGACGAGTCAGGGAGCTGATGAAGTGAGGCAGGAGGAAGTGGCCACAGCAATCCCTGGCCTCAGGGCCGGTGTCAGTGGGCACAGCACCGGGAATGAGCTCAGCTCACTGCGCTGATCATCAGCAGTGGGCAGGAGCTGGGGTCACTAACAGCATTCTGCAGGCTCTGACAGAGAATGCAGGCTGGCTCTTCCACACCCATGCTCACAATGGGCATTACAGAGTTATTAAACGTGAGATCTGTCAGGCATTGCTGCATCCTCCCTTATCAGGAAGAATTGGTAAGGATTGACACAGGGGATAGGGACTGAACTATGCAGCCATAAGCTTTTCTGCTCCTTGTTACAGCTGTGCAGTTCCATTAGCCCTAAACTAACTCCTTTAGTTTTGCTGTGAGTATAACAATTGGTATTACTCAGGATTCAAGAGAATGAATAATCCAAATTACATGTTTGAACCTGAGCACCGTTGACACTCTTTGCTGAATGGGTGTCATACAGATGAAGATAGGCAGGGAGCAGCCATGGTCAAAAGGAAAGACAGAATAACAGCCTCAAGTCCCTTTCAGATTTTCTCTTCTTTATATAATTTTAGCTAAATTTTAGGAATTGTTGGAGACCTGATCTTTCATTTTTTAGCAGATTTGGCTTAAATGTCCTTGCAGTTTACATGCCAAACTCCCCCTCAATGTTGCAATAAGAGCTGATGCTGTACACAGTCTTTCCTATCCTAAGCCATGATTAGCACATGGAATTTCCGCCTCCTCCTCTGCTTGAAATACAAGAATTTACACTAGGAAAGAAAATCCCAACCCCATCCTACAGCCCTTCTTTGTTATTTAATCTCAATAGAGCTATTTGCCAAGAACCTTTTTTTCCTTTTCTAGTGTCTCCAGGCCAACCTTGGTCTTCAGCTTGCAGACCCTTCTTTGATTTCATGACCAGGAGCTGCTCCAAAGGCATCATTCATTCCAGTGCCTGTTGCCCCTCTTAGACTCAGGAACTTCTTTCCAGCTTCTTTCCTTTCCTGTTTTATGATGGTGACTTATTCAGGGGAAGAGAGTTTCTCACAAATTTCATAAAGATCTTAGAGATCTTAGACCTTTTGCACTGAAAACTTTATTACTTTTTTTCCTTGCGTGGTGACATCTGTCTTTCACATGTGACCTGATATTATGTTTGATTGCAAAATCCTTTTGTATTTAGAAGTAGACTGTCCTTACACTTGGTGAACATTAAAAGCAATGCACTGTAATAAAACATTTTTACGAAAAACCCACCTCACTGAAGGTTATTTTAGCAATAAAATCCCCCACAATTATTTAAGTGCAAGGCCTCATATTTGTTCTCAATTTCAATGACTCCGGACTAAGCCTAAGGCACAATTGAAAGATTTTAGATATTGGGCTGCCCAAAAATTAAGGGTCTGGCCCCAGCAAGATCATTCAAAGAGTGAGTCAGGCATCTTTGCTCTAAGCACTACTAATGGTTCTGAGGTCTAAAGGCTTCCCAAGGATAATGCACAGGGACCGCTGAGAGTTTCGTGCCTCAAAAGGATAACAGAGTAATAATACACTGAGCAAGTTACTGAAAAACCATAGAAGCAGCAAGAGAGGGTGCTAAGCTCTGCCCCTTTGCTGAAGCTCCAAATCCAAGGTTTATCTCTTCATGGGTCCATACACCCACCAAGAATTTGAAGGGGATTCATCAGGGAGAAGGGTAAGCTACCTAGATAAATCTGTGACTGATTCTTTATCTGCCATCAGCAGATCTTCATCTGCCCTGCTTCCTGTCTAAGTTTCTTTTAGAGCAAAGAGGAGTGGATTATGACTGGGCACAGAAGCACCTTTTGAAGTCAGCTCCTCCTCTCCTCACATTCTCAGCGTTCTTTTACAGGCTGTAGGCAGACTCCTAAATCCTCTACAATTTCAGAAATGCCTGTTTCTTACCATTGCTGTGAAATAATCTTTGGAAACTTTTAAGATATCCTATTATCTTCAAGGAAGCCAGCTTGCTTCATTACAGACTTTTGCATCACCCCAGCAGAGACAAACACATTTTTAAGCACTGAGATGGCACAGCTGGGAAAGCCAAATTGATGTCTGAATTTTCTATCCTTTGATTATATGAGGAATTGTGATTTTATTCTTCAGGTGCTGTTGTGATAATCATGTCAATAATTCTGGTTAGATGGTTCCTTTTCAAACAAGAATGTGGAAAAATGAACCATTGAACTGAATTGTAAACTATATTTATATTACCATTATGCTACTATAAAATATAAACAAATAGTCCAAAAACTAAGACAATTCAACAAAAATTTGCCTCTTCCACTGGTTTTAAACCAGTAAGAACAATCGAACAGAGCATTAATAATTCCTTCCACAGCAATAATAAATAATGTATCTTCTTCACACCCAAAGTCCATTTTGATACATGAAAACAATGCAAGAATAAAAGTCCCACTGGATTCAGCAGCTCTCTTGCCTGCCTTCTCTAAAGCAAGAAAATTCCTTGTAGAGAAGTCTGAGAGAAGGACAGGAAAAAAGTGGATAAAAACAACAATGAAGCCACCCTAATGTCAAGGTAGCTCATTTGTAATTTCAGAACGAAGACAGATGTATAGCCCTTTGGATAATTTACACAATTTGGGAGACATTGCAATTTTATTTTTCTTTTTGTGTCTAGCAGTACATAAAAACCAGGCCTTAAAGGCCACCTCTTTGAGTGCTGACAGTTCTACAAGTAGATGTTCTTAACATAAAATAGACCTCACTTCAGAGACCTTGTATGGAGTTATACTTTGGAATGATAATCTTCATATTACTTGATCTCTCAGTACAACAGGGAACATGACTCATACTCATTTATTCTTTATACTGACGTTAACAGCTGAGAAAAAGTCCATTCATGGCTCATTTGCATAACTCTGATTTTGGATAAAAACATTATAAACTGTGATCTACAAAAGTAAATTATTTAATATTTGTACTATAACAACAACAGCTGAAGAATTTAGACCCAATCCATGTTTGAAAGATAAAGAGGGCAAAACCCTTCTTAATCATGCTTTTCTTCAGCTTCAGTTTTCCATACTCCCAATTGTATTCTTTCATCCTAAGGACTTCCTTTTTTTCTATTTTATTAGTGAGTTCACAGAGCTGATATCATATTTTCATATTGTATTATGGTATCTGAATTGAAGTTATGAAGTTTGCTATTTATACAAAAGTAGCATTTATACAAAATATTTATGCACATTGTTTATGTGCTTTCCTCACGTTTTAAAGCATCTCAAAAGAGTAATGTTCCTAAACTTCTGCAGTTTCCTAAACTGCAGAAGGCACTGACACTGAAATTCAGTGGGATATGTATCTCCACAAAACATACATGTCTTAAAATTTTTCTTTGCTATCAATAATAAGGTTGCCATTAATTTTTGCTCTGTATAATCCACAGAAAATCACAGTGCCCAGATTGCCCTTATCTTTGCAGTGAGGTGTGAGCTGTGTACATTGCAGTGCTCCTTGGTGTGGGCTCCTTCTCAAAAGCCACCGTGTGCAAAGTTCATCAGATCCATCACAGAAGTCCTGCACAGCCCAAAGCAGAGGAGCTCTGGAGTAGCCCAGGGACCCTGAAGGGAGAATTCAGATGTTTCATCCTTTCAGCCTCCTCAGCAAGACTTGCTCTACCAGCCTTGAGATTCTGCTCATAACTCTTTGCAAACCGACCACCTTTAAATCTTCTTATGCTGACAGACATTCCTAATCAAAGAGGCAAGTTTTGTTCCAGAGACCTTATGCAGAGCCCCACAAAGGAATTGTGGCACTTCAATTTCATTTTAGGCTTCATTCATGTACTTAAATCTGAGGGGATTCACAAAAAAAAAAAAAAAATGCTGCTTTTCTGTTAAGAGTTCTTGAGCGTGCACAGGCACCAAAATTTTCAACACAAACTTAAGTAGGTACTTTTTTAAGTTTTGCTGCTGTGCATGCTGAGATAGGCCACCAAGTTGGCTGAGCTGCATGATTCAGTGCCTAAGGCTGTCAGGAATTCACAGCTTAAGCATCCCTCAACCAAAGTCCCCTGAGTTCTGGTCTGGTAAACTTCACAGTACACCTAATACATCCTGACAGCATGAAGGTCACACCAAAGCACAGGAGCCACAGTTATTTCTATTCAAAAGAAGAGATTATTTCAGGTTCCTTTCCTTTCCAGAACTGCTCAGTCTTTTAAGGAGCTTACCAAAGAAGGGAGCTGTGCTAGTTCAATCATGGTCACTGATACACAATGCAATTTCTGTCCAGTTTCAGGGATTTTGTATTCTTTGGAATTAAAGAAATGAACAGATTGATCCAGTCCTATCTGGCAAAAAGGATAAATTGAAAAATATTCTCCAGTCCGAGTTGTAATTCTATACAAGGCATTTAACTTCCTGGCATTTCTGTAGGACTCAGGTTACCTGTTAGGAAGTCAGGCTAAGGAACATAATTCTCCCCAGGAGGTATATGCCTACCTACATATGTAAATTCCTCAATATGTGACTGTGAACAGGTGTTGATTAAACCATACCTTTAATTGTAGGCTCTATTACACTCATAAGGACAATTCCTAACAGGATTTCTGAACATGAAATGTTATGTCTGTTCCATGAATGGGAACAAAGATTGTGGTTGATATGAAGCCTCAAGGAGCTTTTGCTTGCAAGGGGGGTGAGATTGCACGATATTTCTTTTGTGAAATATTGGGTCTGCAGCATTCAAGTCCCATAACACAGGGTCACTCAACTAGATTCAATATCTCCTTCCCAATTAAAGACAAAACATCTATGGAATTAGACTTTGGTGAACTAAATGCAGATCACTGGACTGACCCCACTATGTACAGATATGTGAAATTATTTTCATTGGAAGGACTCTGAAATCCTGATGTGCACAATGACCTGTGAAGATTATACTTTGCTTCCATTGAATTGCATGGAACCTGCTTTTGCAGTGATATCTTCTAACCATGCACAACTCTATTAAGTCTACCATAGCAGTCAGATATCACTGAATAGTTATGCTTGGAAAACACAAGATTCAGCTCACTTTGCAATCTCAGCTGAGCTGAAATTTTTATTATTTGAAGTTTAACATACAGAATCATACAGCCTCACTCTATTAGATGTCTTCTGCAATCTACTTCTACCTGTTAACTGTTAACAGTTTTAGTGCTCTCTCTGAATTTCATCATTTACCTTATGTATTTTTTATTTATTTGGTGGTGCAGCTAACCCAACAGTAATTTTCATTTTTATCTGAAACTTTTTCTCAGGATATCTTGTACTGACTTTTCACAGCCTTACTCTGTAAATCAGATGAGAGTCCTGCTTGCTCCTGCACCCTCTCTACCTTTTAATTTAGCTTTCTCCAGGACAGCATTAACAAAGAGCAAGCAGAGCCACAAAGACTAACAGCTATTAAAAGTTTGTATAACTGTCACTGGTACCATAAAGAATAGAAAATAATTTGAAGAAATTCTTTGCCTACTGTCACTATTTTCCCTAGAAAGACAGGATTCTTGTGTAAGATTTTCTTACACATTGTTTGCACTGAGAACAAAGAGTACCAGATATGATTTGCTTTAGAAACTATTGAATGCTGAGTAAAATCCTCTCCCCCTTCCCAGGCTGCAAGTTGTTCAGATGTAGGTCAGGCAGTACACAACAACATCATTCAAACCATTCAGCTTTATTACTCATAACTCAGCTGCTTGTTCATCAGCCAGTCCTTTGTTGTCTGCAAACTTATCTGAGGTCTACAGGAAAAAAAAATCATATTTTTTTCCAGGATATAATGACAGTACCTCATTCATGCTTTCTGTTTTTTTGAGATTTCAGTTTCTAGCTTTTTACACTGCATTTTAGGAGGTTGGTGAGAACTGGGACATCACAGAACTCATATTCTTAAATTTGCATAATAAACCTGCATGTAAGTAATTTTAATCCCCAGGTATGCAGTGAGACCTGGCTAAAGGATTTAAGAAGCTGCAGCTTTTAAAATGTCATCCACATACTTATTCCATATATATACAGTCTTTGGATTTGCCCTTTTGCTGCCAGTAACCTGATTTTATTTGTCAAATGTTAGTCCAATGTACATTTTTTTAAATATACCAACCAAATTAAAATGGAAAATATAAGGCTTCACAATAATGAAGTTCAATGACTTCAGCAGTCATTCTTAGCACAGTGTCTCTCTTTCTCTAAGGAGTGTGGGAGCTGGAGGGACTCCTGAATGTTCCCCATATATTCCAAACACAGACTGTTAAATCTCATTTGTATAGAAATCACACGGGGGGAAAAAATTAAAAATCCACAGAGAGTACAAAGATTTATTTACTATGAAGTAAGGCTTCATCTTCCTAAGTTTTTGGCTTAAGAAAGATATCTTGCTGTCTGGAGAGTGGCAGATCAGTGAAGAAATTGTTGCTATTTTATTGTTTTCTGCCTTCCTCTGGTTAATAATAAGTATCTTGATCTTCTGGTATATGGTGTAATGTACAATTATTTTTTATAAGAGCCATAAAGACTGTTTCATGTATCACACCTTTATTTTAAAAATGAAAGAAAAAATAAAAAGGGAGAAATAGAAGAAACTAATTGGAAGGGGCAGTTTGCAAAGCGACTGGGAGATGCCCAGAAACTGAATCTCCAAAAGTTGCCCAACTGGTCCCAGGTCTTTATACAAAGGGCTATCCCAGGTGTTGTCTCTGCTCTGTGGTGGGGATAGGTGAAGTTTGGGGGATTATCATTCTTTTTTCATTCTGCCTGAGCTCCTGAAAAAAAAGAATAAACATATTTTAAGAAATTTAGTTTCTTCCACTACAATTTCAATGCAGACTTCTTTGGTTTAGTGCTGCTTAAATCAGTGATTGAGGATTAGCCCATTTCAAACAGGAGTAGTGGTGGCCCACAAAATGCTGCTGAATTCTCTTGCAGGAAGTCACATGCAGAGACTGAAAAAACAATTTAAATGGCCTTATTTCACAGTGACGGCCTCTTGAAAAAAAAAAACCAAAAAAAAAACCACTATGAAATCAGCTGTCAAGCTGCTGGTGTTTATCATGGGTGACCACAACAATGAGTGGTCTGGAAACAGGACAGAGAGCTCACAGTCCAACTGGTTGTACATCTTTTCCCTGTGGGCTCACTGGAAGGTCCTTTTGCTGTTTTCTGTTCTGCTGGAGCAGTGCACATAAACAAGGGGTGGGGGGATTTCTGCGACTGTGCCTTTGGAGAAATTCTTCTGCAGTCACATGGTGCAATTGCAGGCAGTTAAACTGAGTTTGGGGCAGCATTATTGTACCATTGTGCCATCAGCAGTCAAACCCCACGCCTAGGTCTGCATTCTGCTTCAATTTATCAATTACCTTCAAAAATGCTTATATTAACTCTGCTCTGCTTCTCCACTATCATCAGGTGGAAGGACATTCACTGTTTGATGTAGAGAAGGTCTTTTTTCCACCAAATAGGAGTATTTCCCCACTCCCAAAGGCAGCTTTTATCATAGCTTTCAGCAGAGGATCTGCCCGGGTAAGGAGGAAAAGCATGGTCAGGAAAAATGATGGAAGTGATGGGAATCAGAGGGGCTGCAGGGAGGGTCATGTTACAAAACTGACACGAGGTACAAGGAGGCTCAGGGAAGGTTTCCAGGAGGCAAAAAGAAGCTGTGATAAGCAGCTGCTCACATAGGTCACCCTTGCTGACACAGTCTGAATAACGATCGTCAAGACAAGAACATGAGTGTGAGAATGTGTGTAAATCAACATTCCAAACTACCTAAAAGAACATTTAGTCTAACACTTTTAATGCTATTAAAAGGAAAACAATCATAGTCAGATTACATAGTAGCCAAGTAATGTGCTGGCCAGCAGCTTCTCCTGATGGAGGGGATGGTGCCAATGTGTGT
Source organism: Ammospiza caudacuta (assembly GCF_027887145.1). Taxonomy (NCBI): domain Eukaryota; kingdom Metazoa; phylum Chordata; class Aves; order Passeriformes; family Passerellidae; genus Ammospiza; species Ammospiza caudacuta. The sequence goes on from NC_080594.1 coordinate 111,969,317, forward strand.
GAGCACACACACGTGTGTGGTTGTGACTTTTAGACATTGGCTCTGGAAAGGTATTTAAAAATGTGCAGGTGTATATCAACATTTGTATACACCTAGAACTATTGAACTTGATCCTGAATGTATAGTTCCTGACCTGTCATTAACAAATCAATAAATCACTTTGATCATAATTTGTTTTCAACTATGTGAACTGGCATTTTTTCCCTGAGACAGAGGGTGGGACTGGCAGCGGATGTGAGAGACATAGAAGATGAACTGAATAGAGAACAAGGACAGGTTTGGCAAGAAAACCGAGAAAAGAATCAGCAAAGACAAGGCATACTGGAGGGAGGAGGTAGATAAAAGGCAAAATGTGTTTGGAGGTGATGTGAAAGATTGTGCAACCTTTTTACTCAGTCCAAAATAAAATCTTTGATTCCCCAAACTCCTACCTGCTGTTTAAGGAAACATGAATCTCATCCCATTTTGCTGTTGGTCCAGGAGGAACATCCCGCTGCTGCTGTCCTTTACTTAGTTAATTCATGGAGAAGAGAAGCAAACACTGCAGGTCTTGGTTCTGTTTGTGCATGAAGTAGCTGACAAGACCACACACACTGATTTGGTTTTGCTTCTACCGCAGCCACACACCATTTTCTCTCAGAAGAATATGATCATGACTGTGAGGCTGCCAAAAATTAGAAATGGACGGGATCCAGGTTAGCACTATGACCTTAATTTGGCCACCTTTTTCATATGGAATGTTGTTTTTAATTACAGGATCACACATTCAGTTCTCTCAAGAATACTCCTACTTAGTGCATCAAAATGACTTAATTAGCAGCTGTTCAATATTTTCCTTGGCCTCATTGTTCAATATGTTGCCCTGGGTGTAATTTTAAAAAAAAACACTGCTCAAGCCCTGCTCTGAAAACAAAATTATTAATTTCCTCTGGGGCTTTTCTATGATGCTCATCACCCCAGAATCTGAGTGCTTTGGAGACAATTAATCCATCATTGTAAAAACCAAGTGAAATTTGAAAGCATTATCTCCATTTAGGGAATAGAGAGCTGAGATATAGGCAACCCACAGATACTGGGTGTCCAATGTGAAATACTTCAGGCTGTTAAAATGGTACTTTAGCATTACAGAAGATCTTACATATTGATGGATTAGTTCTCATGGACTTTGCCAGCAACCGAACCTTTCAACATTTTGCAGAGCAGACCTACAGGTACAGACCAGGCAGTCAAAGATGTAGAACATATCAGAGTCTCAAATCATTGCATACTGAGTTCTCAGAAGGGACAGGTATAGAACTAATTTTCTCAGGAGAAAAGTCACATTTCTGTTCCTACTGTTCCCTGCCTCAGCCACTACCCATCTGTCACCTCTGAAATGAACAAGGAAAAGGGATTTATTAAAAAAAATCCCATTCTTTCACTTCATTATTGAGGCATCTGTGTGTTAGCTGAGGCCAAAGTCCTGTAGAGGAAATATAAGTGATCTTTGGTTAATTATTTTTTGTAATATTCAGACATGGGGTGACAGGTTTACATAAGGGCTGGGGGTACAAGCTTGATGGAGGTGTTCTGCCATTTCCAAAATTTAGATATTTTAATAGTATTTCCTATATAAATTCATGTATAAATGAGTGTATGGCCACTTACATATGCAATATAAAGTAGAAGCTTTTTGATTTATCAACACTGAAAAATATGAAATGTAACCAGGAAAAAGTCACTACCGACTGCTCACTCTTTGGAGAGAGAGAAAAGCTTTTGAGCATTTTGTATTTGATAAGCAGTAATATGCAAAGCTAAAGATCCATTTTCTATTGCTTTCAGGCACAATTAATCTTGAGCAGCCTGGATGCGCAGCTCCTCTGGATTACAGAAGTGACAGAAAAATATGAAAGCTCCACAAATTTCTTGCTAAGGATCTCTCTGCTATTCCAGCTGTGTACTCACTAAGAAGATCAGCAAACTTTCTAGCCTGGAATTTGATTAAGTTAGTCTCCACATATATACAAGAAAAAAAAACAATTTCTGTTTCTAGCTAAGCAATACAAATCTGCTCAGTTTTACTATATCTTCTCAGTAATTGTTAAAACAATAATTAAGGACTGTAAAGAAGTTAACCCCATAATGTAGTGTATAGGTCCCCTAAGATAATTAAATTAATATTTTTCAGTATCTGTCTTTTCCCAGGATGTCTCCTGTGTTGACAGCCCTCAGTTTATTCATCCTTTGATACAGGAATTTCTACTCCAAGGTCTGTAGCAGAGATCTAATGTGCTTTCTTGATCCAATGACCTAACCCAGTTAATTAATTTGTCAGCAATGAATTTAATATCCCTTTATTGGAACAATCTTCAATGGGAATGGAGACAGCTATGAAGAGACTCTGTTCTCAGGTCTTTAGAGAAATTTGTAGCACTGAGGGGGCAGGAATCACTAAACATGCAACCTGTCTGTCTGGTCTAGCAGAGATAGACATACACATTTCCTCACATACTGAACTACGTGAAGAACTGCGTGTTATTTACAATAATTTCCCAATACCTATCACCTATGTTAGACAGTCTGTCTCTACTCTAAACCAATCCAGAAGCGCCACCACCACAGCAGAAGATGGAGGACCAGAAGAAGGAGAAAGACAGAACATGCCCAGATTCCTCCATCTTGCTTCTTGAACCCCCATTCTAAATCCTCAAAATTCTACATTTTCACCCTGTGACAAATTAACCATCATTCTACCCAAACTCTTGTGGCTTGTAAATCTTCACACAAAGCTGGTAATATTTTCCATGGGTTAAAATCGAAGGCACAGATGTCTTTGACTCCATGCCAAGGTCTCTGAGTCCCTGCCAGGGTCTCAAATCCTCCAGGGCAGCCAGAGCAATGTCCTGGGTCCTGACTGACAAACATAAGCCTGAAAAACCCTGCAGTGGTTGAAATGTTTATTCTCAAATAAAGGAGTGACTCTGACACTGAGGCACCACAATAAATAATGTAATTGCCAAAATTGCCATTTTTACACCATGTCTAGGCCAAGCCAGCAGCTGAACTCTGGAACTGCCCTGTTAAAGGCAGCACTTCAGACAGCCCTTGCAGCACTTCAACATTTAATTGTTTCTTATAACACCAACCATAACTCAGATTTCCGAATTTTGGTCTTTTCTGATGCAAGTTACACAATGACCTGAAACAGTTATGGAAGAAATTAAGCAAATAATTTAACTGAAGGCTTCCAAACTATTGTCCATGCTTTGGATTTTCATCAAAATTGACATCTTTGCACAAAATTTCAGAATGTTTTTTGCTTGCTTCCTAAGAATAGTTAATTAAAAAATCTGCTTATGGGTATAGGAATTAAGATTTATTAATAAAACAGCATTATTTTGCTAGTTGTTTTCCTTATTTAGAATTCTTAAATACTTTTACTTCAGTTGTTACTTTGTCCTTTTTTCCTTGCTGTCACAACAGTGCAGGTCATGTACTTGTCTTAGGCACTCAATAGAACAGCTTAAAATATCTACTAGCTATAATTAATTTTTAAGAAAATGTGTGATGCCTTTTTGTCATTTCTTCAATTAATTATTCACCACTGTTACTAAATAAAAAGCACTTGGTGCATTTGCTTGTTTCTCATTCCATTTTGACCTGACGCTGAGGTGTCTCAGTTGATTAAAAGAAGGGCAATCCACTAAGAAAGGCATTAATCTGGTTCATAAGACATTAGAGCATAATTCTGTGCTCTGCCACCAACACTTTGTGTGTTCTGGTGCTGGTCATTTATTGTTCAATGTGATGGCCCCAAGATGAGGATGAAAACGCCCTCCAGCTCTCTGCTCCTGCTGGAAATACAAACCCCGAACGTCCCTGCATGGAGACATCAGCAGCACTGCTGGGATCCTGTCCTGCTGTCCCCTGCATGTGTAGCCACCAGGGCAGTGTTTACAGTTCTGGTTAATAGCTGCTGTTGCGACTCACAAGTGTGTCAGTCAGGCACAACAGCAGGTGCAGGAGTGTTGGAAAGGGTATGGAGAGGATAAATTGTAGGAATCACTGAGCAGACAAACTGCAAAGCCCCTTTTCTTTTTCTGAGATGCTGCCAAGTGGGGTGTACTAACACACTTCCAGAACTATTTAGCATCTCCTGTTTCTGCTGAAGGTGAGAGAACTGTGGCTGCTGACCAACCTCCCCAATATATACTATTTTATTAAACCTTCCTTATAGCTCATCCACTTTTCCACGTGTTGGTAAATCTCTTGGAAACAGGGACACAAGGAAGGTTTTCTAGCCTTGTGCTACCACAGTATTGGATCAAGTATCTAATAAATTAATTCAGTAGCAAATGTCCATAAATACACAGATTTCCCACACAGCTTGACTCTCTCAGAAATTACCTCTGCAAGGGACCCATATACATTTGCAAATAGTCTGAACATAAGTTTTGCAAAGTGTATTTTTGAAAGAGTGTAAGTTACCAAGAACCCTAAATGTATTTTTGGCTAGTGAATTGGAGAGCTAAAGTTAAATCTCAGTCTCTCAGAAGGACCTAGGAGTCACAATCACATAAGTATAACTTAAAATTTATCCTTATTATTACAAATTGTTGCTGCTTCCAGGGTAATTAATCCCCTCTTTAGCCAGAAATACCAAGCACTCCAGCTAGCTCAAAGTGATCCAGCAGCTGTTCTTAGGCACTTTCTACTCATCAGCAAAACATATGACTGAGCCTTAAAAATATTGCTGGAGATACTGTCCCAGAATTCTATTATATCTGGATTCCATTTATCCAGGAACCTCTTACATGTTGTCTTATATATCAAGAGTTCTATTATCATTATATTGCAAGGATTCCATATTGCCAGAGTCTGGTATCTCCTCAATGTCTCTCATGGGCAGCTCCTCTAAGCACTGACTGTTCCTAGTCCTCACAGCAGCCATCAAACTCCAGTCCCCACCAATCCACTCTTGTATAACACTGTTCTTATTGCCTACAGGTGTGGCTTGTTAAGATCAGGCCTGCTTCTAATCTTTTGTAATTAGTCCAGCTGCAACTTTTTGGGGAATAAGATTACATTCTATACCACCTTCATTCACCCATCCTGTATCCCCCTACACTTACGTGCATCTAAAAACTGACCAGAGGACCAATAGGGTATAGGGTTGGTCATTGAATCACAGAACCTCTATGCATGCTGGGGAAAAAAAAAAAAGCCAAACAAACAAAACAAACCAACAAAACCTGACTGGAGAGTTGTTTCTTGAATATGTACGTCCAGAAATTTCTGAAACTGATTCTGGCAGTAACCCTGGCTGTGGTGGGCTGGCCCTGGCTAGCCAAGGTTCACCAACCTGCTCAATCTCTCTGGTGTGATGTGAAGAAAACAGAATGAAATTGAGAAGGTATGTACACCAAGCTAATGACAGTTTAACAGGGAAAGCAAAAGTTGCACACACAAGCAAAGAAATTTAATTAATTCAATGTTTCCCATTGTCAGGAAGATGTTTATCCACTTGCTGGAAAGTTCAGCTTTAGCACATCCAATAGGGAAGAAGAACAACTTTTTTCTTCACCCTTTTCCCTGAGCTTTTCTTGTAGAGCATGAGATCATCTGGTATGGAATATCCCTTTGTCAATTTGGGCCGAGTGCTCCAGCTGCGTCCCCTCCAAACCCCTCACCCGGCCCCAGCCTGTGCAGTGGATGTGCACAAGGAGAGCAGGGCAGAGACAGAGACAGAGCCTTGATGCTGTGCCAGCGCAGTCTGACAACAGCCAAAGCCTTGCTGTGGTACCAGCCCTGCTCTGGCCGAAGCACAGCACCCATGGGCTGCCATGAGCACAGTTCACTCCAGACCAGCCAGACCCAGCACCCCGCAAAAGCCCTGAGAAACCCTCCTCTAACAAGGCAAGACATTGAAGCCTGAATCATACTGAAAGAGTTGTTTGCTATTCCCTTTTGGTTTGAAGACCTTTATAAATGTCAAATTTTGTTTGTAGGGACTAACCCTGCGTGTTGTGTTGTGTCTGTATAAGTTGGACTGTTCTGTTCCCTCCTGTGGTACACTGAGATGTTTCTGTTAGATAAAACTGAGATGTTTCTGTTGGATAAAACTGAGATCTGAAAGTCCCATGCAGAAAGGAACTGTCTGTATTGGAAGGAGTAAATGAGTAAAATATATAAGTTTGCTACTGGTTCTGTCATTAGTATGTCTTATTTTACTGACCATAGAAATAAATTTTATTGGCCATAGAAATAAATTGAAACACCAGTTGTTGGTTTTATTTTTCTGACTTAATCGATACTCATTTAATGCAAAATATCCTGATTTCTGAAAAATATACCGTTTCCAAGAATGCTAAAGATAGGAAAATACTGCATTCTCCAGCTGAATAAAGAGAAACACATTTTTCAAGGTACAGTAGATGAGTCAGAACAAAAAGTAGTGTGAGAAGCTTATACCTGCATCTCTGCAGGTAGGACCATAGTGCAAGGGTGCTTTAAATTGCTGCTGGTCTGCAACCTGAAGCCTTGATAACAGGAAGAAGATTCTGATAATGAGAAAATGAAAGCTTTAAAGAAAATTGGGAGATGATCTTTTCATTGACATGACAAAGACCCTTCTTTAGATCTTCTTTGCAAGTGTAGGGGAAAGAACTAAGCAATAATTTCTCTACCCTTTATCTGGATTGTTAGGATAAGAACAATTTAATGAGCATATAGAATTGAGAGTTTTATTTTGAATCCTATTTTGTCAAACTAGACACGGGGCAGAAGGTTCTATGGCTCAGCTCTATGTCACTGCAATGAAAACTTTACTAAAAAATGAACGCTAATTATCTATTTCAGATGCTGACATTAAAAGCATTTAAAGAATGGAATTTTTTTAAAAAACTCTGCAAAAATAATTTAAAGTGCCTTCTTAACCTTTTCTTCCAAACTAAATGTTACTTGTTCTTCAGTTGATTGCCATGTAGTAAACAACTAAATGACAACTACTGAGGGTGTGTGCTGACATGCACTAAAGCTATCCTAGGATGTCAGTGCTAAAGTACAGCAACAACCAACCCAAAGAGACATGCAGAAGGTCCAAGGAAAGGAAAATCCAGCATATTGCATAGAGAGGGAAGATTCCAGAACTAGTGTAGGAAGCAGCTATCAAAACCTTAAAAAAAAATAAAATCCCGTTTGTAACTGAGAAGGAATCTTGGCTGCTTGCTCATTTGGGGATCCACTGGCAAAAAGGGGAAGCATTCAATTTCCTACACCACTGTCCTCACACTTATAAAATAAGTTGCTGATCCCAGCCAATGAACTCATGCTTATATTTCATATTTAGGAGCGATTTCATGTGTAGGAAAAATCCCTCATGGGATTCCCAGGATCCTGAGAGATGACTGTAACCAGGAGCAGAACAAGCTGACCTGGGCTGTGTCCTACTCCACTTTCAAATACATGAAGCTCGGAAGAAATGATAGGACCATAATCCCTATGGTCCCAATGTTCCTCTATAGATTACCCTCTGCATTTATCTGTATCAGAGTCTATCCCAGCACTATTCCAGGCACTTAAGTATAGTTTAGAAGGACTCAGACCTAAGCCCTGAGCATAATATCTAAATATATGTATCCCCTGCAGGAATGCACCTGCAGAGCCATTTCAGAAGCCTGGCTTTCCCTGTTCAGCAGACCTCCTGATGCAATGCAGACAAACTCCTGTGCTCCCCCAGCCTGGGGCAGGGTGCCGGCCAGGGATGCAGCTCCCTGTCGCTGGGGGAGAGGCCAGGAGAGGCAGATCCAGCCTGCTGCTGCTCTGCCATGTCACTGTGAGGCTGAGGATGGGAACTGAGCTGACACAGCCCCGGCTCACAGGCACGAGAGCTCCAGACCGAGCTGGAAGGGGAACAGAGCAGCTTTGTACAGCTGAAAAGAGCTGGAAAGGCATCGCTTAAGGTTCAGCATATAACCAGCTCTGAAAAAGAGAGCTGAGAGAGGGATATTACAAGTAGGGCAAGGATCAGGGGCACTATTGCTTTCATGTACATACTCTCACACTGTTAATAAACTATCAAGAGAAGACAGGCACTAGAGCGCAGCAGAAAATAAAAGCCATAAGGAGAACATTATTTTTAATATACATGTCTGCCAATCAAACACTGTCCTGGTAGTTTCAAAAGGTGACCTGGTTGCTTGGCCATTAGCACAGCAGACTGCCTTGTGGGGAAAATGAATCCAAGTCCAGTTGTTGAATATAATAGAAACTTGGCAGGGGAGATCTAATAATGACTGTAACTGTGCTAGGAAAAACAAGGGAGAAAAGCATACAGTCTCCCAGTCCATTTTGGAAGACCAGATTATTTTATGTGCTTAAAAAAATGAGTGCAGGGATCATGTTTGTGAATTAGGACAAAAGACTATTGAGACAAATAGCTAAAAGAAGTATTGATGGGATCTTAGTATCTTCCAATTTTGCTATAGCTCAAAGCATCTAATATCAGTATGTCCTTTATTTTACCCATTTATTGAACCCTTTGCACTGCTTCTCCATGACTGCAAAACTCCTAGGTACATCAGGCTAAAGCAAATGTGTCACTGACACAATCAAAATTAGGATTAAAATTGCATTGCACAGTCTACATGCAAAAGATTTAGGGCACTTTCTGATTTTAACCAAGTTGTGTCATAAAGTCTTTCTTTTTATATGGCACATTAATAACATGATAACATTAAGAGCTGATGAAGAACACTGCCCTGTATACCAGAATAATGCCTGCATTAATTACATAAGGAAAAAAATTAATTTTGAAATAAAGGCTTCTCAAACTGAACTTTATCTTCAAGAGGTTTGTGGGTGGAATATCTTGCTAATACTTTGCCTAGGTTAGGAAAACTTTTTTGCCATGATTACTTTTCCTAAGTCCTCATTCATGATTTTAACTCCTATATTGTGACTGGAAAAAAAGACTTCATAATTAATTTCTGATAAGGAAACACCATATGCTGGTGTTACTGATGAAAAGTACAGAAATCACATTAAAAGTTATTTGCTGCTCAGTTTTATGTAATGAACTTAATTCAGCTGTCTAAATTGAATTTATGGTCTAAATAATATTCCCTAACTAAATTAAAGACCCCTGCATATCAAAAGAAATAGGAACAGTAAAATAAACCAAGTTTTGTTGTATTGGCTACATGGGAAAAATGATGCTAAAAATATATATATATTTAAAACATCTTTCCTTTTGCTTTCCCATTTAATGACCCTAGAAGTTTTACTAATGAAAAATAGATTATGTATCAACCCATATTGTTTGGACAGTGTCACGCAATTGAAGTTCTTGGCAGGTAGAGAATTATTTTTATAGACACGGTATTAAATTCAATTGGGACTGGGTTTGGTATAACAGGACAATTGCATGAAACTGTGCAACTCTTACTGCTATCTCTATCACTTTTATCATGTTTAAAACCCACTGAGTTTTTGTGACAAAGTTTTGAGGCAGCTTTGTGTGAACTGGAATGAAAACCAACACAGAAATACTACAGAAAACCTAGAATCTGAAATATAAATCTCTTAGGCTATTTCAGTTTCCAAGCTCCAAAAGGAAAAAAATAAATTAAATATATATATATATTCATATCTATTAAACTGTTAAACCACACAGGCATCTGGATTTTAACTTCTAGCACAGCAGTAGAGAACAGAGATTTTAGGAAGGCAGAGAGGCAGTTTAACCTTTATGAGCACAAGGCAGTACTTTCTAGGTAAAACAGAGCTGACAGATTTCCTGGCACAGTTATGGTTAGCTATGCATCACCTACCATTCAAACTGACAGAAAAAAAAAATATTCAAATTTAGTGAGGGGTTTGGGGTGTTCAGTTTTTGTTAGGTTTCTTTTGTGGTTTTTTTTTGGTTGGGTGTTTGGCGGGTTGGTTGTTGTTGTTTGGTTTATATTGTGGGGTTTTTTTGCTTTGTTTAGTTTTGTTATTAGTGTCTAGACTGATCCTGGGGGCCATCAGGAGCTCTTTAATGCTGCATCACTTGCTCCACAAAACATCAGTCTTTCCTGCTTCAGGTCATCGCTGCTCAGCACAGGGTTTGTAGCAAGGGCTTGATAAACACTTCAAGAGTTTCATAAGCAAGATAAACATTACAGGACCTACCATATTGCAAACTAAAAAACCAAGTTCCTCCTCTTTATTTTATTCTGTCAGTGTGGTTTAGAAATTAGATCATTGAGAAATCCAAAAACCATGCAAAAGAGATGGGGAGCTGTACATGCACTAGCACCAGTAATGCCCTGCAGTGGTGCAGATCTAATTTCAGTGCCAGCCTGAGTTGTTACAGCAAACTAGACTCATCATTCCCTGGTTGTCTGCTGATCATAGGAATTGATCATAATTTATTGCTTCCTCAGTGCCATGATCACCTTCACTAGGACTGCATGTTTGTAACATCCCATCCTTCTTTGAAGGATACACATCCATATGTATGCACCATGGTTGAAAATCGATGTGGTCTTTTGTAGAGGATGAGAAACAGCAGAAAATGGAAAATGTGATGGCAAACAACTGAAAACATACAGAGAAACTTGAGAAAAAAAAAATTGCCTTCAGCAGGCTTGGACAGCAACTAAGCAGGGAATCCTTCTAGAGCCAGACTCCTCCTGGGCTGGGTGTGAGTGCAGAGAGGAAAGGACTCACGTGCAGAGCCCAAGGTGGGGATTTCACTCACCCTGAAGAACCAACATCCATGTAGGAATTCTGAGCCAGGCCCACAAGGGACCTGCAGAGAATTCAGTAGTTGGAGGCTTTTGCAAGTGAGAAACAAGACACAAACCACAAATTATAGCCTTAGATGTGCCCTTTCTTCCCTTGAGGAGCAAGGCAGTTCTTGTGAGAGGAGGAAGTTCTGTGACTTCTGTAAGAAGGGAAGAAAAACCCCAAGGGTTAACAGCTGAGATTTGAAGTAATGAGGCATTGTGGCTGCTCTGTCCATGCCCATGAGAGAGGAGGCTCAGTGCCACTCCGGTGGGGATACAGTGTTGTTGCAGTCATCTTTTATGAAAAATCCTTTCCTTAGGATTTTTCCTCCTGAGAAGCTGAGAGGCCTCAGGAAAAAAATGTAAACAATGGTTATCTGCTGCTGTGGAATGCAACAGGTGCATCTGTGATTGGCCCATGTTGGATGTTTCTAATTAATGGCCAATCACAGCCCAGCTGGCTCAGACAGAGAGTCTGAGATTGAGCCTTTGTTAACATTCTTTGCTATTCTATTCTTAGCTAGCCTTCTGAGGAAATCCTTTTTTTATTCTTTAAGTATAGTTTTAATGTAATGTATATCATAAAATAATAAATCAAGCCTTCTGAAACATGGAGTCAAATCCTCATCTCTTCCCTTAACCAAAAACCGCTGTGAACACCCATCATACAGTGCCACATGGAAGGGATGGGATACAGCGCCACTGGAGTGGGGATACAGTGCCACATGGAAGGGATGGGATACAGTGCCTACAGCGCCACATGGATGGGATGGCAGCATTCACGTGTCCCTGCTGGGGACACAACTGGCACGCACCATAAAAGGGAAATTCTGCAAGATTGCAGCATAACTTTTAATTGTGACTCAGAGATTCTGGCACAAGGCTTGCCTTGCCTGCCTTCTTCCTCCTCCACCCCACCCCACATAATGAGAAAAATATTATTAGTCTATTAGCTAATAGCTCTCATTATTACTCACCAGCTTTTTCTCATTGCATCCCACTGTTTTCATGGGAATAGTACACAGATTCTTCTCACTCTGCAGCAGCACTTTCCAGGGCAGAAATATGAACACTGTTTAGAAATACTCTCAGAAAATTGCAGACATTAAAATCCGAGATTCATTGATCATGAAGCCCATTTCTCTCTTTAGTCCCAAAAGCACATTTTCTAGAGTTTCATACAGCATAATGTTAAAAATACCAGTGGTGAATCATCCCCCAGGTTATCTCAGGAGGCAATTCTTCAGTAGAACACACTTCTGTGGTTTTGGTTTGTTTTTTGGCAGACTAAATTTTAATTTCTTTATTTTATTCGTCCCTGTATCTTCCCATAAAAGCATTAAATACTTCTCTTTGCACAGCTAACAATCTTTTCACTTTTCTCACCCATCAAGTCTTGCACACTCACTGTAGGGCTCGTGTTGCTCTCTCATTTCACATTTTTCCTTGGCTGAGCTCTTACTGTGGGGCCATTTGTGGTGCAGCATCAGAACCACAGAAAGCTCTGAGCAGGTGACAGGGGTGTCACATCCTCTTCTACATGACCCACATAGCACCACCTCAGGCACTGAACCTGAGCAAATCTGGGAGATTTATCTCAACACAATTTCTTGCTTTCCTTAATCATCACAGACCTAATTTAGTGCCATTAATCCATCTCCTAAATCCTCATTCTCTCCTGTAAATTAATTTGTTGTTCTTCACTAAATTCTCTCTAATTGATCAATATCTTTCTAGTTAGCATAGTGCTGAATGTTGCCCAGTATTTCATGAGAAAAGAACTGTTATTGTTTATTGGACCTGTGCCTGGCTATTTTTATCAGCTACTATTCTCTAAAAAATACTCAGGGATCTTGGCTTCAGCCCACTGAATTATGCCCATATCCAAATTTTTAACAAACAGGTGTCTTGTATTGCAGACAGGATGAGCAAATAACAGGTGAAGCCTCATGGTGAATGCTAAACGCTGCTTATATTTCTATAGTTATTTTGAGTGTGATGACTGGAAAATCTCTGCCAGCTCAGAGAGGGCATTCTCACTTTACTGCCAGGAGAAAAAAGCACCAAGTGCCTTCTGATTACTCAGTGCTTTTTGCTCCTTTAACTTTTTAAATTTTCTCCTACTGCCTTCTTCACACACACTTTATGGTACTTTGATTATTTAGGATTTCACAGAAGAAATTAAAAAATACTGTAACACAAAAATACTAGTTAAATAATACTGGGTTTTTTCCCCTTGGTCCAGTTATATGTGCTTTTATAAAAGGTCATATAGCTGTATCACAGGTTTGCTCCTTTTTCTGCATTAATAATTACACAATTAACAGAAATACATGAATATCCAGATCTGGGTGGATAGGGAGGATATTGGCCATCTGTCAATAATTACTGCCTCCAAACTGGAGTGTGTATTTTACACACTACTGAAGCTCTTTTCCAGATATTCTTGCTGCTTGCTATAAATATTTCCTATCTTGCACCACTCCACCCAGGGGGGTGTGTGCACATGCATACACACATATATTTATCCATCCTGTATTCACATAAATACATTCATCTATGTGTGTGTCTGCATGTGGGGTGCATGCACGTACATTTTAATTCACAGTGCATGCTCCCCAGGTGTGTGTTACTTCTGCAATTTTTTCTGGGTAAATGATTAGAAGTTTTAATTTTCAGCAGTTTTCTTACTGCTTCAGGTGCTATGATTGTGATCTCACTCGAGAAGATAATTTTTCAATCACTAAGATTAAAAAAAGCAGATTTCCAACCCTTGTGGTGGAAACCTTGAAGAGATGAAGCAGCCCTGAAGACGTGAAGTAAATGAGCATCAAAGACAAAAATAAAACCCCACACATGAGAAGAATGTAGCATTTTTTAAAAATCAGAGTTTTTACTGACTTTTATTATTGTCAGTAAAACTTTTTATGTCAGTAAAAAAATTTTTATTAATGCTTGTTTTTCCCTGCATTCTGATCAGTGTTCATGATATTCTTTTGAAGCAAAAAGCTAGTCTCACATGGGGAACTTCCTTTGTTTCCAAAACATGCAAAAATAAAAGTTGTCATCAAATACGATTTAATCCTCCTTGCCCTTTCTCCAATAGGGAGGGGTCTCATGTCTTCTGTGAATGCTATACATGTAAAACAGTTTACATTTACCTTGGTGAAATTTATATCTATGTGATATGCCAAAAAAGATAATTATTTTTCTTGCTTGGATTAATTAATACCTGAATTTCCAGTAATTTGGTGTTTCTGTTATTTGATGAATAACACATGTAAAAGTATATCTGGAAAAGTACTCACCAAGTTTTTAAGCAGTATAAATTAGTTTCCTGTGATCCAGGAATTTCATCAGCTGATGACCTTTAGGTATATAAATTCATCATCTAAATCCTACTTTCTAAACAGAGCTGTCAAAATGGGACCTAAAGATCAGTCAAGTAAATTTTAAAAATTATCTAATCAATCTTTAGAGATTTTTTTTCTCAGTCTTGACATAGTCCTGTCCTTTCACAAGCCTCTTCACCTCCAATATTTTCCTATTTAGTTGGACTATCATCCATTTATACCTTTGCATAGAGTAAACCACAGAGAAAATGTAGAGAAGGAAGAGAGCAAATTGCCTGCAACCAAAAAACAGTACTGGAAATTGCAAGCAGCACCATAGGGAATTTGAACTTGCTGCTTCAGAGGTTTGGGGAACGTGACAGAGAGATAAATCTTTGCATAGGTTCAAGGTAAATATTGAACAGTTGGACCAAGGTGTGCTGATCCCAAGGTTCTGACCTTCCCATCCATCCCTGGGCCAAATTCCATGTGCAGATGCAGCTCCATGGCTCTCCAGAGACAGGACACAGCTGATGTGTCACCTCGCCACCAAGTGGGACAGCTTCCTCTTACTCATGCAGAAAAGTCACCAACACCTTGTGGTGTCAATGGCTCCTTCACAAGGAATGTGATGCTGTGACAGAATGTGCCATTCTGTGCTGGTTTAGCAAGGTGCTCAATAGCCCCCAAGGACATCTGAAGGACTCTGTGTGCTGGAAGCAGTGACCTGAGTAATAATGATAACAGCGTATAAAGTCTATAGGATTTTTATTGGTTTGTGCTTTGAAATATTGAAATCTGTGACAGAGCATCAATGCTGAAGCCCTGTGGCTGTGGGCATTGAGAACTGTGGGTGATTAGTGGAGAATAGGAGAGTGCTTTTTGCACTTTATGAGAGGTTTTCAAAAAACATCACAAATAATCTAATTCTAGAATTCATAACCTTTGCAAGGTGAAAAGAGAGTCTGACACAACATATTTCCACATGCTGAACTGGGAGCTGGACCAGAACAGATTAATTAGAAAATAAAATAGAGAACACCTGCACTTAGTTATTTATATAATTTTGAGTTCAGCTAAAATCCAGGACCCAATTTTTGATACTCTTATATTTTCCAAGTCATAGAATCACAGAATCATTTAAGTTGCAAAAAGGCTGTTAAGGTCTTCAGGTCCAATTGTTAACCCAGCACTGCCAAGTTCACCTCTAAACCAGATCCCCAAGTGTCACATCTATACATCTCTTAAATACCTCCAAGGTGGGTGACTCAACCATTTCCCAGGGCAGCCTGTTCATGGTCAAACATGAACATGAACATGAACATGAACATGTTTGAAAGTCCTGTCCACAAAAATATGTTTCTCAATATCCAATCAAAATCTCGCCTGCAAAATTTTGTCAAAAATATTTAAAATGGAGACAACAGGGAATGGACTGACTGGGCAGACATCTCCAGTATCACAAAGAAGAAGGATTTTTTAATAAGCATATTAAACACTCAAAGCCTCAGAGAAATGCTGACATCAATAACATCATGACATGTTTTGACAGTCTTTGTAAAAATCAATGCAAAATGCTTGATGTAGTCTTGCTTTTTTATAAAATTTGTACCATGCTATTTGAGATAACATTAGATTGGGAATAGACTGGTAGGTTGGCTGGTAGATCTGGGCACAAGAAAACATGATTATGAATACATTAACATTTGTGAAACCGATATATTGGATTACCAGGCACAACAGCTTGACATACTAGACCTCAGCAAAAATTAAAACATTAGCAGAAATTAAAACTTACTGTCTTTGGGGAAATAAACAATTTACCTGGTCTACAGATGACACTAAACAAAATAAAATCATGTTAATTTCTTTTTTTAGGTCAATAGCTGAATTTTCAATGTACACTTAGGCCTCCAGAATCAACTTTTTTTTGCCTAAAATTCCTTATCAAAAAAGTTCCCTTAAAATCAGGAAACATCATACACACAGATATAAATTTTCCTTTCCATTCTCAGAACCATAATGTATAAAAGAAACATTCTTTTTACTCCAGTTCTGATATTTCTTTTTGGAAAACAAATAATAAAAGCTAAACATTTCAAATTTGTGGCCTTAATTTCCATAGGTGGGAAGGCATAGATATGTATGTTTATGTCTAATCTGTCTTGTAAAGAAAACTTTTAAATACAAGGAGTTCCTAATTTACCTGATAATTAAAATTATGACTGCATCTTACTTCCTGTTAAGTGTTCATCTTGGGATGGTGTCAAATCTCAGTGTGTTTTGCAAGCCCTCTGCAATGCTGATATTTCTCCTTCAATAGCCAAAAGGAGTGACACATTACCAATCTCTGCTTCTGGACAAGGATTTCTGGCAGAACTCCTGAGTGAGCTGCTCTGCCTGGTATTGTATTTTTGGGGTGCCCTGTGGCAGGAAGGAATGATGAATCTGACTCCATGTTCTCAGAAGGCTAATTTATTACTTTATGATACTATATTATATTAAAGAATATTAAACTAAACTATACTAAAGAATACAGAAAGGATACTTACAGAAGGTCAATGAGATAATAATGAAAATTCGTGACTCCTTCCAGAGCCCCAACACAGCTTGGCCGTAATTGGCCAGAGAGTCAAAACAACTCACAGCAGAAACCAATGGAACAGCCACCTGTTGGATAAACAATCTCCAAACACATTCCATGTGAGCAAAACTCAGGAGAAGAGAACGAGATCAAATTGTTTTCCTTTTTCCCTGAGGCTTCTCGGCTTCCCAGGAGAAAAATCCCGAGCGAAGGGATTTCTCAGAAAATGTGAAAGTGACAGTCCGGCTGGCCAGGCCAGGCCAGCGGCACCGCGCAGCTCCAGCCGGGCAGGGACGCTTCCAGAGCTCCCATGGAAATCCATGACCATACTCTCAAGTCAGATTTGTCTTCCAGGGACATTGAGTGGGCGCCACCAACACAGTGTGGCTATGGGTGAGGCGGAACAAGTCATAGCATTTGAGAGAGAGAGCTAGAAGGTTTACCCTGAAATACTCAATTTCTCTCTCTCTCCTTCTATTCCCCTCCCATGAATGGAAGATACCATATGATTGAGATCCTCAAAAGCAAAGGTGCAGCTCCCATCCCTTCTCCTGAGGCCACACTCTTACTTTGATGTTGGAGGCAAAGTTTTGGATGCAGATTTTGAGCCACGCTGCCTTAAGCAAGGGCCAGTCAGGGCAGTACAGCAGCACCTCTGTTAAAACCCTGACTAGGACTTCTAGATGTTAGAAAATAAACTGCACTTCTTTCTTTGCCTGTCATGGATATATCAATTTTCTGAATGTGGTAGCATCTATTATTTAGTGTTTTCCCAAGAAATGGGGTGAGAAAAAGGACAGTACTTTTGTGTTTTGAAGAGGAAAAAGTTCTTTCCTGAAGAGTTAGTCATTTTAACATCCTACCTTCCTTGTTAGAAAATGAAGTGAGATGCTGTAATATGTGAGCAAAAGCAAAAGTAAAAATTAATAAATATATCATTACACACTCAGATGCATACACACAGATATGAAGATGCCAAGCTAGAGAACAGTTAGAAAATTGACATTTTTATGTCTTATAAGTGCTTATTTTGGTAATTCAAATATGATATAAAGGACAACATAAATGTCAACTGATTCCCTTATATTCTGTCACCTCTTCCTATCAATCACACATATAAACAAAAGAAGTATAAATAAATAATTTTAGGTTAAATAATTTTAGGTTAAATTTTTTTTATTAATTAATAAATGTATGTAGAGAGTAGGTGAGTAGAGATAGTTCTGAGTTGTCTGGTGAAGGTCCTAATTTGTCTCTAAAGTTCTCCAAAGTTAAGAACTTGTTTTTTGGTAATTTAAATCTGATGCATTTGCAGTTACAACAGTTCTTTGCCCTTGACCAATACAGTATAAATAGGCATAAATAATTAAAACGAAGTAGCAAATAAATTAGGGGTGGATTTGTGATACATTACCCTGAATTTTATAATTGTAGTTGCTCATTTATAAGCTTAGTAGTAGATCAACCAACTATTACACTAAATTAGAGACTTTCAGTTAATTAATGGCCACCAGATGTCTCCCATATTGTTTTCTCTATACAATAGAAAAACACTCACAATCATGGAAAAATCAATGCAAACAAATGAATAAGAGCTAAAGAGTTCAGCCAGTGCATTCTCCTTGATTCATGCCCAAATCTACAGTATGTTCTTTAAAAATCAAACACAAATTACTGTGATTTATACTGTTCCTTGAACAAAAAAGCAACAGTCGCACATAATTACATTCTGTCGACTCTGCATATCTCTGAAAGGAGGCATCCATTGAAATACTTACTTTTAGAGCTATTAGCTTTTCTGGTCTCTGAGAAAAAGTTCAACCAGAATTATTGTCTGTGTTTCTTTGGTCTCTGTGTCAGTAGCTAAGTATAAACCACATTTTGGTGCTTTCTCAGAAATTTCTGGCTTTTAAAGTGAACAATGAAGGGGAGCAGGCTGTTGCCTTACTCTGTTTTCTGTTCTGTGCACAAACTGGTGAAAGGATGAAGGGAGTAGATCTGTAGAATGAAAATGCTGGCATGGAGGATCAAAGGCAAGTGAGAGCCATACATGCTTCCTTTAGACTGGCTCCAGTTTGATCCTGTGGGCTCAGTTCCCATTTGCAGTTAGCACTCATTTGGTGCTTTCCCAGAGTAGCTTTTCTCACATTATTTTATCCAACTAAATGTCATGCAAGCACTCTGAAGCCACTCAATAGTACAAATCACATGAAAGTAAGCATGGGCAGTCAGGACATTAACTTCAGAAGAGTGAGGAACTGAACTGGAGTAGTTGCACATCTCGAGTAGCTGCACATCTCCCTGTAGAGACCCTATAAACCCATGCTTAGTACAGAATGATTGTGTTCTGGGCATGTTCCCAGCTACATAACATCATATGGCCTATGTTTAAACAGTCTGAGGATGTGAAAGAGCTACAGAGCCTCCATCCAAAGCAGCCCATGATGGTTTGGCATTTCTGTTCCTACTGAGGCTTGTTGCTCAGTGCTTCTTGTGTGGGTGCATGGTCAGTTCATAAAGTGGTTGCTAACAGAGGAAGAGGGATAAACTTACCAAAGATGAAAATCACATTCTACCTTGGGGCTGTTCTGACCCAACCAGTGCTAAGAACACAAGGGAAAGTCCACAGTTTTGCCAGTGCTGTCCAATGTTTTGTTCTCATTATCAGCATTTCACGTTATCAGTCACAGCAGCTTGGCCAGGTGAGCTGACCTCTCCATTCAGAATGCCAAAGTGATTTCTGACTGTAGTCAAAAGGGAAAAGAGCTTCAGTTTGAATGCATAATGCATTCTCATTCAAATCCCTGGGATGAATGTCACCAGAGCCTTAAGTTCTGAGGGAATTTTCTCCCATGGTTCTCTTCACCAACACTGTTGCTGCTTTAGGATCCGGGAATTCCCTCAGGCCACAACCTCGTACATCTTTGTGTGCTTTCTACATCAGCACTTATTTATCAGTAAGAATCTTCATCTACACATGATGGACATTCAATTTCAGGAAAAACAAACAAACAAACAAACAAACAAACAAAAAAACCCCAAAGGGTTCTTGAACCTTTAAAGAAAAATGACAGAATTTTCAGAAAAAATATTTAAGTGCAAGAGTAAAATTGTTCAGTATGCTTATTTTAAATGTTAGCATCAGCAATTTTTCTTTTAGCTTGCACAGTGAACCCAAAGTTAACCTTTCCTTGGAGGTTGCTCTAAGTCTGGTTAGCTCTTTTGCACTTAATGGATTCATTCCTGTCATCTGAATTTTGCTCCAGAAGCAGGTAACAGCTTAAGCAGGTACTGTGTAACTTGTCTACTTGCTGGGGAGGAAAAAAAAAGGAACTAATTCTGTGTTAAACCATATCCAATTAGAAAACTATTCAAATTCAAATAAAGGGGAAAACTGGGGGAAAAATTATGTCTCTCCATTGTAAACCTTATCTATTGAATTTAAAGTGAATCAAAGATGCTTACCTACAAAGACAACTTGATATTAAACTACAACCAATATTATGTTGCTGAATTTAAACCAAATTGCAGTTGAGAGTTGACTTTTTTAATGTTTAAAAGTGGATGTTTACATATTTTGAGGCAATTACAAAGAATTTTAACATAAACTTATTGAAGAATGTATACAACTAACTTCATGAAAAAAAAAATCATATTTATTCCTTACTTTTCTTCAAGTAAGGAATATGGATTCCTTCCCGTGTGTCTGCCTAATGGATGAATTTCTGATAACATGCTGAAGTTTTAATGAAGCTGAAAGTTCCTGGCAAAATAATACTTACTGCTTGGCAGTCTTGCAAGAGGGTAAAAGCTAAAGCTTAATGCCCAAATTGATCTTGCCATGCACTACTGGAGCAGGAGCACCCAGAGAAGCAGTCATCCTTTCCTCTTCAAATGACTTGCAGAATTCAAAGGCTTGAATATAAAAACAAAAAAAAGGAAAAATAAAAAAACATAAACTAATATTATAGAGTGACATTTGTGTAGGATGTAAGAGAATCTAAAAGTAACATTGAACGCAGAAATTAAATTACAGTTTCAGTAAAAAATACAGCATACTATGCTTGAAATAACCCTCTCCTGGAGATAGCGCAGTGTATCACAATTATTACAGCATCTTAATAAAACTACAAAATTACCAGTGAAAAGTTGCAAAGAGGAAAAGTACCAGTGAAAAGTTGCAAAGAGGACAGGTTAAGTTCATGCCATTCCTTGTTCTTGTTATATCCTCAGCATGGGGGGGGGATTGAGTGGAGAAAATCATGGCTTGTACGTTTCATCTTTCTCAGTTTACACAAGAGAGTGGATTGTTTTCTGTCTCACAGTTTACAGTTGGTTTGTTTTCAAACTAGGAAGAAATAAATCTTTCCATTATACTTCACCAAAAGCTACAGATGGAAAAAAAAAGATTCAATACTGAAATGTCCACAAGTTTAGAATTCCAGCATTCCAAGCATCATGTATCACATGAAAATCATGCATGTCTGTATGCAGTCATTATACAAACAGGGCTAGGTGCTGGAGTTGGAGTTATGCATAGACTCTTTACTCATAGAAGAGGTGGGGTCTTATTTTCTTCTAGTGACTTTTGTTGCAATCTGATGTCCTCAGTATTACTGTATAGAAAATCATGGCAGCTGAAGGCTGTACATTGCACTGATTTTATTTTCATGTTTTGGCTGTAAGGCACTTGACTGTGTAGGGTGGTAGACTGGGGTGATTAAAGAGCAAAATACCTGCTTGAGACACCTGCTTCACCCTGATTTAGACTGAAAGAGGCTTTTTGTCATCCATTTCCATTTCATGAAATGAACCACGCTGAGCTTCAGCATCTGTAGCATTACCCAAATATGGAATCATAGAATCACAGAGTGGTTTGGGTTTGAAGGGTCCTTTAAAGATTATCTACCCAACATGGGCAGGGACATCTCTCACTAGGTCAGATTTTTCAGACCCCCTTCCAATCTGGCCTTGAACACTTCCATCTACAACTTCTCTGGGCAACCCATTCCAGCGTCCAACACCCTCACCTTAAAAATTTCTTCCTTCAGTCCAATCTATATATAGCATCTTTCAGTTCAAAAACATAATCCCTTGTCCTGTCACTACAGACTTTGGTAAAATTATTTCTCCATCTTTATTATAACCCTCTTTAGGTATTGAAATATTTTTCAGTTTATATATATATATAAATATATACACAAATATATATATAAAAGAAAACAGTATTTTAAATATTTTTGGATTTTTTACAGACTGTCTCCAAGGTAGCACATCTGCTTGCTATGCTAGCTGAGTCCCTTATGCTTCATATTTTCATAGGGAAAAAAAGAAAAATATGACCATTCATCTATTAATTAAGTTTATCTCATTAAGGGATAAACTAACATCAGCCACTTTCCATTTATCAGCATATTGTATATCTTAATAATCATTTGTTACTCTCTGGCCCAGCAGTGATCTGTACCAGCATGGCAGAGGGAAAGACTGAGCTTGACTTTCCACACCCATGAAAATCAGATTGCAACTGCTCTGACACATATAACATTTCTTCTTCAAATGATAAAAAATCCAGTCACAAACAATATTTCTCCATTATTCTACCAAATATATGGAGGAAGATATCAAAAAAGACTCGTGCATATAAATAGATTACAGCTTTCATGTTAGCATGGTATTTTGTCTCATTTAATTAAAGTCATGCTTGTATTCAATCTGCCACAGCAGAATTCTGTGCCTGCCCTCTGCCCTCAGGCTGCAAACAGACCAAGAAAACAGTAACTCATCTCTTATCTGCAGGTGGCCTGTTCAAAATCTTTTCTCTTTACCAAAACCAAAAATCAGACATATAAACACATGCAACAGCTATTCCATGCAGTGGGAAAGAGCAGAATGGGCAGGGTTGCATCTCCTGGGTCTTGTGTCTGATTGGCACAAGCTCTGCTCATAAAAATGTCATGTGAGCAGCCCCCCTGAGTATGCTGCTTGAAAGAAAGGGGTTGGACCCCTGCAGCAGCTGTAAATAAAACTGAGAGGAAAAATAGATCTTTAAAAGTTACTCCTTTGTCATTGTCACGCTCTTGGAGCCCTGCACCAGCTTCTAGTTTTTTATTTTGTAATTTTAAGTCATGGTAGGACACTGAAAAAGTATGATTCATTATTTCTATCTGAGTAAGTAGCTCTGAATGTAGCCGAAGCGATGGTCAATACAATCTATTGCCCAAGTGAAAAGCATAATATTTTAATGTAAAAAGTAAAATATCCAGATTTACTTGAGCCTGCTGTGAAAATGTAGACTCAACAACACCTTGCAAAACCCAAATAACTAGAGCCCTAGAAAGGCAAGATCAATCTCACAGGATCATATGTATTGAATACAGCTTTGAGTTTTTCAGAATGGATTAAACTTTCCCCTTACAATGTGTCCTTCCCTATTAGAGCAGGTTTGCTCAGAGCTCCGTCTGAAGGAACTCCCTCATTACTGGGTCTCTCTGAGCTGATCTTCTGCTATTTGGAACAGTCCTATCAGCAGGTGGACACTACTTATTAGCTGTCAATCTGAATATTTTCAAGAATAAGTGTGAAAGGTCTATTTCAGAGCCCTCTAATTAGGTTCAATTGAATGAAACGGAGAGAGAAAGTTCCATTGAATGAAACAGGCAGGGCTGCTTCTGCAGAGCTGGAGGCATCACTGGGCTTACAACAGCCTTCAGCTACTTCTGCCTTCCTCAGAACCTGCAGAGTAAAATTACACCAGTAAAACCTTAGAAGGGAGGCTTATTTCATAACACCTGACAAGGGGACACAGGATCAGACATCATGCTTTCCACTACACAAAAAAATTTCGACAGCTGCTAAAGGCTGAAGCAAAGCATTGTTGGTTTCATAGCAGCTCGCTGTCACTCTGGATCTAAAGGCTTGAGGCAAATCATCTCCATGTCAAAAAATAAGAGTGCCATTAATATAGAGATTTAGTTGTCAGGAATTTCAGTTTGTGCTTTCTGGCTAAACAAAACCCTATCCATCTCTTCCTTTGAACTTCCTTTGAATCATGTATAGTGTGCTCCCACAAAACCCCACAGGCAAGTCTCCCCACCAGCTCTGTGTTTTGAAGCACCAGTGATGTTAATTGCCACATGGCATCACATTTATTTTATGGCTTCTAGACACACCATGCATGCAGTGACAGTGTGTCAGGATTTCAGATCCCACACAAGATGACAAGTGCAGGAATGCTATCAATAGAGTTGTGTTACTGTGGGCTACCCCTGGCAGCTGGCTCAGTGATTCCTGAAGCCCACTCCACAAGGCTGTGATCAGATGGTAAGCTGGCACTGCAGTTCTGTCCCAGGTTCACTTAAATGTACAGCTCTTAGTGACAGCAGAAGCTGTGATTTCATGTTTGGCAGGGAAAGAGCATTAATATTGATCGGGTATCCACGCAACTCGAGTACACAGGACTGGTATGAAAGTGAAGGATCTGTTTTTCAGAGATGGCGCTAAAATAAAGACAGTGATAAGGATGCAAATAAAATACTTGCAAAGTAGAGCTGAGTGTGGCTTTGCTAGAAGAAAAATGTTGCTCTGCTTTTCATACATTTAAATGAGCATTAGTTCTGAATCTCATCCTACAGTCTTTAGATTCTACATGGATCTAAAGAGATGGTATGTAGCATAAAACATTTTGCATTTTTAAACTCAGGCATCTCTGCACTGCCCTTTCTAAACTGTGGGGTTTTTTTCCCCTTTGTAGTTGAAGTATTGCCTGTATGGCTGGCGAGGGCACAGTTTAGCACCTCTCTCCCTACTGGAACAGCACAGCACTCAGCTGTCCCCTACCAGCAGCATCTCCCAGGGAGCTGTGATGTGAGCTAAGCCCAGGAGGGCAAGCAAATGAAGATGACAAGGGAAACAGGGGAAGCACACAGAGAAAAAAAACCACATTAGAATCTTCTCTGTACTTTTCTTCATATATTTTTTCATATTCCTTTTTTGACATTAAAAGCATACAAAATCTAGGAGTCAATGGGATGTTTTTCAGAACAGCTTGAAGAGTGCATCAAACGAGGCAGAACTACAGCGATGGAAAATGAAACACTGGCTCTACTGAGTCAATGGTAATTTCAGCATGTCCTAAACTACTCCACATCTTATCAAATTAGGCTACTTGTTAGGATTTCAGTTGGATTCAATTGACTTCTTTCATTTGTTGAGATTAGAAATACTGCTGGAGGAAAAATAATTCCTGGGGAACAAGTGGAATGAGCTCCAACACCCCGTGCATTACATGACATTCTGGGAGCTATGGCAGGTATGGATTACAGCTCTGCCCCAGAAAAGGTTCCCATCTCTTTTTGTGCTGGGTTAGCCAATGTGAGCTGCAAATTACAACCACTCCTTCTCCCTGTTCTCCACTTTGCCTCCTGGACCTTCATGCATGGGTTCATCTCCACTGGCTAAAGGAAAAGGGCAAGGAAATGATTAAAACCCTTCTCCCTGTCCAGTCACATGCTCTGTTCCCAAGCAGCCTGCATAGAAACAGCATCTCTGTCAGGCATCAGTGGCAAGGAACAGCCAAGCCCTTTCCCCTTCAATTTCAGACTTTTCAGCTCCTGCTTTTTAATTTTAGTTCTACTTTCCTTGTAGCTGTGATATGAAAAGACTATAAAAACATGAACTCAAGGATTTTGAGTTAATACCTATTAATAAAGAGAGAATAACTAATATTATTAAATTTGAATTTTCCTTTCATTTTTTCCTTGTGAAAAAAAAATTGTAAATGATTACATAATTCTCACCATTTCCAGGTTTTGATTTACTATCAGTAAATTGCTGTTTACAGTTTACTACAACAGTAGCTACTTGAGGCGACAGAATTGTGTCCATACTTGCTGTTGCTATCCTATTATTTATTTTAGACTAATATGAAGTGTGAGAGGTGTTAATGCATTCTTCCCACTAAATATTTGCAGACTTTTCTTTAGTCTTAATACAGTAGTCTTGCCTTTGTTCAATTTTTTTTCTTGAGCTTGTTGAAAATTGCCATAAATCTAAAACCCATGGGGAAGTCAGGCAAGCTGTCTCAGTGACCTTCAACATTTTTAGAGTTGTCTTTCTTACTGAAATATGGGAGAAGACTGCGATACTGGAAGTGTTATTTTAAGGCTAACAACTTGAAATTATGAATAGGCATGACAGAATATGAAGAAAACTCTTCTGATTTGTTCCAGAGAAATATATTTTTCTTGAATACTGTATTTACAGTGTTATTTTTGAGACCTCTACACATAAAAAAGGGAGACATGCTTTGACTCTGAAACCATTATGATTTCCTGTATTTATTTCACAAAATGACCTTGTGCAGCATGTAGAAAACTGAAAAATACTCTATTTGCTGTTTTTCACATGGCCAATATTTCCTAGTACTGGAAGAAGTATAATAACAGAGCTATCAGAAATAGATATTTTGATTGCTATTTTTAAAAAATTTTTTGAGGGATTTTCTTTTAACAAACAGTAACTAGAAAATTTAAATAAGTCAATGCTTCTGGCTTTCACTGTTTTTTCCCCTTCCTCAGCTATCTGTCAATAACCTGAAAAAAGGCAGTATCCCAAAAATGGAGATTAAAAAAATCAGTGGATGAAATTTAGAACTTCGTTCTAAAAACAAAAAAAAAAAATGTCTGCATCTCCTCATCTTGCAATGCAATAAAATATTTTGATATTCAAGATGGTGCTTCCTACTAAGGAAAAAATAATGCGTAAGGACAGAAAAAAAGGGGGAAAATACTTCTAGCAATGACTTAACAGCACTGGAACGTCTGATGGTGATATCCCAAGTTCCCTCCAGATCACTGACTGGGGAAACAATTGCTCTGAATTCAAATCAATTAATAAATGAGAAAAAAAGCTGATTGCAGCCATGGAGTTACTGGGCAGCCTATGGAGGTTACCAGGGGTTTGTCTGACTGTATCACCTGATGCAGTAAAAACTTAGAAATCAAAACTCTTGGCCCATCTATAAAATTTACCAACATGTCTACTATAATATTAGTGTTAGGGCAGGATACTTGTCTTTCATGTTTTCAAGCAATCTCTCTTTCCTCTGCCTGCTCACGAAATAAGTGATTTGGTCTCCACAATGATGTAGGCAATGGGATTTTGCGCTAAGAAGTAGAGAAAATAGACTTTTGAAAGGAGTAGTTGGCTCATAAAAGAGTATTTATGGCTCATATATAAAAAAATTTGTCTCTAAAACATTTCTTTAAGATACTTTCTTAGAATCCATTGATGGACATACAGCTTATCAACTGGAATAGCATGTTGCCTGCTCTGGTACTAATCTTGCCTAACTACTAATTTGTCCTGGAAGTCTGAATATGTGCATGTTTAAAGCTATTACATAAAGAAATGCTGACTGACAAACAGAAAAATGCAGACACTGAAGAATGTTGCAAGTTTGTCATCCTGGTCTAAAAGGAGCTGGAGTGGGCTGAAAATTTAGCTATGTTCCTTTTCTTTTCTTTTCTTTTCTTTTCTTTTCTTTTCTTTTCTTTTCTTTTCTTTTCTTTTCTTTTCTTTTCTTTTCTTTTCTTTTCTTTTCTTTTCTTTTCTTTTCTTTTCTTTTTTCTTTTCTTTTCTTTTCTTTTCTTTTCTTTTCTTTTCTTTTCTTTTCTTTTCTTTTCTTTTCTTTTCTTTTTTCTTTTATTTTCTTTTCTTTTCTTTTCTTTTTTCTTTTCTTTTCTTTTCTTTTCTTTTCTTTTCTTTTCTTTTCTTTTCTTTTCTTTTCTTTTCTTTTCGCACCTTTCCTTTCCACGCCTTTCCTTTTCTTTTTCATTTTTTTAAATTGCATTAATGCAATTTGAGCGTAGTGAAAAAAAAAAAAAAAGAACTAATAATTTCCTCATAGTTGAGCGGGTTGACATCTAGATGTATTCCTCCAAACAACTGAATGTGAGTGTGGGTAGGGTGCAGAGGTGATGGATGGTGGGGTTTAGCATTTGTGTACAGGGATGCTCGAGTGGGCCACTAATGGGGCATTGCCTGCTGTGCTCTGGTTCTTTTATGATCCGTGAGCAGCAGTAGTGCAGAATTCTGCTCTAGGATATAATGAAATGGGAATCAACTGAATAACCTGGAAAACATTCCAAGTTTGCCAATCAGGTCTGTGGGAGAAAATATGTATTGCATAAGGTAGGAAGAAGAGAGAGAGATAGGGTCTGCAAAAAGTGCACTCAAATTGCAAAAGGAAAATTAACTCCTTATGTCATCCACATTAAATCCAAAATGTTGTGATGGCATTTCTTTACTACAGCATCTATTATTAGTATTATTTATTTGGATATGTCCAAAATGAGCTTGGTTTTTGATGGATAGGTACTAAAAGGTGTCTCTGCTCATTCAGAAGCAAAGAAAGAACAGAGTGAATATTGCTTTAGAGTGCTTGTCTTTGCAACCTTAATGACTTTTAACATAATAGTTTGTGTATAACATAAAGCAAAGCTTGAAAATATGTTTCAGTGACTTCATTGAATGTCCTCAAAATATTATCCTCATTTTATGGTTAATATCCATAGAGAAACTATACAGCCTTATGTTAAAAATGCTAAGTTGCAACAAGCTGAGGTGTGGAATGAAATGGTGAAGCATTCACCAAATCCTAAATAACATTAAAATTCAACCCCTCAAAATTCAACCCCTCAACCCCCTACCTGATTCAAAAAAGTCATCCAACCCTAATTTTATGTCTGTATGGACCTGTGAACCCTGTGCGTGGAACCCTGAATTTTGTGCTGAATCACTGCAGGATCAATACTCAGATATAGCATCTCTAAACTCACATGTTTTGAAAGGAAGGGACAAAAAGGAACACTCATCTGGAGGTTAAGCAGGGAACATGAGAATTGAAAAAACAAAGTGCTAATTGTCTCTGATTTCTGTGCAGACTCCCTGATACCTTTACAGATGTCATAGCAAGGAATTATTTTACAAATATTTGTACAATATTCTCTTCAGAGAAATGAGGTTTAATAGAGTCACGGAGGTGTTTGGCCTGGAACAGACTTTCAGAGAGTATCTAGCCCAAGGGTATTCCTCCCATGGGCAGGGACACCCTTCACTAGATTGAGTTGCTGAAAGCTCCATCCAGCCTGGCCTTAAACACTTCCAGGGATGGGTCATCCACAGCTTCTCTGGCCAAGCTGTTCCAGTTTGAACACCCTCACCTTAGAAAAACTCTTCCTCGTGGCCAGTCCAAATCTACTCTCTTTTTGTTTAAACACATTGTCCCTGGTCCTGTCACTGCCCGTTTACAGGCTTTGGCAAAAACTCTCTCTCCATCTTTCTTATAATTCTTCTTTAAAATATAGCAAATCTGCAACAAGGTCATCTCTTCTCCAGGCTGAATAACCCCAACTCAGTTTTAATTTGTGAGAGAGGTACTCCAGGTCTCTGCCCATTTTTGTGGCACTCCTCTGGACCTGCTCTAACAGGTCCATGATTTATGTTGGGAACCCCCAACTCTATCAAGGTCCCTCTTGATGGCAACCTTTCCTCAAATGTGATAATCATACCACTCCTTGTTTCTGGGACATTTTCTCAATTACTCTTTCAGGAGGGAAAATATAAGGAAATCCTTACTGTAAAATTGCCATCTGAGAGGCATAATCTATTGCTGAGCTTCTGGGGTATTTGCATTTTCTTTAGTGATTTCATGTACATTTTGTATTTACATTAAAAAGCTTATTGTACATTAACTCTGTTAGCATCAAAGACTACAGCCCATGAAATTCTAAGAAATGGTACTTATAGTATGGCAATTTATTTCTAAGTATTTTTTCATTGCCTATAGGAAAGAAATGCAATGTGAGAATAATTGTCTGCCAGCATGCTTTGTAGTTTATCTAGCAAAGTAAATAATAGTGTGGGAGGTGAGTAGAATTAAAATTTCAAGGACTGACTATCTGAAAAGGTGGACCACAGCACTAGTGCAATCAGCTTTTCAGTAAGCCTTCACTTGGTTTTCCATTTTTTACAAACCACCTAAGCAGGGAGCTCCCTTGGGCTCCTTCTGTGCAACCAAAGGTACTCACAAAAAGCTGATCAGGATGTGCAGCCTAATGAGGTGTTTTTGAGAGTCCACCAAATGAATGCTAGAGTGAGAGCATGGCTCAACAGAGCTTAGTATTTTCTGTTACAAGGAAAAATATACAGATGTTCCAGATATAGCAGCTGCAGATTGCTCAAGTTGACTGAAAGTGGATATCATGTCCTATATTAACAACCTATCAAAGGCTTAAGATAACTGAAGACAAATTGGAGACTGCAGAAAATAAATTATATTGCAATCCAGAAGAGTGTTCCATAAAAATAATAAATTGAATTATTTTTAGTCCTGACTTTATGTCAGTCATTTTTCTTCATATTTTCTGGGTTTTTCCTATATACTCTAGATCAAACTAGGAAAAGGATTATGTAACTTTAAAATTAAATTTGGAGTATATTAATAAAATGCATGTAATACTCTTAGAGCTGAGCTGCAAATTACTTCAAAAGTTTAAAACCATAGCATTTTCTTAAGAATTTTATATATAATACCAGATTTATGATGCCATTTATAGGTAAAATGTTACATTATGCTAAATCTAATGGCTTAATCATGAAACTTGTTGCAGAAACAAATGAACATGATTCAGCTTTAGGAATAGTGTTTTATTAGTAACTCAACATAATTTCTCTTGTTGAAGTTCAGCTGCCTGTTCCCCAGGCATGTACACCATGCACTAACAATTGCACCATGCTTGTTGTTGGCCTCAGGTATCAGGGCTCCCTTGTCACAGACATCTTTTTGTGAAAATCCTTTTCTTGGGATTTTTTCTTCCTGAGAAGCTGAGAGGCTTCAGGAACAAAATGTAAGCAATGATTATCTGCTGCTGTGGAATGCAACAGGTGGATCTGTGATTGGTCTCATGTGGTTGCTTGTAATTAATGGCCAATCACAATCAGCTGGCTCGGACAGAGAGTCTGAGGCAGCTGCTTTTGTTATCATTCTTGTTTTTTCTATTCTTAGTTTAGCTAGCCTTCTGAGATGAAACTTTTCCTTCTATTCTTTTTAGTACAGTTTTAATGTAATATGTATCATAAAATAATAAATAAAGCCTTCTGACCATGGAGTCAACATTCTCATCTCTTCCCTCACCTGAAATCCCCTGTGAACACCATCACAGTCCCTTCTATGACAAGACAGGCTCAAAGAGGACACAACGGTCATTATATCTTGGTAACATTGTGTGCTTTTTCACAGCATGGGTTTGGCTTTTGCAGTTACCACTGATCCATTTTCCTGCATAATCGAACCAGTTCTTTACTTGTTTTCTGTCCAACGCCCAGACTTGCAGCCACAGAGTTTGTGTACATGTATGTGAGAAGGTTACAAGACAGCATGTAACTCCTTTCAGTTCATTCCCCAAAGCAAGACTGCTTTGCTGGAAGCTCTCCATCAGGAATAGAAATTTCTCCATCTTTCTCCCCTTTCTCCCCTCCACTCAACACGGCTACAGTAGAACACCAGGCTGCTATGCAGAAATTTTGCTCAAGAGTTAAGATTCAGTTTTGGACGAAATGAATGAAGGAGACTCTTCCTCTTTGCTGCATCCACTCTGACAGGGAAACCAGGATTTGTCATTCCCTCAGCTTTGCCCCAGGGCTTCACCTTCTCGTCTCATGTTAAGGCTTCAGTCATTTCCTGAGCCTGGAGAGCAGGAAGAGGAGAGATGAGACCATCACCCACCACTGAGTTAAACAACGGAATTAGGAGACACATTTAACCATCTTAATCTTTTAAAAGGCCTGCTTTTGTTTTATATTAATCTAAGTCTTGAAGGCTCTTTCAGTCAGGCAGATATCACTGAGCTTCATAACTTGGTTCTCACTGATGGATTGTATCACACAGATGCCAAAAAGGGACGTAACTTCAATTAACTTCCTATCTGTTCGCAATAACAGCAAAGTAGATAAAACCAAATTATTCTTTTTATTTTCCACTTATCATCTCCATTATTACTGCAGAGACAGCTTCTAAGTGTCAGTACTATGAGTCACACTGAAAAAACTAAATGTACCCATTTAAATTTTCTCAATTAAGTTTATTAAGCAGAAAAAATAGTTTCAAGATTGTGTTAAGAGGTAAAAGTAGCACCACTTTCCAAAAGAGACACTTTCCAAAAATTCTCTAAGTGAAACCATAATAGTACAAAAACAATTTCCTAGTTAAAATGAATTTTTATTAGACACAGAAATCACAAAACAATCACCTGTCAATGGCAGAAGACAATTATAATCAGTAGCAGCATGACAACTCAGTTTAGCAAGTATGTGAAGTTCTTGGTGTGAAATAATTAGAATCTCTGCTTCTCCCTTAAACACTTCCCTACATTCATTTCTACCCATTTCCTCTTGATGGATTGAGACACACCATGTCTGACACAAGAGTAATGTAATGTATTCTGTTCAATGCTGCTGATTTTATGCACATGTGCACAGTGACAAACAATTAGTGTAATGATGCAGTGATTACAAAGCTTATCACAACATTGTATAAGATCTCATGCACCAGAAATTACCCTGACCACCTTGTCATGCTTTCCATTCTACATTACTGTGAAACACAAATTTGTACATTGAACCTGAAAAGCTGCAAAGGGATTGATCTCTACAAAGCCTGTGCTGAGGAAACACTGCCTTCCAACAAATCTGGAAAATAAATTAAAAGTGATTAGGATGAAGGGATGGAAATACAGAGGCAAGGTTAAGAGTTGGTGCTTTGCTCAGTGTTGATTGAAGCAAGATGTTTCCGATGTAACCCCACTGCAGGAAGGCCGATGGTGGGGAGTTTGTTCACTCCACATCACCAGGCACTGCTGCCTGCCCAGAAAGCCCCTCCTCGACCAGGGCCAGGCTCCATCCATGCCCAGGGAGCCAGCCTGCTGCTGACATGGGCACCTTCAGGCAGGAGCACTCACCAGCTGCACCTCACCCATTGGCATGGGCTGTTCATGGTACTACAACATCCCTGAAAGTGCCAATTACACCCCAAAATCCTCCAGCAAAGGTAAGAGAGGAACAGTGTGTGCTCATTTCTGTCTCAGGAGTCATGTGCAGAGAAATGTGAAGGTAGAGCTGTGAGGAATGCAAGCTGATTTCTCCCCTCTCCTTTTCTCTCGGGACTGCGAGGTGACAAAGCCAAAAGAGGTGGGGAGAAATCTTTTCAGGCAAATGGAGCAGGGGCACACAGGATGGCAGCAGAGGAGTGTGCCCACAAGGCTGCAGGTTTCCTGCAGGGAGGAGGTACAGCTGGAGCAAAAGGAATATCCTAGACATAGAATGGTTGGAAGGGACCTTAAAGATCATCTTCTGGGTGGGAAGGGACCTTAGAGATTATCCAGCTCCAACCCCCCTGCCATGGACAGGGACACCTGGCGCTGGATGAGGTCTCTCTGAGCTCCAGGCATCTGCTTGATGCGCCCACAATGGGAAAAGACACATGCAAGTAAGGTCACAGCAGCTCCCCACATATTCCAGACATGGACTTTTCCTTTTTTCTTCTATAAATTCCCCCATTTAGCACTTCTCCCATTCCCTCCTGAGCCATTTTTTACCGTTTGCTGAGCTTTGTTTCTCATGCAGAGCCCAGCAGTGAAATATGAGCCCCTGTTTTAAGGGGCACAAGTCTCAGGGTGATGCAGCTGGGAGCATCAGTGCTGCCCTGGGCAGGAGGTCACCTGCCCTGAGATGGTTGCAGCTGTCTGTAGCCAGCTCAGAGGCTGAGACAAACCCCTGCCTAATTGGGGGAGCCTGTTGGAGGAGCATATGGTTCTCCTACACAAGCATATTTAGGAAAAATCTGTAATCTGAAGGGAAGAGGCTGGAGGGAGACATGTGGCGCCAAGAGGGACAGGGAGTCCCTTAAGGAACCACATCTGTGGGCAATAGTGCTGATTTTAACTGGGATTGAGGTAATTTTTTCATAGTAGATTGTATGGGGCTGTGTCTTGGATTTGTGCTGAAAAACGGTGATGTTATCACAGGGATGAGCTGAGCAGGACTTACACAGAGCCAGGCCTTGGTCAAGCAGGCTGGGGGTACACGAGAAACTGGCAGCCAGGAGAGCTGACCCCAGCTGCTCACAGGGATATCCCAGAGCACATGGAACCATGCTCAGCATACAGAGCTGGGGGAAGGAGGAGGAAAGGGGGTATTTTTATGATTTATGGCATTTTTCTTCGCAAATCACCATTACTTTTGATGGAACCCTGCTGTCTTGGAAGTGGCTGAACACCTGCTTGCCCATGGGAAGTGGTTCATTGTGGCATTCACATTCTCTGAAAAATCCCTTTGCCCAGGATTTTTCTCCTGGGAAGATAAGAAGCCTCAGAGAAAAGGGAAACAATTCTTATCTCATTTGCTTCTCCTGTGTTGTGCTCCTTTAGAATGTGTTTGGAGATTGTTTCCCTAAAAGTGATTGTTTCATTGGATTCTGTTCTGAGTGTTTTCACTCTTTGGCCAATCAGGGCCAAGCTGTGTCAGGACTCTGGAAAGAGTCACGAGTTTTCATTACTATCTTTTTAACATTAAGTATCCTTTCTGAATACTTTAGTAGAGTTTAGTATAGTATTCTTTAATATAATATAGTATTATAAAGTAATAAATTAGCCTTCTGAGAACATGGAGTCAGATTCTTCATTCCTGCTTTCGTTGGGGCATTCCCTGCAAATATAATAGTGCAAGAATTCCTTGTTTGCTTTGCTTGTGAGCAGAGTTTTTGCTTTATCTGTCAAACTGTCTTTATCTCAAGCCATGTTTTTTTTCACTTTTACCCTTCATATTCTGTCTTACACTCCAACACAGAGAGAGTGAGTGAGCAGCCATGCGGGGTGAGCTGCCAGCTGGGGTTAAACCAGGGCAGGGACACTGAGGAGCTGTGTGGGAGGGAGATAAGTGAGAAGGAAAGAGTGGAAAAAGCATCGCACGCACAGCAACCTCAGCCTATTCACTGTCTGTTTTCTCCATGTGGTTTTGAGGATTGGTGTGGAGTGAATTGATGTGTAATTGTGAACTTCTTTCTTCACTATCCAAATTAGTGATCAGAAGTTTTATTTGGACTGGCTACAAACTGGGCTTCCTGGACTTGAAAATTTTTGGCCATGATAGTGCATAAGTAAATTTTTTTTGGACTATGAAGTGTATTATTGTGTTCCCTGGGTACACTTAATGGTGCACTTCATCTTTCTTCCTCTTGTTCTCCTCCCTCTCTTATGATTCTTTCCACAAGTCCTCTGGAAATGAATAATAAACCACCTCAGTTGCTTCTGGATCCAAAGTATTTTTTGCATTGGAAGGACTGTGGACAGTGACTCCTGGCCTGTAATTATATGAAAATATCACATGTTGCTTTTGTAGAGGGATATTATTGAAAAATATCAGTTGCAGTTTCCTTTCCTTACTGAGTAAGCAAGCAGAAGAGAGAAAAACATAATCTTTGCCTTCAAATATAAAGGTTCTGTGCCATCCCTGCCCTGTTCCAAGCTCACGCTGCCTTGTGGAGCAGAATTGACACAGGTAGGAGCCGAGAATGCACCAGCTGGATGCACAACCAACTCACCAACTGCAGGTCCCTATCTGTGTGTCAGAGATCCCAGTTCCTGCACCACCTCCCTGCAGAAGGCAGCTCTGCTCTGCTGGAGGAAGGCTGGCTCCACAGCTGATGGGTCAGTCCATGCAGCAGACAGAAAGGTCTAGGTCAGGAAATCTGTTCTTGGTGTTTTCTTGCTAAAAACATTTCTCAGTGTATACAGCTCTCCTGTATCTCTGCATGGAAAAGGAGAACACTGGTCACAAGGAGGTTATGATTTTAGATTCTCAACCATCATTCACAGTTCAGGTATTATTTTTTAAGAACTATTGTATCAGACTCAGTCTATCATTCAGGTAGAAAGTTCTTTTCTCCCTGTCTAATAGGTAGGCCAATTGACAGTGATGGGCAAACAGTTAAAATAAGTTCTTCAACATTCTGCTAAAGCAGAGATGGGACAACAGATGCTTTCAGACAGGCAGGGGAGGACAAGGTAAGAACAAGACAAGCTTGGGCAGTATGACACGACAGCTGTCTTTGTAAAATGTTTTACATACTTGGAAATGTAAATTTTAAAAGAATATATTGCACAGAGATCTTTGAAGATATTTGTTATAAATATCTCCTGAGTTTGAGAAATTGAATAGGGGAAAAACCCAACCAGCATTGATATTCAGGTATTAGCTGACATGAAGTGTCAGCTTGGAGGAGCAAAGGAGAGACAACAGATAAATGACTGCCAAAGCAAAAGGGTCCAGGCTGAGCTGTGCCTATTCCAGGCACAGTAACAGAAGAACACCAAAAGCACAATGGGAATTAGGTGATGTGCCTTTGAATGGGACATCAAATGGGAGATTGACATGGTATTAACATTTATTGTTATCTGGGAATGGTACAACAGAACACCAGTGTGTTCTGCAGGAGGACAAGAACAGAACAATAGCTCTTGCTTCACCTCCCTCCATTTTTAGGTTACTTTTCTCTCAGCATTGTGATATAGACAGATGGTGCTGTTTGAGGAGTAATTTTGTGGTCGAGTACTTTGCAGCGCATTGTTATATTAAAGCACTAGCTGAATTTTCTTTCTGAAAGCTCACTCAAAACTTCATTATTGCTGAAGTGACCACAGGAGTCACAGGTCTGAAAAGAACTGTGCTCTGCTCCTCACTGACATTATCTTCCATCTAGCTCCTACCTTCTCAGTAAATTCAAGAGAAAAAAGCAACTAATAATTTAAAGGGCATATTATGTGGTAATGCCTAAATTGCTCCTAGTGCTATTTATAAATAATTCAAAATAAAATGAAAGCCACAGTAAACACAGCTGTCGTTTATTTGCTGTCACCTACCTGCTGGTGAACCTAGCACTGAGCTGTAGCAGTTGCTTCTCAGCTTCAAACTAAAACTAAAAAAAACCTATTATTGTTGTTTATTATTGTCACTACTAAACCTTCACTTGGATACCTGAAATTTGCAAAGCCTGGTTCTTGACATGTTTTTGTTAAGTGTCACATCAGAATTTTCTTCACTGCCAGTCAGGACACTCATCTGCAAAGTGACTCAAACCTTCCTGGCATTGCACATCTTTCAGAGGCAGCCTGGAGTAAGCTTCCATGAAGTGGAGTGTGCAAAGTTACTTTAGTAGCAAATATTAGGGATGAAAATTCTTTAAATTCAACATGAATAGAATATTCTTGTCTTTATGTGTCCTTGTATTTGCCATCCTCTGAAAGACAAGCTTATGAAGATAATGCATTTGACCTTATTCTGTGCCTGTCCCAACACAAATTTCTTACCACCACTAATTAAGCACAATAATCACACCAGTACCCCACCCATTTGTTCTTGAAATACTCCTGATAATATGATTTTTTTTCCTCATTTTTCTGATCTTTATGGATTTGTAGGTAAATATCCAGGTGGCTTTATTCCCTGTCTTGCTAAACTCGTTTTCTAATTATGCACCCTGACTATCTGTTTGATCTCCTTGTAAACCCACCTTAGGATGTATGATGACTTCCTTGGCTCTGGATTTATTAACTATAAAGGGAGCATTCTTTGGTCCTATGGGACTTCCTAACCACATGAAAAAAAATCTGCTTATCAACACAAAATAAAATGTTATGAAAAAGTATCTTGTCAAAAAGCAGAAATAAGTAGGGGATAAAGGAGTTACCAATGCAACTTTGACACCTGTTGTAAGGGCATAGGAAGTTTTAATGGCCAGCTCTGCCATGTTGGTTGTCAAGGATGTCACTTGTCTGCACATCAAATCCTCACTCCACTACTAAAGCCTAAACCACATCTAACCTACAAGCCTTTCCTGCTGGCCTCTCTAGTTCTTCCTCCTGCAACTTCCTTCTCCTCAAACACAAGGATTACATCAGTTATTTACATTGGCTGCTCAATTTTAATTGGCTGCATACACAGAATTTCAAAGGAAAGGTGAAATGAAAGCATGCTTTGCCCAGGTTCAGCTGTTAGAGAAGGAAAATGGGAGCAGGAAGGCTCTGCCATGCTGTGGGGAGAGCTGCTCTGGAAACAGTCAAGGAATGGGTATAAAGATGAACAAGTGTTAGTGTTAAAAATAAAATATTCCAAGCAACAGCTCTTTAAAGAGCTGTGGAAGGAATTTGTTTTTCCCTTGGTTTTGTCCAAGAAATTAAGAGACTAGGGCAAGGTGAGCTGCAATAAATCACACAGAGTGGTTTCCTATCTGAATGGGAGTGAGCTGTGCCAGCTGGTGGCAAGAGTTCACTTTTTACTCTGCTTATGGAACATATCTTGCTAATAGACCAAGCAGAATAAACAGACTCCTTATACAAATAAGAAGTGTTTGGAAGGGCTGGGAAGGAGGAGTGCCAGGCAAAAGGGGAGAAGTGAACTGAAGCCTTACATGCTTTTGAAGGCTTCTCTATTTATAACCACATCTAATTTAACTGAAATACTTGGCAAAAATGCACGTAATTTTTAAGGAAAAGCTGCATCTTTGTAAGAAGTGTGTTCCCTGAGAAATTCTAGGAATATTTCTCTTAAAACACAAAAACTTGCATTACTATGCGAGCAGACCATGCCAGCATTATGAAATCAAAGCTCACTTTGAACAGTAAAATATAGGTTACAGAATGCACAGTAGGGTTTCCTGGTTTAAATCTATAGCTCCAAACTATGGAGTAAGTTGCAATTATTTGACATATCTCTGGAAGATATTTTCTCCCCTGAGCATCAGAGAAGGGCGAGTGTTTGCTTGATGTGTCAGGGTCCTGACTCCAGAATTTTTAGTTCTCTCTCTCCTACGAGCAATAACTGTCTCAACAATCACTGATTTTCCCCAGCCTCTCACATTATTATATTCAAATCCAGTAAAAGTCCCTTCCAACTGTGCATGATTAAAAGAAGAAAAAGCAGGGAGTTGGAAGTGAGAGAACTAAATGTGTAAATCATTTATATTGTTAAAAGAGTAGCCAAGAAAAATTCTAATTTTTCTTTTATACTGACATTACATACCTTTCCAGATTGCAGGATATTTTTTTTAATATGAAGTGATAATATTTTACTACAACCATTCCTATTTATTGAGTGCATCGGAAATATTATGAATTACTGAGTTTTGAACCATTGCCACACAACTTACTGCTTGGCATTGGAAATGCATGTTTTATTTCAAAGGAAATTTCAAAGAGAATATTCCCTTCTACAGGAACTGGAAAGGAGAGGACTTTGGAGGGTTCCCTAAAGATCAGAGGTAGGGGTGAACCCTGTAAAATAGGATTTTCCTACTGGTCATTGATGGGACAAGGACTGCTGCATCATGTTTATCAGGCTGGATGCTGGGGGAACAGGAAGATGGAGGAGGATCAAGTAATGGAGCTACAGGGCTTTCAAGCAGGGCAGCACAAAACATTCATATAATTCTTCCAGAAGCAGTCAAATGGATGTTTTACCACAACTCTGTGTGCAGCACCATGATACTGAGACACAGTAAGAGGGATAGAGCAAAAAGAAGGCAGTTTCAGTTCCCATGAAGTGCCAGGTGGTAACTCCATGAGAGAAGCTGATGGTCTTAACATTCTGATTTAAAAACAGAACTCAGTGTTGCTGTGTCTGGGATTTTTTGGGGAAATGACCCTCATTTTGCAGACTTTGAACAAATCACAGAGCTTTCCTGTAGTGAAAAAACCCCATGCTGTTTGTGCTCGTGCTCATCGCTGTGGCTATCAAGTGAAGATTCATGCTGAGCTGGTACCCAAAGGTTGTTAGTGCCCTCATTATGTAAACAAGATATCAAAATGCTCATGGCACACATATCACAGAGCAGCACCATTAATGCAGCACCACAAGCCCTTTGCACTGTGTGATTCACTCTGGGAATTCTGATGATCTGAACTGTCAGGTGTGAACCACTCCCACATTGTTAGGAGTGGAAGATTGCATAATTGAAGAGTAATTATTCCCTAGTATGCAATAAGACATCCACTCAAATATTTAAAAGTTTTTCTTTGCTTTTGAAACTGAAGTGCTGTTTCAAATCAAGGAACTTGTATTCCTAAATAATTTTGGATTTTGTAAAATCTATGCATGGAAATAATATACTATTTTAGCTATGAAATTTTTTTACATATTTTCTTCCTAAAAAAAAATATTTTTTAACCTACATTTTGGTAATTGTCATTCATAAAAATATCAGCAATGTTTCTTCTACGGTTCTGAAAATGATCTGCAGTGTTCAGCTCCAGCTTCTACTTTTCTAGCTCCCTTCTGATGGAAATGAACATCCTGATGCTTCATTTTCATGACAAAGACCATAGCAGAAAATAATACAGACCGAGTCTTCCCCTGACATTGACTGAGTTAAGTAAGGAGATTAGGATGAAAATAAGAGATTCCTCACTCACATTTTAGAACTGTTATCAACAGGAATTGAGATACCAGTTACAGAGGGGATATTGATATGCAACATGTTCAGCATTGCAAGCATTGCATGAATTACATTTAAAGGATGTTTTTCACATCCTGCATTACTGATATGTATTTCAGGCAGCAGCATCAAGAGTTCTTCAGCAGAGAACAATGAAATATGATTACATTTGTCATAACTGCAATATACCTTAGCACCAAATGACAAATTAACAGAAAAGGTTCCTCATGGTTTTTCCTTCTATTGAATTATGAGAAACTGCCATTTTTACAACAAAAATTGCTGTTGCAATCCTGTGTGCAAACCAGTTGTAACAGGTTCAACTTCAAGTTCAGCAAATTCATTTTCAAGGTTGTGCTCCTGCTTTTACAAGCACAGTGACTTCTATGAGGGCAGAGAGAAAGAATAGGAGCTTTTCTGCTTTGCATTAATTATTTTTACTCAACAGTTTTAGGAAAGAATCAAATGTTTTAGTACCAAGTTGAGCTTATTTGTTGATTACTCTGTTTTTCTCCTTACCATTCCCATTGGTTTATGTTCAGTTAATAAAGAGTGTGGACTTTTCTTCATTCTACAAAGAATGATTTTGAGTCTATGATTGCGTTTATTTTTCAATCACTAAACTCTTATGTACATGTAGTAACTGAAGTGCATTTCCAAATAAGAAAATAGCTAGATACTGATGAAGGATATAGTATATTAATGTCCATTAGAGATCATTTAAGGAGTCTCTGAGAGATAACAGAATTCTTTCTGTCCTGATTCTTTCTGGATATTCTTTCTCTTTCTCTCTACCTTTTCTCGTAATTTTGCCATGTCCCACATTTGGAATTTTTAGACAGCAAAAAGATTGTCCAAGGAGGACACTAATCAGTGGCAGACATTTTGAATTTATATGTAAAGAAACCAAGTTTCTCTTTGAGCAGGGGAGACTGAGCAAGTGAAGCAGAAGAGTTGTTGCCAGCACGGATATCAGCAGCTGTCAGGCAGGAAAGAAAAACCTTGTAGCTGAGGCAACAGAGTAAATGGATGATTGCCCAGAAACAACAGAAGGATCTGGCAGAGGAGCAAGTGCTGCAAACATCTGCCTGGTATCTGTGAGACATCAGGGCTCTGCAGTGTTTCCATCAGCTCCTTTTATCTCCTGAGCACGGATCTCATGCTCTGTCGCTCTGCGCCCGCAAGGATCCTTCGTCCCTCCCATGCTTTTGTGCTTTGTGTGCTGCAGCCCAATTCTCTTCACTTTGCCTTGCTCAGAAGGCACCACAAAGGCTTGTTCCTGTGTCCTAATGACTGGAAAATAGTTGGGGAAAAGGAGCCCTTCTCTGTGAGGCAAGAGGCAGATTAATGTCCCAGGAGGAGCTGTGTGTTCTTGTGCACTTGCTGCAGCCCATTTGTGCTGCTCGTGCTCATCCCTTTCAAGACTCAAGACTCTCAAGTGAGTGTGAAAGTCACACAGCATTTGACCTCCAGATGAGCCAGTGACACTGAGAAAAACTGCATCAGTGGAGCAGTAACTTATAAAAGAAGGCAAAATTCACATTCATCGTAATGCATGCCTTTCAGTAGAAATCAACATGCAATTCTCAGCCTTCCATGAGTTATATTCTGCCATTACACTAGGAAATTCCTAAATCAATGCTCCAAATGTCTCTTTCATGTAGTTTACATAAGCTGAACACAAGTTTTTTGATATTTCTAAACATGAACACACAAGGTCAATTCCACCTTCTTCAGCTGGCATTAGGACAAAGCCACTTCCACAAGTGCTGCAATAAACTGGCAGGTATTAGCAGTGCTCCAATTTGCTGTCTTGCTTTTTTTTTTTGTCTCCCAAAAGAAGTGTCAAGCAGGGGTTCCTGTTGGTTGAACAAATAAGTCTTCAGAGTCTAGGTGCAATGAGAAATTCTTTCAGAGGGATTTTCCATTCATACAAATTATTAGAAATTTCTAAGCTTCATAGAAGTAAGTATTCAGTGTGTTCTATTAAATCCGGATTTATTCTTAGCCTCTTATTACAATTTCTTGTTCAGTGATTCATGCATCCTCACATACTGAACTCAGTTAACAGAGTTAGGAGACTGCTAAACTTTAAAATTCAAGATTAGCACTACAGAAAGCAACAAAATATTATCTACCTAACTCAGGTGAAGGCTTTCTTTTTTGATGTGTACAGCACTGTCCTTTCTGCTACGTAGCCAAGTTCCTTATAATCATCCAGATCAGTACCTTTTTAGTGCACATAATGGCATTCCTCTTCAGCACTGGTTTTATGTACAAAATAAGATTTGTGGAAGGAAAGCTGCTGCAAATCTGTCCTCACAGAGAACAATTATATGACCAGAGCATGTTTTCAGATTCAAGATCTGGGAATCACTTCTAGGAGCCATAAAGCAAAAGTAACATCAGCATTGCACCTATAATTCACATCAGAAGACCAACATGTAACATCTGCTGCCCAAAATGGATCCATAATTCTTTAGCATCTTGTGTAGAATATAAGCAGTCAGGCTGAGTGAGCCAAGATCAAAAGGGTGGAGTACAGTGCAGACTAATAGCAGAACAATATTCTCTGTGAAAGTCTTTCAAAGTAAAATAGCAGCCACTTGTACTGGAAGTCTTGAGAATACATGGAGGAAGGGATGAATTTTTTTTAATGCAATTAGTCCTAGAAACTGCAG
The DNA here is from genome assembly GCF_027887145.1 of Ammospiza caudacuta. Classification (NCBI taxonomy): domain Eukaryota; kingdom Metazoa; phylum Chordata; class Aves; order Passeriformes; family Passerellidae; genus Ammospiza; species Ammospiza caudacuta. The sequence goes on from NC_080594.1 coordinate 112,012,213, forward strand.
AATTTCTAGGGGGAGGAAATATTTAATATTACCTTCCATTAAGGAAAAATCCAGTAAATATTTTGAGGTAAAAGAAGTGGAAGAAATTCATGTTTTTTCTAGAGAATAGCTATGCTGCTAATGAAGTTAACATCTACTGGAATGTGGATACCAGAATGCTGAATATGGGGGTTTGAACAAGAAGGTATGTTCCTGTACCACCAATTAGCACACATACATCCCCCACCAATGTGTGTGAAATTAGTCTTATTCAGGTGAAGCCTGTATTAATGTGCTCTTGGATGGAATCAGGCTTGTACTAAAATACTTATGTTCTTTTTCATTGGACAAATTCCTGGTCACTCATGTCAGACCCAGCCATCAAACTGGATCTTTTTGTCTCATCCTCCTCTAGCAGCCTGTGAGTTCCCTCCCATTGGCTGGTCTGTATTTTTTGTAGATCTGGCAGAAACCAAGCTGGCAAAGTTCAGAAAAGGTCAGTGGTTGCAGTGGCCTTTCTGGCCAGGACCCAGAGACAAGATTCAGCTGTCATATAAGGTATATGTTCAATGAAATTGAAACTTTTATTTTACTTCCAGAAAATGGATCCAACTGGTTGGGGTTTTTTGTTTGTTTGGATTTTTGCTGCTTGTTTTGTTTTGTTTTTTATCTCAGACTGATTTGCACAAGTGGGGAAGTCTATGAGTTGAATAACCTTGGTGTTAACTACTCTTCAACACCAGAGATTTTTCATAATCACTCTAGCAGATAAAAAAAACAACTTCACATAAACCCTTGTGGAATCCTGGAACATGCAAGGACATTTTACTGGGTATTTTTGCTTCCTTCCACTCATAGTCTTGAACTTCTAAAAGTATGTGGAAGAATATAATGAAGAGACTTAATTCCCTAGTCAGGCACTTATGTGTTTGAGCACTTAATGATGTCACTGAGGAAGCCTCATTTGCTCAAGTTCCTTATCCTCATTTCAATTCGCAGGCTGAATGAGGTATAATTTTTAAATATAAACATGCATTTTTTATCTTTCTCAGTCTTCTGCTCATTTGAGACCATTGAGATTATCAAATTCTGAAGAATCCACCAGAGTAGCAAAAAAAAAAAAAGATTCTGACTGACAGTTTGTCCTTTCTACTGTGTTTTTAAATATTGAATAAGTAAAGTTTGTGCAACCTGATTGTTGTGGCAAAATAAATTATAATAATTTGTAGAAACACATTTTTTCAGTGTCAGCTTCATGGTGTCCTGTGCCTGTAAGTCAGACAGAAGACAAAGAGCAGGGGTACCTGTGCAGGGCAGGTGGCAGCTCTGGCAATCAGGCAGAGAAGCCCTGTGGTATTCACATTCTCTGATCAGAGAGAGACATAATTCTCTCTGCCAGGATTTTTCCTGGGGAAGGCAGTGAGGAAGCTCAGAGAAAGAAGAAGGAAAACAATTCTTATCTCTACTTGCTGCTCCTGTTGTTCGGCACATGTGGAATGTGTTATGGAGATTGTTTACCAAAAGGGATTTGTTAATTGGACTCTGCTGATGGTTGTTGGGACCAATTGACCAGTTGGGTCAAAGCTGTGCCATGACTGTCTGAGACAGTCATGGGTTTTTCTTTAGTATTTCTTTAGTATAGTATCTCTTTTATATAGTATTAGTGTAATGTAACAGAGCTTAATAAAGCAATTGTTCAGCCTTTTGAAATCATGGAGTCAGAGCACATTATTCCCTGGCTGGGGGCCACCCTGCATCAATAAAGTCAAGCTGGTTGGAAGAAGCAGATTCACAGTAGATTCTACTCCTGGAGCTTCCTTTCTGCCATTTCTGTGCCTTGTAACAGATCAGGTTAAAGGACAAGGAGAAGAAGGAAATAAATTATCACATTCACCACTGCTTCCCCACATCTTCCACTAGATCAGGGTACTCAAAAGCCTAGACCATATTTGTCACTGTGATATTTTCTGAAAAATCCCTTTGCCAGGATTTATTCTCCTGGGAAGATGACAAGCCTCAGCTTCTCCATGTTTTGCTGCTCTGGAGATTGTTTATCCAAATATGTGAGTTGTTTTTAATTAATGACCAATCATGGTCCAGCTGTGTCAGACTCTCTGAGTCAGTCATGGGTTTTTATTATTCATTCTTGTTAAGCCTTCTAATGTATCCTTTCTCTTTCTTTAGTATGGCTTTAGTAGAATAGAATGGAATGGAATGGAATAGAATAGAATAGAATAGAATAGAATAGAATAGAATAGAATAGAATAGAATAGAATAGAATAGAATAGAATAGAATAATAAATCAGCCTTCTGAGAACATGGAGTCAAATTCTCATCTCTCACCTCATCCTGGGGACCCTCACAAACACCACAAAGGTTGCTTCTCCATATAGATGGGCAATTTTTTTGCCATTCAAATTGTATTCTTTCCCCCTCACAAGCAGCAGGATCTTCCTATAAATCAGTGGAATGCTGGCTTCACTAGTGATCCACAGCACCACGAGGTGGCCACTTCACCTGAGAGGTCACAGTGACTGTTTTCTATTCTAGAGCAGAGGGAAAAGAGGTCAAATAATGACTGGTAGTGGATTGCTAGAGAAGGCATAAAATAATAAAAGCATGGTTGTGGCAATCCTTTCTCCATTAGACTCCTTGTTGTCAGCAATGTGCTGTTCAGTGGGCAGCCTGGACTTCTCATTGGACTAAGATGGCATATTTACTTCAAAAATCAGTGAAAATGTGTGCTTACACATATACCATGCCCAATATTGTCACTGTTTCAAAGAAATATACATTTATACTCATCAGTGCACTCAATAGCCACAGGTTATACAAAAAGCTTGCAGATTTCTAAGTGTTTTTAGGCAACCTGTATGCTTGTGTTGAGTAGGTGGGTGGAATGAAGGTAGAAAATCATACACCAAATTGCAATGTACAGTTTCCAGCTATAGAAACCGTCCTGTGTAAAGCAATATGAGGGGAGGGGAAAGATATAGTCTGGTATCATAAATCTGAATAGGGTCAGCAGTGGAAAGCAAATCACTTTCCTGAAAAATGAACAGAAATCTGCCCTTTTTTAATTTCTTTTCTTCTTATTACAATAATCTGATTATAGTAGTAGATATCTGACACAATTCTTTACAGGACAGTAAAACAACTAACTATAGGTGCAGGAACTGAGTCTTCTGTGCTTGGCCTTCACTAAAATTTTGTGATGGATTTCTGTTTTGCAAAACCACTCAGTTGCATTCCAACTGCCATTCCAGAAGCGCTCAAATTAGGGACAGGACATAAGGGAAAGCTCTGCCCTTCATGTCCAGAGAAAGAGGGCTCTGCTGTCTGACAAATCAAGTGGCTGACATGCCAGGGGGGATTTGGGTTTCTGCTGCTCTGGGAGACTGGGATGCAGAAAGGGAGAAGTCTGGGCCACGGCTGAGCTCCTGCTGCCACCACCAATGACAGCTTCAAGATTGTGAAGATCAAAACCAAGGCACATGCACCATTGAACTACAGTGCTTCTTTTGGATAAAGGAAAATCTTCTCATTATCATTAAAATAAGCAGACCTCAGAATGTTCACGTAAGTCCAATTCATATCATAACCACTTGAGCATAAACACTTTGAAATCACTGCATATTGGTATTATATTCACATGAGCTGCAATATTAGTTGTGATTTTTTTCTCTTTGTTCAACAGAATGAAGAGCAAATTAGCTGAAATCTTTCTGGGGAGAATCCTGTGAATATGTACTGTATTTCTTCCTTGCTACATTCTAAGAAAATATCTCAATTTCATCTGCTAGCAGATTTAAAAGTTTTATTTCTCATATGACCCAAAACAAAAGAATTAAACACATCTAGTTCATAAGATGTATTATGAAGCCATTGTTTTCTCTCTCAGACAGGAAAAAGTCTATGGGGACATTCACATTTTCCATTTTCTTAAGGCTTTCCCATGACACTGTAAACTGTTTGAGGAAGGTGATTTTCCCCACCTGCTCTGCCCTTGTGAGACCCCATGTGGAGTGCTGCACCCAGTCCTGGGGCCTCCAATACAGAAAAAGGTTGTGGACCTTTTGGAATGAGTCCATAGGAGGCCACAAGGATGATGAGAGGACCAGAGCAGCTCCCCTGTAAGGACAGGCTGAGAGAGATGGTTTGGTTCAGCCTGGAGAAGAGAAGGCTCTGGAGAGAGTTTAGAGCAGCATTCCAGTAAAGAAAGGGGCCACACTGGAAAGCTGAGTGGGACTTCTGACAAGGGCATGTAGTGGTTAGACAAGAGGGATTTGCTTTAAACTGAAAAAAAGTTATGTTTAGAGCAGATGTAAGGAAGAAATTCTTTACTGAGAGGATGTTGAACTGCTGGCTCAGGGTTGCCCAGAGAAGCTGTGGATGCCCCTGGAAATGTCCAAAGCCAGGCTGGATGGAGCTCTGAGCAACCTGATCTAGTGGGAGGTGTCCCTAACATGTCCAAGACAGGGGCTGTTGGAGCTAGATGATCTTTAAGGTTCTTTCCAAACCAAACTGTTTCATAATTTTATGAGTTATGAGTTAATTAGGCAGAAAGTGTCCATGAGTTTGTTGTGCTTTTGAAGCTTCTCATAATGATATTTCTCACTGCTTTCTGTGTCTTAAAGTTCAATAAGTAATAGTTGTATACAACGGTTTGAGAGGACTTGGTAGGTTTCTGTGTTTTATTCAGTCACTAGAGTTTTGGGTTTTTCCTTTTTCTTGGACCCCTGAGAGTGCCTGACATGTTTGAGCTCTGTTCCCTGTAGTGGTTCTGTGACTGCCTCCTGTCTAGACAGAAATATCATTATATTCTGGCCATAAAGGCCAGGAAAGAACAGTAGAAAGCAGAAGACAAAGAGTTCTGGGATTTGAGGAGGTCTCTCAGCAAATGTTCATACTGATATTTATTGTGTTTATCCAGATAAAAAAAATCCTCCCAAGAGTCTGTTAGAAAGCATATAGTGCTTACATAAATTTCTGCTTTCACTGGGTTCTATGATACTGTCTTTGCATTTTAGATGTTTCTTCCTTGAAGAAGTGGTCAGCACCAAACTCAGGATTTATGTAATTTCAAAGGATTAAAATGCGAAAAACTAAAGAAAAATTAACAGTGCCATATGCGAAACATTTGTATGTACAAAATAATAAAATCATCAAAGTTGGAGGCAAAAAATGTCACTATACTACTTCCCCTACTACAACAGTTTGTACACTGAAAGTAGAGTCCCAGTGTGACTACACGGTGCAGATGTTCTTCATTGATATCTTCAAATAAATGTATTTTTTATACTTTCTTTTTATTCAATTCTGGACCACATTAACAAAACCAACATTTTGAAAAAAAAATCTATATCATAAGTAGAAAATGTTACTTAGGAAATTTATTGAATCTCAAAGATATTCTGTTTGTGTTTGTTCTATTTTTAATTTTATTATATTGTATATCTTGATTCGAAATTATTTTATTTTGGAAACTACACATGAGAAAACAAAAAAAGGATGATGTGGATGAAAATTTTTCAGCTATTACTGTGGCAATTTAGTAGTCTGTGATGTTCACAAAATATATGAAAATGGACTTCAAAAGAATAGTAATTACTGACCTAGATATGTATTGGCAGTCACACTTATCTGTGTTTATATGTGTATTCTTTTGTTTTGTAGTTCCTATACGAAAAAAATGCATATAAACACTAGTTCTATAAATTACTTTGAAGTAGAAATGTATCCAGGAAAACAGTGAAAAATTTAGAGGAAATAAAAACTTTGAAAATGCAAGAAGTCCACAGATGACAAGATTTTTTTCTTTTTTTACTATTCATCTTTTCCCTTCTAAGAAAGTCAATCAAATGTTTGAAGAGTTCACATTCCTACATTTACAATTTTCTTTACTGGTTATGCAGACTTCTGACACTTTTAAAATGCTGACAAACAATTGATACAGCACTGAAAGATTGGTGTTAAAAGTCACTGGGTGAATAGATGTCTGTGTGCTCTAGCACGTAATCACACTGAAATTATTTGTTTGCATCCCAATAAAACAATGCTGTTTCATACAGAAAGAGAAAACAACTATCTGCTCTCTATGTCTACCTGTTGAAAAACTCAAAGTCTTTGAGGGAGGCATTTGAAAAGGAAAATAAACAGGTGTAGGGATTTTAGGCTTGGCTCTGAGTAGAAGAATGTGTCACAATTGACTGTCCCCATATAATTCCAACGTGCTGGTTCAATCCATCCTTTTGCAAAGATCATCTTTCCTGCCCCTTTGGGTTTACTGTTAACATCGCAAATCTTGTATTTTTCCTGAAATAATTTTCCTTATTCCTCCCTCACAATTCCTGCTTTTGGTAGCTTGTTTCAAGTGCTGTGACTTCATCCTGCACCACCTGAAATTGCACAGCAGCCTGTTAAGACAGTTCATCTCTGTGGGAATATTTATAGAGCTGTCTGTGCTTTGAAATCCTGCCATGAACAAAACAGGCACTGATCTTTTGGGGATCTACATGATTGAGCCAAACGCCAGCACTGACACTGGCTGTGATTAACCAGGCTGCTGTGTCTTTATGAACTCATTATGCAGAGGTGCAGGCTGCTCTGATGGAGAGAAGTGGCATTATTGCTAACACTGAGCCTCAGAACAATTTTTTTTGTCCTCTAAGGTCAGGTTTGCTCTGACACTGATGTCAAAGGGAGGGCTGACACTACCACAGATCCTCAAACTACATGAACATATCTCCACTAATTTAATCCCCCACAGTGTTGATGCCTGTTGAAGATGCCTGACATTCTGTGATACATCACAAAAAGAACCATCCTCAACCAGATTCTTTCTGCAACAGGAAAAATGGCAGTCATGGCAAGACTATTCAGGAAAATGAATTGAATTAATATTTTGCACCTAATAATGTGAACATCTACATTGATGCTTGATGCAGATGGAAAAAGGCTTCCTAAACAGCAAAAGAGTGAAGAATTTCAAGGATTAGTCTAGATTTTTATTAGGATTAAATGGTTTCTGATACTATTACATACAATTTCTTTTCATTGCATTTCTCAAGAACAAAATGTCATGTATTAGAGGACAGCATTTGAGGAGAAAAACTAGGAAAAGCGAGAAATATTTTATATTCAGGTCACAGGAGGAGGGTCTGGTGTACCTTTTTTTTCTGACTTGCACAGCCTGTAAGCTCCTGGACATCATTTCAATACTCTTCTTCTCCATAAAATGTGTCCCTTTTCTACAGGTTTTTCTGTGCTTCCTTATTTCTCCTCTCTGCTTTGCCTGGCTGATTATTTCCAATAGCCACCCCTACAAACAGTTTCTCAAACAGGTTTGAGAAACTCAGAGACTTCTTGTGCAGGCTCTCAACACACAAGAAGTTGGTGATTTTTATTCAATAACACCTGGGAGAATCAATAGCAGAGAAATCACTGGCCCATATATGGTGGTGCTGTGAATCCTATGTACTCTGTAGGTTGCTGGGTCTGGCCTAGCACATTTAAATGTAACTCTTTTGTTTATTAAAACTCTCCTGCTACAAAAAACCCATGGTAATAGTGGTATTTAGCATGACTTTTCATATGGTGTTTACATATAATAAATATATATATAGCTTAACTTATACAAAGTGCAGAGAATGTGCAAGCACTCTGATCAAAGGGTCTCATTTTATGAAAGTTTTGGCAGATGTTGAGACTACTCTTGAAATATGACATGGTGAGCGTGAAATGGAATTTCAGGTCATTCTGTTAGTTCTGATGCAAAACGATGAAAATTTTTTGGGAGTGGCATTTATTGTTAAATTTTAATTATAGTCTCACTGTAATATATCTTTTAGCTACTCTTGAATTACTGCTCTTATACAGTTTCAAAACTGCTTATATTAGCACAGAGATTTCCAATTTAAAAAGTGAAGAAGTACAGAAAATGAATTAGTTCCTGAGCCTTTTAAATTTCAGGCAACTTATGTAACCAGGTTGTAAAAAGTTTTGTAAAATGTTTGTGTTCTGTCATTTTCCCTTATGAGAGAAAAAAAAAGTATATATCTTCCTCCCTTATCTTCAGCTATTTGGTAACCATAATTACATCAGAGCATTGCCTACTTAGTAGAAAAAAATAATTCTTTGGGACATCTGATTTACATGCTTATTTTTTTTATATCTTTGAATATATCCACAAGAATTCCCAAGAACTTACTTAAAATTAACAGAAATGAAGCAATTTCCTGGTTCACAATTTTTGGCCTCAACATGTTAAGCTCAGGCCAAGAATTATTTCTGAGAACTCCTTTTGTCCCAGGGAGACAAGCGCTGAATTCAATGATCTTCCTGGGATGTCTGCAACAACAGGGCCTAAACACTGACCCAGACAGAGAATGGATACCTCTCCTTGCCACCATGGTTTAAATCCTTTCAAATGTCTCTCTGAATCACAAATGGCTGAGGTTAGGCCTTGAGGCGTCATCCAGGCCAACCCACGTGTTCAGGAAGGGCTGCCCAGACATCATCAGTCACCAAGACATCACAAAATCAAGTTCAGCTATCTCTTACATAAAGGCTCTCTCTGTTCCACATGAGAAGCCAATTCAGTTTTCGAGTCAATACTGACATGAAATATTGTTGACATTTTTAGATGAGTATATAAGGTCTTAAAGGGATTTAAATTTTAAAAACTCCAACAAATCTGAGTCCTTAGTCCTAGCAGTCTCATTTGGAATAGGTTCCTAAGGATGAATAAAAGTGTCTAAGCTAGAAGCTTTTGACATTGGATCTACAGGCATCAAGGTTTTCATTTCTACATGCTCATAACTCCCATAAAACCTAAGCTCACGCATGCTCTTGAAAACTGGGCCCCCCATTTTGCATTTCTTTCTTAACATGCCCTTCATTGTAAACCAACATAAACTGGGGTTTGATATTCTCCAGTTTAAAGGCAGCAAGAAACCTTCAAACTGATCTCTGATGTCTAATTCTTCTTCATTAGCCTAACCACAAAAGTTTCACTCTTGGTAAAGGGGTGTTTGATGCAGATGTCCAACTGTTCTGAAGTATGTCCCAGGGAACTTTGTGTGAGGAATGTAATTATGAATTTTGCATTTAGACAAATTAAGAAAGTCAGCTGTTAATTTTGTTGCTTGCTGCTTTAACTGGCATGAGCAGGAAACCAAGTCAGGCTGCTCTCTTCCATCTTCATGTGCTCTGAGATGACAGCACCAGTTTTAATGCCATTCAGCTTCTCCTTCACTTCAACTCCCTATTCCACAAGTGTCTTCTGTCTACAGAATGTCACCTGTTTTACTTCTTCTTCCTGTGCTGCTCCAAACACATCTGTCTCTTTCACACTCCAGACTCAGCTCCTTTTTGACATACCTGTCAACCAAGAAAAGTAATCACAACCCGTGGGGATTTGGTGTATGAGAAAACACGCTATCAATTAAGATAAGGATCTGTGTCAGGAAGGAAATTTGATAAGAAGTCTTGTCTAAACAGCTGAGGGTGAGAATGACAGAAGACGTCTGAAATGTTTGAGGGCTGTATTGGGTTACACTAAAATAGGAAAATCAAGTCTAGGAAAAATAAAAGGAAGGAGCTGTGCCTTGGAGGCTGTTTGGGGCTGTTCACAAAACAGGTGACTGTGAGAGTCATCCCTGCTATTGTGACAGCATTGCACTGGGACATTTGGGGGTTTAAACTTGTCTTTACATTATACAATATTTAACCTCTAAGAAGGAAAATGGAGGAGAGGCAGGGGTTAATATTTGTTTGCTCTATCAAACTCCCTTAACCAGCCAATATATCATCCTAAACTCAATCCAAATTTACATCAACAATAGATAACAGCAATGGACAATTTCTGTGCTGTTTTTTAATCTATTTTTTTTAAATGGCAACATTTGAGTCAGTCAGATTCTTAACTTACAGTACTATAATTAAATTCCTATTGATTAACCAGAATTATTGCTGCACAGTAGCTACTATTTTTTCATCCTTATAGTAATTTTCTCAAGAATGAGTGTGTCTGGGTTTATTTTTTAGTTTCTGATTGCTAGTATAACAACATGATGATTAGTGCAACATTCAAATTAGTTTATTTCTTTGAGGTAATTTAACAATCTTGCCTTTGTTCAGGTCTCCAAGTCCATCGTTAAGCACCAAACCAACAGTAACATTTTCTTCAGAAAATATTCAAACTATGTTACTAACATTTGTAGGAGCTCAGAAAAACTTTGGATAGACAGCCTGTACTCTAAATTAAAATCTAAGTTAGGAACAAAACATTAAGCACAAAAAACTCAAATGAATTCTAGATATACGAGCTAATATTCCTGTTAAAGAAAAAGTCATACCTTTTTTTAACAGAGAGAGAAAAAATTAGAAGTTAAATTTTCAAACAGCCTTATATTGAGTAAACCATGAACATGACAAAGAATAGGGTTTATTAATTAATTCAGTCTTCAGTATTTTGGTTTAGAACATGCTGATTTATTTTATATCACCAACTGTACTGACTGATGGAAGATTCACAAGGTTCTTTCTCTGCGATCTAGAGAACCTCTAATATTTTTATTTTTATTTAAGTATGGTTTTACTTTATTTCTCCATAAGTAGTACTTGCAGTATTTTCATCCCTGCCACACAAAGCACCCTCTTCTATTTTTCCTCATAACAGCAACACCTATACTTCTCCATTAGATACCTGTAAATATTTAAAGTCTTCCTTTCTTGACTTTTCCTTTTCTCAGGGAGTTAACTTGATGGCATCCTGAAAAGCTCTTAGGATTGGAAAGTAATAGAAGTGTTTCCATAGGATTCCTTAACATAGAATTCCTTTGATTTTTGCTGTGTCTAACAGGGCATAGCAAAGTCTCTGTGTACAATACCATAGCATTTTGGATGAAGCAAGATTAAAAATTTTCATAAAAAATATATATTTAAAATATATATATACATTTTTTTAAAACCCCCACATACTCAAGAGTGTGCAGTGGCAAGCACATCTATCACTGTTCTGAGCCGTCATGATCCTCAGTAATTGACAGAGTTTTTGCGACTTTTTACATCAAGAAATTTCTTGATCAGTACTTAAAAATTAAAATAATTCCAAATTTACAAGATTCAGCCAAAAAATCAATAGAGATGTGTTATATACCGCTTGGTAAACACTAGCTGTCATTTGAAGCCTTTGTTTCCATCTCCCCTAAGTGTTGGTACTTCTCTGTGTCCTCAGAGAAATTCCAGCTATGAACAATTTTTTCTCTTTGCTACTCTGCCACTCAAGTTAAAAGCTGAAATGTGGTTTCTAAAAATAACTGGTAAGTGGTAATAAAGCTGTGTTTAATATAGCTACCATTCCACCACAAGTTTGTGAGCTTAGTGTTATTTTTACATGAAAGCCTGGCTGAGTCAGAAAGACACCAGTAATGAGGAGAAGATTCTTTTTTTGCCACAAGATCAGTGAGAAAGCTTTCAATTGAACACATAATGATGGTCCTCATTAAATTCCTTCTATTACTGCATCACATTTTGGAAAATGGGTTTTAAATAAATCTGTAGTATTTTTTTAACTGTTGGAATCCTTCCAGAAATAAGGAGTTGTGGGAGAATAAGGAACTAAAGTGAATAAAGATTACTGGATTATTGTAAATAGAGCGCAGGCATTTTCAAATGGATTTGAGTCAAAAATCTATGGCTTCATATAACCAAGATTCTTCACTAGCTGTATTAGCAACTATTATTCCAAGATTAGCAGTAATTTTTTTTATTAAGGTATGATGAGTCACATGTCTGGTTTTGAAAATCTTTGCCTGAAACCCTGAAATCCTTTGTTTGTGCAGCACAATCATAATTAAGTGCAACTTCCTCAAAAATCTGTCAATAGAGTATTTCCTTTTGCATCCACTTGACATCACTGCCATCTTTTCCATACTTTTGACAAAACAAGTCAATAATTACTTGATTTCCTAGTGCAACTTTTTAATAATTATTACAGTACCATTAGGGATCACTGGGATTTTACTTTCAGTGCCTTCCTTAGCACAAAAAGTACCTGAGCCCTGCTGACACAAATAGGCATCCCTGACTAAGTGTGAGTGTCCTTCTCTAAGTGTGAGAAACAGGGATATACAGACTGCTTCATCTAACTGAAACACAAACACCTCTGTAATCATTAGGGGAAATAGAAATTTCAGGAAGAAATTATATAGCAATGAAAAATAATGCAAGCATCGAAGAGAACTAATGATGTTCACCTATGAAAAATACCTTTAAAATTAAACACAGCTCAATCCTCTCTTTTTAACTTTCACTGTGACCTTCTGATAATTTCTAAATCTGGATTGAAGTTTACTGCTTGCTAAAATTATGATATCTTTTATACTTTACTCCTATATATTAGTCTTTTCTGTACTTATTGGTTATTTTCAGCATCTTTTTTCTCAAGAAATACATTCCATAGCTTATAAAATAATTAAAATAAACCAGCTATTAAAGGTTTTCGTTGAAGAATATAATTCTTCATCTTTGTGGTCATTAGCAATTACTCAATTTTTATTTGGGCATAATTAATATTTTTTAGCATTTTCAAAATGTAAGACCTGTAAAATATAATAAGCATTGTATCATAAAAACAACTTTTTTCTTATATTAATGATAAAGTAATGAAGGTGCGTATTTGTTAATGTATCATGTGATGTCATGTTCTGTCATTTTTCTTGGAAAGTCTTAACTTTTTGCTCTGACAGTATTAAAATTGCCTTTGAAGACAGAAAACATGCTTATAAAATATATTCAAAACTGAATTTTTTCACCCTGATTGGACAAGGGTGTGTGTTAATATGACATTACTTGCATCACACAGAATGTCTCAGTCACAGCTTTAAACATAAGAAGAATGACTGCAAGGTGATTTCCCTAACGTCATTTAACAAGCCTCTGGCAGTACTTAGAATAGATCCCAAGTCTACTAAAATGCATCCCATGCTGCCCTGACTGCCTAGAAATGTTCCTTGTGTGCAGAGAAATTAAACTTAAGGGGCATTTATACATTAAAAACAAATTGCAGTATCCTTGCATGATGAAAGTGATTTATCTTTGTCAGTGAAGAAAAGGAGTTTTCTTTGTCTACACAAGAAAATTCTTAAGTGGAAGCTAGGCAAAGTATTTTAAAATTATGAGAACTATCCTAAAAGACTACAGACTGCTTAGATATGCACCACATGTGCACCTCACCATAACATCCTCTGCTCATGCATTTAAAAGGAATGAGTCTGTTAATGTAATTCCCTCTTGCCTTTACCTTAAAAGCCCTCTTATAATTAAGCAGCCACTGGCTCTGTGCTTGCTCTTGAGCTTTTAAGTCAAGTCAGAGATCTCATTGGTGTATTAAAACCTCAGCTTTGCCATTTGGTTTGCTATTTCTTGCATCTTTTTTCCCTTCACTGATTCTTGACACAAAAAGTCCTTTCTTGCCTCTGTCACCAATTTTTAGTACATAAGGATTTTTTTACTATCACTATCATGATCATTGCTTCAGATCACATATAAATTCATAGTTTTGTACAAGGACAGTGCTGTCACTACATCCCTTTCTCTGGTCCTAAAAAACTAAATAAACAAAAGTAAGACAACAATTAAAATAAACACCACTGAACTCCTACTGCAGGCTGGAGACAGTGTATGTAATGGTAATATGATGTAGGTATCTGGCTATGTTGTGTTTGTATGTAGGATTCCCCAGTACTGTGGGAATATCTGCCCTTCATTTTGAGGACTTTAAGGGTATCTCTTTCTCGGGTTTTGTGTTGCTGGAATGGCTCCCAAGGCATTAAAGAGTCTTTTTTTGTAGTTCCACGGCCGAAGAAGAAGTCAAGATTCGTTGGTTCTGCTTTTCAAGGTTGTTTATTTTCTCTTATTTAATTCATTCTTTCTCTGACCTGCTGAGATCTGTCCAGAAGGTTGTGTTGAGGCACGCAGACTGCCTTCAGTGTGGCGTTATCTTTTTATACTAAAACCTACGTGTACTTTATTTACAATAATTTCCCAATACCTATCACCTATGTTAGACAGTTTTGTCTCTGAACCAATCCAAAAGTGCCACCATCACAGCAGAAGATGCAGGATAAGAAGAAGAAGAAGAAGAAAGACAGGGCACATGCAGATTCCTCCATCTTGCCTCTTGAACTCCCATTCTAAATCCCCAAAATTCTGCATTTTCACCCTGTGATAAATTCACTACCATTCTACTCAAACCCTTGTGGCTTGTAACTCCTCACACAAAGCTGGTAATTGTTTCCATGGGTTAAAATCGAAGGCACAGGTGTCTTTGACTCCATGCCAAGGTCTCTGAGCCCCCTGCCAGGGTCTGGAGTCCTCCAGGGCAGCCAGAGGAATGTCCTGGGTTCCGACATCTCTTGAGCAAAGCTGCTGGGATGTGCTCTTCAGAACATGAGGCAGAATTTCCCACACTCAAGTTTACTTTCAAAATAGCTCTTTGTAAGTGATAGGCCCATAGCAAGTCATTTGATCTCCTTCAAGGGTAAGAAAGACAGCTAAAACCAAGTGTTATATTAATAATGCCTGTAAGACCTAACAGAGATGAAAGCCTTACAGTACTAAGTGCTGAGCAGAGCTCTGATCTGTTACTGAAATGTGTGACAAGAAGTTTTCATATCACCATTCTCTAGAGGAAGAAATAAAACATCAAGTCTAAAGGCAGGGTCCAACCTCAAAATTCCTGCCTATAGGACCCAATGTTTAGCTACAAAATTTTCTCCTAATCACATTATTTTAATGGTCAGAGTATTGTTTCCTTGATAAATATTTTTCTGTAAAAATATTTTTTTACATATCACAAATAGGATCTGTTTGTGAAAGCTGTGCCCTCTCAAAGTGAATTAAGTCACATGGAACCCTCTGGATTTCCCAACTCAATCCATCCCAGAGCACAAGTGCAATCTGAATCCCTTTCACACAAGCACTCTTATTACCTGCAATTCTCAGCTCACCCAGAATAAGTCCTTATAACCCCATGTAGTCCCCAAATTTCACCTATGCAATAAACTGATCTGTCAAGTAGCAAGAATTAATTACCTTAACTATTGATTTGGTTCAGGTGCTGATAAAAAGTGTTAATTTTTCATGAGTCTCAGCACAGGTGATAAAACAGCACAGAGTTTTCAAAGTATTGATCATCTCAAAAACTCCAGGTGCTTTAGTCCTGTGATTACAAAGAACAAACAAAACCTCTTGCAGGGGAAAGGAATCTTCATTTTCTTCTAGATTTTCTGAAAACTCATAACAGCCCAAAAGTCCATCAAGTACAGTAAAGCAGACATCAACAGAAGGATGAACAATATCCACAATTACAAAATATATTTCCCTGAGGAACTTCAATAATTTTTGAAAATACTTCTGGACATTTACGTAGCTGAAGTTTCTTTTTTTGCTAAATGTAGATATTTTATTCCAGCACCTTTGAACTGTAAAATTGTTAAGTGGTATCCTGTATGGAAAAAATCAATCCTAATACAATTCTGTACTTTGTACTGTATTCTGTGTCCCAGCTCACAGTGAGGTATAAAAAAATCTTCTCTGTAAGTAATTTTCAGAAACAAATGCACTTTTACTTGTACAACTGAATTTCTACAGTAAATATTATCTCTAGATCTCCAGTTTCTACCTAGCTCTTATCCCATTTATTAGTCTTACTAAAAAAAAAAGCCCACTGCTCTCTCTCAAATATATTTTCGTTGTCTTAGATAATATTTTAACAAACAGATGAACATCATGACTTATTTGGTAACTTATCTGGCAGATTTGGATCTATTGCTGAAAGGTGAAATTAGTCAACTAAATCAAACAAGACTAATTAGAATTTGTAAAAAAGTTTTATTGAATTCTTTGAAGGTCTCAGCTTGCCAACAATTAACACTCCTCACTGTTCCAGAGCAACCACTTTGTGCATTCCTGTTTCCTACCAACAGCTCCTTCCTATGGAACCAAAGGACACAACCTTTGAATGTCTATTCAAAGATGGAATTCCTATTCAAAATCATACTGCTGCAGCCCACATTTAGATCTTTGTTCCAGAACTGAGTACAGAATTCAGAAGAGGACTTGGAAGGAAATTATTTTTAATGTGAATTCATCCCTTCCAGAGGAACAATAATGTTTTGAAACTCTTCATTGTCACTGAGAGCTATACTGAGCAGACAACAACAGCAACAACAACAAAAAAATAGGGCCATTAACATCCAACAATAGAAAATTAAAAAAATATTTAATCATTCACTTAAAAATTAGAGGCAAAAAGATTAAGATCACAATGAGAATCAGGAGTAGGAGCTGGGAATAGAACTTCAATTGTTTTCACTGACTGTGACTTTACAGATAGTCCTCCCTTCCTCCTAAAATGTCAACATATTAATTATGGAATAGATACAGTTTGGGAGTATTTATGCAGATTACTGCACATAAATTCTATTTCATGAGACCAGTGTTCATAACTGCATTTCCTCAAAATGAAAAGATATTTTGAAAATTATTTTGCTCCTCAAGTAAAATCTCTGAAGATGTGCTACTGAGAAGTTGCCCCAGAAATTCGGTTCATTCCTACAGCAATGAGGGGAACAACAATAGAACAAAACAAACCAAGAAATTCTGCAACTCATGAAAAGGAAAATAAAACAAAACAAAAAAATAAGGGCACATCTACAGGAACACAGTTTTAAAAGAAAAACTAATCTGAAAAGCTAACAAAAAGGCAGAGTTTCTTTAACGAATGTACTGAAAGCAGCAAATGGTACCTACATTGCTTAACAAACTCTTGCTGTTCCTGTTGAGAAAGATTCTTTCAGCACAGAACCATGGCCTGGAAAAGCTTTGTACTGTGTTTACAGCTTCCCAACTTGGTCACTCATTTTGCTGTCTGTCACACTAATCTGCAGAACTGTACCAAGGACTCTCCACTTCCCCCTCACGAGAGACATTCAGTGCCAACAAGCTCTTTGGCTCCAGCAGTGTTTCCATTCCACAGAAGCTGCCAGTGTTGCTAATTGAACTGCCACTGCTCCTGCTGTTCAGATTATTTCATCCTGACCCTAAAAGCAGTGGAACAGGTTCTCTTTGTGCAATTGAACTTTGAAGAATTGTTCTGCAAGTCAACAGAAAGAAGCCAATGAAGAATTGAAAGAAATTTACTAATAATGGATAAAACTTGTTGAAATAAAACACCAAAAAGCATTCAGTGTTTTAACTGAAGAGTGCAGACTCTATTCCCTTTAGTGTGTTTGTGTTTGGCCTGTTTTATACAGACAAAGAATGGAAGAAAACCTGCAGTTTTTCCCAGATTATTTTAAATAGTTTGTTCCTAAGTGAATAATGAGTGCTGCAGCTTCCCTCTAAATAACAACACAACTTGTTCTGCCAACCCAGCCTCGCTCCCTTTCTCTGTGCTGTCAAACACTGCATTCAGGCATCCCATGAAAAAGATGAGGCCTCCCTTTTAGAACTGTTCTCTTCTCAGTTCCAGCTTCAGGCCAAGCAGTTCTCAGACAGAATGGCATTTTAGATATATTGCCTCTCCACCACCTTCCTGAGTAGTAATTTCACACAATTATCCAACCAGGAGCTGGGGATCTGAGCTAGGATTGAATCCTCAGTGAAGAGGGGACAGACACTGACAGTAGCATGGGACATAAAATCAACCAAAGTTCAAGGCTGGAGTTCATAACGCATTTTTAGCAGCTGTTGGATGGGGTATCAAGCCTTTTCCATTGCAACTAGAACAGACATCCCAAAATATATTAAACACATAAACATGTTTAGCTCCACTAATGGAATTGTCCTGACTACCATCATGTGGAATCACCTTAAAATATCAGAGGAAAGAGCTTTTCTGACAGTGTGCTTGCTGTAATTTGTTGATTTTTATTTGAATAAGAGATCTAGGAAGATTGCTCCTGGCTGAAATATTTTCCTGGAATATCAGACATGACATGATGGTATATTTAATTATTTCCTATTTCCCCTAAGTATTTATAGAATTGTACAAGGCAAGCTGGTGCTTATCTATCAATATCCATATCTATCTATCTATATATTTATCTTTTTATCTATTCACATACACCTATTTTATCATAAAGTAACTCAATAAATCACTTACCTAAGGGCATCCTATGAGACTACCTAAGAGACTGAGTTGTGAATCAAGGACAAATGCTGAACTCAACTGAACTGAATAATAACTGGCAGAAATGCTGAACAGAGTGCTGAAACAGCAGCTGAAACTGAATACTCATGAGGCCAGGGTGGTGCATGGGAAAGAGGGCACTGTCTGGGGAGCTGTCACCATGCAGAGTTTCTGAAAGAGAATTTCTGCCTTCTGCTCTTGCTGGGGAAAAGTTTAGACAGAGCCTCTCAGGGAAAACATGTCATGAACTTAGGTCCAGTTTAGAGGAGTGAATCATTTGCTGCTTGCTGAGTAAAAGGTCCCCTTATGAGAGCAGGGCTAACCTGACAGTGTTTCTTTTCCCCAGGGAATAGAGGTAGGACAAAATCTTATCAAACTTGGCCTTTCTTAGACCAATAACAGCAAAGGGCATGATTGCAAAAACATTGTTTTCTGGGTTTCTTGCCAGCTTTTATTTAATTTTTTTGCCCTATCTATCTACATAGTTCCTTTGCCTTCTCTTCACAAAGCATAACTAACAAAGACCAGGTAATTTAAGGTATTTAAAATATGAGTTTTCTGGACCTAGTTAGCTTAGGAGTGCTTGGCACTTTACCAGCTGTGACAACCATGACTTTCTGACAGGAGAAATAATAAAAATAAAATGGTGCTCACTGAAGCAAAACCTCCCAACAATGGATGTTTATGGGAAGGTGACCAGAACTTGTGTGCTCATCCAGTGTGACCTCTTGAATATTGTAGAATATTAAAAAACCACACGTAATCCAGAATGTGACATTCACCCAATTGCTCCATGTTTTCCACGGTTGTTTCACTAGCAAGTGGTAGTGTAAAAGAATGATTCAGTCTTAATCCTGTGAATTAAGTCTGCAGGGAAAATGCAGCATTGATGAAAAGTTGTAAAGAAATCTAAGTGCTTGAAGAATGAAACAATGGGTGTAAAATGATCACCTTAAATAAAACAAGAGAGGACAAAAATATTCTCAAATAATTTGATAGCAATAAAATCAACATATTAATACAGCATTACTGGTTCTTTCATCCATCCCATTACTGAAAAAACATGAAAAGTATCAGCTCAGGGTGTATAGTACAATGGTAATCTTTATTCTGACAAAAAGAAAGTCTTTGAGAGCCCTTTATTTCTTCAGATTTACTAGGGACAGTTTTCACTTGTGGTTCCTACAAGCATCTTCTCTACCTGGAGGATTCCTTATGCTTGGACATAAGTGCAAGTGTTAACTAGATACCAGTGGAAAGTAATTCAAAGCTTGAAAAGGAAAATTTCCAGAGTAACATTTGGAAATAATTTCTTCTCTTTGAGAGGATTATTTAGGACAGCATGAAAACAGGCATTTAAGAAATATGGTCAGCAGGATGACATGATACAATGCTGGTCTTTGGCTAAGAAAACTAGGAAAAGGCAGAACATAAAAAATGTCCTTTGTAACATGAGCATTTTGGACCAATGTGATAAATGGGTTTGTGGAGCTCCTCATGTTTCCTAAAGGCATCACACTCCACAAGGACAGCATGTCTGTCAAACAAAGCTGCTATGAATCAGACCTCAGCAAACAGAAAAAAAAAGACATTAATCTGCACTTGCAGTTTTTCTATCTTTTTTGTAATTTCTTTTTTGTCTGTGATAAATTAAGATGATACAAGAAGAAATAAAATAAAAACAAATATATTTTACTGTTAAAAGAGATTGTTAAACCCATTTTAAATTATTTAATCTGCTAAATAAATTACCAAGGTTTATCCATTGTTGAAGATCAAACCCTAGAGTTTCCAAGAGAACTTTGTACCAATTTGAGACAAAACCAGTTTAGCCTACTTTTTCATACTCCTTAAAGTGTTGCCTTTAAAAGATTTGCCTGAAAAATTGTGTCCAGCTGTTGCAGAATCCCTGTTGTCACATAAATTAAATGCAACTACTTCAAAACTTCTTTTGCAATTCTTCACTGCCTGGACATAGACTGTATTTCTGTGGAACTTAAAGATATATTTCCTCTGCTTTTCTGAGTATTGTGACAAAAGCAAAGAACCAAATCTTTTATGCTTTCTGTTTCCAAAACCTTAAGCTTACAGCTCTCCATATTTGTTCCACTTACTGTGGCAGAACTGCTTCTGCTAAGGAGTGATCAAGGTATTTCTCAATGTATTTCTCTCAACAAGGTGTTCTTTGTCCAGAGATAACAGCAGGTTGATAACAATACTGAAAAAGGAGATAAGAATTAATTTTAAAAAAATTTGGCTGATTGATGTACAAAATGAAAAGAGTGACAGCTGAGCAGATAAGTTCATACTTCAAAGCATAAAATTTTATTATTTTTTGTAATATTTATAATTTCTTTCATGTTATAGTATAAGCTCAAATCCTACAAGTTCTTCAAATATCCACAATCCCATTAAATACCATCTCAGAAAGGAAAAGCTTACTAAACTGCCACACAAACATTGGGAATCATCTATCTTTGCAGCTTTTTAAATTTACTTTCCTACTGCAATATCTATTAGTTTCACCATATTTTTGTGTACTATCAGAAAAAGAAACAAGTAAATTATCAAACACAGTACTTTTCAAGAAAAAAGCCTTGAGAGACAGATAAATATTCTGCTACAGCACGAGAATTTTCTGCCTGTTAAACTCTATTCAGCAGAAGCAATAGCTTTGCACTTCAAGGTCACCTCCCTCCTCTCTTCAGGAGTCTCAAGTTTCTTCCAGTTAGTAGCTTGGCAACCCTGTCCATCTTCCTTTCCTTACTTACTGGCAATAAAGGCAGTGTTGGATAGTTTAAAAAAACCCAGAAAACCAAACCAAACAAAAGCACACATCCCTCCAAAACGCACCAAAAATATTATTTAAAAGACAACTGTTGTTCATTTCCATAAGTCATGGATGTTTTTAAATGCCAGAGGATGAAACGCCTTTGTTTTATTCCTCATCTTCTAAGTTAAAATATTCAAAATTACTGGAAGCAAGGGGAAAATCCCAAGTGTGATGTGTGGAGCAAGCCCCACCAGCTGGCTTTGTTGGCCACTATCTTGTGCTTAATGTTTAAATGGATCTCAAAACAAATCATGTTGCTAGATTTGCACACAATCTGTAACAGGGAGGCTTTCTGGTTTTTTGGGAGGTATTCACCCCTTTGCCTTAGAATCTGGAGAGGGACTAATTGACAGGTAATATTAGGAGTAGAAAGCCTGAGAGAGAGGGCTCAGCCAACACAGCCAATTAATGTGAGACAAACTGGCAATAGACCAGGAGATGGCACTTACTTTGGGAGGTTTAATTTAAATTAATGAACAGTGTCCTATAAGAGGGGTCAAAAAAATAAACCTGCTGTACTGTTTCTTCACTTGAGGCTCCTACAAAGTTAGCTGACCTACCGATCTCCATTGGTGAGAGAATTGCAGCTTCCTTTATTTTCACTGTTTGTCTATTTCTGTTTTTTCTGTGTCTGGTCTATTGGCTTAGTTGCTGATACATTTTAGGGTTATTTTTCTTTTCTTTTTTTTTTTTTTCTGTTTGCTTCTTAAAAACTACTCAATTTTTATCCTTTCTGCTCTGAACTTTACAATCCTTGCTCCAAGTTTTCTGCTTCCTGGCTGGGGAATCCCGCATGTTTCTTTTCTGCCTTGCAAACAGCCATGGGAATACACAATTAGGACTGGGAATGTCCCCTCTGAATGCCCAGCACTCCAGCCTGCATGAAGGGGTGCTGTGGAATCAGGATTACGGTGGGTGACTTTCAGGGAGCAGAGGATTCAGCTTTGCCAGCAGCTGCTGGAGCACATCACAGGGTGGTAGCTGGAATGTGTCCAGGGTCGGGCAGATTTATCCACTCCCACGGCATTTCTCCACTGCTCTGCACATTGCTCTCACCTTTCAACCCTCCCTGGGAATGTTGAACCCGCCTGGGGAGGAAAGATATTAAATATATATTTAGGGTCGCTGGAAGTGAAAATTACAATTGGGAAGTTCATTTCTCTGCAAGTGCATTTTGTTCAACCTTTGCTAAAAAAAACCCAAACACAAACAGTGAAAATCCTCCTGTATCTTTATGCAAAGTAATAAATGCATTTTATGTGCTTTCTATACTTGTGTACTATGGATTCATACATACACATGCTCATATACATATATATATGTATGGATCACTTAGTCACTGAAACACAGGCACCTGGGTAACAGAGCACAACAGCTCTTTAACAGAACTGAAACACTTTGAGATGATATTTTAGAATAGAAAACTGAGACAGAAGGGAAACTGCTGAGAGAGTTACAGGCAGAACACCTCCATTTTGTTGTGTAACCTGAAATCAGTGAAGGGTGTGAAGAGCAGCATCTCTGCTCCTAGGAATGGTGGCCTTTAAAAAGAGATAAACTGAATAAAATATGAAACCAAACAGATTAAAAAAAAAAAAAAAAAAAAAAAAAAAAAAAAAACAAAAAACAAAAAAAAAAAAACTCAAAATCCTGCAGTTCTTTCCTTTATTCTATTTCTTTAGTTTCAATTTCTAATTGAAAATAAAGCAAGCCAGAACTTGAGCAAAATAACAAGAGTGAAAAAGGGTAATCTATGAGATTGGAAGGCAGAGGGAGAAGGCAGGAAGGTTTTCACACATAGACATGGACAGGGAAAATAAAAATGATTAACATTCTAAACCCATAGCCTATTTCACAATCAGCTATCTAGAGTGACTGCAAGGTGAAATGCAAATTAACACTACTTGTATCTCCTACCTCATGGTTACTGATGTTTTGGAAAGACAGGACAATAACTCTGCCTGTCCCAGGGTAGGAATCCTGTGCTGGCACCCACAGATGCTCCCTGAATCTTTGGTCTTAATCACCAACACACACTGATGCAAGTACCAGCATCTGCAATGCATTAAATGCACTTCTGTTCCTCACATAGTTTTCTGTATATTAAGCTGTTTCTTATGTATCCCTCTTATTCCTGTACCAATTTCCATGTTTACTTTTAAAGTCTTTCCTGTAAGATTTTATTCCACCTTTCATTTATATTTTAAATTAAATTGGCAATAAATTCAACTGATTTCCTTAACTGTCATTAAATAAATGACTTTTCAGATGTGTTTTAGTTAAGGGAGAGGGGATAAAACAATTCAAAACATGCAGTCACTCTGCAAAGGCCATATAGAACATAGGATGGTGCCAGCACCAAGGTACAAGTGAGATTGAGGATGATAGGTTTGAAAAATAGTGGAGTGGAAATAATGTAAGACAGCTGTGGTGATGTTGAAAAAGTTCATTTGATAGCACTCAGGAAAGGAAAAAAATTCAGGGTGGTAGAATTAGCAATGGTGACTGAGATTCTGCCCTAAGACATTGGGAGTACTGTTTTTGTGTATGGGATCAAATAATCTAAATGTTATTGGATTTTTGTTTGTGTTTTTCTTTTTAAGAAACATAATAAATTGATAAACTAACAAAATTTCACATATATTTTTCTGCCTTTAGTAATATAAACAAAAATAATTTCAACAAAAAAAATCCATTATATCAATGGTTTAGGCAAAAAATGATACAGAAGTCACATCCATTGTTGCTTCAAATTAGAAAGTGTAGTGTAATAAGGTATACCAGAAAAGAAAATTAAAATTATAGTAAATAGAGAAATAAAGAGACATTTCTTATTATCACTGACTTTGCAGCACATATAAAAATAGAGCAAAATGCCATTACATCCCAAGAAGTTTTATCAGGGACATATTAACTGTCATAAGAGTCTTATTATCCTGCATGAAGATACTGAAATGGATAGGCTTGAAAATCGTAGTTTCTAGTTTTCTAAGGAAATTAAGGTTTTGGGCAGAATTCCATCTAGAAAGAACAATAGCATAGAATGCAGAGGAGGATGGAATGACTCTTAATGCTAGATAAATTAAACTACGGAGCAAGGGTTGAGGGAACATTCCTGAATGGGCTTGGTTGCAGGATCTTCCTACCTAGACAACTCAACAATCACTTCTATTTCTATATTTATGGGTTTTTTTAAATCCTTCAAACCATTTCTTTGAACGACAGGTAATAATAATATTGTTGCTATCAATATAAAAAGTAATTAACTTATATGTTACATGCTCATGTTAGAATGAAGGTTATTGAGAAAGCATGCTTGGTATCAAATGTGTGGAATTACATGTTAAGGTAATATAGTCTATTTTTAAATTATTGAAATAAAATTTAATAATTTTCTTTTTCTCCAAAGATTAGTATTTCATAGACTTTTTATAGTAGAAGGAATGAGTATATAGGAAGAAAAATATTTCTCACGTCACAGGGAGTCAATCTCCGTGACTTGTAGCTCCACTGGCATTCCCCCTCAATCTTCTTGCTTCTCCAGATGATTATAGATCAATGTTTGGATTTGTGAATAATTTCCATGCATAAAACTTTATTCATTATTGGATTTTGGCCACCAGTGATGCATCACCTAATTCCACCTTTACCACACAAAGAATAGTGTACAAGCCCTCCATGCTGTATATTTAGAACAAAAAATGTAAACTTCAAACTCTATAAATACAGTTTTGATTTTCAGGCATTATCCCCAGTTCTGCTATTATTTATATTACCTATAATTTCTCTCATTTCACACTAATCAAAGATACATATATTTAAATAAAACATTTCTCTATTTTGACTGGAAAAATGGAATAAGGCTGGTGGCTTTTATCAACTTGTTTCTAAAAATTCAGCAAAACATCAATCAAAGTCTGGCAAACTGAAAAATCTCCCTTAAATTTTTGCAAGTTCCTTCATTATTTCTTGTTCTTGAGCTGAGCATTGAAATAGAGCACATCTTCCCCAGGCTTCATTTCATGTCTCTGCTCTATTAAGCCCCAGCCTAAGTCTCTGGCTTCCTTATATTACTGTGATTTGTTTATAATTTCCACAACAGGTAGGCTGAATTCAGCAATTTGGTGCAAATGTGTGGATCAATAGATCAAAGCAGTACGTGCTGAGCACTCTCTCCCACTGCTGGGGCACTGGCAGTTTATTTCCAATCGGATTTCTTCCTCCAAGGGAAACAGTTTGTGATGGAAAACTGAAGGAAAGAAGCAGTGGCCCACACCAGGGGCCTAAATCAGTGCAAAAACCCCATCCATGGTTTGAGTCCAAAGTTCCTCTCTCAGCGTTGGGGCATTTTTTGAAAAGAGCTGCTGTTGATTTTCCTCCAAAATGAACAGAGTTCTGGCATAAAAATCATAAAAGTCTTGGTGGAAACAAAGGCTGCTATGACAAAAAGGGTTTAATTTCTCAGCAGCACCACTGCTCTGAACCAGCTCAGTAATGGAAACAGCTGAATTCTACAGAAAGAGCCTTGGAAAGAATTTCTGCCAAGGCCATGAAGTAGACCCAAACTTCCACTGAAGTTTGGATCTACTTCATGGCATCTTTCCTTGTCAATATCCCAATCTATTTTTCCCTTTCATGTGATTCTATGGTTCTCTGGTAGGGCGGCATTCACCCTCAGTAGCTCTTTAGACAGCACAAAATTGGGCAGCGTGCTTGACAGAGCTTGTGAGTGTCCTGCCATAGAAGGAACCTCTCACAGACAGGAAAAATGGGTCAGCACAGATCTCACAAAGTTGAGCATAGGGAATTGCCAAGTCTGGCATCCTTTTCTTCTTTGTAGTTACGATTAAAAATCAAGTGCTCCATACATAATTTAAAGTAAACAACAAAAAAAAATAGAATTAAGTTTGAATTTGCACAGATTTAAGAACTGCGTTAGAAAAAAAGAAAGTAATAGTTTTATATTTTAAATCTCGTGTATTTTAAGCAAAATAAAAGATAGGACGTAAGAAACATATGTTATAATATACTGTGATTAAAATATAGCTGGGTACTGCAATTTGCCCAGGACAGAAGCAGTCCAACAAGTTCAGGATCAGCAGAAAAGAAAATGGTGAGGGGAAGAACACACCCTAAACCACTGCAGTGATTTCCTGTGGTAATTGGTAAATTTTAATCAAGAATTTTAAAATGTTTTCCTGATATGAAAAAGATTTAGGTATCTTTTGAGACCAGATTGATGCCACCCTACTGATTTTTCACAAAATATGAACACAGTGATATTTCTCCTGTTATTTCCAGATGCAGATCACATACAAAAAGTCAAATATGCCATGTATCATATGTGATTACAGCAAGTTTAACAGATCCCCTTATATGATAAAAGGTACTAATGAAACACTATCTTTGAAAGGGAGTGTAAAATCATCCATTACTGAAGGAATGGAGAAAGGAAAAAAGCAAGGATGGCTTTTAATGAACTGGAATAAACTGTTCTGACATAGCTTTCAGCTGCAGGTGGGTCTCAGAGTGGGCAAGTTTATCAGTGATAATATCAGACACAACTGGATAAAATGAAAGGCAGGAGGAATAACTGGTATGTCAGAGATCAGAATTGATAAAGGAACCCCAAAAGCTGGAGAAAGACATGAAAAGGGGGAGTACTTTAGAATAATTTTAAAGGAACATGAGGTCTAAGTCAGAAACAATCATTTCACTGCACAGCATGACCTTCTTCATGGCTCAGATTGTCAGGATCTTGCACTTCTTAGGACATGTATACATAAAGTAATGGTAGAAAATTTAGAGATTCTTTCCATCAAAGCAGTTAAACATGTTTGATGAGCAAGACTGATTTCAAAACACACTTCCATGAAGCAATGGAAATGTACAGATGTACACGCATTTAAAGGTAACCTGACCCCAGGCTGCCTTTCATGCTGTTTTGCTGTACTCTTCCTGAAAGCAGCAACTGAAATAAAATTTTTCACTAAACCTACCAGTTAGTGTGATAAAATGTCCCCAGGTTTTGTCCTCTTGTCCATCAAAACCAGCACATGGGCAGAGTGGGCTCTCATGTGGAACATATCCCACTCCCTTAGCATGGAGACATGAGTGAAACAGAGTGCAGAAGAGCCAGTATGTGCCAAGTCTTGCCTGATTTGAAGGTATGAGGTGGCCAGGGACAGCAGAAGAGCATCAGAGAGCACTCTTTGGCTGTGTTTTATGGACACACTGGAATGACTTGTTTGTACTCTCTGGAATTTTTCACTTTCACATACAGAATATATCCTGTCCAATCTTATACCAAAAAGTCTTTGAAAGTTCATATCTGAAATAGAATATAATGACAAAATACCCATGCAACAGCCAGCTGCATTGGACATGTCACTGATGCCCCAAAATGCCTGTGTGCTTATGCCACCTTGATGTGTTCATGAAGATGTGGCCTCCCAGTGTCTCATGGGCTCACACCAGTCCTTTCCACACAGTAGTTCACCAAACAATAGCAGATCTGATTGGTGAGGCTCTCACCGCTGGTCTATTATCTGGTGGGGTTTCTCTAATGCTCTTTGATGCTCTGAATTAACACATTTCCTCTGCAGCATCCTTAAGAGTCAGAACCTAATAGACTGTAACTCGTCACCACTGCACTAAAAGCCTACCTAGTTTCAGCACTTGCATGTGCAATTAGGACTATCAGTCTCTTTAATTGCCCTCCACTAAATAACCCCTTCTCACCTGAGCTGGTATTTTTCTTCTGGGACTTTCTGCCTGCTGGTATTGACAGTGTGCAGCCATCTCATCAGGCTGACGTACCAGGGCTGCAGGAATATCGCTGGTGCCTGCCATTTCATGCTTCATTACAGCTGCGCATCTGAAATCATAACACTAATTAGCAAACAAGTCTCTTCTACACCTGCCTGCATGATGCAGAATAAGAGCACTGGCAGGCTGAACACAGCCAAATTAAATCACTTTACCATACACTTGAATGGTCAGTACAGTGGCCTTATTCTGCCTGTAGCAACTGTACCATTTTGCTCTTGTAAACTCATCATTTTAGATGATGTTAGGACAAGATTTACCCTGCTCCTGCTTTCCCTTAATAACATCTTTTCAATATATTTTACATGTGAACTGGGTAGTACTTATTGTAACATGATCATTTCAACAACTCACTCCTATAGTCACGTATTCACCAGCATCTACATATTTTCACTAATTTTTAGTTAAAAGCAGTTCAAATAAATTCACAAATATCTCATGTGGGTCTATTCATACAATAGAGAAGTAAAACATTTATAATATTTTACTTTGTATATTCACTGGGCCATAAGGGACTTTCCCCATGTTTGTATGTATTAAAAGTGATATCCCTGTTAATTCCATTTACCCACCCATTAATGAAAAATCTAAAATGTATCCTACAACCTCATATAATTTAACCTCAGCATGGCTTTGGAAAATTGCACAAGTCATCACTGCCATTTTTCATGTTAGCATTGGGGTACAGAGTCTCTGTGATTTGCCTTAGGTATCAAAGTCAGGCTCTGAGGCAGAGTTGGGAATTGACCTTAGATTTACAGTCTCACAGCACAGTGCTCTGACTGAATAAATCTCTGCTTCTGCTTTATCCAGAGCAGGGAAGACTGCAGAACCCTAGCCTGCAAAAAGAACTTTCAGGAAAAGATGTTTCTATTAATTATTATCTGTTAGGTGTTTTTTTACAACATCTGTGGTTAGAAGTAATTTCTGTTATGAGCCCTTTCACAAAAGACTACTTCTAGGAACCCCTAGGTCCTACAGTGCTTATGATGAGGGTACTAAAAAGGAAACAGGTGAATCTAAAATGTCAAATCATTCCAAAATCCAAAGTCTAATTTTCTTTACTTCAGAAGAACTATCTTCGTCTTAGAAAACAGCAAATACATGAAAAGTTATCATGTAGTGCTGGGAAAAAGAAATCACTCCAAGTGAAATTGTTGTTGGATATCCCTTAATATTAAAAAAAAAAAAAAAAAAAAAAAAAAAAAAAAAAAAAAAAAAGAGTAAGAAGTCCTCATCACTAACCAAAACAAACAAACAAAACAAAACTAAACTCTGAAGAAATACAATTTTCTGCAGAACTTGAAGACTGAGAAATTTCTCCATCCTCCTCAATATTTTGCTTTTGGGAAACTTCACTGATAGGTGCGTTATGTTAAAGCCAATGGACTTCCAAAGGCAGGTGCTTTTCTACTATACCCAAAGAGAGCAAACAGTGTGGAGGCTGCTACCTCCTCATGCTGTGCAAGCTAAAGAAACAGGCCAGCTATAAAAAATGGAGGAGACTTTATGCCTCCAAAACAATAATGAAGTCCTTTCCAGTAGCCTTTGAAAGGACACACTTCTTTCTCTGTAACTCCACTGAGTTTTCTTGCCATACAGAGAAGAAGAAGCCGCAGTTTTGCCCTCCTCTACCCCTTGGAGCTGCTCCTCTCATCTGTGGCAGGACTCAGCCACACCAATATATCTGCCCTGCCTCAGTGCACAAGGCAACAGAGGGAAGAAAAGTCTTTTGTATGAACTCATTAGGACCCCACAGAACCCAAACAAACACAAGAACTCTGTCACAGCACTGAGGTTGTGGCAATGGACACTGTCAGTGGCAATTGTCAGGATATTGCCCTGCTGAAACTTCTGGCTGCTGTGAGGGGAGGACATGTGGTTTCATCATTTCATCACACTAAGAATACTGACGTTGTTTAAACTAAGCAAAAAAACCCACATTTTGGAAAAAGCAGGCTTCTCATTTGTGAAGTCATTTTCCAGGCAGAGAAATCCATGCACTTCACTAAGGGATATATCAAGAAAGCAATGGGTATGGTGGCATTTGTTGTCTTTCTGTACTTTCAAAGGGAAATATATCCATATTTCCACACCATGGATGCACTTAAGTTTGGACCCAGATCAGCCGGAAAAAATAAAGTGAGAAAATAAGGAGCCAAGAGTGAATACTTATGAAGGAAATCAAACCATAAATCAAATTATTTAAGACAAACTGTACAATCTCTCTCTTAACTGGCTTTTCTCCTTGAAAGACTTTTGAGGGCACAATCTTCTTCTATTTCAGAAATACCAAAGAAAAGTTGTCCAAAACCCAATCTTGCCATTTCAAAAGAGCCATTTTACCTCAGCAAGGGAGGATGGGGACTTGCCTGTTAATTTTTGAGCTAATGCTCAAAGTTTGCACTTTGAGTTCTTTTAGTGGAAGCCACAAGGGAGCTGTTGTTCTCCTGGAGGTCTCTGCCAGCCTGGCCCTAGCTCAGGTGGTTTTTCCTCTCAGTGAAATCACTGCAAGTCCCTGGGATGTGGTGAAGTGCATTCCTGCTACCACACCAGCGCATCAAACCACACAAGGACCTCTCACAGCCCTGACCCTGCATGTGTGTCCCCAGTCCCCCTGCTCTGACAATCTGAACAGCCAGGACAGCACAGCCACGTGTCCAGGACCCTGCCACATGACCACAGCATGGCTTCAGGGGCCAATATTGGGAAATTAGGGAAATTACTCTTTTTTGGCAGTTTTTATAAACACTTATCTTCTTTTGTCACCCCAGCACAACAGCTGGATCCAGCCAAACAATATTTAGGCTGAGCAGTGCCACAGTCCCAGAGCACCAAAGTGACATTGGGCACTGTTAGCCATCTCCAAAACTTCTCTGCTCTCCAGGAATCCGTGGGTGTGTTGGCAGAATATGACAGCAATAACAACTTCACCATAACGTGTTCAGTAAGAGGGCACCTGCACTAATGTGATACAGGGAGCAATTCATTATCCTCAGTGTGCTGCTCGAGGGGCCAGAGACCAGGGCTGGAGGCTCCCTCTGCTCCAGCTGTGAGCAGAGAGGAGCAGCAGCGTTTTACACTTGCAATTCTGCCCGGGGAAAAGGGATCCACGGGAGGCTGGTGAGTCAGTCCCCGTAAATATGTCTTTGAGAAGAGCTGCATTTGGGGGTTTTATGATGCAAAAAGCTTGATTTTCCTATGCCATACAGAGTCTAATCCTTCATTCAAAAGTCTTGCTCTACTCACCTGTAACACAGAAGTACCAGCTAATGCAGTGGTGCCTGATAAATGATGACAGTGATTAGATTGCTTACACATTTGTTCTGCTGAGGAGGCTCCAGTGCTGCAATCCATTCTCTCCTTGAGAAAGAGAGAGAATCTGCTCTTTGTAGAAAGCCAGCTTGCCTGTCTTAATCAAATCTATCGATTATTTGCAGCAATATAATAAATGAAATTTAAAGTAACTTGACTCTAAGAGAAACAAGTCAAGGGAAAAAAAGCAAAGTAAAAGATTTCTCTTGCATTTTTTTTTTAATTTCCTGCAGATGTAAGAAAGTGTGATATAAACTTTAGATTTTTGATCAAAACATCCTTTCTAAATTACTCTATACTATTTTTGGCTTCTATAATTTTTAAATTGTCTCACTATTATTGAAACTGAAATAAGACATACAATATTTTTGTGTTCCTTGTAGTTTCTGGGATGTCTTTAATGAGCCAAATATATTGCAAAAATTTTAGGGAAGCAAGACAGCCCCTTCTATCCACAGATCATTTAGCAGAGTTATTCAGCATATTCTGTACTTTGAAAATATAAGGCCACTTCTGGATAAAGGAATGGTGCAGAAATGATTTAGCTGATTCTGAGACATGACCACAAATGTCATCAGTTGGATTGTGAAATGGCTCCTAAGGGATTTTAAATCTGTGAATGTAGAAGAAATTTATATACCAGAAATCTGTAAATGACTCAATATTCATTCCTTTCTAATGGTTCTATGTAAAGGATACAGCACAAAACTACTGTAAGAGTGAAAACTTGTTTTATTTGAAAGGAGGCCTATGTATTAAAAAAATCTATGCTTACATAATGTGAGAAATTTTATATTTGCAGAAAAAGTATAAGTTGCTTTTGTAACCTGTGAAAAGTAATTAAATTGTTTCCTAAAGCAGAATTCATTAATGTAATTTGTGTAGTTTACACACACAGACAACGTTGAGACTTTGGAAGCAGAAAAATTTCAGACTTGTTTCTTTAATAGTTTTTCTTTTTGTTTCCATTTGCCTGAGCTCACAGTTATTAAAGCCTTTGAAGAAGTTTTCCTATGAAAAACTGATTTAAGTTTCTTTAAAACTATCAGTAGGTTCATTCCTACTGTAAATTTCAGGTTTGCATATTTGTTGATCTATAAGATGAAGGTCCCAACAGAAGCAATGAGTTGATTCATCCTGTGATATGCAAGGCTGCTGACACAGGCAAACCCTCTGGATGCTGGAGAAATGCAAACCATGCTCCATTCTACACAAGCTCCAGCTCATCCCAACAGGGTGAGTTAAGGATATTGTTTATTCAATAATTCACTGCTGTAATTGCACTGAGCATGCTATGCAGCATGGATTTTAACTCAGGGGGGTTTTTGCGTGCTCATGCTACCAGCGCAGCACATCAAGATCTGCACAAAAACTGAGTGGGAAATGTCAGGTGCTGCCTACCAGCCATTTGGAAATACCTAGCCACTGCTTCTCCTCCAATTGCTTGCTCCTATAGAGCTTTATTCACTGAAGCAGAAGCAAAGACCTATTAGGGCACTCATAAATAAAATCAGCACTCCAGTGACTGGACAAGCTGCTGGAATTTTTTTTCTCCACAGCATATATGAAAATTTTTGTCAGGGGAAAATATTTCAGAACATGAATGCATTTTTCCTTAGGTCAGTAGCACTGGGCTCTCCCCATCCTCCCAGCCCTGCATTTAATAGCTGCAGTGGATCTGGGACAGGTCCCCAGTGCCCAAGTGCTGTATCCTGGTGTAGAGCTGCTTCACTGCTTGCCTGCCCATTTGTCTCTGGATTGTGCCTGTCAACTTGTCACTCTTTAATTACATCCTTTATGACTATTCTATCTTCATCTTCAGTCACAAAGATCCTATTTTGCTTTTACAAAACTTGCACAGATGTAATTGGAACTTATAACACTCAGAATGGAATAATAAAAGTGCATCTCCTAGGAAAATCTCCCAACTGTTTTCAGTAAACAGCCATCTCTCCTTGTTGCCTCCACAACTGACTGTCAAGCAATATTTTTGAATGAATACCATATTTTTAGTCTCACATCTATGAATCTTTTATATTTTTGGTTTTCTTCTCTCCTTATTCCCCCTCTCCCACAAAAGTAACAATATTCTCTGAAAGGGATGGAAAGTGAGTCCAGATTCTTGATATTTTTTTTTATCTAGTCAAGTTCTTCACATGGCACATGGCAATACTTTGAAAAAGTGCTGTAAGCAAATGTTTTATTGAACTACTTTTGTATAAGCTATGCAGAGCGGCAAGTTTTATGAATGACAATGAAATACTAAATTAAATCCATTTGTTGCTTCTTAAAAGCTACCACAAACTTCTTAGGTGCAAACCAGTCTTGGCTTTTCCCCACAGAATATTTCAGTTTGCATACTTGTTTTCATTCTTTTGTTTTGGTCATCTATTTTCTCCTTCAATAATTTTTGCATTATTCCATAAAAACACTCCTCTGGGTGCCCAAAATGTCTTACTTTTCTAACTCATCAACTCACACTTCATAAATAATGGTTTTCAGCTCCACTGGTCATGCTGAATTGCTGTAAGCCTACAATGTTCATGGCTGTGGCATCAAAATATATTTGCTCATTTGTTATATATTTCATGAAATAAATTAGACTGCTGCATAATGCAATGTATCTGGTTTATGCATCATTGTGTTCTTTATACAGATTGAACTTGTCTGAATATGGAGAGTTTTGGTAAGTTAACAGCCTCAGCATCTGAAAGCCTGCAAACTCATTTTTATACACTGAAGTAATGTGAAATGGCAACGAGCAGAAAAAGAACAACGGGGCACAGTTCTAAGAGAAAGAAATGAAGTTCTGAGAGCTTCTTGAATCGTTAAATGCAGACTTCAGAGTTTGATTTCTATTTTTTTCCTTCTTTTGTGCTTTCTGAAAATGGGAATATAGAGTTTCTTGAATCTGTGGAAACTTAAATTGCTGCAGATCTGCTTTAATATTTGTGAAGGGACAGCTCTACCCAGCACATGGCAGTCTCAAAGGTTCATTTAACAACACTATAGCAACCAGTAAATAATTAAACACAGTGCTCTGTCTCAAACACCAAAGCTAAAGACACAGGGATAATGAGAGGGTCCTTGAGACAAGGACACAGGTGACATGAAATCATTGTTATCTTATTTTCCAAGTGGATATTCCTTGCTTTCTTTCATTTCAGCTCTTCTCTTTTCACTAAGGCACAGAGACACACACGTGGGAGGTACATCCTCATGTCAATGAAGTAAGAAAGGCTGAATTCTGCATGCAGAGAGATATTGAACATTGACACCAGCTGGGGGAAGTTCGAGGGCAGAGATGGCAAGGCTGGCTCAGCTGACAGGTGGAAAATGCTTTAGCTGAACTGCTGAAATTAATTCTGTGCAAAACTAACCCTGTAGATGATCCCCTGCAAATATGATCCTTTCCTGCTGTGAGAAGACCAGAGCTGCACACACACCTGGAGTAACTCCTTGTGTCTGAATTGGCTCCTGTCAAGCTGGTGTCACCAGCCACAATGATTTACCTTATCTACAGAATGAATGGCAGTGAATCAGAAGGAAAGTGCATTTTGGTAGGAGCTTTGTCCCCATTCTTTGTGAAAATGGAGTGCAATCACATAATAGTTGGTTTACTCCAAGAGGGAAGCTGGCAGCTCATCAATGCAGAGGTTTCTCCTCAAGGCCATCCACTGAAGTGCCATTGGGAACACCATGAGAGTTTGCACCTGTCCTGAAGGAAAGGGTCCTTCTCTCCACCTACCTGGCAGGATGGGGAATGGATAGCACCAACACCTAGAATGATGGTTTAGAAGGAAATTTTAAAAGAACTGAGCAATTATTAAATACTTAAATAGCTTTCCCCGGGGTTTTTACCCTACATAAATGTGCTATTGCAATATTATCAGGAAAGGTAGAGGTGAGGGGATTGAGTTCCCAAACACACAGGGTGTCAGGAAATGAAGATTAGTGCTGCTGACAGCAAGAGAGGTGAGTCACAAAATGCAGCTGAGAAGATTTTTATGAAGAAGATATGAAGCTTTGTAAGGTACATGACTTTTACATCTAACAGGCTGAATTAGGCAAGAGAAAGAAGTTCAAAAAGCCATCCAATTCTTATTTCTCTCACAACTATCTGCTAAAAA
Organism: Ammospiza caudacuta; assembly: GCF_027887145.1. Classification (NCBI taxonomy): domain Eukaryota; kingdom Metazoa; phylum Chordata; class Aves; order Passeriformes; family Passerellidae; genus Ammospiza; species Ammospiza caudacuta. The sequence continues at coordinate 112,047,497 of NC_080594.1, forward strand.
ATTATTCTTTTCTCTAGAAAATTTGGCCTGCAGGACCAAATTTTTCCTCCAGCAAATCAAAAATAAAATAAAAATGAGAGAAAGGATAAAACTTTCTAAAACTACTATATAAGGGCAGGCTATTAAGGTTTAGTGCAGGCTCACACAATTTTTTTTCCATAGATTATTTGTTTTCCTTCAGCAGATAGAATTTGTCAAACATTTGCAGTGGGGTGAGGTGCTTGACTATGTCAAGATTCTAGAAGGAGTGTGAGACAGAATTCTACTTTTTTCCCCCAGGGGAATTGGAGAGGGATGATGGACTCTGCCTTCAGGGGCACCTGCTGTTTGCCATAAACAACAGAGCATCCTGCCTGTGTGCTGTGGGTTTGAGATGATGAAGGGGGTGCACTGCTGCTGCTGAAGGAACAAAGCAGCTCTCCTTGTTTATGGGTGACAACCAGCAACTTATCCATGATGTTAGAATCTTGCTCCTCTGGAAAAACACGTTATAGTGTCTGCTGACTTCTGATTTCCTGTAATTTACTTCACCAAAAGGTGACAGATTGATTGCTCAGCATTGGCTATTAACGTTTACAATTCCAGCAGCTGTCATGGAAGTCAAGTAATTCAGAAATTTTGAATACTTCAGGGTTCTTTTGGTCTTTGAGAGAAGAAAAAGCATGTATAACTTGTCGCAAAAGGTAATGACACGTTAACAGCGTGACATCTTGCCACTGGGTGCAGGGGGTAATGGATGGGACTGGCATTCCTAACAACACAGTCATTCTGAGAGCACTGATGTCTCTGAAAAGAAGTCCATCTAGCCACACATAAATGGAAGCCACTTTCAGAATTACCTGTCCATCCTGGTAATTTATAAGTCAGGCTTTCTACTGATGGCAAGAATTGCATTTTCTCCTCTGTTTACAAATGCTACCGTAACCTGAGCCTTGGGGTTCAAATAAACCTGATTTAGTAGGCTGGAACTTCAAAAGCAAGACATTAGACATCTGTTTCTGCAATTCAGAAGGTCTTTATTATGCTCAAATGTTGTTGATTCTTTTGTTTTTTCAGCCTTTACAAGCATCCTGAGTGGAAGGGATGCAGGGGAGCATTACTGAAATGCAGAGATTCACACAAGAAGCTTCCAAACTACCAAAAGCAAGATATTAACAGCCAAACTGGAGAGGAGAGTATTTCCTCTCAGATTTCATGCCTTTGTCTCACCTTGGTTTTAAATTCCTTTTTTCATTACATAGAGGGATTTTTTTTTTCTGTTTGTTTTCCTTTTGGGTAATTCACAAGCAGTATGTCTTTGCTCTGCAGATAGAATAGACCAATGTGCTGCACACAACAAAATAAGCAACATATCAGGGAAAATGTAGACTAAACATGGATGGAAAACCTGAGGGAAAACTTTTCTACTGTGAAGTATTCCCACCAGATATCATTAAACTGTACAATACAAATCTCTTTTACGAGCCCTGCAATGTGGAATATGCTTAAAAAAGAAGAGCTAACATTTTCTTAGATTAAGGTCTTATCTTAAAGCCTGTGCTCAGGGTATGGAGCTGTCTACTCATTCAGGTGCCTGCAAAGGAAGTCTTGATCACAGTGGGGAATAGTGAAACAAAATGAGAGGAGGAATGAAACATTTAAGATGAACTTCACTAAAAACTTGAATTAATTCTTCATTACATTATTAATTCACTACTGAGCATAATTAATTTATTGGCCATTAATGCTGCTATTTGCATTACCATTGGGTTCTCTGGATAAAAGCACAATGTGACTTTCCTGACACATTTCAAATGCTGTAATCACAGTGAATTGCTCTTCAACAGTGCTATCCAGATTTAAGGCATGGATTGTTTGGTCTCTTCAAACTGCTTTTGAGACTGGTAACAGCTTAAGAGACTGCATGAATTATTTTGAAGAGGTCTGATATAAGACAATAGCAAAAAAAAAATCACATTCTAAACATGTCTCTGTTTATAGGATACCTGAGGCTGTTTCTAAGTCATTTGCCCTTCCTCCATTGTTCCACTACTTAGAAGACCCCACATTAAAATACCTCTTAAGCTCTATGTTCACTATTCAAGATGTGGACAGATATGTGGGAGACCTCTGCACACAGACAAAGTCCTCACTTAGAAAAGAAAAACATAAATTGTAAATAATGCAGAGAAGTTTGAGAACCTGCACTTGTTTGACAACACCTTTTCTCAACATTTATGTTTCTATTTTCATTACCAATATAATTATGGCATTTCACATGCTCCCCCACTGTTACAAGAATTTCCGTATATGCAGGAGGTGGTGGAAGGAGACAAATTTCAGCCACAACTTTCAGTTTGGGTCTCAAATATTTGCTTGCACTTTTTCTTTCCCCAGATCGTGATAAAGCACTCTCAAGTCTGAAATATAATCACAGTTGTTTTCTTGATACTAGACTATGCTGTTACACATCTACAGTCTTATCTGAACGAGCTCACTGAATTGCATAAATAATATTGGCAATGACATGTAATAGAAAAAATCAAGTCCAGTCTCTCTAATCAATGCTAGCTTGGCAAGTCCAATGAGTCAAACAAACAATCAGTGAAAAAGGATGATCTATGTCACTGCAATCAGGGACAAACTGCATCTGAATCAGAAAGCTTAATTTTTGCATTGTTTCTTATGAAGGTACAATCTTCCCAGGTAATCTGCAAAGGACATTGCTGCAAAAATCCAGACATAGCACAATTCTATCATCAGAAAGTTTTACAACAAAACTTCCTTGAATTGCATTTTAAAAAACCCAAAGATTGACTTTTCCAAGAAACTGCTAAGTTCTTTTGAAGGAGGAAGTCTAGCTAATTATTTTTAGTTCTGTTAACCATTTCAAAAGAAAGGAAAGGTATATTTTTTCACAGTCTAGACATTCAAAAATGAGCACTCATATTTCAAAAACCTTAAGGTGGGGTGGACAAAGTTTCATAGGAGAAGGGTACCAGGCCACAATAAGATGAAAAACATGGGGGAGAAATAAGTTTAGCTTATAAACAGGTGCATTTTTCTTTAAAAAATTGTTACTGGTGAAAGCTCTTTTAGAATTGCAGCACACATTCTTTTACTATGTAGCATTAGATGGCAAAAGGCAGAGTTAGAAGCCAGATGATAGCTGTCAGGTGAGCTTAGTCTGCCTCTCAGAGTCTGGCTCAACTCTGTTTCCTTATGATATAAAGGCGTTTGAGAAATGTGACCGTAAACATTTGACATAATATCTAAAATGACAGACTAAAATTGCTTGTGCTTGTTTTCCACCTTCTGTTTGAATGCACAAATCTTCAAGAAATAAGAGTAGACTGCTTCCCCCAAGGATTCCCTTCAAGTGTTGCCTTTGTGCTATGACAGAATGCAAGAAAAAATGAAAGATTCCTCCCAGGACCAAGACCATTAACGAGGCAGAGAACTCATCTCTGAGTCACTTTTTGAAACATCACACAGAATCAGGGCTCAAGTTTCTCCACAAAACTGGTGCTCATTCCCTGACACTTGTGAAATGAGGTGCTGGCTCAACCCAGCGAGCTGCTTTGATGAGCACCAGCTAACTTCTGCCATAGAGTCTGATCCCACCGCTCACCTGCCTGCTTTTAGGGGCGCCTTCATCCCCCTCCCAGACTAGAGGCCCGATGCACGCTGTGAGCACAAGTGGCATGCTTTGTCTGTAGTCTTTTGAAGGAAAATATTCATCCAAACCTGAGGCAAATGAAAGTTATTCTTGAAAGAATTGTGAGGGAAGTGCACAGCTACAACTCCATGATCATAAAGACATCTGATATTAACACTGCCATTGTAGAGGGCTTTGCCCTTTTGACCCATCCTTTCCTAGAGAATAAATCCATTCCTGGATTAGACTAATAGTAGCTCACATTGGTGGAAGATGTCTGTTCTGCTGTTGAACACCAGTTTGGAGATTCTAGACTTTAGCTAGAATACTTTCTCTAGTACCAAATCAGGTTTTGGTCTAGAAGAATGATATTTTCATATACAAAGAAGCCAACCAAGTATCCCATTTTCAGCTGCTTGCAAAGTACCAGCTGATACACAAGCCTTTTTATGTAGATCATACCAGCAGTCCTAGGAAGGGCCACAAAAACACATTTTGCCCATGAATGGACAAAGAGAAGGAAAACAGGCTTTGCAGATATCCCCCACATGAACAAAGTGGAAATTCAAAGGGTAAAAGAGCATAAGTGGTAAAGGGAGCAGGAAAAATCACATAGGGAATAAGAATTAATAAGAAAACAATGTAGCAGTGATATAATGAGAGAGAAAGACAAAACGAGGAGCCAGAGGGAGCTGAAATAATGAGAACTTAGTAAGTCAGAGCTAAGAAGATGGACAAGAGATGAAAAGCAGCAACCAGATGTAAGACAGGATCCCACCAGAAGCACAGTAATGTGTAAACACTGGATGGCTTTAAACCACAGTTACAAACTGAGTTCCAGATCTTTCTCTTCCCATGCTCAGCAAGCAGGCATGGAGCCCAAAGGCTGACTGTGCATGCCTCCAGTGGTGATTATGACGACTCCACAAAATCCACTTAGATTATATTGCAAATTACCAACTTTGTGTCATTAAACTAATAGCCACAGCTGGAGAAGGCAACAGAATTTACAGAAATTTAAGGATTTCTTATATGAAGTGAAATAATGGATAAATGCAGGAAATAATTTTAAAGTAGAGGCTCAAAAATAATCTTATGGCTGCTAAGTTAAACATTCAGATGATACCTCATATATCTAGCTTGTAAATTATTAAATGGTATTTATTTATTTGGTCACCTAATGTTTTTCTCTTCCACTTTATCCATATCTCCTCCAAAAGCCAAGTGTGCTCTTTTCAACAAACAAAAAAAAGCTCTCCTGGGTCAGAGGAGCAGTGAGTCATGCCAAGCCTTGGGCACACTGAGAGCTGGTGAGAAAAGCAGCAGAAGGAAAGCTGTGAGCCTGGTCACCCTCCAGCCCCCTTCCCTTCATCCTCCCCCATTGCTGGGGAAATGGGGACAGCTGGGGACACATCCTTGCCTTTCCTATTTAATATTCAGGTATGGACTTGCTGTCCACAGAGTGGAATAGACATCTGGAAGTCATCTGTCTCTATCTAAGGGCAGGATTAGCTATCCTTGACAGATAGATATCCAATGTATTCAAAAAATCCCTGGTGAAGGGCTCTCCTGAGCCTTTTCTAATATGATCTACTTGATCTGCTTACCTTCAGAAATATTTTCTTCATAGTTAACCTAACCCTCTGTTGTATTTTAAGTCAATATTTCTTAACCTTCACAGCATCAACAAAGCAGTAAACTTTTCTGCCTTTCCCAGCACTCCTATGGAAGTAATTTGCAGCAAGCTAAATAAACTGTCTTTATGCGACAGCTGAAGCGAGCATCACCAAAAACAACAAAAAAATACTGTTTTTTAAACAGTCTGCACCATTGGCACTGTGCCTATATTCATGTGAGAGTACCATGGAATGTTCTCTGGCACTGGGACCCGCAGGGATGGGATGGCTTGGGTGTGCTGAACACACTCTCTGCAGCATCATGGCCAGCAGCAAAAACAGTGCTGCCTGCTGCTGTGATACCTGATCAGCACAGGGAGTCACATTCCTTGCCCTGGTGGTCTAACCTATGCAAATCAAAACAGAATAAGGAGGCCAGCAGTGACTAAAGTACTGCATGTTTTAATTTTTGGTTTACTTCATTGATTACAAAATGCTACTTGTTTGCATACTGGGCCTCATGGCACTTGCTGCCATGATCTAGTTGAACAGTTAGAACATCGGCTGGACTTGATGATCTTATAGGTCTCTTCCAGCCTTGAACTTCTGTGATTCTGTGATTCTGTGATTCTAAGTACCTCATGGAGAAAGAAGCATTGTTACATATACCCAAATATAAACTTTGATTTGTGTGCTTTCTTCTCTCCCGGTTCATTACTCACAACACAGCTTTTATGTCTGCTCCCAGTCTCCCTTTATTTTTGAACTCATTTTCCATCACTTTGCAGTCCCAGCTTCATATAATTTTTATTTCTCATTTTTCAGAATTTCTAAGAATTAATCTTTTATCTGACCTTTCCACTGAATCCATGCAGCATGCCTGTACAACTTTTGACCCTTTGATATCTTCTGAAATGCAGCAGCATGTATGGTCTGAATGCTGTTATCACCAGTATTTTCTGGCTGAATACAGGTCCAGTTTGTCCCAGCAGCCTCATTTTGTGTTCCCTGTTCCAGTGGCACAGGAGCCTGAAGATAGATCTCTTCTGTTTCTTTTGGAGGAGAATTTCCTCCTGCATCTTCACAGCAAAGCCTCTTTGCCTCTATATTGTTGGTAGTCCTCTACCCCTTTCCATCCACTTGCTCTACCAAAAGCAATTTCCTTTCCCAAATATCAGATAATATTTATGCATTAAAATCTGTGAAAAATAATAGAAATACCCCATTTCAAAAGCAGAGACACCAAATAGACAAAATTAAGCTGTTTTGCTTGATGGAAACTTCTTTCTGTACTATCTTGTCCTTCAAATACAATTTCAGCTCTGGTTTAGCTTTTCCTACTGACCAAAGAGTTTGTCTATCAACTGATAATGTGGAAGCTTGAAACTTTTCATATCCAGCCTAGACAGTACCTTATAAGCATTCCTTTGGCTTAGGGGAAGAAAACATCAATAGAAATACAATTTATCTTGTGCTCATCATCCAGAGGGGCTCTCAAGCACTCTGGAGCAGATCAGCAGCTCACACATGGGCAGAGCACACAGCCCAGGCCCTGGGCAGTGCCCTGTCCAGGTGGGTGTCTGCAGGAAGAGGGATTGCTCAGGCACAGGCACTCGTGCAGCTCTGCACAGCTGCACACATGCCTCTTCTCCAGTTTAATCTAAACCTTTCTGGCAGAACGTTTTAATCAGGGCCAAAGTCAAGGAAATGTGTTGTTGCCTCCCCCTTTCCTGGACTGTGGTGTTTGTAAGCAAAGATCTCTGAAAGGTTTTATTTGCTGGACTTTCCTAATCTGTGCCTCCCTCTTCCCCCTCTCTGCTCAAACCCACTGAGCTGGAGCCCAGCTGACACTTATCACTCCATTCCTTATCAGGCTCGAGGTAGCATGGGCATTTCTTCTCATCACTTACACAGATTTAAGAAGCAAACTAGATCACATTCCACATTCATGTTTCCTTCCTAATGCAAGTTATTTCATTAACACTCTCGTGTCCACTTCAGAAGATTTCACAGGCCGAAATACTCTCACACATCAAAGTAAAATTCTCCAGGCTGCTCATAAATAACTCCACAAGCATAGACAACCGTATTATGAAAATACTTTTTCTGTACAAAATCTGCAGAAGATTAACATCCTTTCATATTTGTTTCATCTTTTGTATCTCACAGAAGATGATCTAGGAGCATGGACATGTTATGATGCAGAAAATGCAGGAAAAGTTTCTCTTGGCTGATCAGGTTACCAAAGCACTGTCAGATATGAGGAGGAATCATTGATTCAGAGGAATCAATTTTGCTGGAAAAGGTTATGTATGTATTGAGGAATAAAATAAAAGGAAGAGATGGGGAAATCACAACACAGGCAAAAATAGCTTTCGATAAGCTGCCCTTGGTTGCCATGGTTCCTTACTTGCCTTGTCAATAGAAATTATGAATAATAATACCTATATGAAAGTCAGACATAATCACACTTCTATTGCTGCCCTCACAAACATACAGAAATGGTTACTCCTACACTATATTGATTCTTTCTCCACACTGGAACCACTTCAAACAGGTCTTGAAGTTCCCAAACACTTTGGCACCTCAGAGTACAAAGCTATGGGATCCTTCTCCCCCACACTCAGTGATGTTCTTCTGTCAGAGCCCAGGACATTCCTCTGGCTGCCCTGGAAGACTCAAGACCCTGGTGGGGGGCTTAGAGACTTTGGCACGGAGTCAAAGACACCTGTGCCTTTGATTTTAACCCATGGAAACAATTACCAACTTTGTAGGAAGATGTACAAGCCACAAGAGTTCAAATAGAATGATAGTGAATTTATCAAAGGGTGAAAATGTAGAATTTTGGGGATTTAGAATGGGGGTTCAAGAGGCAAGATGGAGGAATCTGGGTATGTCCAGTCTTTTTCCTTCTTCTTCTTCTCCTCCATCTTCTGCTGGGATGGTGACACTTTTGGATTGGTTTAGAGTAGAGACAAACTGCCTAACATAGGTGATAGGTATTGGAAAATTATTGTAAATAAAGTACATGTAGTTTTTAGTATAAAAAGATAACACCACCCCAAGGCAGTCAGTGTGCCGTGAACCAACGTGCCAGACAGACCTCTGCAGGTCAGAGAAAGAATGTTATAGATAACAAAATAAACAACCTTGAGAATGAGAGCCAAGGAATCCCATCTTCTTCTTCGGTCTCAGGGCTGGGAAAAACAGACTTTTTAACACCTCGGGGTCATCTTGACACCAGAGACCTTGTCGTTGTTCCTCTGTCCCCTTTAGAGGCCACACAGTGTCTGCCCCCAGCACAGCTCCCCACTCAGGGCTGTGTCCCCAGTGCTCCCACAGGGGCTCTCCAGACATTCCCTGCAGGGATGCAGCATAGGCATAGAAAGAAAAAGGAAAAAAAAAGTTGAAAATTGTCCTCCTCAGGACAAAATTTTCAGTGACAGAAGCAAGAGACACAGAAAATGCTCCTTTTCTGGGGCAAGCACCCGAGGCCGTCACACCTTGTCAGACACAGATCTCTCCCTGCATTGCAGGGAATCCACACCCAGCATTCTCAGGCACAGCTTCTCAGCTGCTAGATTACAGGTGCTCCACAAATTACAGACACAACAAAAGCATTTTCTTGGTTGTGGGAAACTGTGCTTACCACTAATCACCAATCTAGGGCTCAACTCCTTTCCTTCACACACCCCTACACATCCACCCCCTTCAATGTCCCTCACGTTTCTACTCCCAGGTTTAGCAGGTGTAACCTCAGAGGCAGGTGCCATGCTCAGCAATATCTTGCCTTTGGCATAAACTCACATTTTCCTCTGAGTTCTGAGCTACAAAATGATCCAGAAGTCACTGCATTGCAAACAAGAGGTGCTAAATTGAACCTTTGAGAAGGCAGGAACATACATGCCAAAGGTACTGCTTTTGGAATGTCAAATCAGCCTTTTTTATTTTTAATGGAAAATTATTAATAAGTCAGCACTCATAGGCTATATTTGCCTTCTGAAAGTATTTAATTTGGAATTTTATTTTAATTTTCAAATAATAAAATATTTAGGTAAATATTCCCCCAGAATACCAAAGAATTCCAGACTGTTCTGCAAAGATCTCAAAAAGCTTTATAAGGCAAGATACTAGGGGAATACATAGAGACTTGACTGCCAAACTCAAACTAGAAAGTATTTTCTCTGGTAATTTTAGATGAGTTTGGGATTTTCCAGAGTAACTTGTGATATTTGGTTGCCTCTTTTTGCAATTTTTATTTTTTTTCCAAATATTTAATGACTTAATCCTCTAAAAGCAGTGTGCTTTACAGTAACTGTAGCTTAGGCATTTGTAAATTAACATGTGCCCCTTTCCAGTTATGTTATGTTCTGAAACAGAAGAGTCTTCCCATCTTACAGCGTACAGAACAAGGAATTATTTTAGTTTAGCATAGGAAGCAAGGACTGAGACAAAACCCAAACATTATGGATGCAGCAATTGAAGCCTTTGATCCTGAACAGATTTTAGATATTGTCAGTTGCACATTTATGAGAGGAGATGGGAGCAGGAGAGATTAGAGGAGCAAAATATTGGGATAGAAAAAACATGATGTTTTCTGCTTATTCTTTAACAACCGAACCACCCTCATTCTGATTTATAAACTCCCTTGATTTGCAAGAATCATTGAAAGTGCAGCCAATCACCAAAAAGAAGTTGTTTTTCAGAACACACATTTTCAGGCAGCTTAGGAACAGTTACCTCTATAAGAACTTGGGTCTATACTCACTATCAGCTTTTTTGATACTCATTACACTCTCCATAATATTCAGTTTCATTGTGATTACTCTAATTGCAATACTAAGAATTAATAGTTGACTTTATATCTTGCTTGCAAAGTACCCAGGGGAATGTAACACAATAAGCACAAATACAACATATGCTTTCAAATTCATAATCAGAGGGAAATTATACATAATTTAGTATTTGAAGGATATTATTAGAAGGATGAGATCAGCAGCTTGTTTCCAGATCAGAGCTCTTACTTCAAGAACAAAAGTGCTAGATATGCACTCAACTAGATGTGAATTTTTTAAGGGACACTGAAGATGATGGTTCCTCACAGCTGATAAGGAAGCAAGGACATCATGAACACTCTGAGGTAAAAAGAGCTGCTCCTCTGTTTTTCCAGATGAAGATTTTGACTTCACCTCTCTGTTTTCTAATTGTCAGAAAATGCTGAAAAATACTTTTATTTACAATGAGTCTGTTCTAAAAGCTTGGCTTCTAAGGTTTTCTTTATAACCTGCTTTTTCAGCACAAGGTTTTTTTCTATTTCATGTGTTTTTCCAATTCCAGAAAGTTTTCTTACCACATATCTGAAAAAAAAATCATGTCAGGACCAATTGAAAAAGAAAGAACAACAAAAGTGGACACCAGATAACCTGCCAATGTCTATATTTCTGCCCTTTGACTTTATCTATTCCAATATAGCATTTTATTTTTTGTGTATGACAAGGAGGTTTTTTTACACTGGGAAACAGTATTTTTCATTGTCATCTTAAATTGTTACCACATAGGTATGGTTTTTTAAGATTTTTATGACCTCATTCTATCTAATATTTTCTGCTCCACTTATAGTAAAAGAGCCTGCTGTAGAACAATTGGCTGCATTGTACAGATCACATATTGAATTGCATTCCACTTTATCAGAATTTTTTCAAGCTGTAGCCATCTATCCTATGGGCTTCTTGTTGGTATTTTGTTTCTGACCTTGAACTAGCAGAAGTCTTACAAATAAAAATCTGTCCAATCTGTTGTTATGGCCAGGTTATTGCCACCACTCCACGCCTCTGGTGCCATTGTGTGTGCTCTTTCTGCATTGCAGTTGCCCGTCAGCTGGTATGCTGTGCACCCATTGAGAGTTCTTCTTGGCAATCAATCTTTGGGAAAAAAAAAAAAAAAAAAAAAACCAGACCCTGATATTTCTGCTATAACTGAAATTAGAGGAAGCCTCAGCAACCAGAAGTAGTGACAGAACTGCACAACACACCAGCAATGCTTATTGGGAAATGGGAGCTTGATGGTTATGTTATTTCTTTCTCCTGCAGCAGATTTTTCAGGTTATGCACAATGAGGAATAAGAACTTTAAAGGGAAGGAGGATAGCAGAAGATCACCCTCAGGAAGTTTGCAGAACACTAACACACATTACTCCAGTAATTTTTAGTAATAAATAACATTTCTGTGATATTCTAGGAAACTTGCACAGTTTGCTAGAAACAACCCTTTCTATTATACCAGGTGTTGTTGACCTTACTGTGTCACCAAGGACAGTAATTTTTCCCCATTCTGCTTGCATGCAACAAATTCAGATCCTAAATAATTTTTTTCTACTAAACCTCATCTTGAAAAGAAAAGCTGGGACAAAAGTGCCCTGAAACTTATTTTCTTTATTTATATAAATTTCAAATTATCTATGCAGGCATCAGACCAAGACAGCAAAGCAGCAGCTCACAGGTAGCAGAACGAAACAAAGAAAAAATCACAGGTTTCTTCTGAAGGGATTTTCACGTGTCCTTCATCTAATAATTCCGTTTTTTATAATACACTTAAATACTAAATAGTTAAACTGCACAAAATTTAAATCAGAGACAGACTTCAGAAAAAAAAAGTGAATAACTCTTCAGTTATGGAGTCAAGATGATGACCTTCACATAGCAAAGGGAGTATATTCATTTCTGTTTGGTAAATAATGTTTTTCTGCTTGTAAAAACTACAAAGTCATTAACACCAAAATCTTGTGCATTCTCTTCCTCACTACTTTCAGGGCATAGTGCACAGAATGCAAGCCACCATCTTCTGAAAAATGTACAAAATACAGGCAGTAACAAGCAAGAAGAAATTTAAACACAGGTGATTACTTTTTGAATGCTCAGAAAAAATCCTGAATTCACATTTATGTACAGCCTTGGGCATATGGCTTCAATACAATCAGCTGAAATGAGTTTTGAGCAGCAGAGTCACTTCTTGCAAGGCTTCTCCAGTTTGCAGCACGCAGGTTAAACAGGAGCAGCACAACTTTTCAGCAAAGTGCTGCTGAATCAACCCCAACATGAAAGGCAGCTGTCTGTGCTGCACCTCTGCAATGAGAGGCATTTGCATGAGCAATAAAATCCCAAATGATAGAATAATAAAATGCACTTATTGCAGAAGGCTGGCTTTCTGTCACACCACCAAACATGGGGCTTTAGATTCTCTAGGGTTCACTCTGAGTAAGGAATTAGAAGAAATATGCAGCAGAAATGGTGTGGGAATCTTATTAGGTACCACTCTAGTGTCTTATGTCCTGATAGAAGAGGATTAATATCCTTTTTCAAAATGCTATCATCATACCCTTGATACCTATATACCTTTACTGATTGCTTCAGGAGAGCCTGTGGCCTTAATTTCCTGTGGTAATGGTTCCCTACTCTGGTTGCATACTGTATGGAGATGAGTTTGCTTTATCATGCTGAAATTTCCTGCTTCTCATCTAACAGTCTTTCACCTTTTCTTTGCATAGCAAAAGCAGAAGAAGCAAAGCCCCTGCTTTCCTTTCACCATGTCATTTGTCATTTTATATGTATTTTTTCAGGCTTGTTATTGGGTTTTTTTCCAAGTAATCAATCCTAATCTAAAACTCCTCTCTGGCTGTTTTCATTGACTCATTTTTCATTTTCTTTGACATGCACAAATGTACTCCGATTCTGCTATATTATTTTCCAGGTGGAAAAGCAGCAGCGAATGCATGAACAAAGACTGCACCACTGATTTATCTAACATTTCTCAGCTTATCTAATGTGCTCCTTTTTCTTGTACTTAAAGGTTTTTTTCTTCTCTGCACACTGGAAGATGTACATAGTACCAATGCTCATACAAAGCCCAAGTTCTCCAGCTGAGCCCTGACACTCAATAGGAAGAGGGAGCCCTTTGTGCAGAAGCTGGGAAGGTGAAAACAAGGCAAAGAGCAATAATTGATTTATTAACATTGCCAGTTTAGGTTCCAGTGCACTGTCCATTAGATTTCAATGATGCTTACATATGTTCCATACACCTGCACAATTGCTAACACAGCTGCACATTTCTGAGATGCAGTTTGTGGAACTGCACAACCCTTAGGACATTCCTAATGACACCAGAGATTAAACAGGTATTACACCAGACAGTAACAGTGTATTTATATTGTGCTGTACAGTCAAAGCTGTGCCATATTTAATGTCCTATTGCACAGCATCATTAGATATTGATTTTATAAATACAGTAACTTGCAAGCTTTATTAGCAGGCAGATTGATGAAAATGATTTTTTAGAGCTGAGTTTGGGCTGTTTGTATTCAAGATCATAACAAAAGAGGCATATAAATGATGTCTTGATGAATTCTCTGGGATGTGAAGACATCACAATGAAAATAAATTGTCTCTGAATCTGGGCCATTTGATCGCTTTATACTCACCATGTTTTCTATGGGAAAAAGTCAATGTGAAACAACACGAATGCAGGCAATGTGGACCAGACTTGCAACTACTTAAGGGATTAACTTCCAGTGATTTAGGCCCTGAATGTGTTTGAGAATCTGGGCTTAACTCCTCTTTTAATTGGTATTTCAACAAAATGCATCCAAGAGGGTGAGAGCACAAAATAGCAGGGAGAACTGGAAGCATATGCAAAGCCAGAGGGAAGGATCGCATAAAGCCTGCAGTGCTTGTCATCCAAGCTAGAGCAAACAACTTCCATATCACTTACTTCAGAAAACTTCACACTTCAATTTTGATTCATATTATCTTATATTTCAATGCAAAGAGAATATGAGGAAATTATCAAACTTATGAAATGGTATTATCTATATCAGAAGCTTCCTTTCATTTAATCTGCATATTTCTAAGTTATTGTAAAGGAGATTTATAAGTTCCTTTAAGAAATTCTGATCTGTTGATTATACAGAATGCATTTTATTATTCTATTTTCTGAATCTCTACATAAGTGGATAAGACATGCCAAAGGCCCAGAGACCTCTCTTCTCAGAGAACAGCACTGCAAGACACTGCTTTGTATTAGGAACTAGGTCAAGATGCAAACTGAGATGTCATATTCATTCATTATCTGTAATTACTTTCAGTGACTTGCAGAGCATTGTAATGTGTTTAGTACAAGGCCTGGTTTGGGATTTTTTGAACAGAAGAGCATGACAATGGCAAATGCTATGAACATATCCATTAGAAACTAATATTCTGTTACTTCCTCACTGTGTTCTATTTAATTTGTTTTGTCAGTGAAGTTGTTCACTTCAGGTATCTACTGCTTCATTTCAAGTTATTTTTTTTCCTTTATTTTTTTACAAAGAGCATAGATATTTGGTAAAGACTTGCAAAAGAAACATTTTAAATAAAACTAAAGCCTTATCAAGGCTATGCTTATAAAAGGAAATCATCAGCCTCATAGGAATGGATTAGCAAATACAAGATGTTGGCTTTGAGAACACTACATCATCGCTATACAAAGTCTTCCAAATTTTACTGCAGACTAGGTTTAGTTTGGCCATCCTGACTGAATGTCCTCTCCCTATGCACCAGTCAAGCAGTCCAAAGAAGCTGTGGTTGGAACCTTTATACCTAAAAGAGAACTAGAAGTGTGGTGGGATGCACACCTGAGGCAGGATTTGTTTAGTTTCCTCTGAAGAGGCTCATTCCCAGACACCAGGAGGGCAAGGCAGGAATGGGGGAGAGTCCAGGAAATTGAAACTGAAATTCCACTTCAAAGGAAAATGTGGATTCAGTGTTCTTCTGCCTAGCATGACATCTGCCTGAATATGTTCCAGGATTAAGAATTGAGTAATCTCTCTGTTTGCAACTCTGCACTAGTGCTGGCGACAAGGCTGACTGATGCACCCTTCAGGTCCTGCAGGTTCATGCCATAATATGTTCCTACATTCAGTAGGATCATGGAAGGTGTTTATTCACTCTGTCAGAGGAGGTTTTCATTGACAGCATTGGATTTTTGATCTAGGCATGACAAAGTCATGGCTATAGTATTGCAGCAATATCTGAAATACATTTTAAAAAGCATTTATGCAAAAGATCCGGCTAACAAAGAAAAGAGAATTATCAAGAAGTATGTTAATTTGGAATAGTTTTCAAGGTTTTTAGCCTGAAAGTAGAGGTAATAATCCAGGGAAGCAGCAGAACAAAGACACAATACTGCTCCCAACTATTTTCCATTTATATGAGCAATAGACCAAGCTGCTTCTGTAGCTTCCACTATAAAAACAAAATGTTGTCATATTTTATAATAATGGCCCAAGATTATATAGCTGCATAAGCACAGAGTAGCTCTCTGCAATGTTTCAAGCTATTTCTGTAATATTTTCATAAGCGATTAGGAGTTGTCTCCTACCCTACTTCAGTCAATAAGAAATTTGCATTCAACAAGGATTAGGAAGAGAGGTCCCACATCAAAGCTCTTAAGAGTTTCTGTCTCATTGAGGTCAATGCAAAGCAAGCTTGCACTCAAGTGCTTTGCTGGGAAGAGGAAAATCACTTTTTGTTTTAATGTTTTGCCTGTTTGTCTAAGTAAACAAAAAAGGCAGTGGAAGCTGATTTTTAATTTCTGCTATCACAGTTCTGAAACTGAATGGCTCAGCTGGAAGACATGGAAATTAGCCTGTGGCAGGAAGCTATAGAGACACAACAACAAGTGAAAATGCAGCACAGTATTTATGTTCGTTATAAGTTAATGTTCTACTTCTGGCAGTGAGTAATGTCAACTGACTCTAAGTTTCTGTGTTGTCTGATATATACATCCAGGGTATTTAAATATACTGGCAGCATAAAGATTTTCATGCATCAATACTTTTTAAATGCAAAGTTGCCTTTAGTCAGACCCTGATAAATGATGACACATGTCAGTCTACCAAACCTAACATGGAAAACTGGTAGAATGTCATTATGAATGAGAAAAATTTCTATTAGAGAATCAACAGAAACTGTTCCATTCATACTGGCACATGAAGATAAACAAAAACTTCTGCAACAGAGCAAAGATACCAATCCCTGATTCCTGTAAGAGAAAGGTCATCGTCATTATAAATCTCCATCCTTTACTGGATGAGGTAGAAAACATAGTGATAAAAGGTGAGGATGAGGTACTTAATGTCTTTCCCTCACTATTCAACAGTAAAACCAGTTGTTCTCTGGGTGCCCAGCCACTCTGACCTGCAAGACAGGGATGGGGAGTGGAATGAAGCCTCCATAACCCAGAGGAAGGGGTCAGCAACCTGCTGTTACCTTTTAGCAACTACTTAGACACACACAAGTCTGTGGGGGCAGGCGGGATCCACCAAAGGGTACTGAGGGATGTGGCAGAAGAGCTCACTGAGCCACTTCCCACCAATTACCAGCAGTCCTGGCTGGTCAGGGAGGCCCCAGGTGACAGGAATTCAACAGGATGCCCATCAACAAAGGTCAAAAGGAAGATCCAAGGAATGAAGCCCTGTCTGTCTGACCTTGGTGCCTCTGAAGGCAGTGGAGCAGATAATCTTGACTATCATCTCAAACTGTAGAGGGATAAAATGTAAGAAAATATAGTGCAGAAGGTAATCTCAGCCCTGAGGGGCTGCAGCTGTACTAACTACCAAAGATTAGGAACAGGCCTGCCCTCAATAGGCCACAGCTGTGACTAGCAAGGATGAGTGCTATAAAAGAGTTGAAGTTTCCTGCTTGTGCTGTGAAGGGAGTTGGAGTTTGTTGGCTGTGCTGTAAAGAAGAAGGTGTCAGTGCTGTGAGGAGATGCCTGTGAGAAATCACTGAGGAGGTATGGGACCTTTTGAAATAAGATGACAGCATCAAACAAGCATGGGAAACCAGGGGATCAGGCCCAGCCAGTGTGGATTTGGGAAGGGCAGGTCCTGCTTAGCTAACCTGAACTGGTTGCTGGACAAGGAAAAGGTTGTGGATGTCATATACAGAGATCTTAGTAAAGCCTCTGATACCATTTCCCACAGCATTCTCCTGGAGAATCCAACTGTTCATGGCTTGGACAGGTGTGCTTTGCTGGGTGAAGAACTGTCTGCATGTCCAGGCTCAGAGAGGGGGGGAATGGAGACACATCCAGCTGGGGGTGGACACCAAGGGTGTCCCCAGGGCTCAGCATTGGGGTCACTCCTGCTCTGTGAGGAGCGACTGAGGGAGCTGGGGGTGTTTATTCTGGAGAGGAGACTCAGGGGAGACCTCACTGCTCTCCACAACTCCCTGAAATTAGGGTGTAGCAGGGTGGGGATTGGCCTGCTTTCTCAATCAGCACTGACAAGGGGAAATGGGCTCAAATTGCACTAAGAGAAGTTTAGATCAGATATTAAAAAAAATTTCTTTCAAGAAAAGAGTTGTCAAGCATTGGCACAGGCTGCCCAGGGAAGTGGTTGAGTCACCATCCCCAAAGTATTTCAAAGATGTGTACTTGGGGTACTTAGGGACATGGGTTGGTGGTGAGCTAGGCATTATTAAGCAAACTGTTGGACCTGATGATGTAAAATGTCTTTCTACCCTAAATTATTCTACAATTATAAAGAATAAAGCTGAAATTTCTATATTACAATGTACAAATATTTTATGTGATAATGGAATGACCTAAAATGTGATAACTTAGAATACCTGCCTTGGGCTGTACATTGATCTTTACATTTATCATAAATACATTCCATATCTTTCCCTGATAAGGGTGTTTCCTCACTGCTCACCTTGGACTCAGACTAAGAATGCTTACATTTCTTCTGCTTACAAAGGGACCACAAGAGAAGCTGTGCCAAATTTATGATTTTTTCCTGAAAAAATATAATGTGGAATATCATTGGAATGATATTGGCAGATCATTTCAGCTTGAGACACTTTACACTCACAATTTTGTGCATTTCATCTTTAGAGAGTGAAAGTCTTATCAGGAGAGTAAATCAAGATCCAATTCTCAGTCCACACTTTCAGCAGAAGATAACACACTCCTGAGAAGACACAGACACTTCTTAAGCTTTGATAGAAATGGAAAAAGTGAGATTGAACAGAATTAATTACTGTACTTCAAAGCAATCTGCTATTTCTGGACTCATTGACTGACTTTGATTTTACTGATTGCAAACCTTCAAATGCTTAGCACTACTTAAACTTTTGCCTGCTGTGTTAATGCCTTTGTGCACAGCCTGAGGAACTGACCAAGGCTCCTTGTAGAACACAGCAGTGGCAAGTCAATTCCATTAAGAAATGAAATAGGAAAAAAAAATCAGGAAAATTTAAACATAAAGGGACTAAAAGACATGAGTGGAGTTGTTCTTCTGTGTTGCAATTAAATAGTTTTTAAAATGCAAATATGGTGGTTTTTAACTAAAAGTAGTTTCTGCTTGCTATGAAAAAGCTGTTTGGAATTTCTCTAAAAATGTGTTCCATGTGAATTTCCTGATCAGTACATACACATCAGCATGTACTGATCAGGAAACTGATGTATGATCAGCTACCGATCATGATATCACCACATCCTGATCATATGAATGTTGAAGTAGTTATCTCTGACAAAGGAACTATTGTACAATTAATTTATCTTTCCCCTGAAAGATTTTTCAGAGATAAAAATATTTAAACAGAACTTACATACCTGCTGCCCAAATTATCTTAGAGGACAGGAAAACAGTACTGTTAAGGAAATCTGGCCTAGGTGTGGGACATCAGATTTCTAGCTAAAATTTCCCCAAAATAAATGGTGATGGATAGTTTGGTGACTTCTGACAAACAAGTAAAGTGGACTACAGAATTGCACAAATGTGAATAACTTGACTGATGTGAATAACTTGATGTGATAACTGGATTGCACAGAGACAAAGCAAAGACTAGCAGCAAAATACAGCATTTCCTTTCTCCATTCCCTACAGCAGAGCCCTTCATTCATTTTGTCCACTGCAGCATAATGAACTATTTTCAATCACATTTCCTACCCATTCCATTAAAAAAAATATATATGTATTCTACCAATCTGCTGCAAAATCAGAGCATTGTCTCATTACAGAACTCAAAAATCTCATTCTTCTCTCCATTAACCAACCCATTTCCTAGGGTGATGATGAAAGCAGTTCCTCATATGAATTTGTCATCATATTTCTGCTCCCCAAATACCAAACAATTTTACTCATGAAGAAGAGGCAGCATAGCAAGAAAACTTGAAAATATCACTTAAAAACACAAGCAAAATTGCTGTTTTTTTGTTGTAAACTCCTGATTTCTCAAGCAAAGCCAAGGAATGAGGGAATGTAGTGGACAAAAGATGAGGGAACTGATATTCTCTCAAGAAAAGGGAGAGAACCCAAAACTGACTCTTGCTGGCCAAATCCACTCCATCTCAACAACCTCCTGCCAAAGTTTTCCGTTTCTCTGTGGCCTTTGTTTCTCATGTGTTTAAAATCATCCAGGTGCTGTCAAAGCAGGTTTTGACAGGATCTTGGCCACCCACTGCGGGCGCAGGTCTGGACAACCTTCCCAATGCCTTCCTTCTTTTCCTTCATCTTTTCCAGCTGCAAGCTCCCATCCTCCCTCCTCCAAAGCAAAAGATGGTTTTGCATTCCCTGCTTTTGGCCAAAACACCCATTCTTAGGGCTACTTTTCGTCTGGCACTCTTATCAAGGGTGCTACTGGCTCAAAAAAGCAAACACCAAAATCCCATTGTTTACTCAGAGCAAAAGCCTCCAGCAGCCATTCTGAGTGCAACTGCAAATCCATGCAGTGAAATGGCACCTACCTTTATGCCAAGAGAACCTCTCATGTTTACAGAATAAGGACAAAAGTGCACTCAGGTGTAGTAGCAGCCACAAAAATATGTGGGGCTGATCTCTAAGTAATTTGGAACCATCCATACCTCCTTTTAATTGTCAACATAGTTCAAATGAACAAGTCAACTGACAGTAGGTGCTGAATTACTTAAAAAGATATTTAATTTCCAAGCAAATCAATCCATCCACCAGCGGGTAGTTGTATATCCACCACAAAGCCAACCAGCTGGATTCTGCCTCCAGGTATTTAAGTCAAATGAGCTTACAAAGGAAACTGATGGTGCCACAATGTGCAAAATCCCCACACCAGAGGTTTAAACCATAAATGCAACATACATCCCTAGATCTGCTGGACTGGAAGCAACTGCTGTCTTTTGCCAAAGCCATGCTACCTGTAAATGCTTGAGAGACAGATGCTAGCTTAATATTTTTGTGTTCAAATCACTGCTTAGGCCAAGTCCAAAGCACAAAAAAGGCTACTAGGTATGAATCAGACCCTGTGCAATCCTCTCTCCCTCCAGACAATTACACAGGCCAGGAAACTATTGCGTACATAACTTAAAATTATTTCCACCTCCTCTTCCCTCCCTCCATAATCTCATATCTTCTCACCATTCTTACCTCCTGTTATTTTCTCAGGAGTCAATAAATTGCTTCACAGCAATTTTACTGTATCTTCTACTATTCCCTTGTTTCTTTAGCAAGACATAAATAACTCTGCTTATTCTGAAAGTGCCCTACAGAGGCTGATCACACAGGCTCAGGTTAGAGTTTCACTCCTGTCTTAAAATCTGGAGGTCTATAGCCACATTATGTCTGTTCTGGAGAAAAGTGCTGTGGTGCTTCTTTCTCCCATGATTTAGGAAAGTAATATAAGGCAGGATTGTTCAGTAATGAAAGTCAGTGGAAAGCTAAAACATTCATCTTAATACCATCAAAAAATAGCAAATAAAAAAGGGTGATACTCACAAGTGACATTACAGATTCCAAAGTCATTGCCCCAAATTTGCATCTGTATAGAAGAGGTTCATTTCTCAGCCTTGTGATTTTTTAATGGTGCTCATTGTATTGCTCATACAATGATTGTAGTTTGTAGATATTTAAGTAGGACAAATATTTTAATTTCTCTGACTATGTGAACCAAACATGAGAGCTGTATACTGAGGTATATTTGTTAATAAATAAGATTTGGCTGAAAAATTTTTACTAAATTTTTAACAGCTTTTAAAAATGAGTATTCCATTCACCCATATATAACTGACACATCAATCTAGTGGTTCTGAAACAGCTTAAATAACTTTAAAATATAGCAGCAGATGTAGGTTTCAATGTAACATAAAGCTCTGCACAGAAAGTGTTGGGGAACTTTGAATATACTTTATTTTGAGCTAGTTTCCCCACTCCTGTGCAGCTATATATTTTACTACAGTTTTTGAACTAAAAGCAGTGGAGATTTATTAGTTCTGTTTTTATAATATTGCCCATTAGCACTCTGTGGAGGCCAGAGAAGGCAACTTTATAAAGGCTCCTTCCAGCAGACTGAAACGACCTCATGATGAGCAGAGAAAAATGCATGTAAGAGAAACATAAATTAAAGGCCTATTTTTAGCTCCCCATCTTCTTTAGAAGACTTACAAAATGGCAATATCTAGCCCACATCTAGTGGTGGCTTTATGCTGTTGTGGTTTTTTTTTTTCCTGTGCTACAAAATAAAGTTATTTACTTGTGAGAAATACTGGTCTGTGTCAGCCCCAGCCTAAGAGAAAAACAACTTACTCTGTCCTTGGCAACACGACAGGACCTGCCACTATATCATCCTGAGCTGCTCCTGAATGTCTCCACCATATTATGTACAAATGCGCTTTCCTTCAGTGCTGGGCCTTTCTTGGCTCCTCTTTTGCTGTCCCTGAAACACACACACTATCCCCATAGATAGCACCAAGATTGCTTTCATACAAAATGGGATTGTTACTTTCACAGCTGATGAAGTTCTGGACCATGTTCTAGCTCAGTAATAACTGCAAATTCTTTATTGTCTCCTGGTTTCCTACAAAAATTATTTATAATGGCAGGAAGGATAAGGGTACCCAGTTAACCAAATCCAGCTTTAAGCAACTTTTTTAATTGCTGAGATTTTGAGCACACATAGCTCACACATTCATCCCTGAATGGTGCTTGTGTTTCTGGGAATGGCAGAGTTGGCAGTGGGAAGGTCCCAGCAATGTCTCAGTAGTGCTGCATTTGCAGACACATTTAGAGCACAATCAGATTTCAGAAATTTCCTGCTTTCTCTGTCTGATATATCCTGGAACATTAACCTGGACAGCCACACTGGGAAATCTTCCAGCACCAAGTGGGATGGACTCTGTAAAGATGAGGAAAACTCTGGGAAAGGAAAGATTGGAAGGAAAATTGGTGGACTTGAGAGGGCTTACTGTCTTACTGAAATGTGTGTATCTCGAGTCACACCAAAGTGTGGGGAGAGGTCTACACCTGGCCTCCTTACATTCCCATCTTTTCCCACCTAACACTTTACCTTTTATCAAATGACAATATGGAGAGACGTGGCAAACTTCTCCTCTGCAGGCAGAGGAGAGGAGACACAACAAAACCTGAGCATCCCACTGTGATGTACAAATGCAGTTGTATTTCTGTTTCTGGCACCCACCTGCTCAGCTCTCACAGGCAGGGGAGCTCAGCCCTGTGCGCCTCCTTCTGATGTTTGCCTTTCTGTGCCACTCACTCTAAGAGCTGAGATAACTGTGCATGTATATGTAGCCATGATATTTTCTGAAAAATCCTTTCCTTAGAATTTTTTCTCCTGAGAATCTGAGAGGCCTGAGGAACAAAATGTAAACAATGATTATCTGCTGCTGTGGAATGCAACAGGTGCATCTGTGATTGGTCTCATGTGGTTGTTTCTAATTAATGACCAATGACAGCCAGTTAGCTCAGACTCTCTGTCCAAGACACAAAACTTTGTTATCATTCCTTCTTATTCCATTCTTAGCCAGCCTTCGGATGAAATCCTTTCTTCTATTCTTTTAGTATAGTTTTAATATAATATATATCATAAAATAATAAATCAAGCCTTCTGAAACATGGAGTCAGATCCTCATCTTTTCCCTCATCCTTGGACTCCTGTGGACACTGTCACATATATACATATGTATATTTGTGTGTGTGTGTGCAAATATGTGTTCAAATGTACACACACACATGTAGAACTTCTCACAGTGGCCACCAACCCCTGCTGAGACTGCTGGTCACCACTTCAGTGCAAATCTCACCATTTGGAGAGGGGAAAGGCATCCCAGTTTTTAAATATTTCAATGTTGATTTTTAGGAAGCTGTGTTATCTTTTGAGGTAAGCCTATGGCTGCATGGAGGGGTGCTTCTAACACTTTTTTAACTGGTGGGAGCCTACCTCAGACATGGTGAGGGTTATTGCATGGACACTGCATGCTGCACTCATGTTTCAGTGGGAAATTCTGGCTCTATTTGTGCTCACATCAAGCATAGTGTGAACCCAGGCACCACTCATGCTCAGTGCAGGAGAAAAATAATACTCTGAAGGTGTTTTCAGATCGTTTTTAGAACTCTGCTGGATCTAGACCAACTCTATCCCAAGGTGTTGTGGAAAGAGGAATAAACAATAGAGTGAAGCACTTGGAACAGCCAGCAAGCTTGGGGGAGGTTTTCCTATGTGTCTGCATTCCTCCAGCATTCTTCTCTTCAGTTATTAAACAAGTATTAAAGGAAATCTCTTTGGAGCAAGGACACTGTTAAAATGAGCATTTGGGTCCTCAGTGCTGAAAGGGAATTTGAAGTGTTATGATGTATTTGAATAAATGCTGTTGCAAGAGCTGAAGTTGCTCTTTTAACAGTGTCTGTTTCGTTCTTTGCAGCATCCTTTCAGGATGAAACTGTTTCATAGAGGGCTTTTTTTTGTTATATATATATATATATATGTGTGTGTGTGTGTGTGTTTGTACATGGGGTTTGTGCATGAGTAATATTTTTTTTAATACATTCCTTCTTAGAAACCATTTTTTCTGAAAAATTCTCCAGCAACGATATATATATACACCAATAGAAATTTTTCAGGGAGATAAACCCCATGCAGAAAGATACTTGAGCTTTCCAGTGAGAAATTGTCACAGCTGAAACTGGGAGAAGGCTTAAAATCAGGTTTTGAATGATTAACACTGAGAAGGGATAGATGAATTTTTAACAATACTCATTAAATAAAGGCAGCTTTAGTGAGGCTGACAACCAACCAGCTTCACTGCACAGTGAGGGTGTGAGCAGCTCACTGTGAGAGCAGAGATTGGCTCATTCAGTGGTGCCTCCTTCTCTTCTAATGGAGTGAGTGACCCCTGTGCATTGAACAGGATGCACAAAGCAAGACAAAAGTGTCTGTCATTACAATTTCTTCTCTGTTTTGAGGTGACAATGCAGCAGCCATCTCATTTAGTTCTCCTTAATCATTATAAAACACAAGACATTATTTTTTTTGCCTATTCTTTCTTTTGTAAATACATTTAAAATTAATATGATGGATTGGGGAAAAAATCTTTAATTCCCAAATGGAATTAAATATGAATATTGAATATGACTGGAAAAAGAGGCAGGATTTAAGCCCTCAGGTGAAATGGTTGGATAAGAACTATATTTAATCTTTGCTTATTATGATGAACTTCACCCTTGGTTTGCTTCCAAAGCTGGCTGGTAGGAACCTCACAAGTCATCAGTAATTATTATGTTGAATTTGCAAAAGATGGATGAATGCCAGACCCTTAAAGAAGGAAAATACAGTGCCCATACTTCAGAAAGGAAGGGGAAAGAGAGAGTTGTAAAGGTGTCAGCTTAGTTTCAATTTCAGAAAAATCATAGGTTAAGAAATCAGCAAGCCAACTATTTTTAGGCACGCAGAAATAGGGGGGGAAAAAAAGCAAAAGGAAACATGGATTAGTCTGAGCAGTCTTTCTTTTGCCAATCCTAATTGCCTCATGTGACATGGAAACACTTTGGTGGAAGGGAAGCAAAGATGTCAGATCTTGGCTTCTAGCAGAGTTTGGAATGGCATGTTCATCATCCAGCTGGGAGCCACCAGGGGCTGAGAGCAAAGATAGCTGGAGGAGTGTAATCAAACCACAGTTATTCATGAGCCATTGCCAAAAGGAAAAACTCTCCAGCAGACTCTTTGGAGTCTGGAAATACTTAATATTTTCTTTACTGTTGTAGATGTCTCGACAGGGTATTCAAATTAAATTCGCAGACAATACCAAAAATAGGGATTAATGGGACTAAATGGGGACCAGCCACTCTCCTGGATGCAAGATTTAGAGATTAAAATGTTCTTGAGACTCTTATATGAAAAAATATGATTCAGGGTCTTACATTTTGAGAAAATAGACACATAAATACACATAAGTGAATTGCAAAATGGTAGGATTTGGTGATTTTTGACTCAAATTCTGTCTGATATGCAATCTCAGGTTGCTGCAATAGCTGACTGGGATGCAGAGGAAAATGTCAAGCTGGCATGCCCAGTGAGATGAGTCTCCTGGTACTGTGACAGCCACAGCTCAGGTATTTCAGGTTTTCAGCTCCACATTTCTGAGCACTTATCCAAGATTACAGCAGAGATTAACCAGAGAGTTAAAGAAGGTTTGCTCTGAGGAAAGAGGAAAAATCACATGAAGGACAGAAGCCTTTAGAGTGTAAAAGGCAACTTCAGGGGAGTGGGGAATCACCTCCATAGTCAGACAGGGAAGGTAAAGCAATGAGCTTAAAGGGCAAGAGGATGTGTTCCCAAGAGAAAGAGGATATGGTCCCAAACAACACCCAGGAAGGTCTCTAAGGGTGAAAGTTGGCACCAATTGCTTGAGAAAGTTGTGGAAACTCCTTTAAAGCATTGGTGGGACAGCATCCTACCAGGAGCAACAGAGGCATTGCTGATTTTCCGTGGGCAGCAGGAGGGTCTGTGGCTTTGGGCAGGCCCAGAGGGACTGATAACAACCTCTGATCCCACCTGGCCCTTCCTGGGGGATAAACCTGCTCTGTGCCCCCTGCCTGGAGCCCCTGCTCTGCGCAGGGATGGGCAAACCTCTGGTGGGGAGTGTCAGAAGGGTAACAGAGCAGGAGATGCCAACACTGACACTTGCCATTGCTTTTATTCAGGATGAGCCTCTCCAGACAGGATTTTACTTGTTAAAACTCTGCATTAGCTCTTTGTGTGTCTCGCCTTTTCCTGACTCATATTTATTCAACTGCTTAAATCAAGTTCTTTGGGTTCTTCCGTTCCTAAGATAAATAACACTTATTGCTTTCTGACTTCAATAGCCAAGCTAATAAAAATCCACTTGGTAGACTTAATTCTTTTTAAGCTTTTATGAAGGGGAGCAGGAGAGCAGACAGTTTTATGCTGATGCACAGTCATTGGTGGTATATGAACATAACCTGTACCACCTCCTGCCAGACAATGCTTTATTGTTGTTATTGTCATTTATTGTTTACACTAACAGGAAGTGCTGCCACTGTTTGATTAAAATCAAGTTTAGTAATTCTGCATTGATCTGGAAGAAAACTGTTCAGTAGAAAAACAGGGCATTTACAGCAACAGTAAAGAACTTAAAAGCTATGCTAACAACCTTGCCTAGACTATGCCACTTTCAATGCTGCTATTTAGTTACATTATTTTATTGTAACACACATGCAGAAATTATTCTGAAGCTTAGAAGAAAGCTCTAAAGTATCATTAAAAATACTGCTCTGAGGTATCATTACATATATCTACTTGTATCCAGAGGAATAAAAAATGGAGATGGTTATCAGAAGCTTAAAATCTAGCAGCTATATAATTTCTTAGATAAACAACAGTCAGCAGCATATGGCTCAAAGTGATAATTCTCAGAAACCAGCACCTCCCTGCATCACTAACACCAATCTAAGCTCAAAAGTAACATTTCTGGTTTGAGAATCCCTGTCCTGGGGTGACGTTATGATGCTTGTATCCCCATTCATCTGTTCTGTGCCTTTAAGACCGGCTCTGAAGAGTGGAAGTTTTGTTTGGGTTTCTCTTATCAGGGACACAGAGACGGGCAGTATACATAGAGCTGTTTTGGCTTCTTGCTTTTCAGCTTGCTGCTTTGCTTGCTTGCTTTTCTGCTCTTGCTTCTGCTCTCGCTTTTGCTTCTGCTTATTAGCTAGCTCTAGCTAAACAGTCCAAATTCCTTCCTGGACTGTTTCTCCTCTCCTGTTCCTGTGACCATCTCGAACCTGCTCCGGACTGGGACTGGGAACACCGAGGGTTTGGCTGCAGCGGCTGCCCCAGCGCCGGAGGGACTGAGAACAGAGCAACCACCCCCGAAAGAGACTTTCTGAATTTGTCATCTTTCTCAGAGCGGCGTCATCGGGTATTGTTCATTTTGTGTGCTGGGGGGTGCTGTGCCTGAAATAAACAGGCTCTTTCCACCTCTCTCCAAGGAAATTTTTTCCTGAACTGGTTGCGGGGATGGACTGTGTGGGTTTTGCTTTCTGGAGGGGCCCTCCTTTGCAGATTCTTTAACAAATTTGCCCTAAACCAGGACAATCCCCCATTCAGCCTCCTCTCTATTGGTCTTTCTACACCATGGCACAAGCACAGAGGCCACCCACCCTTTGCTTGCATTCCTCAGATTAGTTTTCTTGGAAGCCCTTAAGCTACAGTAAACTTTGCCCAAACCAAGAAGTGTTTGTTGGGGCTGGGACAGCCTTGTTTGTCCTGCTGCCATGACAGACCAAGGTCTTGGACCTCCTTATCTGAAATGTGGGTGACTTCACATTAACCTGAGAGGACGCTTCATCCATTTGAATATGGGATTTAGGAATGTGAGCAAGAATAGAGGGAAAGAGGAAAAAAGGCAACCCTGCTATAGCCATAATCCCCAATACCCCTCCCAGTCACAACAGCATTTGTAGCTCCACAGCCTCAAATGCCAGAGGGTTTCAGAGTCACAGCAGAGGACTGGAGAACATTTAATAATATGTTACATTTTCTAGCATCATCATGCACCTTCAACAAATAAGTCCTTTAGCCTGTAGCCACTGTACCTCTGTCCTTTTAGATCTTGTCAGACTGCAAGGTCTTTGGGGTAGAAATTTTATCTCCTTGGTAAAATATCGTGCACACTTTAACATAGGATTTAAAAATAATGATATAGCCAAAGGACTTCAGTGTCTTCTTTGCTGCACACACTTAGACCTGCTAAGTTTTAACTGACATTGTTCAAAGCAGAATTTAATCCACATTTCACATTCATTTCTGAGAAAGTTTAAGGGCTATTGCAGAAAAGCATGGCTAGTTAACTCTGAATCCAGTTGTCACATAGGAAAAAGGGACACTACAGACCTGCTGGCTGGTGTAGACAAGTAACACTGCAAGGGAGACCAACAAACTCATAATAAAGGGGAGGGCAATGGGTGTAAGGTTAGGTCTCTAGCAGCCTCTGGTGGCTGTTCAAATAGAGATTTATTATTCTTTTATGTTCATGGCTATGCAAAATTATTTTTTTTTAAATTTTGATTTCATGCAGTTATATGACCAGCTCTTGTGTTGTGAAAAAAGTGTCTTTGCTTCTAAACTCTTTGGTTGCCTCTGAAAGTCTATTGTTTTGTTGGAAACCTTTTAATAGAAGAGGTCACCTAAATACATTGGTTAAGCTAGCAGAACCCACGTGAGAGATAGTCATGGTGACTAATTACAAAGGTTCATTCAAAGGGTTTTGAATACAGATTTTTGGGTTGATTATTATCAATGTAAGCTCTATCAACACACTACCTTCTAAATTAATAGCCCTGCCTTTTAATTTTATTGAATAATATTGTTTCATAGTAGCAGTAAAACACAACAGGCAGTAGATTCCTACAGGATTATTTATCAGCTTTATGTCTCATGTCACCCCTGGAAAATGCAGTAATTTTTGTCAGGCTGTATTTCTCAAACATTGCAGCTGTCATCCACTGCAACTGCTGTAGTAAAGACTGCAAACTACTGAGAATTGCAGCTCCCTTTTTTTTCACAGACTCCTAATTTTCTGGCACAGACTCGTTTTAGTGGTCAGATTTTCCATGTTTGGTCTATGCACACAGGAGTGAGTGTCTGGAACAGAACAGCACCCCATTAAGATATTTTTTCCCAAGGAAAAGACCCTAGGGAAGGTTACAACACTCTTTTGTGCATGTAAACTGATCCCAGTGTTCACACACATAATTGCTTGCACAAAACTCTGCCTGTGACTCCTGTGTACTGCCCCAAGACGTTCACAGTGGTGAACTGCTCATTTTAAGGGAAATTAGAAAGGTGAAAGTGTTCAACACTAAAATTTTGTCTTTCTGTATCTTGGAATGTCATCCAAATCCTACCTTGAGTGGGATGCATGCAGGGTTGGGCCAAGGCAATGTGGCAAGGGTCATGTCCTTTTCATCTCAGCCCGAAAACCTAACCCTAACACATGGTCTCATTCCCCCTCTGTCCTCCAAAAGAGGCATCTGTCACTCTTATAAACTGAATTTGTTCTGCTCTACACAGATGTAAAGAGTGGCTTATGTTTTGTTGACTAAGTCAACCTGACCTCAAAGTTAGATATTTATAATCAATGTATTTAAATGAATCCTTCTCCCTAAAACTGTACATCAGATGATTAATAAAGTCTTCAAGGGCTTCCTAATATCATTTTCTGATCTGTTTTTTTTCCTTGCCTCCAAAGATAGGGTATTTTTAAAGGTGGCCAGACATTTCAAACTGACCTTTTCTTTATATTCATGGGTCATTGAACAGTAAGCCCTTCAGACAATCCTAAAAACGCTTGTTTGTAAAGCAGTGAAGTTGTGTCACTTAGAAAATGTGCGTTCCATATGCATAGAAGAAAGCCATGTATGATTTTAAATAGGAACCATAAATTCCAATTTACCTGCTGATATTTGTTCTTAAAATTTCAGTTAACATAGATCAATATGGGCAAAAAATATCATTAGAACAAGTCAGGAAGATTAGAGCTCTGCAACATGGAGCTGGAGCAACTCAAACCTCTCTTTCTGTAACATGGCCCAAGAGGAATTCCACGTTACAGAGCAGTCTGGCATTTATCAAATCTTTCACAAGATTGTAGCAGCAGGTGTGTAACCACAATGAGACAGAAACAACCTTTAGCATCCCAGATTAGAAGAAAATGACCTGCCTGGTTTCAGGTTGGAAGTGTTTAGCCTGTGGATATGCCTGCAGCATAACTGCAATGGCATGTGGAAGGGAAGGCCTGGAACATTATCCTGTGGGTGAGATATCAGTTATTAAAGGAACTTTCATTTTTAGACACTGGTGGAGGATGAGATTTGCAATGAGAGTCTGTAAGGAGTTTTACATGCACAAGGTCACCTTGTGTGCTGTGCAGGGCTGCAGAATTAAGGGCAGTGGTGTTTGCACAGGGGGGAAGGACAGAGAAATTGGAACAGAGATCTTTGGGCAGGACAAAGGTCAGAGTTAGCACCAGCTGTGTACCTGAAAGAAACCATTATTTTCAGAGCTACTGAAGTATTTCATTCTTGCTTACTAATCTAGGTGATACAATGGGGATCTGTGGTGATCTAGCAGTCACAACCTTACAAGAAAACCACTAATCCTACACCTTACTCCTAATCACACAACTTGTGTGTCATTGTTCTGCTTCCAAAAGCTATTTTTATTGTTGCCTAGAGCCTCTGCAAACTAATTTTCTGTTTCTTTTGTTTCTTTAAAGAAAGAAAAGGAGACACCACTGACTTCTCAGTTCTATTAATGGCTTGTCTGATGGAGGACATTAAACCATTGTTTAAAATACATATCTGCAAACGAGCATTTTGTTTTGAAACAGCTTGATTTTAAGTGTGGCCTGAGAAAAGAGCCTTAGCAATTAAATATTATGGAGCACAATGGTGGGAACAACTAAATTACATTTTCTTGACAGGAAGAATTTTCGTCAAAAGCATGTTTACCCACTCAAAATAAGCTAGAAGTGTGAAAACCACTTGCAGGCAGCTGTGGGTGTTGTAAAGATCTATGCACAAAGGACCTGCTCTCGTTGCAGCGTTGTCCTGCCAGCCATAAAATCGCTGTTCAGGGGAAGCAGCCCCTCCAAAGACTGCCACAAAAGGCCTTGCTGTGCAAGCAAACATGAGCAAGCTTGTCTGCTCTGCCATCTGTTACTGAGACCTGCTGTGACTGCTGAATCACTCCCTTCCCTTGGATATTTAAGGTTCTTAGCTGGCATCTTCAGAAAGGAGGGCGTGCTCCTCTCTGCGTCTTGGCTTGGGGTGTGAGTGGGGATTACAAACTGGCATTTTCTGTCACAGGCAGAATGGAAGAGAGATAGAAGACAAATGTGTCAAGCCTTGGTTGCTGGAAGTTTGGGATGGAGTGTGATGGTGTTCACAGGGGTTTTCAGGTGAGGGAAGAGACGAGAATGTTGACTCCTTATACAGAAGGCTGATTTATTATTTTATGATATATATTACATTAAAACTGTACTAAAAGAATAGAATAAAAGGTTCTCCTCAGAAGGCTAGCTAAGAATAGAAAAGAAAATGATAACAAAAGCAGCTGTCTCACACTCTGTCCGAGCCAGCTGGCTTTGATTAGCCATTGATTATAAACATTCAAAATGGGCCAATCACAGATCCACCTGTTTCATTCCACAGCAGCAGATAATCATTGTTTATACTTTGTTCCTGAGGCTTCTCAGGAGGAAAAAATCCTAAATAAAGGATTTTAATGAAAAGAAGTCTGTGACAATGGAGAGAGACAGAATTTAATGTGGATCTTTGTCTTGAAGAAGAGGGGGAAACAGGAGCAAGAGTTGAAAGGCTCCAGCCTGCTGTTCTGCAGGCAGAGAGAGGAAAATCTAAGCAGCAGCTGATTGAGACAGCTGAGTAAAGAAGCTACAGGGTAAAAATAGCAGCAGGCTGTCAATTAATCTGCCAGTGTTGGGCATGAGAACACAGCAGGAGGCTTTGGGAGAAGCCAAGTCAGGAATGCAGTGTGGGGAAGGGGAGGCAGCTCTGCTGTGAGCCCTGAGCAGGATCTCACACAGGAGGAGCAGGTTTGGGGCTGGAATTCTACACTCAGATACAGTTCTGGAGTATCACAACTTCAATGTGTGAATGGGACCCTTTTATCACTGAGACAGCCACAGTTATTTTATGCACTTCCTTAGAAGGGACACTTGCAGGTTTCTGAAGTGCCCTCAGGAGCACAGCCTGTCCACCCCAAGGAGCAGGGGTGTCACCCTCCACTGCCCTGCCACAGCCACTGAAACTCATCACTTCTAAATGAGAGGTGCAGCCCGGGAGGTGCTAAACCCCCTGGGGTACTGTCAGTGCCATAGGGTGGGTGTCATGGATTTTTCTGCAAATGCTTTTGCTCATTGAGTAATGACTGCAGTGCACAGGCACACCTGATGGATGGCCTGCTCAGCATGCTGATGGGCCAAGGATGGAGCTCTGTCTGTGTTTTGCTTGTTCTTTCATGAATGCCAATGCTAGTGAAGGGTTTTGCAGCGAGAGTCTCAAGCTGTTTATTTACGCAGTAAGAATAACATAAATATTTTGAAGTGTGGCTCAAACCAGCCTTTAGCAGAGACAGTAGACAGGCTCAGCAGAAAAAGCTTGGTATTAGCAACTAGGGTGTCATCTGTGATTGACTCCAATTGCAGTTGCTGTGAACTGGGGTGTTTGAACCCGTGATCTTAATTGCGCTGCACACATTCTCAGATAAAAAGTGCAATAAAAATGCCAGGGGCAGCTATTCTTTATTTTTAATAGTATTTTATCTATATCTTTTCACTTTCACTGTTCCTGAACTGCCTGAGGTGAAAAAGCCTGTGCCTGTTCAGAGAGAAAGGTACAGCTGTGGTTGTTGTGGAGCTCAAGTTTGTAATTTCAGAGCAGGATGCAGGGATGGAGTGGGCAGGTCACATCCTAACCCTGCAGCTCTGCACAGGCACTGCCTTTGAGGCTCAGCTCTGCTAATTCACTGCAGCAGTTTGGCTCACACTGGCTCTGCACCAGCTTCTCTGAACCCCCATCCCCTCCCATCCCCCTGGAGCAGAGCCAGCCTGGCACCAACACTGGCTTTGGGGTTGGGAATGTGGGTACCCACCCACAGCACAACATCCACAGGTGAGAGCTGGGCATGGCAATCCCCTGCTCTGCAGCAGGCAGAAATGGCTCAGAAAAGAGGCCCTGACCCCTTGGGCGGGGTGGGTCTGACTGTGTGAATTTGGGCACACCCCAGGAAAGCAACTGTCCCCGTGCTGCCAGATATCCTGTGTAGCCGTGATATTTTCTGAAAAATCTTTTCCTTAGGATTTTTTCTCCTGAGAAGCTGAGAGGCCTCAGGAACAAAATGCAAACAATGGTTATCTGCTGCTGTGGAATGCAACAGGTGCATCTGTGATTGGCCCGTGTTGGTTGTTTCTAATTAATGGCCAATCACAGTCAGCTGGCTCAGACTCTCTGTCTGAGACAGAATCTTTCTTATCATTCTTTCTTTTTCTATTCTTAGCTAGCCTTCTGATGAAATCCTGAAATTCTATTCTTTTAGTACAGTTTTAATATAATATATATCATAAAATAATAAATCAGCCTTCTGAAACACGGAGTCAGATCCTCATCTCTTCTCTCATCCTGTTCACAGGTGGGCCCCTGTGAGCACCGTCACAGTCCTGCACAGTGCTGAGGGCTGGGCTCACAAGGACAGCAGCAGCATCCCCCAGTGTCACAGCTCAGCCTGCAGGCAGGGCATGCTCAGCTCCACGAGCACAGCTCTGCTCCTGGCTTGGGACATCTCTCGTGGTACCCCAGCTCTGGCAGCAGCTCTGCTCTGCCCATGAGTTCTGCCAGCCAGGAGGAGGGGACAGGCTTAGCAGGGGTCTCCTCCATCCATGCAAACCCACCTATCCTACTCCTTTGGAGATGGGTTAAGTTCTGCTGTTTAAAAGGCAGAAGCAAAAGCAGAACATGCTGGGTTATGAAGATGGGTAGCTTTTTAGAGATATCTGTAATAACAAAATTCATCTCAGCCAAAAGAGCTGAGACGCTGTGGCCAAGCAAGAGGCTGGCAAGGCAATGGCCTCCACCCTTCAGAAACCTCACAGCACAGAGCAGGGAAGCACATTTCTCTAGTCCGGACATCAAAGCAGCATTCACTTCTCCTCGTAATTGTATTCCATGGCTGTTTAAGAGCTGGGCCAAGTGGCCATCATTTGAATGCAGATGCCTTTGCTGTTCAGGGATCCAGCCCAGAGGTGTGGAGAGCTTGCCTTAGGTTGGCTGTCAGAGTGAAGCACCAAAATCTCTCCCTTCCTGGCTGTGCCCAGCTGCCTTTGCAGGAGAGCTCATCTAGATGGGGTGTCTTCTGTGCTTGGTAGGGAACAGCCTGCAGCAGACAGCAGTCAGTGGCCAATTTATGCCAAAACATCGAGCCCTGACACCCAAAATCCTTGTAGCACTGCAGGGAGTGCTCACTGCATTTGTGTATTCTGGCTGCTTCATGGCCTGTGTACAAAAACTAGAGAGATTTAAGTGTTAAGCATTTCAATAACTAAGCATAAATCACAATTTTATTCAATGACTTGTTGCAATAATCTCAAAAAAGAGTTCTTCCTGTCTCTCAGTCGTCCTCATGGAAGACCTATAAGGTGAAACTTGAGCTATTTCTCTTTCTTATTAAGTAGGAGAAGTACCAAATGCAGAGGAAAGATGCCTTGCTCAGAGCTTAGAGATGACTCCTTGTGGCTTCCCTGGGAAGGGAATGGTCCCAGACACCCAATTATCTCAGTGACACACATGCCCTGTTAGAAACCTCTCATCACCAATGTATTAGGATCAGCTGCCCCCATGAACACTTAACTATATCACTACCTGTTATATCTAGAGTATATATGGAGGGGCTGCTCAGCTATTAAAATTGGTGTGGCCACCATGGCTTCAAATCTAGGAGTTTTGGGTGCATTTCAGAGCACATCTTTGCCTTGAACTTTGAAAGCCACAGTGTCCATGATCCTAGTTCAACCCTGAATAAAGACTCATGCAAAGATGTGCCAGAAAGATGAGGGTCTCAGCTGGTGGTAAATTACCAGTGCAGATTGCCCCATCTGCCACTGAAATGCAGCTGCATGGTGCAAAGTGACAAGCTCTTGGTGGCTGCTTACTCTCACACATGTCCACAGGATTTCAATCACCAAAAAAAAAAAATAATAATCTGTCCTGTCCATATGGCCATAATTCATTGGCCATTAATCCCCCAGTGTTTGCATGTTGGTTCCTCCAGTGCCTAATCTCAGCCTGTAGCTGTCAGGCCACTTCTTGGAGAAAAAAACAAGACTGATCCTGCACTGCCCAGGACTCTCAGTCCGTAGGCAATAAACAAGTGTGGGGCCATAAGTCAGACATGCTAAGTCATAAGAGCTGTGTCATTTTTACCAGCTTCCCACATGTCTGCCTTGACACCCAAAGGGATCCTCACAGCAGTTCTTTCTCTGCTTCACTTTAAGTGCCACTTAGCAGGGACTGAAGAGGAAGAGCTTCCAGCTCTACCCCATTTATCTCCTTCACAATCAGGCAGTTAACTGAAACACAGGGGCTTGCAGGTTTTTTTCTGATAAGGAGAAATTGATGATGAAAAGGGCATCTGTGACATGAAATCCAATTTTCCTGAAGACAGCAGGAGAGAGGATATCAGGTACTCACTCCCCGTTTCAGCAGAACTCCCACCCCAAGGACTCACTCCACATTGCCCAGCCAACCAAACTCTCAATCAGCATTTGCCATGTCATGCTTTTTACTTCCTGAGTTGTGTCAAGGAAGGCTCAGATTAGATACTTGGGAAAATTTCTTCACCAAAAAGGATAATAAATCATCCCAACAGGCTGCACCTGGGCAGTTGATTTACCCTGCCTAGAGGTGTTTCAGAGACCTGTGGGTGTGGCACTCACAGACAAGGTTTAGTGGTGGACTTGGCAGTGTTGGGTTAATGACTCCAACCTAAATCATTCTGTAATTCTCCATGGTTTATGGGCTCTTCTCAGCTTTTAGTGTGAAACCCCTCTACATAGAGTAATGGTGACACTGCATAAAATAAAGTTTTTTTACAGTTACTTCATAAAGATAATGGTTCTTCCTGTCCCCTGAGCTCCAGTTTTTACAGGTTTCCCATTTGCAGTCAGGTGTTAGCCAGTCACACACAGTCATTTGAGCTCAGCAGTTGCAGCCCAGCTTGTACATAACCAAATTACTCCACAGCAGCCTCACTGGGGTTTTGTAGGAAAAAAACCATATATGCACAACCCTTTTCTGCCTCCCTATTCTCAAAACTCTTCCACTTTTTTCCTCAACCTCTTCAGAAGCCTAGTTTGGTTTTGCTTTCTTAATTTAAAATTTCAATCCTTTAAAAATGGAAATTGTTCAGGGATTGTGAGGGGGAAAGTGGGCAGACACCTGTTAAATCTCCCTACTCAGACCTGTGTTTTTCTGTGTTGCTGGTTAGTTTGCAAGCTGAATTGTATTTTAGATGCTTGGAAACATATCTAGTTTGCCAGAAGAGCTGATCAACATGGCCCTACACGTGACCCAGTGCTTTTCCCAGCAGCAAAAATCAGGTGTTGTCCAGGTCCCTTCTTTAAACGTAATAGGCTGTGTTGCCAAAGGTTTTACCAACAAGCAAAATGTAATATCACTTTTCCAAAGCTGAAATGCTTCTTTGGCTTTGTTTGACCTTCTAATAAGAATAAATGTGTTAGTAAACATTGCATTATTTGGACCTAACAGTCAAAATATTAAGCACCTGTTGGTAAGAGAAAATTAAACCACTTGCAAAGGGGATGTCTCTACTCTTAGTGTCAGTAGTTATTTACCTGCTATTCAGGAAAATTTATTTTATAATTAAATTACATGAGGATATGGCATTATTTTTTCTTACGTGACACTGAAAAGTGAATCACCCATCAAATCCTACAGAAATCTGGGTACTGAATTCTGACCATCTCCAAGGTGGTTTCATTTCTTTCCTCTAGTGTGAAACCATACCTGTGATCTGCACACCTCCCCCAGGCAGAAATTACTACAAGATAACTCCAGCACCCACAGCTGATGATCATCTCCACTGGGCACATTAATTAGTTACTGGAGCAATTAACTGGAAGCCACATAATCAATGCCAGATGTTTTGGAGTTGTTTGATTTTGGATTGCAACAGCTACTGGGTTCCCAAATTTATAACCCTGAATGTTTTTCCCATGGAAGGCCAAACTCTTCATCATCCAGTCAGAGCAGCTCCTTGTATTCCTCCAGCCCAAGGCTGGGGCTGTATCACCTCACCAGCCCCACACCATCACTGCTGGTTGGACTTGGGTGAGATTGGAAACTATTGGTTAACTTTCTATTTCCCTGTGCATCTTCCTCAAAGAGATGTTTCTGCCTTGGGAAGAAGAAAAGCAATATGTCAGAGTTGGTGTATTTACATGCTAATGTTTAGATCCATGTGACATTTATAAAGGAGAGCAGGGAGGGATGGAAGGAGGTATTAGTGTCAGTGCTGTGGTGGCTTTCTGGGGAGAAAGCTCTGTGGCTTCTTCAGGTTTACTGAACATTGCAGAGTGGAAATTTCTGTTTTTTCACTTATTTAAATGATGATCATTATCTGCTCATGAGTTCAACACCAGGTTTGTTTTTTTTTTAATGTTACCTTCAGATTATACTAAGAATGGCACATTTTCACTCATCTTGAACTACTTTTCATAGTCATAGTTATATAGTGTGCTAAGATATGGCCTGCTAAATTTATGGTGATATGGGCTTTAATTATGTTGTATACTTACTGCAAATTAACCAAATGTAGTGGAATTTTGCTGGAGACTGATTTCTTTTTAACACCCTGACTGTCAACAGTCCATCAAAGACATTGATAGAAGTTTATCAGATACAGGTGTGTTTGATTTAATGGGGAGGAGAGCATTTGTTCTTTTAATTGCATCTCTTCAACACTGTGAATGCAGTGTGGTTTCCTTTGGGCCAGCAGCTGGTGGTGTCACGCTGTTAATGTGCTTTCCCTCTTGGGAGCCATTGGTTCTTGCCCCTTCATCCTTCCTGGCTCTCCTCCCCACCAAACACTCTCTCAATCTATTTCTATGGAACTGCCATGGCATTGCACTGCAGTTAAGGAATATTCTGTATTCTCTGCTTTACAGCCAGGAATACAATGCTCCTCTCAAGGTAATGTTCCTTGGTGATACAGTTTTTATTTTGTTTCTATCAGTTCTATTTGAAATGTTTGGCACTTATTTCTTTTTATTGTTGGACAATTTCTTTGGCTGATTTTAATTGATGGACTGCTGGGACACTGTTTCTTTCCCTAGTTTTACCATAATTTTTCATACTTCTCACATTGTGACAGAGACACTTGTCATAGGGTTGACAGTCCTGGCAGATGTCTGTGACTGGCTCAAGTGTTCCTCAACACCTGCTGAATCTTTTCCTCCTGTTTCCAGTTTAAATAATCCCCCATAACCTCATCTGCTTTCTGTACCAGTTGACTTGTCCTACTTTCTTTAAGGTGGAACTATTCCTCATTTACAAACTTCTTTTCTTCCCAAATAATTGTAGTGAGGCCCTTACATTCATGCTTTTTCTTCTTCATGATGCTTTTAATTCATTAATTCAGACACCCATAATCTACCTATCTGATTTGGTTGTTTATCCTCTCTGTTAATAATCAAGTAATTTATTTTCTTTTACATTTTGAAAAGTGATAGGAACTGCACCCAACCATCATTTTCAATGCACTAGATGATGCGTAAAATCTTCCAAGAGCAACATCACAATTCGCTATCAGCTATCATGAGCAAGCTAAGTAAGCTAAATGCAAATTTCCTCTTTGTAATTTATTCCTTTTAATACAAACCTGGGGAAAGGTGCAGAGATAATTTGCAGCCTGCTCTGAAAGTTAAGATAAGGATTATATCAGACCATGAACTGATTATATTTAAAGCCATGGGACCCCCAGTGGCAATATCCCCCAGCTGTTCCCTCTCACTTTCAGCAGCAGAGCTCTGCCTTCAACACTGCAGCTGATCTTGGCAGCTGAAGCCTCCCAGCTCGAGGGGAGGGAACTGCAGGAAG
The DNA here is from genome assembly GCF_027887145.1 of Ammospiza caudacuta. Lineage (NCBI taxonomy): Eukaryota > Metazoa > Chordata > Aves > Passeriformes > Passerellidae > Ammospiza > Ammospiza caudacuta. The sequence continues at coordinate 112,086,755 of NC_080594.1, forward strand.
CTCCAGTGCAGCCTTTTGTCCCCAGTGGTCCAAGGGAGGAGCATGGGGGGGATCCCAATTCCAGCCCCCTCCCACCATGGAACTCGAGCACTTTCACTTCTGTGACCTGCAAATGACCCAACAGCTCTTACAGATGTTGGACCCCTAATTAATGACATTTTTTAATGAGCTAATCCAATGTTCCTGCAGCTGATTTGTGTTTCAGTACAGGGACATGTCATCTAGCAATTAATTCCTCATATGGCAGTGATCACAGCCCCTGTATCTAGATATTGTTCTCTAAAGGAAAGGAAGTTTCCTTAGGAAATATTTCTATACAATAGGATTTCTTTACAATGAGGATTTAATTTTGTAGCTGTGAGCTTGCTTCTTTCTGTATCCCCTTCACACTATCTCCTCTGTGTAATTTAAATTCAGGTTCTATAGGAGCAGCTTCAAAATGAATGACTGTTAGCTGAGCACAAGAACACTCACACCTAGGCAGGGTAGCCTTGTTTTGGTTTGGTGTTGCCTTTTTTTTTTCCTTTTATTGTTGTTGTTTGTTTACTTATTTTTTAAATAGCAAATACTAGGGCAGAAATAAGGCAATAATAAATGGAATGAAAGTACCAGTTAATGCTAGCCAGTGGCTGCATGGCTCAGAAAAGCATTTTGAAGTCAAAAGTTTTACATTTAAATGCAACAGTACATTTAAATGCCAGGAGCAATGCAAGGCTGCTGAGTCAGTGCTATTCACATATTTACCGTGTATTTAACCCAATACTCACAGGTATGCTCTGAACTCAGAAGCACACACCTGACTGCCTGCACATTCAGGTTGACTTTCCAAGTGCAGAGTTACTCAAATACACATTTATTTTACATATCAAGGAACAGAAATAATCACTATTTTGTTCTTACTTTAGATGTATATTTGTTAACTCTGTAATACACCACACACTGCAGAGCACTATTCCTAAATGGAGTTAATGTGCTGGCAGTAAAATTTTTTAACATGATGGGTTTGGATTTGTTTTCTCTATGGATGTTAAACAGTCAAAAATGTTTCAGATTGCTGACAGCAGCCCCCAGGACACTAAATGCTGTATCCCAGGTATCAGTCAGGATATTTATGGGGGAATTGAGCAATTGTCCAGCTCTGGAGTCCTCAGGAGAGACAGCCCTGTGGTGTGAGTCTGGAAAAGGGCCACAGAAACAATGAGAGGAATGAAACATTTCTCAGGTACAGAAAGGCTGAGGAATGAAACATTTCTCAGGTACAGAAAGGCTGAGGAGCTGGGGTTGTTCCACATGGAAAAAGCTCCAGGGAGACCTTACTGAAGCCTTCCAGTACTTAAAGGGCACTCTTAGATGAAAGATGGAGACAGACTTTTTAATAGGGCCTGTTGCAGTAGGACAAAGGGTAATGGTTTTGAACTAAAAGAGATTTAGACTAGATTAAGGGAAGAAATCTTTTACAAAAAGGGTGCTGAAACACCAGAACAGGCTGTCCAGAGGGGTGGCAGATGACTGTATCTGGAAACATTCCAGGTCAGGTTAAATGGGACTGTGAGCAAAGTGATCTGGTTGAAGATGTCCCTGTTCATCAAAGGGGATCAGATGACCTTTAAATGTCCCTTCCAACCCAAACTGTTCTGTGATTCTGTGATAATTAAACCTAAACAATATTAGAAAAATGCATTCTATAATCATCAAAGAATGTGGAAGTTTCACATCTCACCCTGAAGTCTGTTTATTAACAGATCATCAGGAATCTTTCTTTTCATAGGCTAGTTTCTTCAAAATTATAATCTGTTTTTTCCTGTTAGAGAGGCTTTTGGTTGTGTGAGTGGAGGAAATTGTTTCTTATGCATTTTTTTTTGTTTTGTTTGGGGTTTTTTGGGGTTTTTTTGTTTGGGTTTTTTTTTTTTTTTAATTACAATTGCAGATTTTATTGATTTGCAATGTATATTTTGCACTTCAGTATTACATTGATGAAAACACTGAAGACTGAAGGAGACAGCCATCCTTCCCACCTCACACTGCCAATATCAGGCCAATGTGGGCTACAGCAAAGGCACCCTGGATATCTGTTCCAGGGAATGGGAAAACTGGGCCTTCAGTTCTTGTACAGATTGGTAAATTGGATCTCATCTGATGAATATCAGCACCATCCATTTAATAAGTGGAAGGATTTTGCTTTGTTGCCTCACCCTTCTTGATACCTCTGATTTTATTTTGTCACTTACGACTTGTGCCAGACTGGTTTGTTGGCATCTGCTGTGTCCTGCTATGGTGGGACGAGCAGTGAGTTGCCAGGCTTTCCACTGAAAGCTTTATTTAATTTTTTACCAGGAGAAGCTGGGCACTCTGCAGAAAGGAAGTTAATAATCGAATAATGAGGGAAATAAAAGGTCAAAGACTGTCCTTGCCCCATGTCTTTAGTTCCCCAGCCACCAAGCAGTGATTTTTAGACACATTTCTGTGCAGTGACCTTGGCATCAATTCCTGCCATGACTTCACCACACTGGCATCATGCCATGGTCTCAAAATGTAAAATATCCTTCTGCAGGAAATCTGACACTACCAATAGTACAATAACTGCAGTAAAGTAAACTGTAGAAAAATATGTTTCATGACAGTGGCAGCAGAAAAGCTGGTAGATGAATTGGATTCCTTTTCAGATGAATCTTCTATGGATCAGTAGGTTTATTCAGAGTTACTTAAAAAGCAGTTAACATTCCATTAGCAACAAACTGTGATCTGTGTCAGCAGTAAAGCACTGTTCAGTCATTTATTTTAGAATGAGCAGTCACTGCAGGGAGAAATAAAATTATGAAACACTTCACAAGCAAATAAATAGTAAGGCAAAGCCAGGGATTTTCTCTCTTATTCTAAATATTAAGCCTTCCTCCTAGGAATATCTATTAATATACAGCAATTCTTTCTCCAGTGTTTGCTATGTGCAGGGTGAGTCAGAACTTTCTATATCTTCTGCTAGTTTGGGTTTGTGATCAAAGAGGAAAAAGTGCTTGCTCAGATTTGGCTGCTGCCATGGTATTTCACCAAAGAGCCTTGTTGTTTCAGCATTCTGTCCTCTGCTAACCTGGCTTCATTCCCAAAGAGCTGCATGGAAAGAATCCCTTTCCCTGCAGCAGGAATGGATGGGGGCACTGTGCCCCCCGTGGGCTCTTCACCTGATCATCATTACCTCCTGTGCTCAAAGCAGCCTTTATCTCCCCATTCTCCTGACTCACACAAAACCTGCACTGGCACAGGAGTTAATGTTTGGCTCCTATTATTTTTGATGGGCAGTTTTGATACTCCCAAACCTTTTTATATCTTGTGAGAGAGTTCAGGTATAAAGCAGCCTTCGAGTGTCATCGATACCAAGGTGAGCCAGACATGAGTAGAACAAGCATTACCGAAATGTGTGCAAAACCCTCTCCAAGCTGAGCTGCTAATGGCAGCCATGCTAAAGACATCTCCACATTACCCTGGTGTCATTCTCCTGTGTGCAATGTGCCAAATAAAGCTCAGCCAAACATCAAACAATTAGAAGGTCGATTGTTCTGCTTTGAAGCCGTTGCTCTGACTGTACAATCCTGCAGCCCCCCAGGGCAGATTGTCCCCACTACTGGACGTGTCACATAAAACCAGGAGCTCAACAGCTGCAAAAGCTCCACTGCATTTTAACAAATTTAAATGTAGACCTCATTCCCAAAGTAACAAGTTCTGTGCTACACAATAATCTTGCCTCGTAAGGTTTTAGTCCTTGTTTTAATTACTCTGATAGATGGATCATTATAGTGAGGCATAGAGAAAGAAGGGAGGAAGAAATATAAATAACACATGGTGACTGCACTGGTTGGACAACCAGCATTTCTGCCATGCCACACAAGAGATGCACAGCTGACTCATGTGTGGCATGTAAGAATATGATTAAAACATTTGGCCATAAATGCCATATTGACTTTGAAAAACTTATTGTGCTTTATGAATTAGGCATTTCTATAAATCAAAACATATAAATGGGGTCAGTAGAAGTAATTTTCAATCACTAATTTTCAATTGAGAAATTACTATTAATTACAGTATTAAACAGTACCTCATTTCCCTGAGATTCTGCTGTGCCTACACAGATTAATGTGAAGGGAATAACTCCTGTTTTCATCCTTTTCAAAAGGATCCTGATGGGCACTCTAATGTGGAGAAACAAAGTTTTGGGGTTTTTTCCTACCAGTTTCTGATAGTGGCTGTTCTGATGTGGCATGAGGGCACAGAAATCATTGTGAGAGCATCTTCAAAAGCCATGACTTGAGGCTGTGTTCATTCTCTCCCACTGCCCTTTAAGATTATGATAATGAATAGTAATTCAGAATTAATTCAAAGCTAAATTATTTGGGCTGCTTTTTTCCAGACCTGAGCCCTGAGTGCAGCAATTGTGTTTAGTTCTATCTACAAGAGCCGAATTCCTCTGCATTTTTAGGGGGTAGAGGGATGGTGAGCTTGCCCAGCTCTTCTGAAGCTCATATTTAATGGTGGGTCCAAAAGCTTTGAAGTGAAATCTGTAAGTAAAAAATAAAAAACCAGCATTTTGTAATCTTTTCCCATGTGAGACCTTTCCTTCCAGGAGTTTAAACACTAATATTTTAAAAATGGCTCAGTAATTCTATTAAAAAGGAGGAAGCAAGTGATGAATGGAAGTTATCATTCTGGAAATCTTCCAGTGCTGCTGCTTAGAAACTGGTTTTAAGAGATATACTTGGAATTAGTCCTTGCATTACAAATAATACAGTCACCTCAGCAATGGAAGTGCAAATTATCAAGCTAAGCAGCAAAAATGAATTTATTTTCAATAGTTTATACAGTCACTATAAGCCATAAATGCATGCAGATATTATGTAAAACACTGTGTATGTTACAACCACACAGCTAATAATGTCTTTCTTTGAATCATCTTTGCAAGTGTATTCTTCATATCAGAAAAAATATGCGTAGTTCTGTTTAAACTGTAAGAAATTAAAAAAATACATTTTTACTATTAGGTCCAAATTCAATTGACAATGGCATATCTTGCACAGCTCAGAAGTGACTTTGTACACATTGAATAAAACCCCATAATTCTGTCCTGCAAGCACAGATTATGCATTCATCCCTTTTAAAATAGATAATATAAATGGTTCCTTTGAAAACACCCCTCTGGTACTATTTTATTGCACATTTTCCCATGGATGTTTAAAATGTTTAGATGTATGACAGAATTTGAAATCTAATACATACAGCAGCAAGTGCAGGCAAGTAAATCAGGCATAACATTTCTGGAGTGAGCACCATGTAATTTTTAAGGGGTTCACCTCTACACCACCTGCTAATCCATTTCTGGGAGAATTAGAAAATTTTGTGCATCTTGCAAAAAAGTGCCATTTTAAATAGGAAAGCATAACTTTAAATGAGTGAAACAAGCATCAAAATGCTTTTACAAAAACATGCAGTCAATGAAATATTCCCTGAACACGAATCATTAGATGTGAAACCATTGCTGGTCCATGAATTCTGATTTCTTACGGTCAGATAAACACTTACTTCATTTATATATGCAATAGAGCCTTTCTATGAAACCCAGCTGCATTTGTGGTCTCAGCAGCATTTAAGATAAATATTACAACAGCTTCTTTCTCAATGTCTTCTAGAGATATCAGTATGGACAGCATCTTTCCAGTGCTGTCCACTGAATTTATAAAGCTGATTTTATTCTCACTTCAGATTACCTGGTTTCTGACCAAAATGGGGCACCCTGCATTTAGAAAAGGTATTAAACAGCACCATTGCTGTTTTATGTGCTCCCAACATTTTCTGTAACAGCTTCCCTAAAAATGTGTGGCATAAACAAAATCCTCAAGCACATTGCAGTAAAAGGGTTTTATTGGTGCTCATCTGCTCTGACCTACATAGGTTGTTCTCAGGCTCCCCATTCCTGAGCACTGATGCTCGTTCTGGAGCCAAGAAGGGACTTAGTCTGTGCCAAGCCATCTTTTTGTCAAAGTACATTTTGCCATCAAAATAAAGGCACAAAATACAATTTATGTTCTGTTAGTAAAATCAGGAAAAATTATCTCGAAGAAAGGAGTCAGGAGTTATCCATCCAATGATCTTACAAAGCATGTCTGCATAGATCTACGTTTCCACATTATATCATGAGCAGAGAAAGCCTGAACTCCCATCTAAAGAATGGAAATAGAAAGACACTAGGAATGGCACCTCTGATTTGATTATTCTAGGAAAAAATGGAAAATCTGTCTTCATTCCTCACTGAATTCTCATAGCCTTCTATATGTTAATATTCTAAAGCACTCTATAAAATATACCTGACATAAAATTATTGCAGCAGGACATTTTATTTCATTTCTGTGCTATGTTTAATGATCAAAGATTTGAAATGTTATGGGATGAATAAAACAAGATTGTTATTTTATACACAGCAAAGATATCCTAATTAATTAACTTTTCCAAACCAAGAAAAGGTAAGAATTTTCTTGTGGAGGAGAACACAGATTTTTTTTTTCTTGCTTGGTTTGCATGGATGTGATGCGCTGAACATCACACAGAAAGTTCACTGAAACTTCCTCTTACAGTCTTATTAAACCAACATCCTTCAGAAAGCAAAGCATTAGTTTGAGTTGCCCAGTCTTCGGATATAATTTTTTTAAACCTAAAGCTTTTCCTCTGAACTTGATGACATCTGCATGACATAAATAAATTGTTAGGCATCCAAAATCCCTTATAGAAAAACAGGACTATTACTAGGGCTCCAGTGCTCTGAATCTTCCATACAGAACATACAATCAATGCATACCACATCTGTTTAAAAAAAATTAACAAACTGCATGGTTTTTTTATCTGCAGAATTTATTTGTTCTCTTACCAAAAATTAACAGATTATAACTTTTTCTGTCTATTCCTAAGGACCAAAGGTGCTCCTTTGATAGGTGAGGATGCCCCAGTGGTTTTAAGTTTCAGGTTTTCACGTACGAAGTTGCGCTGCCGGACTGTGAACGATCCTCTGTAGCTGCTGGTGCAAACCACTTTGGCTGCCACTGTGGGTGGTTCAGTCTGTGGAGGAAGTCCATTGATTATATATGTCCACTGCATTGATTGTGTCTGAAAATAATGAACAGAAAAAATTATCAGTGATCAAATACCTTGTAAATTCATCAGTGATTTAAGATGCAACGCTGATTTAAAAGATATTTGTCCTTTTCTATGTAATGCACTGGATTAACAAAGAATGAGAATTGCCCTCCTGGAACAAAGAACTGAAATCACATTCAGCTTTATTCAGGAACAGGCACAACAAAGATGAGAAATTTACCTTCCCTGGCTGATCTAAAATTCCTTTTTTATTTAAAATCCCAGAGGTCTATATGTTTTTCAAAGAGCTCTGCATGTTTTTCAAAGGTGACTGTTCCTTACTACAACATAAATGCCTCAAGTTTGTACAGCAGGATTCACTTGCTGCTCTGCTATCTGTAAAAATGGTAATATCAAATGGTGGGATTTTCACATTAAAACAATGAACAAAACTAAGACAAAAGGATTCAGAGCACGCACAAGAGAATTGAAGCTTCATGTTGGAATCTCTGGTTTGAGGCATATTTATGTGGATTGAAAATGACACTCTTCATTTGCTCTCAGTTTATAACTGGTCTCTAGGAATGGAACATATGTTTCCATGTCATGTCTTGTAATGCTTGAATACTTGATTCTTCCTGAGTACATGGTCCTTATTCTTACTACAAATCCCATCTATCCATGCTTAAGGCCTTTTTTTTCTATGAATATTAGGGCATACTGCTGTCTACCTCCCATGCTTCATTTCTGTCCTGAAAAAAAATTTGATTGTTAAAATTCATGTGTAATTTTTGCAGATCTTCCAATACTTTTCCTTTCATAACAGATCACTTTAATTTTTGAAAGCAGGTCTTTATTCTAAATTTCTAGCACCTTCCTGTCTTTACATCTGGAAAAAGGGGTATTTCTGGGTTTTAGTTTTCTATTATCCTTTTCTTTAAAACAAATTCCAAAACTACAAACTAACAACAGAAATATTACAAACCCAAAAGATAGTATAGAATCTCAAATTATGTGTCATTATGCCCAGCTTTGTACTGTGCAAAAGGACAAAGCATTGCATGCCCACTTTAGGCATGGACTGTCATCAATTCCCTCACACCTAGTGACTGAAAAATCTCAGGTTTTACATTTGGGCTTTTCTTTCTCCTTCTGAGATAAAACCAATAGAGGAAGACTGAGTAAAAATATGGCATGTATAAGTCTATGAAAATATATTCATACAAGTGAAATTTGGCATTTACACAGAACATAGCAGACTGACTTTGCAGTTTCAGGGCAGGGAAGTCACAAGAAATGAGTGGTATTTCCAAATTCCCAAGGTCTGTCTTTCCCAGGACACAGCAGTGCAGTCACACAGCTGTGCTGGCTGTGGTTCCAGAGCAGGATTTTGGTGCTCTCTGCTGTGCTGAACAACAGGGGCACAGCTCATAGGGTCACCTTTCTCTGCTGCTTCCAGTTTTATCTTTACAGGAGGAGTTGCACTTCATGGAATTCATCACCCATTTAAAACTTAATCCTTAGAACAATCCATTGCAGATAGAAACATTACACCTAAGAGTGTCATTCCTCATCTAAGGAAACAAAAGGTCAGAAAGGTGATGTGCCTTCAGATTGCTCAGGAAAACAGTTCTACAGTCAACCCTCAAAGCTCATGAGTCTTTTCCTCAGTTGGCAGTCCAGCTTCCCACATGGCTGCATTTGTGACCAATGTGTTCATTCCAGTGTGAGCTCTGTGTTCCTGCTCTGCTGCTGGGCACGGCAGTACCCCAGCCAGATCCGGCCTGTAGAGAGGTGCCACAATACCCACAGAAATTGTGACTGATTTTCACACGCCATAAATGCTATCAACCACCTCCTAAGCACAGTGTGTATATTTGTCTTGTTATTCTTTGCATTTTGTCATTTAATTGTAGTCTAGGTAAAGCACTACAAAAGCCACAGAGATGAGCAGTGAACCTTCTCCACCTCCAACCTTCTGTGGAAGCATCCCATATTTATAGCAACATTCAGAAGAGGGAAAAATAATGATAAATTGTTTCTTGACTTTACTAAGTTTTGTTACATCAGTTTTATACTTGCCTCTGAAAAAGTCTGAATCTATTATGTTTATCTTTGTTATGTTTCATATGCTTCTTCCTACCATTCCTATTGTTACCCTGTTCAGTGATAATTTATATTATATTTAAGGGGTATCATTGCAAGCAGTTTTGAATTTATAATACAGATACTCAACAACAAAAAGTTTCAGAACATTAAACCATAAACTCTTTGGCTCAGGCTTTGTTCTCTGCTGTGCACTTATAGAACATTTACATTATTTCATAGAAATACTGCATATACTTACAGCTCCTAAATGCCATCATCATATCAATCTCTAATTGTAGTTTTAACCAGCATTTTGGGTACTGAATTATACTTTTCTGCACCAATGTTGAAATAATAACTATGGGGTTTTTGCTGTGTATTCTTAAAGAAACCTCTACTTGAAAATGGGCAGTACTGATTTTACATGCTGTCTGCTGAATGACTTGCCTTATTCCAGTAAGATTAGTAAATGAGAACTCAGTAGATATTTCACCATGCATGCTTAGTTCTTCAAAATTTTTATTATTATCCTACTAAAAGCAAAATTTAAATTTAAATTTAATATTATTCTGTGTAAAACAGGCAGATTAACTAATCTTTATTCGCAACCTTATATAATACTGTGAAATGAAGTAGTAACTCTACTGTTTGTAAAGGTAACAACCAGCAAAAGCAGGTGTGACATGAACCAGTTTTATGTCCAAAAGTAAAGCTGTCATTTAAAAGAAGTAGCTCTCCAAAATGAGCTCATTCATTCATTAACTTCAGTACAAAATTAAATAGTTTATCTTTCTTTAATAAAGTAGATGAACGATTTAGTTTAAAGGTAATTTAACCTCAGTGTCATACTCACTGTGAAAGTCTCATGGATTATTTCAAGGTCAGTTAAAAAGATATGAAAGGTGTTTCAGCCAATGATTTAAACCTAGTAGCAAATTACTAAAAAACTATTTTTGTTCATTAAATCCTCACATATTGTGACTTGACTGTCCATGGAATTAGTAATTAGAATTAGTCCATAGAATTAGTGTGATTTAAACAAAAATGGTGGACTGTTCTATCTCTCAACTTCACTTATCATCAGCATCAAACAATAGATACAGACTTCCTGGTAGTAATAACCTTATGTTAATTTCCTGTTTGCCATAGAAATATCCTGGATTGTGCATCCAGTGGAAAAAAAAAGGGTTATGGCTTGACTTGTTGAAAAAAGCCGCCTATTCTGTTGCTGTGTCAGGTGTTCTATAGTAAAAGACGTTGCAACTCCACCCTAATATCTCATCTTGAACTATGATAGTTCACCTATTGTAAATCACATGCCATCATCCAACACTACTAGAAACAAGCATTGAGGAAAAATTTATCTACACATTAAATGAAAAAACTGATGTTGTGTAAGGTAAGCTCAGCATTTTCTGCTAAAGGAAAACAAGTGTCACACACATGGAAAAGTCACTGTAATTGTCAGCATAATTTGGGGTTCTTTGTTTAGCGTTAGAACCACCCAGAATTTATTAATTTTCAAGGCAACCTAGATTTAAGTACTTTTCAGTAAACTTTAGGCAACCATAAATGTCTCTTTTACTACAATACTTAATTTTCAAGAGTACAATATTAGTTGCTCAAGCTGTAAGTAATTTTTTGGGGGGATAATCTGTAAAGTTTAATTCCAGTAATTATTCTAACCAATATGAAAACTGCAGCAAGAGCAAATCTATCTTCAAAATTCATGCAAGTGCCTCAAAGCTGCTGCTTTGGGTTTCCAGGCCAGACACATCACAGCAAAGGAAAACACAGATCATCACAGTTTTAGACTTTCCTGGAATGGTGGAGAGGAAGAAGAGAGACTTTCAAAGGCCATCCACATATGACCATAGAATTATGATAGAATATTTGATTTACAAGTAGTATTTACTTGCCTCAAAAGCAGGCCAAAAATTTCCAAATCAGAGGAACACTTCTTCCTATTTTTAAGCCAATGCAGTTTATTATATCAAATTTGGAATAATTCCAACTCTAGCTCAAGTAACAAAGTCTAAAGATGAAAATATCAAATCCACTGCAATCTGTTCTATGACTAGAACAGAATTAGAAGAGAATCTCAGTTATATCTGATATAAACATAGGTAGTTCAGAATCCAGGCTCCCTGTGATGCATATCTAGGCCTATTTCACACACAATTTAAGAAGAAAGACCAGAGCATATTCTGAATGTCCTTGACAATCTGAGGGAGGATTTCTTGTTGAAATGAATGACTTTCTTTTTTCAAAACCTCAGTATTCCTGAATCAAAACGTGAAGAGAATAACAATTTGGGTCACCTGACTGGAGTAATGGCCATGTACTGAGCTAAATCTCTCTGAAAAATGTTTTTAACAATTAAAAATGAGACATAAACTGCCACTTCTTATCACATAATGTAAGTTATTCAAGTCATTCAATCATCTTGATGGCTGACGGAGTAATGTTCATGAAGCAAATTATTCAGCCAATACTGGTAACAGTCACCAAATAATTTATATAAAAGTCTATTTGTTTGGTATCCAACCCATTTTTACTGAGGGATCATGATTCAGAGGAATAATTTGCAAACCACACATTATCCATGGTTGTAGGCTGGAAGTGCTATTGAAGTACATGGTAAATAATTGCCAAAGCAACCTGTTAGGAAAGTGGATTGGGAGCAAGGATCAGGAATTTCAAGGAATATTGTATGCCAGTTAGCTTCCAAATACTGTTAACTCAAAAAAATCTAAATACAATTCACAAGCCTTCCTAAAAAAGTAAAACCAGAGAAAATTACAGGTATTACACCAAATGTTTCCTGGCCATTGATTTATACTGCAAGATTTTGTTATACAAACAAAAAACATGACCAATTACCATCAGTCTATACAGAATGAAATTAAAGCAAACCTTTATGTGAACTTTGTAAAGGAAGAGTAAAGGTAAGAAAATTCATGGATCAAGACAATGATAAGTGAAGGAAAGAAGGGGAAAAAAACCCAAAGCAATAAAAACCACCTCCCACAAGCAGACAAATGCACATCTAGGCTCTGATCAATTTCTAATAAAGAGGATGCTTAAGAAAAATTTTCTTAGCTTAAAGAACACTTTCAAATATAATTAAAATATACCTAATTGGTTTCTGTACTTCAAATATTAGGTGTTTCACAGCATTGCTCAGACATTATATAATCAAAATCCTCCAGGACTGACAGTGTTCTCAGTACACTTTTACAGCAATGGTTCTCACATTAATATCACCTTTTTCCATTATTAGAACTGTAAGTCTCAATAAGCAAAGTAACCTTTCCTCATGCTTGTGAATCCAAAATGTTGAGTACTGATTCTGCACTCTGTTTCTAACCCTACAACTCAAGCCAGCACCAACATGTATCTTATTTAATAGGAAACTACTTAAATTATTCTAGTCAGTTAGTTACATTTTTCCTTGCTCATTTTTTTCAAGAGATAAAACTTAAAACAACATTGAACTATGGTAATTAGGAAATCCACCAGGAACAAGGCAGCTTCAGCAAGCTGCTGAATATGTAACAGAACTGTTTGCTGTTAAGATATGCAGGTTTGCATAGACAGGTTTGGAGAAGCCACACCTGGGTACTGTGGCTGGCACACTGCATTATTTATTTGCAGAGCAGCGTGACAAATTGTTTTGATATGCTATCTTCCATAGGCTAAGTTAGTGATTATTCAGTAATAAAGGTGCACAAGCCTGACTTCTGGAGGGCTTGATAATGTTACCTGCAATCTGGTTCACTCTGACACCTATTTTATCATTTAAGACTTATTGTGTGTGCCTCCTGCTTTAGAATATCTCAGAAGTCTCACACATGAATTACAAAGCAATTGCTCAGGTCTCCAGCTGGATTCAGCACTGTGAAAGGAAATTAACTGCAAGCCTACAGGAACATTCCCTTTGCCAAGGATTCCCATCCTCCTGGCTGCTCCACCTTGTGCCTGGCAGTGATTCCAGCCCCAGCTGCACCTGGACATCCCTCAGCTCTGTCACTTCTGTTCAGCCTCACTGGCACACCACAGCTCTGGGATGTCACTGGGGCTCAGGAGTCCCTTCTGTCCTCACAACACTTTACAGCTCATCTAAGTAGAGTGCTAGTGTGCTCTCTTCACTTGCTCATCATTAGCGATAATATTTTTATTTTTTTCCATTCAGAACTGCACTGTTTATAAAGGCAATTCTAAATTTAGAAGTTTGATTATAGAAAAATAGCTATTTAAAAATGCTGTTCAGGCACAGCCTCACTGTTTCTCACCTGTAGCTCAATTAAGATTTGATGTCCTCATTCAAAGCTACAAGCTTTTTCAAAGAAACAAGCATGATTATTTTCCTTACTGCCTTTTTGTAATAGCTCATTCTTTGATCTACATAAAATTTTAAAGTAATTTTCTATGTCACTTCTGCAAAATTAAGGTTCCTAGCAGCTATTTAAATAATTATCTAACTTCAATTGTTTTGAGATGTAGTTGACTGAGAACAGAAGTTTTAATGATGGTTAAAGAGCTTTAACTGCTTCAGCAAAGTAATTAAGGTTTCGTGCCATTAATAAAATCCATTGTAAGTATTCGTGAATATTAAAGAATTCATTGAATTCTCAAAGAATTCATACCATATCCCACGAAGTACTTGATTTGTGTGCAGAAATGTAAACTAGTCAACATGATTTCAATTATATATATATATATATATGCATTCAGTTAGTAAAATATACACACTAAGTTCTGGTAGAGACAGACTGGTACATATAGGTTAATGCTAATTAGCTTCTCAGCATTGGGTTTTCAGCAGGATAATATAACAAAAAAATTGTACATACAATATTTGGGATTAAAATTTAAAAACAAATGAGAAAAAGATGACTGTAGGATCTTCCTCCATAATCCTAAGCTCCCATTTTCCTTTACAACACAATTGTAATGATGAACATAAACAAAAGAACTTACTCTCCTATCTCTACTACTTTACAGCTTAATTATCACTGTTCATTGAAACACACAAAAATTACAAATCTGATACTCAAAGAATTTAATAATAAAAATACTTTAGTGTTTGGAGTATGACTTTACCCTTGAAAATGCAAAAGACATTTTAAAGCAAGAGCACTGTAATCCTTTATTACAGCAGCAGCAGAAGAGAGGCACTGCAAAAGAAAAGAAACTTCTTCAACATTTCTAAAAATAGCTCAGAGCCTCAGCCAATATATTGGCTAGAGAGGATACAAGCAAGAAAGGCTCTTCAGTGTTAGGTCAAACACTAATTGCATTTCACCACCTCCACTGTTATTCCCCAAATAAGAATGATTTAATACAGCTTTTATTTAATATATCTTACTAAGTCTGTCTCCCTCAGTTTATTAATGGAAATGATTTCAACAAACACAAAAGGCAGAAATGAGTATCAGGTATTCTCAACATCTCATAAAATCTTACACCAGGTCAGTGCTCAGAGCACAGCAGCTGAATCACACACAGCCACACGTGCTCTGCCTTCCATCACAACTGCAGGAATTAAAGCTTGGGGGGAGCACAAAGGGGGAAGTCTGGAGTACAGAAAAGGGCTACCAAAAAGAGCAAAGAGAACAGAAGCCTCATCAAAAAACATTACTGAAACCACTTAATTCTGCAATTTGAGTGAGAATGTTAGAAACAGCTCTAACAGACTGTGATGGAGTTGTGCTTGTGAGAATCAAGAACCCTTGATGCATTTTTTAATATCCAGGAACAGACACAAGAAGATGTGATCTTATATATAGATATAGATATAGATAGATATAGATATAGATATAGATATAGATATAGATATAGATATAGATATAGATATAGATATAGATATAGATATATAGATATAGATATAGATATAGATGTAGATATAGATGTATATATATGTAATATGTATGAATGACTGACTTACTGCAGCCACACACAGTACCAAAGGTGGAGATGAGAAGAGCTGTCTACCTAGATCATAACCACAGACTGAGGTGTGAGTGCATGTAGCTTAAAAATCCAATTAGACACAGGTCATCTATACTGATAAATTCCTAAAAGGAAATTCTGAATTACTGCCTGAGTTCTTAAAGAGCTAATAATAGCCTTTGATCATTGGGTTTGTCCCATTCCAGACAGATTTATGGTAAAATCTCCTTGTTAGTGATGAAAGCTAAGCCAAGGACAAGCACAGGTACTGCATTTGTATGTGCCATGCCTAAAAACAGCAGTTCAGCTCCAAAACTTCAAGTGTCTGAGCTCTGTAGCTGTGTCATACAGTACTTTTAAAACACAAAATAGCACAAAATATATTCAGTAAGATATCTTATTTTTCAAATGGAAGAGTGATAAGCATCATTGCTGTTTATGTAAAGAGACTGCATTAATCAGACATCTAATACAGTAAAAGAAAACAACTAGGAGGGGTTGAAGAACCTTGTTTTTTCCAGGATTTGAATTTCTCATTCACTGTTATACAAGCTGTCACTTCTAGAGATAAAACACTAGAGTGATTTGCCATGCATCTTTTTATCAACTTTATTCTGACCATCTTATTTCTTAAATCAATATTGCTGTTTCACTTCTAATATAGTAGGCTGAAAACACTACCAGCATGCAGTGAATAGAGTGAAAGTACAAACCAGGATTTATAGAGATGTGGGGGTTTGCCCCTGCTGTTTGTTTTCAACAGATTCCTTCTAAAGAATAACTTAAAACTTGAAAATTAGTTTCTGAGAGCATTTTAACAGTTGAAGGAATACACGTCTTCAAATGTTTCCTGACCTTCACACTTACACAGGCTATTTGGTTGCAAATAATTTTTGTTTATTTTGCATCTTGCTTCAAAAGAGCTATTCCTGGCTTTGCGCTCTGAAATTCTCTCCTCCACAGTTGGGCACCTGCCTTCTTGGAGGCTTTGATCATATAAGATGTATAATACAATTAAAATCAATAACCTAGGCTTCACATATTCAACTACTTTTATATTCTCCACCAGTTCTTTACAGGATTATATTGATTTCTCTGTGAAAATCATATTGTCTATGGAGTTGGGGCAAACGTATCAAGATGAAGCATCTGCCTCTGGTGCTGATGGCAAAAGGGTAATGTAGAAATTAGAATAAAGTGTAAAATACAGTATATTTTTCCAGTTTCATCAGTCAATTCTCCAAATTTAGCTTTATTCTTGTCCATTGTGAGGAGTAGCAAAGCCATCCCAGCACATGCACTGGGTGTGCTCCAGTGCTGCTCCTTGGTGCAGGATTCTCTTCCTGCTGCCCTCCTGCAGGAGGATCTGTGGTTGCCCTGGGGAAGGCTTACCTCAATGACCAGGGTTGCTGTGTGCTTCCTGCCGTACATCCTTGGCTTGTACCCCACTGTTATATGGGTCCCCCCAGTGCCCTCTGGGAGAAGCTCTCCAGCTTGTGGCATCACAAGGAAATCAGGATCACTGCCTGCCAGGAAGTGTGCAGTGAATGGCTCTGGGTACCTGCAGAAAAGCACAAAAACAGGAGACTCTTGTGCCTTTTACAGCATCTTCACAGAATTTATCTGCAATCTAACACTTAGGCCACCATGTGGCATTACTCAGGAAACATGGCATGGAATGAATATGGAATATTAACAGCATTCTTACTTACAGAGTAATTATTTTGTAGTGGTTCTTTATTTATACACAGGGACCTGCATACTGATATTCAATTTCAAACACATTTACATGCTATTATAAATATTATATTAACTATGGAATAATGATAGCATTTGCCATTAGGAAAAAAAAAAGAATCATTTGACTTGTAAAAATATCATAACAGTGATAGAAGTAAATTCCATATCAGAGTGACAATCCATTTTTCCTATTAAAAGTACTCCCTTTTCCAATCTCTAATCAAATAAAACTGACAAGCTACCCATTTTATTAGGGTTTATGACTAGAACTGAATTTGCATTCTGGCAGAGTGTTAATAGACTAGGAGGGAGTTCTTAAAGCCTTGAAATTGAGATATGGAAAGTAATAATTTTTATCACTGTTTTCACATTTTTCATATCCCATATACTGAACATTTTAAGATTTTTACAGTAACATAATTAAGTTCCTGTATTGATAATACTGTGTATCTCTTATCTCAAAGTATTTCTGTCACAGGTACTGCAGATCTTGTCTAATGCTTGGTTCACAGCAGCGCTGTTGGACCCAAAGAAAACCCCTAGTCCTGGTGAAGACAGTGGCTGAGCACTATAAAACAATTCCTAGGCCAATCCCAAACTAAAGCCTGTCCATCACAATTCCTCGGGGACTCCTTGCCATAAACATTCTCAGCATGAAAACAATGTACATTTTTGTATTTTCTGGTGAGGCATTCTCCTTTTAGTCTTTATATGTTTTGCTGAGGACAACTCTATCACTCTCTGAACAGAAGGAGAACACAGGAAATTGAAAGTAGAAATACAATGGGATGGTCAAAAATTAATCCACAACAGCCTGGCACCGTACAGCAGGGCAAGTATGGTGCACACTTAGAGGGAATACATTTTCCTGTGTTGATAAAACCTGAAGAATGGAAAGCTAACAGCATCTCAAAGAAAAGCTGTTCAAATCTGTTTATTCATGGACTGTCACACCAGAAATAACACTTTTCAAAGAAAATACCCACAAAGGAATGAAATTTAATATTTTATGGCAAGTCATATCTCTGCGGAAATGTTCCACATTTCCTGGGCAAGCGCTATCTTGTGGGTGGCATGCTGGGCCTCTGTAATTTTGTTTAAAAATAGCCCTCTCTTGGAATCTGTTCTCATGAAAGGTTGCTCTATATTCAAAATGCTCTCCTGAAAAAAAGGTCACACTGCCAGTTTATAGAAACAAACAGTGAGAGTGCAGAAAAAGAAACCAAAAATCTTCTGTTGCTTCCAAAATAAAGAACTGATACTAAACAGTACTGTTGGACTTGGGTGCATCAAAAGATTTAGCCTGGCTTTTTCTTTAGGTGATAGCAAGGTGGGCAAAAGTCCTGAATGTCTGAAACTACATTTCCAGACTTCTAGTCTTGACATCAAACTTATGCTAACAACCTCTTTTTGTGGTGCCTAAAGTTGTGCCACTGAGTTTATAGCCCTGCTGGGCTATAATCCTGCTGGGCCTGAGCTCCCATCCACGGGCCAGATAAGCCTGGAATTTTCACATCTTTGTTTCCCAAAAGAAGTGCTCAGCTGTGAATGCCTAGAGCACACCCACTACACACAGACAGCAGGAATGGGATCAAAAAGAAGTGGCAGATCTTGACTGAGCAGCTGAGCAGAGCACTCATCAAAATGCCTGAGATAAATATTTTCGTGCTGAAAACAGACCTGGACACAGGTTTTCATTTCCAGCATCACTGCTCTATTGACTGGCTTCAGGAACATTTCAAGGCAGCATTTTCAGTGTCTCCCATGCTCAGTCTGTTTTCCAGTGAATAGTTAGGGATGAGAACTCCCAGTAAATACTTGGTGTTTTTGTAAGACATCCAAGAGCATGGCTTGGACCCCAGATGTGATGATAAAGTGCTAGGGGAGATGAGGCAGGGGACAGGCTGCTTACACAGCAAACACAGGAAAATACAGATTTCATTCCTGCAGAAATTGCCTCTTAGCAGGGAGATATGCAACAGTAGCTTGCTTCAGAATTTTTCAGAGACATCTAAACAGTCAGAAAACAGAGAGGAGAAAAAAACCACAGCTTTTGTCCAGACAAGGGGATCAGACAGTTTAAAGTGAAACTCACCTATAATTATGCACAAGATATTTACCAAGTCAGAAAAAAATAATGTTATTACATCACCCTGGTCAGATTTTAAAAATGGAAAGAAAAAAAAAATAAAAAAGCTTTAAATAAAATCTGCATGCTTCTTGACAGCATTATAACAAGCTGCTAGAGGCAGTTATAATTTTTAAGTAAAATACATAAAAATATATGAACTGGCATGAACACAATAATCACAGCTAAAACATTCCTGTTCCCAAAGCCTGTCAGTTTTAAACAAAAGAGTCAGGGTGTCTACTGGATGCAAAATGTTTCTCAGAGTAGAAGCTATGTCCAAGTAAGGAAAATAGAAATCCTGACAAATTAAATGCATAGCCATAATATGATAGGCCAGCAGGGATTGTGATGAAGATGGTACAAAAACCAGCAATGAAAAAAATTATACAAAATCAGAAACAGAAACTTTTCACTGATGACTCTTGCATTGTTTTAAAAATAAATCTAAATATGCCCCCTGAGATAAAACAAGCAGTGCTTTCACTGCTGTTCACATTAGGGAGATAAACTGGCATGTTGGGGACCTCACTAGCACAAGTAAATTGCTTTAACTTTCTCATCTTTTATAATAAAGAGAAATCTGAATATGAAATTCCCAGAATAGCACCTGAATTTCAGACATTATCATTTTCTGTGTCTGTATATTTAGTGTATAATTAAAAATTAATAATTCTGTTTCTTAAACTTATTAAAATTTAATTTTTCCTTTTTGATTAATCCTTCAGGTGAAACAGCTCTGGAGTGAATGTTTGGCTTGTCATTCCTCAGCCCTGAAGGTCAGTTGTGAGGCAGTCTGCACTTTTTCAAGAAGGGTGGCAGATATGAACATACTTCATAAAGCTTAATGATGTGTAGAGTTTTGAAAACACATATAATCCAAGCCCAAATGAATTAGAAAGTGTAAGGGCAGAAGCCTTATAAAACAAAGACAATAAATGTGTTTTCCCATCTGTCTTTCCTTAAATCCTCTCATAATGGTTTGATACTGCCATCAGACAACACGAACTCTGTCCTTACTCAAATAATGAACAAGAGTAAACACTAAGTTGAATTTAAATAATAATTGTACAATCACATCATGACAACCTGGAAAAGAGGTTGTCTTGTCTTACATGGACATTTTTATAATTAATCCTTTAACCTTTTCCTTATATAGAAGTCTATGCTTATCAATGCTACACAATTTTCAAATTATTAAACTAAAAAACAATAGCAGCAAGAATACATCTTCAACGAAAGAAGAACTTAAAATTTATATTTCTGTATAGCTCACACTCCAAAACTTATAAAATACTCATCAAAACTGGACATATTTATTAAATTATGGCTCAAAATAGGTCTAATGTTTCTCTTCCCAAAACTACTGAAGCAGTAAATTATTCCTGTAGAATATTCCTGTAGAAATGTATTCCTTTACAAAACTCAGCATTTTGAAAAGCCACACATAAAAATACCAGCATGTAGTCCTTTTGGCCAAATGCTTGGGTATTTTTTGCTAATAAAAGAGTAACAAAATGTCTTAGTCTGTAAAGTAGGTAACTGCTTCAAGAAATAAGGGATATTAAAATGTTACAATAGTTCAAACAATAGTTAATCATAACTAAATGTTTTTATTTTAATTTTTAGTTAACATCTGTTGGATGACACAAGAAATTTCAGTTATTACACAGTCAAGTCTTTAAAACATATTAATTGTATGCTGTTGTCAAATTCTATAGAATCATTAGTGATACTTGGTATGATTTAGATAATTTCTTATCAACAAAAAAAATGCAATGGAAAAACAAATTAATAACTCATTATTATTTATAAGAATCGGTTACGGTTCATACCCAAACTCACTCTGGTTTAATTGACCACTCTAAATCCTGAACTCTGAACATCAGTAAAGCTTTAAAACTCTGGCTATCACTTTTTTGGAAAGGCTGCTGTAGAATTTAAGGATTTTCAAAAAATATGAGCAAGCACTGCATGACAAATGCTTTACCAACCCTAAGATGCCATTTTTTTGTGTGTGCATGCTGTAAAACCAGAGCAGGAGTTAGAGGTTCTATCTGCACAAGCTCATTTCTGTCTCATCCCTGTTTTACCCAGGGGTGCTTGTGGAGAGCCTGGTTCAAGCATGGCTTAAAGAAAGAGGCCATGAAGGTGTACAGCTGATGGGAAAGTAAAAGGCAGCTGTAAAGCAGCAGTTCCCAGGCTTGATTTTGTAAATAACTGGGTTCAGAGGCACCTTTTCTATAAACAGCAGGATTCTCAGACAGTCTCCTCATAACAGTCCTTGGCTGCTCTGGGAACAGATATGAAGGTTTTGAGAACTCTTCATATCAGAGTGAGAACACTAATTTTGGTTTCAATAAACAACCACAGGTATTGTAAAACAAAAGGAGGGGTTAGAGTTTTCTCTGTAACCTATCGTGAGCTCGGATTTTGCAATATGCATGGAGTTAATTAACACTATTATAAAAGATGACTGATTTGATCAATAAATCGGAGTCGATGCTGATCAACAACAAGATGGGTCATCTCCCTTCGCTTTCAACAGGTGCTGTCTGCAGATTGAGTGATGACTGCAAACAGGTCCTGGCTAAGTGTGTGACATGTCAAGGATTGCATTGTTAGCAAGGGTGATCACAACTTTGTGAAAAGTCTGCTGAATGTTTACATCATCAATATTTTCCACTAGTCTCCATTCAGGCTCCAAAACATGGAGCCCAGTCAACATTTGTGCTTTGCAGCTGCTGCTATGTGGGAAGTACTAAGAGGAAGTATTCTAATTACATCTTTAGATTGGTGGTAGAATTTTGCAGAACTGCTAACAAAGAGATTGGCAGAGGAATCCAGGCCTGTATCGTACACAACAATGTGTGAGAGAGTGAAGGAGAGGATGAATGAACTGAGAATTTAACAAATGCATTTTCTTGCAGCATACTTAATCCTGGCTCATGGTAGTTCTAATGAAATATAGCAGTAATTAGAGTAAGAGAGAAATTATTCTTAAAATTGTAATTGTAAACATTTTTTGTTGTTTTCCCTTCAAAATAAGGGTGGGTACAGAAACAAAATGGGTTGCCCACTAATTCCTCAGAATTAAAATTAATTTTGTGTGATCAAGGAATGTTCTTAACTGAAGATTTATTCTATGCAGTAGGAAATGTACATAGAAGAATTAAGGAAAATCTCCAATGAAAAGTAGGTTAAAAGAAATAAATCTGCATCTGCAGTCATTTTAAAGCCTAATTTCATCTTTATTCTCATCTCCCCAGTCCACCAGTTTGGGGCTTTTCTTCCTCTTTATTCTAGCTCTGTGTCCAAAATCAGGTGGAGCCTTGAATTTTGCAGATTGCCCTCTGGGGAGATCGCATCAACATGAGGCTGTTTGCTTTTTTTTGAGGCTGTGACAACACGTGCCACGTTTTTCAGAGGGGCAGTTTGAGTTTATCCGAGAAGTTTCCTTAATGTAACAAATATCCCGCTTGTGATAAACACAGGATTGGAGTGTCAGGGCAGGATGGAAAGATGGAAAAATACTACTGCATATGGGAAGCCATACATGATTGTAACAATCACTAACAGATATATGGGCAGGCAGAACTAAATTGGTGAAAGGAAACTCTGCATGAGAAAAAAGCAGACAGAACAAATAGGGGAGAATTATCCCCCAGCTTGACTAAACCTTCAAATGTAGTGTAGTTTACAGAAGATTTCCAAGTGAATATAGTGTTAACAAATATCTATCTATCTATCTATCTATCTATCTATCTATCTATCTATCTATCTATCCCACACATCTCAAGTTGGCTACTGAGGTATTTGCCCTGAAAAACATAAGGTAACATTCTGCTGTAGGTGGACATCAGTATCCTAATGTGAATAAGTCCAACCATCAAAATAACTCTGTACAGGAAGATAGAGCAGTGAATAAGCTCCAAAGCCCACTTCTGTATTAATGCAAATGTCCTGATCCCAAACTTAATTGATTAAAATACATTAAGTTATCTTCAATATGCCAAATATAGAAATGGCTAGTTTTCTTAAGCAAAGTATCACTTTGAGAGTTTCTATTTTATGTTTCAGTTACAGATTTCAACATAAAATAATAGACCAATAATTTAAGATAGATAGCAAATAAATTTGTGTGAGTTTTATTTCCAAGGATAATATTCAATCTTTTTTTGTTAAAACTGCTATCATTCTGTAAACCATTGGCATTCAATAATGCATTTGGTATTAAAACAAGCACTAATATTATGTCAAACATTAGAGGTTTATACTAAAACAAATTACTCCAGTGGAAATGCTGCCAATGATTTCAGTTAGTGTTGAATTACTCCTCTGTTTATGATAAAACCTGAAAAAGGTCATCCATGAATGTTAAGAAGTGGTAGATCTTTCTTATTTAGGAAGTGAAATCTGCTGATTTTGACTCTAATCAAGCTTAATGCCAATACAAAAAACCTTTCAACAACATGTCCCTTTGGAATTTTTAAAGCTGAAAGTAAAATATTGGGTCTACTGTATTCCAACTGACAGAGGTGCATATATTTTTTAAAAATACATCTGTTTTCTTCATGCAATAAAACTGTTTAGCTGCATTCTCAGTATCTTTCATTATTTTCTGGAGCACATATTGGGCTATTTCTCATTGTGTGAACTTTAAATGTATTGAAATGGTGCATTACATATTTTCATGAACTGCTGGAGCTTTCATTATTGCAGATCATTGTGAAGAGTGTAGCAATGACCTCCCATTTTTAACTGATCATCCTTCAAAATCATTAATTTATTCTAAGATATCCTGTACACACACAGGATTTTGGGGGAGGGAGGGGAGGAATGTGGAATTTAAGGAGGAAGGCCACATTTGAGTTGCACTAGCTGTAAAGAAAAAGAAAGCTAAATCTATTGATCTCATAGATTTATTGTGGAGCACTGAAAAATCCTCATTCAATGTGGTGTGTGTGTGTATATATATATTCCTAGATATAAATATATAGATATATAAATCCTAATCTGTTCTTAATAAGATCCTGAGCCTTTTTTAGGGCCTGTGGCTCTCATATACTATTTGTTGCATCACTATGCACCCTGCTAGCTCAAAAAGATGCAGAGGTGTCCTCAGTGATGCTGTGCAACCCCTCTTTCCTGGCAGTAGCAGGAGAAAAAGACACATCTGCAGAGTCCCTCCCTAGCAGGTTACTCAGAAATACACCTGTTTCCCCACAGTTCCTTCCCAAGCAGCAGTGCCATGAACTACTGTCCAGCATAAGAAACCCCATCTCTCTTAAAGTCACAGAACTGCTTCTCTATGGATTGTGCTGCTAATTGACTACCAAGGAAAATCCAAAGGGCTGATCATCTGTTTTTTCAGGGAGGATCTATAGGATGGCACTTTGTATCCTATCCAAAAATTTTAAACCCTGTTTTAATATGTCATTATTTTATTTTTAATCTATATAATTTGAGTTATTCAAGCATTAAATTACACCTGTAATATATGTTTTTCTTATGTAATTGCTTTTAATCTTCAGATCCTCTATACTATGTGTTGGTTGGCTGAGTGTTCTACTTCTATACAAAACCTCCACCACTAGTATCTCCTAAGCAAATCACAGGTAAGATAAAGCAATATATCAGTTATGAAGCAGTTCACAGAATCACAGAGTGGGTCAGGCTGAAGGGATCACAGTGGGTCACCAGGTCCAGCCTCCCTGTCCAAGTGGGGTCATCCCAGAGCCCCCAGCACAGGATTGTGTCCAAACAGTTCTTGGATATCTCCACTGAGAGACTCCCCACCCTCTCTGGACAATCTGCTCCAGTGTTTGGTCATTAAACAGGAAATAAATTATTGCTAATGTTCAGATGGAACTTCTGTGCCTCAGTTTCTGTTTGTTCCTCCTGCCCCATTGCTGGAACCAGGGAGCAGACACTGACAGGGATCAGGGCCCCTCTCAGATATCTCATGATTGGACAGGCCCAGCTCCCTCAGCCTGTCCTCAGTGAGATGCTCCAGTCCCTCCAACATCTTTGTCACCCTCCACTGCATCAGCTCCAGGATTTCCACGTCTGTCCTGTCCCGAGGAGCCCAGAACTGGACCCAGCACTCCAGGTGATCCTCACAGGGCTGAGGAGCAGGATCCCCTCCCTGACCTGCTGGCAGTGCTCTTCCCAAGGCACCCTCATGAGTGGAGTTCCTGGTGCTGTTTATAACACAGAGCTTTTTTACTACATGCAAGCATTACATTTTGCATTTGAAATGTATGGGAGGAACACTTGCTATATAAAATAAAGTTGGAATTTGTTTAAGGGCAAAAGAGAATCTATCTTCCACCACGGCTCTTCCTCCGTATAACTATAATGACTCAGGTTTTATAACACCTTTCTGGAGAACATCAGGTATCTTCACTGCTATCAAACACCTACCAGGAGATTACAGTATTGCCAGAGCAATTGCTTTGCTTTTGTTCCTGAAACAGCCATTCTTTTGAAGCTGTTAACTTGATCACTGTGATAGAAGCCTTTGTCAGAGTCCTCAATTAACATCACTGACAGACATCTAAACCCTGGAACAAGTGTCCCTCTCAGAGACACAGCTTTTGGAAACAAGCTTAAAAATCAGTTGTAACCAAATACATTTCCTGATGAGGATGAAACCAAAGGATGTATCCACCATGAAAGCGTCAATCTGCATATCTGGCACACCTTCTAGATATATAGTAAAAATTGTTAATTTAAAAGAAAATGAAAGACAATTTAAAACTTCCATAAGGTACATAGATTGTAAACATTGTGACTCATTCAGATTCCCTGTTTAATATTTTAAACATATCTATCGTTATCACACACACAATTTATTCCTTGACTTCCTGCTGTATACAAATGACATTGTAAGTTTACTGTAACATTGTAAAACTCTGGGGAAATAACTGAAATATGCAAAAATTATATATTAACAGGGGTTTCTGCAGGGCTTTTAAAAAAGGAGAGTAATAAAATACTGAAGAATTACACCATTATTTTAGCAAGTGGAAGCAGAGATGAATTCAGCACACTTATATAATACAATAAGAGTATTTTAAAAAGAATAGCGCATTTAAAATTCTTTAAAGCACAAGGTGAAGGAATGCTTTTAACTTGGTGTAAGCATAAAGTACATTGAAATAATCTATTAGTAAAAGCACTAGCTTTTAAAGTCTTACTAGTGAGCCTTTAATAGCACAAAATTATTATCATTCCTTAACATTGTATTACACATTTTAACATCTTCCTAAACCTTTTAGGGAGGAAAAAAACCAAAAAAACAAAAAAATAAACATGTGGATCTATTCCACAGATTTTCTCTCAAGCCAAAGCCTAAAGGTAGAATGTTTCTGTTTTCTACAACAAAGCTTCAAAATCACATTTGTTACTGAAACAATGCAGCTCTTGAAAACAGGGATGAAATAGCTGCATCCGGGTTATGTGTGTGTTGCCCAAATTTATTCTAACCAATGTGTTTGAGTAGGAGTTGTACCCTCAGAAAAGTGCATAAATTCTTGAATGTAAGTGTTTTTACCTTGTCTGGCTTGTGAGCCTAAAGCCAACTATGGATTCCTTATTGAGGCCAACTGCTTCAATGTTGATCACATCATCCACTTCTGGCTCTGTGGCAATGAACACCAATGGAAACTTCCAAAGGCCTCCTGCAGTACACTGAATTATAAGAGTTGCCTCACTCCTTAAAATTTCAGATAACAACAGTCAATACATAGAAAAACATTATAAAACATGAACTGATTAATATAAAAAAAAATCTTTGAGCATATACAAGTAAACCGCAGTAAAATGAAAATACAAATTACTTTAAACTGGAAAACATCCCTAATTTTGCATGGCATAGTATTTATCAGGTAAACTTAACTGGAATGTAGATTAAATAGTGCTAGATATTTCCAGCAAATTACAAGAAAGAACATAATATGGAAGTAACATTCCTGGCACAGTCATGAGATTTTATTCTTCCTCTGCTTGCTCTTTTTTAAACTAAAACAACCCAAAAACACTAAACTATTTTACTCATTATTCTGTATTTACAGTGATGTTAGAGGAGAATTTTGTCCAGAACATATTAGCAGTTCATAGCAGGATCAAATAAATCTGACAAAGGTATATGTACTTAAGGAAGATGCCAGCCTCTGATGCCTTCAGAATAAGAGAGTTGGTGCTGTAGATTCTGAAGATAACAAAACTAATTAATTGCAGTCATTGAGTCCTCTGCAGGAAGCCTAAGTCTCAAGTACACAAAGATAAAAAAAATCCAAACCAAATTAAAACATAATAGAATAAAAATGAGAGAGTAGAAATGAAAAGGCTTTGTAAATTCACCTCCCTCTGACACAATGACACTGAATCAGGCGGGTGGATCATTCTTCCTAAAGGTTTGCTCTTTGTTTATTTCATTAATCTTCTGGACTACTGCAAATAAAGAGCAACCCCCTGCCTCCTAAAGATAACTCTTTTCATGCAACCCATGATACTCAGCAGTGACTGTTCCCTAATACTCCTTGTAAAGTTGGGACTCTGATTTACTTTGTGCCTGCAGGTCCCAAAAGCTTCATTTCAGCCTCCTCCTTACCCACATCAGACTGTATCCAAAGGAAGGGACAACTTCCCTATCTCCAACAGGATCTCCCTTCAACAGTTTCTTTTTAAAGAAGGGAGATGTTCTTTTGTAAATCAAAGCATGTACATAATTTGTCACATCACAATAATAAAAAAGGAGAATAATTTCCTGATCATTGATCATTGTTACTGGTGCAGTAGAAACTAATTTCAAATTCTACTATCCCACCCAGTCAAAGAATATGCTTGTCTAGTACACATGCTTGTCTAGGAAAAGATTTCCAAGACTGAGAGAACATATTGTTTGTATTTTTTTTTAAGAATTATGAGAACAAATAATTTTCATTGGAAGTCTTTCAATACTCCAATGTTTAGAAGTAAAACGATGCACACACAGACTATGGAAGTAATTCAAAAGAATTACTTAATCATCTCACAGGCACTAAAAAGAAACATTGTCAGTTTTAACACCAAAGATAGCATACTGAGAAGCAGCAAGGGAGAAAATCTAAACCAATAGATGTCAGAGGTGAAAACAAAATGAGGAGAAGAATGCAGGGGAATGATTATCTAAGAATGACCACACAGGATTTCATTACATGTTTTTTTGATATTAAGGACCTTACCTCATTGGTTTGCTAGGTGCAAACACTACATTAAAGATCAGTGTTACAATTCTGGATTCTGTATCCCATTCTTTTTCAACCAGCTCCATTCCAACCAAAGATTCAAGCTGATATCTAATTTCATCTGATTGATATTGCAATTCATACAGAAACTCCAGTGTTGCAGAGGAACCTAAATGATACAAAAGAAAAATATCAGCCTGTGTGCACTATAATTTCACACAGTTGGTTGGCTCAGAGTTACAATTTTTCCCTTTATTACTAAAAATGACAAATGAGTAAAACTAGCAATTATCTAAAACTTAAGTGATTTCCTTCTGACTGCATAAAAATCTTCCCATTTCATATGACAGGCTATATAGTTTCTAGCAAAATAGAAGCTGGAAAACTTACTTGGGATATGTGAATGGTAATAGCAATATTGCTCTGGCTGGTGCAATATTTCTAGTTCATCAACTAAATGAAAATCTCATAATACTCTTTTTGAGTAATGCCATTGGGACAATTGAAAAAAAAAACATCATTAAGGACATCAATGCCATTGATGGCTGCAAGCCCAATACACAGAATACAGAGAAATAGTGAAGATGTCACCAGCAGCCTCTTCTCTCATCCCCTGAAGCAGCTATGAAAAGGCCAAGTAGTAATGACATAAAAATAAACAGCTGAGCTTCTTGAATCAAATGTCTCCTCCAGCTGTAATAAAGGAAACTGAGATATTCAGTATACAATAGCAATTTGTGCACAGAAGGGAACATTTCCATGAGGAAAAGAATCTCAAGCTGTTAATCCATTAAAAAGTTTTACACATTTTCTGGATGAGAAATGTTTTAACACAACCACTAACTCCTACAGGAGATTTCATTGTACTATGACCACCTATCTCAGGGCACATTTTGAATTTGGACAGCTGGGTGTAAATGTACAGAACTGCTGTGTGTGCATCCCTGTACACTTATCCTGGCTGCATAGTGCCAGGCAGATGCAGAGTTAATTCCCAAGGCCTTCTGACTCAGAATTCTAAAATATAGATGACAGAGTTGTTTAGATAAAAAGTCCAAGTGACAATGTTGGAGAAAAGCTTACTTTGGTACTGCCAATCTGTAAAACCACCCAAATTTAAGTGAGTATGGAGATGCCTTCCCACACTTCTGATCCTTTGTCCTTCTCTGAAATGCACAATTTCCACTTCCCACCTCAGAAGCTCACAGGAGGTGTGACCTTTTGTTTCTTCATTTTTATAACACAAAGATTAAGAAATGTAGCCGCTTATACTGAACCATTTGTAACTCTTTAAAATAGACTCACATAGGTTCACAGACCTCTGTAGAATATAGACCAGATGGGAGTCACACAGATGTAAACAAAGAATCATGACCAGGGGTTATCAATCACAGACACACACTGAATATCAAAATACAGGATTTCCATGTATTGATCCATATATGCAGGGACTGTGGCACACTGGGTGACAAAATGTGGCAAAGGGGAGCACCTCCCTAAGGGACCCCCTTTACTTTCACACTCCCTCCCATTTCCAGTGAGACAGATGGAAATTAAAACTGTGATGGAAACATGCTCAGACTGCAAAAGTGCTTGTGCTCATTGCAGAGGCTTTTCCTTGGATGGATGCAGTAAAACAGAGATGCAAGTGAATTCACTTAGCTGCTCTTATTTGTAGTCATTTCATAAAGGAGAGAAGCACAATCACCAAATATAAACATGTAATTAAAGCCAAGGCATTCATAAATTTGCAGTTTCGTGCTTTGCATAAACTAAATTAATTATTTTCACTTGTGCTGAATGAAACACAGTGCACTCACAATGATTTTTTCTACTGGTTCTGATAATTTTCCAAGGCTGGGTCCACTGTGGCCCTGACACCTAACAAAGATTTCTTCCCCTCTTGATCTAATAGTCCCCAAACTGCTAACACAGAAACTAAAAAACCAGATGTTAACTACTCCTTTCTACCAGGTATCTGGCATCTAATCTTCACCTTCCAAATATTTTGATATATCTTCCTACATTGTCCCTTTCAGGTCTCATCTGACATTGTCCTTTTCCTGCTTCTCCATTGTCTTCCAAGAGTTTTCACACAGACACTGTAGGAACTCAGCAGGCAGTGGGGAATGAGCATTAAATATGCAGTTCTGCCTTTCCAGCAAAAGTAGAGGCAGGCAGAACACATTATTGTACAGCAGATAAAATAATTATATTACTGTTTTCAAGCACATATTCAAATAAACAGCAAAAAGTGAATTTCAAGAGTAAGAAAGGAAAAAAGAAGAAGGAAGTTTAGTGGTCAAGAATATCCTAACACTTAAGTAGACACCATGTGGGTAGTAAGACATGAGATCTCAACTGAAAATTATGGATCTGTTTCTCACTGTAAAATGTCACAACTATGGGACAATAGCAGCAGAATAAGCAAATTGCATAAAACCCCCCAAAGACCTGGCTGTAGTTAAATATGCCTTTCACCAGATTGCTTCATACAGATACAAAAGAGCTGTATGTGGAGCACTATAAATATAAGCAAAGATAATATAACTTAACTAAATACCAGAAATTAAAATCCCAAAAATTATTGGATAAAAAAGCTGATCTTCCGTTGATAATAAAATTATTGATCCTCATAGGAATTCAAAGAAATTCTCAATACTCAATACAGTTCTGCATATATATCTTTGCATCTCTTCTCTGCAAATTTTTCTCTTTCCATATCCAGCCAAAAACTTTCATCCATATCTTCAAGGCTCTACAAAATTCCACTCTTATCCACATCTTTTACCGTGCATCCCACTGCCTATTTCCTTAGCAACTAATTGGAATGCTTCTTTCTTAAATTTTCTCTTACATTCAACTTTTCTGTTTCCTAATTTTTCTCTTTCAATACACTTCTTTGAAAGAGGTATCCTACTTCTAACCCAAGTTTCTACTGTAAAGCAGCAAAAGGCAAAAAACAATGCCCTCACCTTTTTTTTTTTTTGTTTTGTTTTGATAATGAGTTTCTTCAAAACACTGCACAGTTTTGTGAATGAAAAAAGCTTGTGAATCCATTTTATGTATATGAAACATATGGTGTGCATCTAGTATTGCTTCTTGCAGCTTGTTTCCATATATTCTCTCTCCCTGAATCCCTTTTTCACTAATTATCTGTTTATTCTCCCTCCATACATCCCTTTTAACGCTTTCTTTATTCTCATATTACTTGCATAATAGAGTTGAAACAAAAACCTCAGAAAAATCAAAAGGATTCTCTTCAGCCCAAAGGATCTCTCACATTATTTGCCTTTGATCTGGCATTCTACTCAGATTTGTATGCTACCCTCTAAATTCATGCTATAAAGGAAACAATTAAAATTTATTTCTTCATAACCATTATAATCCTTTTTCAACAAGTTCCCGCTTTTATTCAGCCGTGTCTTCACTTAGCCAGAAACTCTGGCAGATAAAGATCACATCTGTACCTTGGCATAGAAACATCAAAGCAGCTTCTTCAGAAACATATCTCATGATTTAGTCCTAATTCACACAGACATTATTTTTTCCATGGCATCTAAAGTCATTTGCCTCACTTTTAATGTTGCTCCCAGAAATCAGTAACAACTCAAGTTGACTTTTAACCTGACCATTCTATTTGAACTGGGACACAACAGAGGCTAAATTGGAAACCCACATCACCATTTTTTCAATGGTTCTTGACAGTTTTACACTATTCTATGGTCTATTACCAAAACATGCACATTTTATCTTCTGGCTTTTTTAATGTAGAAAACTGAGCCTCAGAGAGTGGAACACAGCCCCTGACCACCAGGGTCACATTCATTTGCTTCCTTTTCCTTACCCAACAGACTGCATTTAGTTACACATAAGACAGAACATCTATCACACAGGGTAGCGTAAAATCTCTACTATAAGACATTTCATCTCATGGGAGGTATCAACTTGTGTTATTTTTTGGATACAAATCAGGTTTCACAATTCATAAAATTTTTGTGTAGTAAATTTCTGAAGTTTCATTTTGTCTTCCTCAGCAGGCTTGAAGAAAGAGTGATGGTTCAAGGTTATCACTTCATTCAAAGTTCTGTGGTGATTTTGTGTAACTTCTATTTACTTGTCTTATAGTTTTAATATCTTCCTGTATTTCCAAAGCTTCAGATCAAATTGTTAAACTGTCAAAACAACAGGCCTGATGCAGTAATTTATAAAACATAAAGTTTTATACATTCTACAAAACAACAGGGGAAGTTTGTTGGGGAATTTTTGTATCAGGTTCTCTTTGAAATGTGTAGTGTGGGAGAGATGAAGGAGATCTAGAGATAATACCTTCATTTTCTGTAAGAACAACAAAACTTGAGCAACATAACTTCAGATACAGAAGACATGGATAAAGAAATTTATCACAGAAATGACAATAGGATGTAATAACCTGGAAATGGGAGAGCATTTGGGATAGGCTTGTTGCATGCATGTAGTTTTTTACTACAGTGACTGTCTGATAAATTTTCTGAGGCAAATTTAGGTGCATAAATCCTCTGCTTTTCTATAATGGCATTCAAACACTGCTGAGAGACAAAGGGCCACTGTCCCAGAAAAACTGAAGAAGTTTGCATCTTAAGGGGTTTGACCAGCAATGCTTTGTTGGTGTCCCATAAATAATGAGCAAATAATTCAGAAAAAAGAGGAAATTAATGCAGACAGGTCATTGTTAGGTATTATGATATTCCAGAAGAACAATCAAGGTTGTATAGAGCTGTGTTGGCCACGGCTCTGATTTACAGAAGCTTCCCCAAAATATCTTTACAAAACAAGGGTGCAGTGGTTCTGTTTCTATTGGAAGCAATACCTCCTTATCACCCAACCAAAGAGATTACAGGAAATTCTGTGTACAAGAAAGGGGAGAAACAGCAATCACAAACATAGAGCAATTAAAGTCATTAATACACTCCTCCAGCTAATTATATTGCCTAGGTTTTTCTTATCCACTCGCTCAAATAATTTTAAGGGAAATCTATTTGTGTGTTCTTGTTTCAGACATTATTTGAGTCAGTCAATCAGTTCTTTTGGACCTCTCATGTTTCCTGGTTCTATATCATACTGAAGAGTAGCACCTGGAAGAATTTAATTATTTCTGGTATTGTATTATTTATTGTTTTTGAAATTTTATGAAGCTGAAAAAATAACTTCAGATTAGTTTATAATAGATCTGGTTCCCTTTAAGTGCTGAATATTTAAAGTGAGCATGATTTTGCATAAGTATCAGAAAGTCATTCTAATTAACATAATGATGATTCTCATTCCTAAGGCTTACAGATTTTAACATTTTATAAAATGGCAAGGAAACAGAATTGAGTGATGACTGTAAACAGAAATAAAAGCAGTTCCCAACTGCCTGCTCACAATTCACAAGTTCTTTTTTTTTTTTTTTTTTGCCAGAATTTGCTGTTACTGTCCTAATTATATTAAGAAATGGCAGTAGGAGAGTTTATTTATGGGATAAAAATTTTGCTGTATTTTTTCTCTTTTTTAATGGACCCAGTGATATCCTTGTATATCAACAAGAACTATTTGACCTTCTTCATTAAAATGCCTGGCATCATTTTAGCTCAATAATGGAAATAAACAATACATCAAATCTCTCCCATGCTTCACTCATAAATAAAGAAACAAACAAGCAGATGTAAACAAAAATTACGTAGATGACAAAATAATCCATTTAAGACTTTCAGTTCTCCTGTGATGCTTTATACTTTGACTTCTACTAGTTCTCTTCCATCAGGAGTTGTCACCTCCTAACAAAAAAGCAATAATCCATAACAAAGTGTCTCAATTGTTGGTTCACCCTCTTGTCAACAACTTCATTTTGCCATTGATCACTGCTTTCATCACCTCTTAATCCAAAACAAACACTTTGTTATCCTTTCTTTTATTGCATAGGAAGAAAATCTAATTTATACAGCTATAATTTTCTCATCCTCAAGGATAATTTCAAAAATAATACCACAGTGATTGTGACAATACAGAAATGGCTTAAGTAGGATACAGGGCCATATTCATCATTATTACCCTCCTCATACTGCTTCCAATATTAATCTGCTACACTTTATCAGCAATCATATTAACATCTCTGGATGCGTGAACAAGTCTATTTGTCTCCAAAGATTTCTTTGGTCATACCTAATTTTATTGACCTTATATCTTAAAGGCGAGCCTCCTGATCCAGATCCAACACATTAAATGGGAATTTAGTGTAATCCATAGCACTGGCTAACACAAAATCCTGCTGGGGATGGAAAATACCTTTTTAATGTGTGTTTGAATATGTTTTTATTCTTTGCTGGTTTCAAAGAGCTGCTTTAATGAAATGAAAGAAAACAGAGGCTTTTGAATATTCTGATGAGTTTCAGGAATATTAGGTAGTTGCTATAAAGTTTTTATTAACAGTGAAACAAAGGGTACAGATACACTTTGTATAATGATGCCAATGTACATGATGGATTAGCACATCTGGAAAATGTTATTTCCCTCTCAGGTGCGGTTGAACTCTCCATCTGTTTAGTCTGAGTTCAGAATGGCTCTAAACCTTGGTCACAACATAAACCAGCCTCATACCTGTGCTACCCTACAGAACATGGGCAGCACTGTTCCCCTCAAGGCAACTGTCATGAAACCTTCCCAGAAATAAGAATTCAGAGCAAGGAGCTAAGACCAGCTGCTGGGCTGTGAGGAGAGCAATGAATTAATAAAGATGAGAGAAGTTAATGAGAAACACTCAGCCCTCATGGCTGGCTTATGAGATAAACTGAAGCAATTGAAAGGGAAAGGTTACAAAGGACCACTACAAACACACAATGTTGTGAATGTTAAATGTCAGTCAAACTTCCATAACTGATTCGTGAATGTTTGATTT
The DNA here is from genome assembly GCF_027887145.1 of Ammospiza caudacuta. NCBI lineage: Eukaryota > Metazoa > Chordata > Aves > Passeriformes > Passerellidae > Ammospiza > Ammospiza caudacuta. The sequence continues at coordinate 112,121,922 of NC_080594.1, forward strand.
TCTTTTTTTCAGAAGACTGTGGAAAATTAAATGTGTTTGTATTCCCCACTGAATACTTAACCTAAAAAATAGCAAACTTCACTTGTTTGGATGAATCTCAGCTCTTAAATTTCCTTTCCTTTAGTGAAAAAGACATCTTTAGAGCCATATGTAAGAAAACAGCTGAAAAATACATTTAGGGTGAAAATATGCATGTAATATCACTGAAAATTATTTTTTAAAAGGGCCATGCCCTATTTTCTACTTTATATGTCTAAAATATTAAACTTTCATTATTTGAACTCTGGAACTTTGCTGACTTCTGAACAAGAAACTATGTCATTGAAGCTAGACAACTTTTAGATTGCACCCTCTTTCTTAAGAAATTGTAGTAGGTTTCTGTGTCAAGCGCACTCCTCCGTATTGGATGAAATTGAATTTTTTATGTAGAAGACGTGTTTGAAGATTTTTCACTTTAAAAGAATTTATACTTGTCCAAATAATTTAAATATTGAAGCACAGTATTAGCTGTTTAAATCTGATCTGCCAGTAATTATCATCATTTATCCTTGGGTGTAAAAACTGCTTACTACTCTTCACACAGGCACTCTGATGAATCACTCTTTCAGAAGAGAAAAAAATGAAGAACAGTGTGCCAGACTGTTATCTTAAAGGTTTAAGCTTTTATTTATGTTATTACTGGTAGACTGCAGAAAAGCTCAGATAGTACCATTTAATTTGCTTCCCAACAGGCCTCAAATTCATCTATCAGTAATGGCATTAAAATGTCATTGAAAAGGATGAAAAGCACTGTGTTAAAAATGATTTTACTACCTAGGGTGCAAAGCATTTCATTACCAGACTTCTTACTTAAAAAGATGCAACGCCCCAAATCAATGTCTTGTACACCATGTGCAGCAGCCAGTGTGAATAAATTATTCCTATGAATAAAACAAGAACTAGACATCATGAATCTGCAAGACTTTCAAAATGCTGCCTCAGCTTGCACACTTCATGTTTTTCTTGTCAATTCACAGGCCAACATTTTGGAGGGAAATAGGCCAGGTGTGTTTAAGGCAGCCCACTCATATGTGACCAGCCAATAATGAGCTAAATCTGTTACTCTATGATAAAAATAAATTTTAAAAAAGTGCCTTTTTATCTTGATGGACAGCTGTCCTGAAAAGGCTGAATAAATTTTTATAATAGCATTTATAGTTCTCCAAAGATGAAAGAATGTACACTGACAACTTCACATATTTTTGCTTTACTGGATTTATCACTATCATTGTGTAATATGGGTATGTAAGATGATAATATGCCCAAGAAATAAGTTATCTTTGACACTGCAATATGAGTAAATATAAAATTTAGAAAAGTAATTATGAATATCAGCCAATCAGTAAGCATATGCTCTGCAAGCTCTCTTAAACAGTTCAACTTCAGATCTCCTATTTTAAAAGCTTTCAGAAATAAAATCTATTTGAAGACAGTAATTGTTGATGGGAGATTACATTGATCAATGTGCATGTTTGCATGAAAATTGGCCTCCTAGGAAGGATGTAATGCATCTTGATTTACCTTTTACAGCTATTCACTTTTTCTGTTATTTGGCAGGACATGTTCTGTAACATGGTATTCCTGCACAGCCTCTGCTGGAACAGACTGTAAATGGCAGAAAAGGGACACAAAAGCCAAGTTTGCCTGCCCTTCCAACTGATTACCTGATAGACTGCAATTACAGTAACATCTGTAAACTCATCTTTTACCACTTTGAGCAAAGTCAGAGGGCAGGTGAAATCCCTTCCCTCATCTACAGCTAAGTTAAACACACATTAGTCTGTTTCATGTTAAGTGTCGTAATTTTTAAATAACATTTTCCTTATAAAGAATGATGGCTTTGAACCCAAAATGGAATGTTAAGCTTCCAAGCTGCACAATTTTATAATTTTTTGTGACTATGACTGATAACAGAAATACTGCTGATACAGCAGTAGGAAGTATTCTTTCCTTACTACTTATTTGTTGTGCTATTCTGTTTCAAGGAGAGGTATATTTTGAACAGCTGCAGTATCTGAATAAATTGATTTTCACTGTGTTCTCAGCAGATTAACAGTAAGTGGAAGCTATCTTTTTACAAAGCTTTATCACTTCTTTCAAAAAGTCCTCCTTCTTCAATCCATTCTGATACCAATATTGACCTGCTGATGGGAATGCATCTTATAAACCTGCAGATAAATGTCTCCTGGCAATGCTTACACAGATGTATTTTTTCTAACTGAAGACTGTACAGGCTCTCTTTTAAAGGAAAGATTGTCTGTATGCAAGCCTCACATCCAGGACAAATTTAAAAAAATGGAGAGTTCAGGTTTATAAGTGCCCATAGCTGTAGACAAAAAGTTAAACAAATGATAGATATATGAACAGGGACCATTTGCCTAAACTTCACTCACTGTCATAGCAGAGCTGCACATCTGGTGAAGCAGTTATTTGAAAATCTTCCTAAAATAGCATAACATCAAAACTATTCTCACCATCAGTGACTTCTGGGGTGCTGGACACCTCTTCTGTGTCCACCGAGGCAGAGTTCCCTGCATCAGGCAGGTCAGGGGCACCAGGCATGACCCCAATCAGCAGCAGCTCCACCCTCTGCTCCAGCCTCTGCCTGGCCTGGCAGCGGATCACAACTACACAAAAGCAAAAACATCTTATTTGCAAAGAGCTGGCACCTGGATTTTAACAGAGAAATGAAACATAGAAGCTAAATGTGCTCAGAGAATGACAGAATTGCAGTAAGGAACAAGACGACTAAAAGCTTTTGCCAACCTCCACTTTCTATGGTTCTGTTGTGGTGAAGTAGCAGAAAATATTGCTAAGCAAACAAAAATGTGTTCAGTTAGTTCCCAACAGCACTTGATAATTTCTCTCTTATCTTTAATCATTAAATTTATCTTCATTTTACTTCAACTGCTAATAGGAATTATGGCATAGTTTGAAATATGCTACTAAGAAAGGAAGACTGAAACAAAACCAAAAAAAAAAAAAAGTTTTTATGATTACATGAAAGAATATTAAGTTACTCTTTGCTTTCTTAATTTAAGGATACTGTTATTAAAACTTCAACTTTAATAGAAGCATTCCAGAATAAAAAAGCATTCTCTCATGAGCTTCTGTTGGAAGTATTATAGAACTTCTTTCAGTTCAGTAAGTGATTTTAATTTACTACTTCCAAAGTATGTCTTTTTCATGACAAAGTTTTTAGGTTTTATCTTTTACACTAGTTTCTATAAAGCCTATTTCAACAGGGGGTTTTTTCCTTGTTTGGTTTTTTTTTTTTTTTTTTTTTTTTTTTGTTATTTTTTAGCTGTTTCTTATTTAATAACACAGAAAAAGAAGAAAATTATATAAAAGCACTGACAAAAAATGTTTTCCCAAAGATCTAGCACTTCCTAGAGTTCTGGGAATCAACATGAAAAAGAACAGCTGACCACATACTTCTTTTTAGTTTCAAGATCTGTAAGTCATTTTCATCAGAGTTTGACCCAATGTTTCTTCAAAAATTCACTCTGAAGTTAATATAAGGAATTATGATCTTAACTCTGAAGTTAAGATAAGGAACCATATTGTGGTGAATCAATATGCAGTGTTTAAAAAAAGAAGAAGGAAACTCCTTTTCTATATCATTTTTATTTAGCTTCAACTTTCAGTTCTGACACTTTATTTACTCTGCAAAATAGATAACTACATAAGTTCAGGTAATTTCCTTTCTCTCTTGGTCTTTCCCTGTTTAACAGAGTGTAAGTAATTTCTAGAGATCTCTTAGAATTTCCATGAAGGAGAGTTACTGAAATAGGTTAAACACAGATCTTTTTGTTTAAATGTATGACCTTATATAAATATAGTTTTAAATCTATATTTAAAAATAGATTACATTCTCTGTATTCCACTAGTTTACCAAATGTTTCAGATTACTGTGTGCACATTGTGTCATTTTCCGTTCTACAGTTCATCTTACTACAAAAATTGATTTTACATTTTCTTTTTTCCAAAATGGCTGAATAATATTTATGAATAAAATTCATAGATATCTAGGATTTGACTCAACAAATCCCTGAGCAAGCTGCCCTTGAGCAGGTGCTTGGATTAGAGGACCCCCAGTGGTCCCCTCCAATTAAAATTGCTGTATGCTTCTTTGACTCTACACTCCACAAGAATTAAAAGAATATTCTGGATGACCCTCCATTTGTAATCAATTCTATCAGATGGCCAGGGTATCATCTACTTAACATGTACTACATGGGTTGTGACCACTGATCATTTTAATTGGTCTCATGAGATAGAAAGCCAAGTGACTTCTAGAAATTTAATATATTAAGATGCAAATAAGAATGACCCAAAGATGAACTCCTTAATACACCAGCAAAGCAGCTTGGGTTTTTGACACAGAAACTTGTAGCCTCCAGGCAATTCTAATAAATGTCTGCATTTAGAGAGATGACAATACTCTTGATCATTATCTTTTTTTTTTTTTTTTAAAGTAGATTTCTTGTTATTATCTGCTTTGGATTTATATCTTACAATGCAAGTTTTCTAAATGCCCAATTATAACTGAAAACCACAGGTTTCAGAATCAAGGTAGGAATGGAAAATTACATAAACACACTTAAAGACACCTATTTCTGTTTTCTGGGACATTCTTGAAAGACCTAAATTTTCCTTGGGAAAAAATATTAGCCCAACATAACATCCTCATGGCCAAAGAACTATATGTACTCAAAATTAATGCAATGCATTTTTATGTATTACAAACATTTATTGAACATAAACAAATGGATAACAGGTATAAATATGCTACAATTTAGTTTTGCTGTTTTAAAAAAGCATTTAGGAATTTGAAATTACTTAAGGGTTGATAGCATGTTGTGACAGTGGTCACAAGGGTTCTTGGATGAGGGAAGAGACGGGAATGTTGACTCCATGTTCAGAAGGCTTGATTTATTATTTTATTTTATATATATATATATATATATATATATATTACATTATAACTATACTAAAAAGAATAGAAGGAAAGGTTTCCTCAGGAGGCTAGCTAAGAATAGAATAGAAAAGAATGATAACAAAGGCAGCTGGCTTGGACAGAGAGTGAGAGCCTGCCACAGAGCTCTGCTGTGACTTGTCACTAAATCCAAACATCCGCAGGACACCAATCACAAATCCACCTGATGCACTCCACAGCAGCAGATAACCATTGTTTACATTTTGTTTCTGAGGCCTCAGCTCCTCAGAAGGGAAAAAATCCTAAGAAAGGATTTTTAGGGAAAAGATGTCTGCGACAGTATGTGAGCTTCGGATCACACACAGAAGTGAGGTCACTTAAGCCATTCATTAAAATGCTAAACATTTTAATTCATAACTTATACAGAAAGCATTGGGTCCTGCACTTGGGGCACAACAACTCCAGGCAATGTCCCAGGCTTGGGCAAGAATGGCTGGAAAGCTGCCTAGGGGAGGATTTGGGGATGTTGATGAAAAATAGGCTGAACATGAGCTCAGATGTGCCCAGGTAGCCAAGAAGGCCAATGGAGCCTGGCCTGGATAAGGAACAGGAACAGGAACATGGCCTGGATCAGGAACAGGAACCTGACCAGCAGAACCAGGACAGGGATTGTCCTTGAGAGCTGTGTCCAGTTCTGGGCCCCTCAGTTCAGGAGGGACATTGAGGGGCTGGAGAGAGCCCAGACAAGGACAGTGGAGCTGGGGAAGGGTCTCGAGATTAAGAAGAGTGACTGAGGCAGCTGGGGTGTCTAACCTGGAGAAAAGAAGGTTCAGGAGAGACCACCTTCATCTCCAGACCAACCTGGAAGGAGGGTGTAGCCACGTGGGAGATAATCTCTTCTCCCAAGTACAAGTGACAGACAAGAGGAAATGGCCTCAAGTTGTGCCAAGGGAGGTTTAGATTGGATATTGGGAAAAAATTCTTCATGGAAAGGGTGGCCAGGTGATGGAACAAGGTGCCCAGAGAACTGGGGGATCATCACACCTAAAAATACTCAGAAACCAGAGATGTGGTAGTTAGGGACACGATTTAGTGGTTACACAGAGTTAATGGTTGGACTCAATGATCTTAGAGGTCTTTTTCAACCTTAATGATTCTGTGATTTCAGTGAAAGCATCAGCCCAATAAAAGGGAGATTTATCTTGAGGAATGCCACTGAATTACACAACAGCTTTAAATAACACAACAAACACTCACATTAATATACATGGTTCTAATGCTAATGAGACTCATTAAAGCCATCATTTTGGGCAACAGTTGATTACATGATCATATTCTGTTTCATTCCTTAAGGTATTAAAGTACAAATTAATGAGATGAAAGCTCTAATTAATACCACATCATTGGCATTTGTCTACAAGTAAAGAGTTCTTAAGCAATATAAATTAATGGCAGTACAAATATCTATGTTTTTTCAGAAATTGTCCCTGTATCTTAATACATTTAATGTAGAAAGGTATTATATTCACTCCACAAAAAGTGAGCTGAAAGGACAAGCTGGTATAGAATTAGTCCCACATTTACATATTGAGCTGTTGTTTCAGGGTTATAGATTTAAAAAGCTGTTCACAACTTCCTGTTTCATAGCTCTGGAATTATATCACACCTTAAAAATACAGATGGTCAAATATATAAGCATTTACTATCCCCAAAATAAGCAGGACACCTCCAAGAATATTCACTCATCTTTTAATGCTAGTTCACTTCTAAAGAGCAAGGGGAAAACATTGCTGTTCACACTACTTTATATTCTGTTTTTGATGAAGAGATGAAACTCAAGGCTGAGAGAAGCAGTGAACATCTCCTCCAATATTTTGCACCCAGTAGAGTCTCCAGAAGGGTGTTCTGGATATGCAAGAAGTTCTACCTTTGAGTCAGCCATGTGCTCAGCTCACCTTCAGTTCTCTAACTCAGGATTAATTGGGATACTGAAGGGCACAGCCCATAAGATTTTAAACTGCCCTCAATTCCTTTTATCTACTATAAGAACAAAGTAATGATCTAGATTTGCTTTGGAAATGGGAAAATATTTTATTTTTAATATGTTATGTTAACTTTTTCTAAGAGCTAGCTAAGTACTACTGCAAATTCCTGTGATCAAGCATGTGGGAATATAACTATTTGATTTTCTTAAATATTATTAAATATATTGTTCAAGCTTTTTTCAAGCATTACCTACCTGATTTCTGCTGTGGTGCTTCAGGTGTTCCATTAATGGGATAGATCCAGAGTATTCCCTGAGTTTCCCCATTCTCTGCTACAATAACATTTCTAGAAAAATACAAGTATCAATTAGACTGCTGAAAATTCTGTTTCCAAAGTAAGCTAGACTTAAGAGTTGTTGGAAAGGTTAGACTCTATCCTGCTGTATGCTGTAATGTTAACCACATCAGAGAAAAATATGAAATAAAATCCAGCTTAATATATCAGCTGTAAATTATATCAGACATAACTTAGATCCACTTAGTATATTCAAACATTATAGATCTGCAAACATTTGGCTTGATCTGCATTTTGTCAGGTTATGTTTACATGAGATAAGATTTTTGCAGTTTATGAATGACATAAAAATATCAGGATGCAAATCATTACTATCCCAAATATATTGAAAAAACAGAGTTACTAAGAGTTTTCATTTGCTCAATATCCATAACTGCACCAGCAGCCAGTACTTTACATTTTCTTTATTTAAAGCAAGAATAGATAGGTATTAAAACAGACAGATATCTCCCCCTGAATCTGCAAACTTTGCAGAGTACATTAAAAGCTTTTGATGGATACCCACTGCCCTCAAAATCAGACACTGGACTGCCCTTGGGAGCTACACATGAATAGTCAATGGGATAAATGCTGATAGGATTGAGCATCTCAACCACTTTTTCCTTTCCTTTTAGAATAAATTACCTGTTTAAGTCTCTGTTTGATTCACCAGTAACCTCATAAGGCCAGTTCTCACCATTTCCCCTCATTACATGAATTACCACCACCGCTTTATAAATTTTCATTTCAGCTGGCATGAATAACACAGGGATTTCCAGTTTTTCTTTTGGAGCTAATCGGATTCCTGCAAGATGAAACAGATTGTTGTGGTATTTTGGAAGTTTTCAAAATATTTTCTATAATTTTACTCATATCTTTCCCTTTTTCTTTTTTAATCACTGTTTAACCTTTTATCATACTTTATGTCTGTCCCTGTAAAAAATTCCATTTTAACCTGCCTTTGCTACAAAAAAAAAAAAAACAAAACCAAAACAAAACCACAATTAAGTGAATGTCCCACATTTAATATTCACTGTATTCAGTATTCAGATCATGTGTAACATATGCATGTCAATCCCATGATTTTGTGGGCCCTAAGTCATGTTTTTTTCAGGTGTGAGTTACATCTGTAACACTGCATTAAAAAGATTAATCCAAAAACAAATGCTCACATTCAAGACAACTATAATATATTTAAAAGAACCTTCATTACTGTTATTATACAAACCATGCTTTTTCCAAATGATATTTTATCTGATTGATTTTGCTGCTTAGAAAAACCCAAACAAAACAAACTAAACTTATGTTGTCTGTAATGAAGGTAGCCTGATATTTTCAATCTTTAAGGGCCTTTTTCCAGTGACTTGTCAGTCTGCCAAGTTTCAGAACACTTCAGCTATTTCAGAAATAATCGAAAGATTACACAGAGTAGAACAAGTAAATGAGTCTTTTAACTACAAAGCTCTTTGTTTGAAAAGTATTCCTGGAATTTGCAGGAAATGACACCACAGGGTTAGGGTTTCAGCTTTAATTCTATCTGCAGAAAATCGTCTTAGTTATGAGTGGCTGCTTCTACATTAGGCTTTGAATGAGTTTTTGTGATAATATTTCACACTTTCTACAATGAACAGAAGCTGATGCAGGTCTGTGGGTACCACTCCCTGGACATGCAGCATCCTCCTGGGGATCGCTTCTTTGATCACCACAGGTGGCTTCATGCTCAAAAAATGCCAGCAGGGAAACTTCACCTGGCGCTCCAAAAGGTCACCTTCCTCCAGCCAAAACTCCTCGAGGGTGAAGACCTCAGGGCTCAGAGTTGTAGAAGAGTGGGTGGTAGGGAAATCGTAATGCAGTCTTGGGAAAAAAAGGTGGATGCACAGAAGTTTGGGAATGAAGGAGGAAGTGCTGGGAGACTAAGTAAAATGATGTCAGACAGGAATACAGGAATGGCCAGAAAGACAAAAAAAAAATCAAGTCACATCAGGGAAAGAGAGAAGGGTTTGAAAAACAGCTCTCCAAAACACAGGACATGAGTCTGGACTCCTCATTTGCATTAACTCCCTACCAGCATTTAATGATAAAGTCTATTGGTGATAAGCTTTTTGCTAGAAACACTCTTAAACTAAAATAAATTAACCAAATTAAGATGGGAAAATCACTTTTAAATTAGGAAAGTTTTGAATATTTAAAACCACACAACTCTGCAGGTTTTCTACCTCTCCCAGTTAAAAAGACCTCAGGACATCAAATACAGACCACTGCCTCACTTTATTATGAATGGGAAAAGCCATAGGAAGTTCTTACCAAAACATATCTGAATTTCTGTATGTAAGAGTTTTATCATATACTAATTATGAAAATTAACCAGCTGCTTTGCACTTGTGATTGCTTAATTCTTGTGTATTTGTAGGAGTTCATCATGGCAAGAGCAATTTGCCTTGGAAATCATTACTTGAAAAGTTTTGTATCATGAAAGAGCTTGAAAATATCCTAATTAAAAATCCATTAAAATGTTAATATCTAAATGAAAAAAAACTATATATTTTTTCCAATTTTGATAAAAATTAAAGATTTTTCTTTGGATCTTTGAAGCATTATCTATCAAGCCCATACCCAAATTTAAAAGACATACTACATATACATGTATTGTTGGCAACTACATGGTCAAAGTTAAAATCTTTTAAAATTAGCACCTCATTTTTAATCCAATATCTGAAATAAATAAGCTGATATCAGGCATAGTTACAACACTCCTGAAGACATCTGAACTGGGATCCCCCCCTCTGGATCACAAACCCATCGCAGCACTGATGCACTGTTCTCCCTCAGTGAGAGAAGAGCCGGCTCTCTGCTGCGATTTGCCCACTTTGGGCTCACTCTGGTCCAGTTAAGACAAAGGCAAGTGATACCTTTGAAACAGAAGAGTACACTTCAGGATATATTTGCAATTAGATTGCCTTGAATCCACACATACATGGATACCAAAATAATGTAAACACTTTGTAACACATTACAATGCATCCTTAAGGTTCACTTGCAAAGCTTTTAACAGATGGCAAATAGAACAGACTGTAAACTCATAACCAGTTATACACATCATATTACATATTTTGAATTGTAGCTTAATGATGCCTGTTACAGGACAGAGCCCCTTGGTTTTTTTTTTTAATAGATTTTAATGCAGAATCCATATGATAGCATTCTGGGTCATTCTGGCAGAAAATTGGTTATTAAAGATCATGAAAAGACAAATTTTATAATATTGCTATTGAAACAGATTGGATTCACATTTTTAATACAAAAATCTTCTTATTAGAAGATGCTAATAATAAAGGCAATTTTTACATCACCAGGCTTGCCTGCAGCTGTCAACTAACCAACTGATCATTAACTGCTAATACAGATTTGCTTCATTATGATCTTGGCCCGTTAATAAGATAGCTAAAGTAGCCATAATGGCTATTTTAGCAAATATAGCAAATATAATTTGCTTTTATTTCTTCTTTCCCATTTAGAGAATGCAGGCTAGCACACAAAAAATAGCTCTGTGTACAACTTTAATAAAATCAGTTTTACCTGCTCCTACTTGGCCGGGGACCTCAAGTACTCTGCCAAAAACTGATACCAATGGCTGATCCCTTGCCTTCACGTAATTATTTTACTGCAGTGAATATCCACAAATTCTGTGTAAGAAATCCACAGCAAGTCCCTTTTCTGAACACAGGTACATCACATTTGATAAAAAGCTTTGGGCCAGATTTTGATAATACCTCACTCTTCTTTCACTGTCCTACAGCCCATTAGGAAACAGTTAAATTTAGCAGAGTAAACTCACTGACCCATTAAAGACTGAAGGCATCTGACTCAAACCAAGGGCTGCAATTTGAGTCAACTGCCTTAAAAAGGAGTGTGTGGAGCTCTGCATGATCCCTCATTTCATTTTTAGGTAACCTTTTCTTAAGCCTTGCCTCTAGCCTCCCCAGAGGCTGCTGGAGAGCACTGATTCTGTAAAAGATTCCTCAGGAACTGAGCCTAGAATTCAGAACTGGATTAGATAATAAATCAAAATTAGTATATTTCAAATTCATGGCTACAATTCTTTGGGACACTGAGCTGTCATTGAGTTCTGTGTAACTTTTGTGTCAGCCCTAGGAAACTCAGCACTGCAAGAGCTAAAATTCAAGCAGCAGTGGATGCCAATAGCTGGGATGTTATTTGGAAGGAATACAGATGGGTAAAAATGCATTTTTTGCCTCTACAGTAGATTAGGAAAAAATGTTAAGAGCAAGCATACCAGGCAGCATCATGGTAATAAAACAGTGATGGCAAGGAACAAAATATTCTGCAATGAGTCATCCTCCCATTTAACTTTAACCTAAAGCCATGTATTTTTCATATTAGTAAGGTGCTTTGCAGGCAGATTTTCTAGATGTTGAAGTGCATCTCCCTGATTCACTCCTCCTAATTCTGTAGCATCTGAGTGCCTCCCATTGATTTTACCCAGAAGAAGAGCACTCAGTTCAGCCTTCTTTAATTGAAAGAGAGAGATGAGACAGAGCTCAGAATATCTTGTTGAAGTCTCATGGAAAATCATTTAGGAGGGGGTACTTTTATTTGTTTGTTTTCTTGATAGTTTCTCCATTAAAATTACTATAGCAGCATTTTGATTAAACCCACAGACAGCTTTGCTAAAATTAGCACTGGCTATGTAAATGTCAACTCACTATAATTAGGTCTGTTCTCTCCTATTATCCTCAGAATCTGGAAAGGGCAACCTCCAAAATATTCATATACAGCAGCTGCTGCTGGGGAATTATTGCTAATTTCCTCTCAAGGAGCTCATCCAGAAAAGAATTGATATCAGATAGCAAAGAGTGAGCTATTGCCAGCATACTAGTATCCAAAATGCATTGAAAAAGTCAGGCCTAGGTATTAATTTCTTTTCATCTGCTGGAAGAGATAAAATCCTGGTTCAAATATGAAAACTAAGATCTTTTATAGCACCTCTCCCAGAAGAGTTTCATTGCTAAATCCCAAAAGTCTAATAAAGAACAGACAACATTTCTACTTTGACTCTTATTAAGGGTGGTTCCATTTTTGTTTGCATCTTCTTTTTTTTTAGTGCTTCCAATGAGGCTGCTTGAATTTTTTATTCCCTTTCATTAAAACACAATCACAATCCCCTGTTATGGATTCTAATTATAAAACTGTGAGAGTAGCAGCCTGTTAGTTTTGCTACATCAGTATTATAATTATTCAGTCTCAATGAGTAAATATAAATAAAATTTTCTGAATTGACAGTCATCATACAAGAGCCAACAGCCTCCATCTGTGTAGATATTCAAAATTTGACTGGACATGGTCCTGGACCACCTGATGGAGATGACCCTGCCTGAGCCACAGAGGGTTTGGATGAACAAGAGGATCTCAAGAGGTTCTTTACCACCTAAGCAGTTCTGTGCTTCTGGAATTCTGAGGTCATGACAGATCAACAGGCTTTGTCTTGTTTCTGTTTTTAAGAATTCACATAAAATGCATCCTTGTTTGCAAAACCAGACACAGATACTTTTCTCAGTGAATTGCAGGTGATATGAAAAACAGTGCACCCTACAAAGGGAAAGCAAAAAGGCAAGAACGAGAGATCACCCTTACATAACAATTAGATTTGGGTGCAACTAAAGGCAAAGAAGCAGGATACTTCTAATTGCATCTTCTCTGGGTCAAATAAAATAGAACACAAAGCATTTCAAGGTATTTCAAGTCCCATACAAACAGGCAAGTAAAATATCTAATAAAATAACCATGTAAAATGCCAAAATTTAAATTTGCTGCATCCCACGTTTTAACATTTACATCATCATTTTCCTTCCTTCCTTAAAGTTCAGTCGTTTTAACATTTACATCATCATTTTCCTTCCTTCCTTCCTTCCTTAAAGTTCAGTAAGTTAGGTAAGTGGAGCTCAAGAGAGGTTCCTTCCACAGATGGTCCCTTCCTTCCTTCCTTCCTTCCTTCCTTCCTTCCTTCCTTCCTTCCTTCCTTCCTTCCTTCCGCCACTTCCGCCACTTCCGCCACTTCCGCCACTTCCTTCCGCCACTTCCTTCCGCCACTTCCTTCCGCCACTTCCTTCCTTCCTTCCTTCCTTCCTTCCTTCCTTCCTTCCTTCCTTCCTTCCTTCCTTCCGACACTTCCTTCCTTCCTTCCGACACTTCCTTCCTTCCTTCCTTCCTTCCTTCCTTCCTTCCTTCCTTCCTTCCTTCCTTCCGACACTTCCTTCCGACACTTCCTTCCGACACTTCCTTCCGACACTTCCTTCCGACACTTCCTTCCTTCCTTCCGACACTTCCTTCCGACACTTCCTTCCGACACTTCCTTCCGACACTTCCTTCCGACACTTCCTTCCGACACTTCCTTCCGACACTTCCTTCCGACACTTCCTTCCGACACTTCCTTCCTTCCGACACTTCCTTCCGACACTTCCTTCCTTCCTTCCGTAAAGTTCAGTAAGTTAGGTAAGTGGAGCTCAAGAGAGGTTCCTTCCACAGATGGTCCACAATGATTGCATTTCTAGGGGCCTCTCTGCTTCATGAATTGTGGATACTTGCACCAGGAGATAGAGTTGTGTTTTCCCTTTCCTCTGGCATTTTCACAAAATCCCAAATACCTGGAGCTGGAATGGACCTCTGATAGACAAATGGTCCAATACCTCTCTCCCAGCAGAGTCTACCTGGACCACATCTCCATGGATGGAGACTCCATAGTTTTTTTGGGCAACCATTCCAGTGCTCAATCTTCCTCACAGTAAAAAGCATTCCCTTTGCTCAGATGAGAATTTCTTGTTGCCTGTCATTGGGCACCACTGAAAAATTCCTTTTCCCATCCTTTTTGCACCCTCTCTTCTGGTACTTATACAGAAGCATAAAATTCATCTGAGCTGATGAATTACTTAGTTGTAAAATTTAAGTCATGAATATGCAATTCAGATGCTAATAAACAATTTCACAAATGACTGGTTAAAACTTTATAAGTTGCTTTAAGAAAGACATGGCACAAAGAAAGGCTTCACAACATCACTACCATAAGCACACGATGTATTAGAGCATGTTTATAAGATTTGTTCACCATTTTATGGATCTTGTATTAATACAATTTTGCATGCTTCTGCCAGAGATTTTCGGGATTATTTAATTAAGATTTTTCATTTAGAATAATTTCTTTCTGGTACAAAATAATAGATTCAAGTTAAACACTTGCTCTTTAGATTAAAATAAATGGTTTGAGAACAGGGCTCAGTAATTAAATATGTTGTTTCATTTAATGCAATTTATTTTGTTTTTAAATGAAGCATGTCTGAAAGGCCAAGTATAAAGTTTTCCTTCCATTTATAAAATTCTCCTTCTCTAACAGCTTATATTGCAGTTTCAGTAAAGATCAAAACAATTATTTTGACAGATATTATATTTTGACCTATTATATTTATTTATTGTTGAAGTGCAGTAACAACTATGCTTTCAATGGTTAAATACACTGAGGAAAAAAATGTTGCCAAGTAGAGTAATTCATTTCTCTGCTGACAACCAAAACAAGCAAAATAATTCTTAAGATCTTTAATTCCAAGAAAACTTAAAAAAATACATGTAACAGAAATCATGAAAGTCACATTCTCTTATTATGGGACTAAATTTAAAAGTTTTTTAAACCCCAATATAAAATTGTCACTTAATACATTTCACAACAAAGTCTCCATCACTTCCCAATCACATCTGATTGTAAATTTTGATGTAATAATCTTCTGCAGTAATACACAAATCATGTAAAAACCTAAACTGATTTATCATAAATCACCCCTCTTATCTCTGAACTCTGATACCTGAAGTTCTGACTTTGGGTAGTTATTACAGACCTAAAAATCAAACAGAAAATGGACCCACATTCATATAGGTGCCACATTTCTTTATATTTTACATCTCTGCTGTTACCTTATGCCCTTGTCTTGACACCATGGGGTATCTTTGCCATTTTCCTTCAGGGGTGCTGGGATGATTGGCTTGGGGTTCATTTGACAGAAATCCAGTTGGGCAGCACATCAGGAAAGCCACATCCAAATGAAGGACATGAGAGGGGTAAGGAAGCAAGGCTGAACTGAGCAGTACAGAGCAACACAAGGCAAATGTCAGAGAAGGAAAATCATTGAAAAGCCAAGGAATAGTTCAGCAATAGGGATGGAAAAATGAACAAACAAAGCACAGGAGGAACCAGCAAAAGGGCAACAGGCATAAACAGTAACTTGCAAAATGAAGCCACAGCAAACACAGAGCAGAATGTGTGGAGGAGGCCAGACTATTTATTAAAGTTTTTTGGCAGAGGCAATGCCAAAGACATAAGAGTAAGGAGTGAAAAATAATCAAGAATGAAAGTAGTAACTTTTCTTTCTATCCTATGGTCCAATACTTGTTTTAATACTTCATGGTGTACTGATAGTTTCTCTTGCTTTCTCCTTACAAATCTATTTTATTCCTCCAAAAATCTGAGAGTTGGTAGATCTACCCTATCCTCCTTTGACCAGTTCATCTATCTAAAAATTGTTTATCATCCTCGTTTTCCTGATGACAATTTTACATTGATAAAACTCTGTAGATCTTTCTGGCATCCAAGATCTAAATGTCTGCAACATAGTAATGTCTTAGATCCAGAGTCACTGAAAGCAGGAGACAAACTTCAAAGTTGAAGAAAAAGATGCAAAACCTCTTCCAAATCAGCACTGTAAAAGATGCAATAATATACCTCTTCTCTGAGTGATTCTATTTGTGACAGACTAAACAACAGAAAAGTAAAAACTCAGTTATGTTAGGTCAATTTTCCTTTCCTAAACTAAATATTCATTTTAGTTCTGCACACATGTAAATATAACTGACATTCTCAGGAGAGATTAATTGATTAAGTAGTTATATAGAAGAAAGACCATAAACTCAGTGTGGATGGAGAGTGCTGAGCTGAGTGGAGAGATAAGATGGCCAATAACAATAGGATCTTACATTCTCTACTTCAGTAACAGAAAATCTACTCAACCTCTCTTGCCCCTCTGCTACTGTGTGTTAGTTGTGTTCTGTGTACAAAAAAACACTCTACAAGCACAACCTGCCTACAATCTCAAAGTAGACAATCACCACATTAATATTTTCAAAATGCAAGAGCCACACAAGAAATGGCATACGCTTCTTAAACAAGTGTGACTTTCAATTTAGTGCCCAGCCACTAAAAACACCACCAAACCTTGTCCTTTCTCCCTTAAGAAAAGTTCATACTACCCTAAGATGAAGTACTAGCAAGTAAATTAGGAATATGACAACTTCACTATTTCTTAATCTTTTTCTAGATTGAAATGTACACAAAAGTGTCTTGAGTTCATGCCTGAAAGGAAACTGTAATTGCTTCAGTTCAGATGGAATTGAATTTCTGACATACGTCAAATATCTGATTACTTTTGACAGATGTGTTTTTACTTTCCCTTAAAACTGCACGGATGTATGTCTTAATCTGATCTCTGAAAGCACAGTCAAATTCTGAATCTATGGCAGATTTTAATCAAAACCTGCAAAGTGTTGTGAAATCACTAATGACACCAGTTGCTGTTACATCTTTCTACTTCTTACATGCAACCAAAACCAAAAATTGTACTGCTTCATACAAGTATTCAGAAGATTTATCACACTTCATAGGGCAGACAGTAACTGGAAACAGTGTGACTGTGAGTCATATATATAGAGAGAGAGAGAGAGAGAGAGAGAAAGAGAGAGAGAGATAGTGTTACTATTTTGTTACTCCTTTTCATAATTCTGGTAAGTACGCTCTTCATCATTTGAGGTTTTACAGGTCTCTGTAGTATGGCAAAATTGATTTCTGCCTTTTTTTTTGGTCTTTTCCCACTCAAGAAAATAGATGAAGATGGTAAGAAGAATCCCTCTTTAAAAGTAATGTTTGCCCATTAATTTGACTTGTGTCTTAAAACAGTAGCTGAGTGAATGACAGAGCCCAGAATATGGTACATGTATTTCATAGCTATGAACAGCAGTATTGTTGTAAGTGGACTAACAGTAATTTCTTCTTAGCCTATCAAATTAGACAAATATTTTTATTGCTCCACTTTTGTATCCTTTTGACCCACTCTACTTCATGTGCAACATGCTAAAATCAAACACGTGGCAATGACAGCCTCAATGTTAAACCATGCCACTGGTCAGCAGGTAATCTCCAGATTCCAAAACTCTGAAGAAATTATCTACATTTATTAATCAATCTGAAAATAAATCTGCCTTAAATGAGAATATAAACCAAGTTCTTATTTACAAAGAAAAAGAGCAAATAAAATATAAACAAAAATTATTTTATTTCATTAAAAATCCCTAGGCAGAGCACCAATTTTAGAGCTGCAGCTTTAGTCTTCAACTATTCTAAAAGATGGCCCCTTAAATAAAACTTTTCTCCTATTCACAGTTTTTCAGCTAGAGTTCTCTGTCCTTGTCCTTACAGGTAAAATATTCAAAGGTCAGCCAGGATATTGCTGCAATTTAAATGAAGCATTTGGGACTTTGCTAGGAGCTGATGTCTTCAGAGAATGTGGACTTCACCCAGAAATAGCCTAAGACACTAACAACAGCCACAGACAACCTGGTACTTAAACCAAGCATTCTTCTCTTCCCAATGCCAGTTACCTCCTCAAGATGTTTCTTGTGCTCTATGGAAGTGAAAAGGAAAAGATAAAAATCATGGGCTCTGAAAACAAGGTTGCAGGAATCAATTCATAAAACTTTATGTAGGAATAGAAAATGCCTAAGAAAAGAAGAAAACCCTTCATTTTTTTTTTCTATTTATTAAGGTGTCATTTTGATTACTTCCTTGGTCAGGAGAAAATGCAGTCAAAAAATAGCCTGGGATGTCACTGTTGTTGGATTTTATCTTAATTTTAGGATTGAGTGCTGGCTTGACTGCAGTGGCCTCATACAGAGGCCAGCAAACATACCTCTAGGATGACAATTTATAGAATACATCTTATATTCTGACTGCTCTCATTGACATGCAAAACCTGCTCCAGATTTTATCAAGACCATCACAGAACAATAATTTGTCCCTAGAGAAAGTACAGAAAAAAACCATTAGCAATATTCTCTAGCAAGAAAGTCTGTTGAGCTGTCAAGTGCCTTTCTACTTCAGTGATATTTTTGATTTTTATGGACAAACTAGTAACTCACATTGACTTGTTCTTTTTTTAACAAGTAATGATTTCTGACAGAATCCATTTTTTCAAACTCTGAAAATTCGCATGTCTACACAATATCATCTTTTATTGTCAGTGCAATCTTACATGCTGGTTATGTACATTCCTGCTACTCAGTCATTACACCATGTTAGGACACATCAGTTTAGAAATACCCAGAAATATTTTAACCCTGCTACAAAGACCTGGGAGATGCTGGATCAGTGAATATGACACATGGCTGCTCACTTGTCAGACTCAGGTATAGCTACAGATCATATTTAAATTTCATTAAGACTTCATTCAAGTAACAAAATAGTTTATCCCTTGAATTTCTGTGGTTAATATGATAATTATTATAATTCTCCTGGTCCCCTGAGGGGCAGTTGAAATGCTGTATGAGTTTCCAGCCATAAGGACTATTAGCAGTTCATGGCTGGGGAATGTGCATTGATTCCTGTTGTGTGAACAAGGTTAAAATCACCCCTGCAGCTGTAATTTAGAGCAAATAGTAATCAAATATCCAATAAATATATGAGATGCTGACCCCTAAAATTCAGAGATTAATATAAAGGGATATACTTGAGGGCCTCATGAAAAAGAAAAAAAAATGTTTAGAAGCAAACTTGTAGGAAATGAACTAGATTTAAAAACCAAATAAAATCAAGGCTAAAAGTGGAAATTAATATTAAGATATTCTGGAAGGGATCAAGGACTAAAATTACGTGAGAGTGTCAGGATGATTGTGAATCATAGAGAAGACAGGCTTTGGATGACTCAATGGGAGCTGCAGTGTTTCTGAGGAGGGGCGGCTGCTGCAGATCCTGAACCTCTCTGTGAACCCAGAAATGGAAACCATTTGATTTCCCATGGAAACCAAATGATACACTATCAGCCACAATTCAGAAGGCAAGATGACTACTTCATTTTCACACAAAATACAAAACAAATACCTAAAATTTAGCTTTTACTTTTTTTTTTTTTTTGCACAAACTGTTTGAGTTCCCAGTAAGAGACCAGTTTTCTTTTGATTCAGGAAGGAAGAAAACGGATAATTTCTGATTCTTTTCTAAAACTTAGTTAAAATATAGCCAGAGATAAAACTACAATGCTTTTCTGGAATAGAAAGGAGACATTTTATGTCAGTAACTGTAACCTCCTCTGACAATAACTTGTGGTGAGATAACTGGGAATGAAAATTTTCATGCAAGGAACTTAATCGAGATAATACATTTTAAATCTGTCAAAACAACATGCTGTCAGCCTTCAAATCTAAGCCATTTTTTCTCTCCATATGGTTTAGTCTCTAAGTCAGCTCAAGGCACAAGTGATTTGCAGCCAAACACTGAACAAATGTAGGGAAAAATGCATTTCCCAACAGCTGTTTGTCATAGGTGTGAAGTGAAGAAAAGGCAGAGGAAAAAAACTCTGTGTGTAAAGATGACAAGGAACAGATCTTTACAAGCTGTCATTTGGTATCAATCTAAAGAAAAAAAATAAAGTTTATTTTCTGATACATGGCAGCAAGGAGTTGGAGAAGAGTAGAAAAAAGAGTTAGAAAAATAGCAGTTAATTTTCCTACAATTTATAGCTTTTCCTGGTTGAATATATTTGGTCTCAAAATTTAATTTATTTTTTAGATATGTTCCTTTTCTATATAGACTAATGACCAAAACACTTGCAATGCTGATTCCTTAGAGGCAATAGGTTACAATAGTGAAGAAAAGAAAGTTTGTACAGTTTGTATCTATTGATGGTACTTGACTTCTTGACCCTGTTTTCATCCTGATGTAGTAAAAGAATAGACAAATAATATAATGGAAATTCTGAAAATTTTACTTCAGAAACTTCAAGGTACTTTTTTCCCTTTTTGGATTGTATTATTAAAGCACGTTTAAAACATATTTGATTATGCAGAACACTGCAGAGATCTTTTTTTGTTTCTTCACAGCTAAACATTTCAGTCATTACGATCACCTAACTTGAGTTCAATACATAGAAAGAACTCATTTGAAAAAAATCAAGGTTCAGTCTCAATAACTCTTCTTGAACAAGAGAATTTAATTAGGAAAAAACCACAGTCACTTGATTTAGAACTTGTCAGCAATAGTGAATCCTCCACGTTTCATTGAGAATTGTTCTGAGAGTTAATTAAGCTCATTGTTAAAAATAGGTTTCACTTTTAATTTGTCTACTGAATAACACTCACTTGTTTTCAGTCCCTGTTTTCTTCTGTGACACTGAATGCTTCATCACCAACATTCTGCTTTGTAGAGAGACAGGACAAACAAATTGCCACCAAAATTTTCTTTGGTTAGTTAAGTAATTAGGGACCTCTGAATCTCTCCCTCTTATCTTGAATCATTTAAACATGCTTTTATTGCAAAGATGAACAAACAACTGCAGAAGTCAACCCAGGCTAATTAGCATTGAATATCTAATAGAGGGTTCCTAGAAGTAAACAGGCTTCAAGAAGTTGGAAAAAAACCCTGCATTTCTTCAATCAATGAGATTGGCATCAAAAAGTAGAGGTAGGAGAAAGCAGGAAAAAAAGGCATTTCCACTTAATTCAGAGTTGGGAGAATTGGGTAAATCTATAGATCAAAGAAAGAAAAATAACACAAAAATTAATTATTGATTTGGAAAAGGGATAAATCAGTAAGAAGAAAAGATTAACAGGATATAGCTTGTGATTTTTTATTGGAAAGGATGTAAAGTAAGCTGGAGAGATAAGGATTATCCAAAATTTCCTCAACAGCTACTGACAAGCTATTATATTGTCTAGTGTCATGTGCTATTATGTGTGATAAAGCTGATTTTCTTGTTTGTGTATGTAGAAAACACATTGTTGACACAGGTCTGAAAAACAGTTCTTTTCAGCAATCAAATTCTTATTTTCCTATTTAATGGAAAAGAGAAAATTGTATACATGGCTAGAAAAAAAGAAATTGGAACAGCCCCTAAGAGGACAGCATGCAATTCAAGTTTTGGGTTCTGCTGGTAGTATGTAGCAGAGGTAATAAAAAGGGTTACAAACCTCAGGGATTAGCTAAAATTCCTGGCACCTATTGTGAAAAAGGCATTGCTACCTGTAATTAATAGATATCAATCTTTATGGGCATATAATCTTTGTTTTATCTTAGTATCTTTCTGAAGGAGAAAATTACTTAATTTATAAGGGATTTTCAGTGCTTGTGAAGAAATCAGATAAAAGACAATTCAACACCAGAAATTGGTGGAATTCTATAGTTTTCCCCTCAGTGTAAAAACATTCTTATAACACAAGCAGGCAAACAAGGCAATCAAAAAACATGATCTGCATTCTTTAAGTTCATCTATTACAAAAAAATCTCTCAAGTTAACTACACTGAATTTAGTACCTTAAAGAGGCAATTAATAGCTTCAATTTAGAGATAAAAGAAACAGTCACATCATGAAGTTTCACAGACCTCTTGATAGTTACATGGGATAATTTTCAATTCCATGTCTCGTTTTGGACTTTGAATATTTGTTTCCCCAATGCTTCACCAAATGATTATGAGAAAGAGATTCTTCTTACGTTTCAAGCCTCTGGATTTTATTTTGAAATAACTACAGCTTTAGTAGGGGAAAACCTTTATTATACCTATAGCACTGTTTCCCTGGTTTAAAATGAGTAAAATGCTAGATTCCTTTGCTCAAGTAAAAGAGGATCTGTGAAAATAAAATTAAGTACCTTAACAAGATGTGAATGCAGAAAGTACTTAAGGTTCAGTCCACTTTCATTCATTATCCATATAAATTTCAGAGGTTTTGAATATTTTTGCAAACACAGATTTTACCTAATGTTGTATATTAACAGTAAAAAGAGTAAAATACTTGAACATAAACTACTGCATGGTAAAAACAATGTTCTAGCAAGAGGAGTTTGAGGAAATAATACCCTCTTTCAATGCCCTCATGACCCTTTAAATTACTGTGCAAAGAAGTTAGCTTAACTTCCCTCCACTCAACAGATGATTCTAGACCAAATATGTGATACCAGACTATGAGTGTAATAAAGTATCTTATGTACATTGTAAAGATAACTTTGATGTTCAATGAAGAATTTTGTGCTGCATGCTTCAGTGGTTGTGAGGTATTATTCCTTCATACAGTAAAGGTCACGATTCAAACACTTTTCAGCCATTTGCAATGTAAGTCCTGGTTCTGTATTTCTCCAAAAACACACACATGATGTGCAGTACTTAATACCAAAATCCCCTCTGTTGACTGACTTACTATGGCTTATGAGCAGAAAAAGCATCACACTGAAAGGAAGGCAAAGGCTGGGTTAGAGTTACAGCCCATCCTGGCCTTTCACACACAGCAAACACAGCACAAGTGCCCAAATTTCATTTTTCCTGTGCTTGTTTGAGGCTTGCATGGGTTTTTGAACTTGGTATCAGCAACGCATTTAAAGAAATAAATATTGTTTAAACCTAAATATTATTGTAAGATGCAAGATTTTTAGTAATGTTGATGACTGAAGGTATCAACCTGATCTTCAGGTAAACAAGAGGGATTTCACATAAATAATGTAAAAGCTGAAATTAAGATCCTGTATGCATCATAAAAGGCAGGGAAGAGAAAGATAAATTTTTGCTGAGACTCATATGAGAAGTGGTACTAGTGAGATGCATTCTTTTTGCAAATACACTCAGGCAGGTACAATCCCAAATGCTTTATCATAACAAAACAGGCCCTGCCTAATCATTCAGGCTGTGTGACAGAAAAGTAAATCAGGGAATCCAAATTCCCCCTGGTAACTGAAATATATCAATTTTAATGAGATTGTGAATAATTTATTATCTTTCCCATAAAAAATATTTTGAATAATTTGTTAATCTTAGTAATAGTATGGCAAAATATCTAGGGAAGAATGAAAGCAGCAGAGTACAAAGAATATGATGTTCATTTTAATTAAATTATTCCTCCCCTTCAGAGAACAGCTTTAAAGACCCCATTTGGCAAGAAAATGAGCCACAGCATTATTGATCCTGATTATATCTTATAAACAAGGAGAAATATATAATTTTGAGGTGAACATACAGATTATGGGCATACCAAATTATTTATCAAAACAATTAGCCACACAAATAATCCCACCTCTATTCACACCAGAGCAGTTAAAATAGATGCCTGAAATACACATTTATATTCCCTGTAATTACAGTGCAAGTGAGGCAGATGTTTAAATTTAAATTCTTTGCTGTCTGGGGATTGTCTTACCTACCTGAAATTCATCAGATTCAAATATGCTACTGAGCTGAGACTGAACAACCCAAATGCATCTTTCCTTATAATGAATAATCTGACTTGTGAATCCAACTACTAGCAGCTCTTATTTCAATTAATCACACACCCTACCACAAAACCAAACATATTCTTTTAAAAGTGTATAAACTTTATTATGGGATGTTAGGGGAGAGAACACAGACCCTCTTAAATGTTAAATCTCATTATTCAACAGGACCTTTTCTGCTGCTTGTAAAAAATGTTGTATCTGGCTATCAAATACAGTGCAAAACTAAAGCTCAGACAACACTGACTTCACCAAGAAGGAGAAAATGCCCATCTGCATGGCCAGAACACTCTGACAGCTTTCCTAAGTAAGTCAAGTAGTCCTGACAACTTTGAGACTAAAAGAATGAATAAAAATAATGTTAAAAAAGCCGCCCTCTTCTTTCCTTTCAGTTTGTTCCTGACTACAATTCAGATTGAGATTTCACATAATTATAACTCAAAACATCTTCAGACAGCAACAGAACTATGTATCTATTGAAGAGTTGTAGAACTCTGAGTAGAGAAGGAAGACAAAATAATTTATAGAGCTGTGGAAAATGTGTAGAAGCAAGTTAATTGTTTGGCAGGACAGTTATGGAATGACCTGGTCGTATAAACTTGACTTGTGTGATTGGGTTTTACAGAAATATGAGATTAAAAAAGGAGACACTCTTGTGTAACACACTTGAGTCTATGCTTCATTGCACAGAATTCCAAAAAAGATTCCAAGCACATCATGCTACTTGGAATGAGAAAAAGAGTGTCAGGACAGGGACTATCATAGATATGTAAAAAGCTTAACACTTGGGAAATAAGACCTTTAAAATCAAGCTGAAGTACACAATGTTCTGCAAGCCAAATTCTGATTAAGAAAAACCTTAATGGTTTCGTGACTTTAAAGTGTGTGTCACTATATTGAGAATTCTCTTACCACTGTGGATAAAAAATTGTTGTTTAACTACTGAATGCATACTACATATATATATTTGTGTGTGTAATATATATAATTTTACTTTCTCTTAGCTTCCATTTTATACTTGACACCCATTCTTCACTGATCAAAAGAAAAAAAAAATCAATGAAAACATTTGACAAAAAATGTTCTAGAAAAACAGTATATGAAAAAAGAATATTAGTTCAACAGTGTAATTATCAAACACTTTTAAGGCATAAAACTTCAAAGTTGAAAGGTCAATTTCAATAATGCCTTCTAGCATTTATGTTTTAAAATAAAACCTGTGCCTTGGACAGTTACTTAATAAGGTAAGTTTAAATTGGCTTCTCTCCTGGAAAGTGTACAGTAATTAAAACAAACAAGCAAAAAAAGCCAACTAGCTCTTCTTTCCCTCAAACCCTCAGACCTACTTTTGAAAAACTTAACATTTTATCATGATCTTCCATCTCCAAATGTTCTTGCAGAAAAGGTTCCATTTCTTTCCCACACATACCCCATCTCCTCATTTTAAAATGCTAAGGGAATATTTTCAAGAATTCCATAATTATTTTCAACCTCTATAGGAAAAAAAAGTCTCTAATTTTCAAAATTTCCATACATTTTTTCTATCAATACCAATGCCAGTAGGATCGGGTGAGATATTTTGTTGTTTCTTTCATTTTTTAGTCTTTTATCCTCTCTCAGCCAGGTTAGACAAGCATCTCCAACATACCTTCACTGTTTCTCAGAACTCAACAGCTGGATAAATAAGCAAAGTCAACTTAGAAACACAAATGAAGAAATGAAGAAAAGCTACAGAAAAATCAACAATTTCAGTCAGTAAATCAGCTAGCTTAGGGCAGGAGGGAAACCTACTCCTCACTGAAGGTTTGGGGTCCAGCATGGATGTGGAAGCATCTTGCACAGATGAATTAATGAGAGACAGGGATGTCACTGTTCCCAGAGCAGAGAAGGATTGGGAAAATGGAAATAAAACAGATATCCAAAAAAATCAAACCTCTTAATTCCCTCAAGAAACAACTGATCGATACTGCTGGCAACTTCCCCACTGTGCATGTGCTGCTGGAAACAAAAGATTAGTGCAGATAATTTTTTATAGCAAATTTGGAGTTAGACATAGATTTACTGAGTAATTTACAGGTTGAGACAAATCTGTATCTCTGGAGTTTTCCCAGGGTTTATGACCTAAACAGGTGAAGGCTAGAATCAAGAACCAGGAAGAGGGGAGAAATTAAGCAGTTCTGTCTTATCCAAGGGCACATCCTGACTCCATCTTGTCCATCAACAGCTGTTATCAAATAGATTACCAGTAATATGCTATTCAAAGTCAAAATTAATCATCTTTTCATTTTCTAGTTCTATTGAAATTGAAGAAGATAACTTCTTATCAAGTTATACAACAGAGCAGATATTTTTAAATAGAGAAATAGGCCAATATAATGTGAAATAACAGCCTCCCCTGAGGTGATTTGCATAGTTTAAATGATCTGAAGTACTGTACTCTGGATGTTCAGTAACAAATCATGATATTCTGAAGGAAAACTACTGCATGGCCTAGCTAAAATCTGTGAGGCAATTATAGCCTGAAAATCTGTTTTTCGTGATAAATCCACATGGGAAGTCTTCCATGCATCTACGTGAGACTATGCAAAATCTGGCTTTCTGAAGTCTTCCCTTCTTTTATTTGCTTTCTGAATATATTTTTTCTCTTCTTTTGCAAAATCAGGAGAGCATGCTGAAATAGAGAAATCATTTCCTTACCCAGTCAAGGGAATGTGCTGTTCTTCTCCTTCAACTCACAGGATTGTTTTTAAGAGAACAGTAACTGAGAATTTTCACTTATTGTTACTATGCTGCCTTTCACTTCCTTAACTTATTTCACTAGAATGGATTCCTGGCAAACAAATATAAAGATTTGTCTGCAGCATACAATTCATAAAGAAAGTGAAATTCAAAGGTAAAAAGAGGGCATATAACAGGCCAAATAAATATATATAAAGTATGTATGGCCTGAAGAGATTGCAGAGAAGTACAAAGAAAAATCTTTAAGCTTTGTCCTTCTTTATATTAGAAGGTATGAGTGCCTTAAAACATGACACAAACATTTCCCTACTGACTTTCCCTATGTGAGGGCAGCCTCAGGTGTGCTGGGGCTTTAGAGAGCTCTCTAAGGTTTTCCTTGCTCACAGCAGAGACAATCAGCACTCAGGAATGCCACCAGCTTCACCTCATTGATTTTATCACACATCTCTCTAGAGATAAATGTGGCTTAGACCACATCCTTTGTGCTGTCACGTCCCAGGACTGAGTAATGACACCCTGTTTCTCTGTTAGCTCTAACATGGGACACTGCTCTTTCAGAATGGTTTCACAGGGGAGAGGCAAGCCAGGGTGATTCAGCAATCAGGAAAATTCATGTGCATGGATTAGGCAGGGATCCCACACCTTTCTTTCTGCTGGAAATTTCACAAAGCAAATCTGCATCTGTACAAGCTTCCAGGTACCATGATAGCACATCAGAGAAAAATGAATGAGGGAAAATGCCAGCTGGAGGTTTAAACAAGGAACAGGCATTCAGACAGACACCCAAATAGGGCCAGGAAGGGAAATCATTGTGTCTTGCACAGACACAATAAAATAGCTTCAAGAAAGCTATTTTGTGGGGAGCATAAACAGCAATTTCTTCAAAAGCACATGTAATAGTTTGAATAGCAGTTCAGCTGTCAGTGTTGCAGAGTCTAACTGGGTACAGCAGAGCACCACTACTTTGGATTGATTCCACTAAGAAAAGTCATAAGGTGTGAGAAAATAGCTAAGAAATAACTCAAGGACTCAGTTAAAAAGTTCTGAAGTGAAAAGCTATAAAAAATCTATGGAAAAAACCCAAAGAATCAGAAGATGGCAACCCAGCAATATCATGCATGAACCCATTGCAAGACAAAGCCTGACCTGGCCTCAAATGACTAATGACAACAGGGGCAGCAAAGATACATCCCATGTCTCACTGGGAATACTGACCATGGTAATACTTACCCTGGCAGTGTGTCAAGAGTCCTGGTTATCTACTGTATGTATCAGACCATAAAATACACATTTCAGAAATGTGTATTCTGAAATTACACAAATCCTGCTTGAAAAGTCTCTCTCTACACAGCAAAAGATGGCCACATCAAAAGTGATTCCAGCAGGAAGGAATCTCATACTCTAAGGAAGAGGACAGGTAGGTTTCTCACTCAGAGGACAATTCCAGTGAAAATGGCATTAAAATATTCTCAGGAAGCTCCTGGTTAAGTGACCACCAACTCCATGGCACCTGCAACCACCAGGGACAATCACCAATCCAAAACAGGATAGAACCTGTCAGTAAACCTTTCTCTGACAGACTGGTGCTGAGGACACACGGACCATAAATTTTAATACTAGATATCCAACAGACAGTGATTCCCCATCTAGATGCAGTCTTCAATCAGCCAGCCTCTGTTCAATACTCAGTAACATCACAGAACTGAAGTTAAGCCTGACTTTGTGCACTGAATTGACCCTGGAGTTAATCCTGGAGCCTCCCACAAAACCAGCCCTAACACCACCAAGGCAGCAGCATTTTGAAAAGTACTAGTAAGGTATAAGAAAAAATTGAGATGTTAAAGGCAGCCTGATCTAGCAAGCTATGCCCTTTCCCAAAAATTACAGACAGTAATTCTGTAGATTAGAAAGACAGTAGATTAGAAAGAAAAGATGATCTGCAGTCCTCAGAACTGAATATACCCACAGGTGGAGGAACACTATCAGATGGAGCCACTGATGGTGGCCTTCAACAGAACCTCTGACGGAACTTATAAAGTGTAAAATTATTTCTGCTTGTTTGAAAGACCAAACCTTGGTCACAAAATGCAGTTAAAATATAGAAGAGGAAAGCAAACTTTGTAATTTTAAACATATTTTCAAAATAGTCTGCTAGAATGAAGAAATATTTCTCACAGCTCTTTTTTTCCTCCTCTCTGGCTCTTCATTTTGAGATAATGAAGGCATTATAA
Source organism: Ammospiza caudacuta (assembly GCF_027887145.1). Taxonomy (NCBI): domain Eukaryota; kingdom Metazoa; phylum Chordata; class Aves; order Passeriformes; family Passerellidae; genus Ammospiza; species Ammospiza caudacuta. Next base: position 112,150,764 of record NC_080594.1, read on the forward strand.
AAGAAACAGAGAGGAACTAAGGACAACCAGGGCAACCAAGTATGTTAGTTTTGTTGTTTTTTCAGTCTTTGAAAGCAATTACAAGAAAAAACAGACTGTACATGCAAAATTACTGAAAGAAAAAAGCAGATGCAAATAAGTACAGGATTCAAGAAGAAAATCTTGAAATCTAGTATTTTTAGGGAAATGGCCTAAGGACCTGAACAAAATTTATGCCATTTCTTAGGTGAAAGTAGTTTAAAAGCCAAATTATCTGCAATCACAGTGGACGGTACATGACATTAAAAGTATGCCAAAATGCTTTCTCAAAGAATGATGAATAAAATATGAAACTGTAATAGTAACATGCTTCCAAAGAGCATACACAGAATTTTAGTATGTCAAATTTGATTTCCATCAACTGCTTTTACTCTGCAGGCAGCTTTTTGGAAAATGTCTCACATTAAATACATTTATCAAATATATTTCATCTTTCCTTCCTAAGTGGTTGGCAGAGTCAACAAATACATATATTTTAGACAAAACCAAAGTTAGAAGAAAAAATTAAGGAGTTAACCACAGAGTTCTCCATGGGGAAAGAGATAAACATGATATAGGTGACATGGCAGCTTAAATTATAGACGTTTTAAATACAGAACTTGTGCTGAAGTATGGAGAGAGATATCTTAAAAGCATGTTCAGCCAACTGCCCTGTTCACTGCTCCTGTTTGGTGCTGCACCAAGTGGTTACAACAGAGAAGCTTATTGCTCACCAAGAGCAGCAGCCAAGCCATAAAATGTGATGACTGGAGGTTGAATGCAAAATGAGATCAAACCTTCACTCTGGGTGAAGTGACAGAGTTTGTGTCACTGGGAAGGCAGGGCAGGGAAAAAGGATACCCTGCTCTGAGTACCAATTTTACAGCAGGGCAAGTATTTTGGATTTCTTGTGAAAGGATGATGAAAAAATGTCTCCTAGCTTCTCAGAATATCTCAATATCTCTGAATTTCTACCCCCAGCTTTTAGAGGGAGCGAGGGAAAAACAAGTAATTAATTAGCAACAAGCACAATTTTTCCATAAGCATGAATTTTGCCCATAAAATGATCTAGCAGTCATATTCCAGCAAGTCCATCAAGAATATTTAGTTCCAACACATTTTCAAAGTATTGTTTCTATTTTTACAGGAAATAATAGCAAGCAGTAACACCTGCACCTAATCTGATCTTCACCTACTGATCACATCATTAAGATATTTCAGACATAAAGGAAATGAGGATGAGGAAAAAGTACAACTTTTAAAGATTGCATCACTGCTCATATATTTCTTATATTTGTGAAGGGATTACACTTTCAGTTTTACTGTGTACATGAACTAGATTGTTTTGGAAAAGAAAATATATATAAGAACATGGCAAAAGTCACAGCTTTTGTATTTGTCTGTGTAAAATGTGCTGGTTTTGGCTGGGGTAGGGTTAATTTTCTTCTCAGTGTGGCTGGTATGGGGCAGTGTTTTGGATTTGTGCTGAACACAGTGATGATAATATAGGGATGTTTTTGTTACTGCTGAGCAGGGTTTACACAGATCCAAGGCCTTTTCTGCTTTTGCTGCTGCCACACTGGTGAGGAGCCTGGTGTGCATGGGAGGCTGGGAGGAGACACAGCCAGGACAGGCGACCCAAACTGACCAAAGGGATATTCCAGACCCTGGGACATCATGGATCAGAGTGTGAAGAGGCAGAAATAGGGAGCAAGAGGGGATGTTTGGAGTGATGGGGTTTGTCTGCCCAAGTCACTGTTAGCTGTGATGGGGTCCTGGGGATGGCTGAACCCCTGCCTGCCCTTGGGAAGCAGTGACTGAATTCCTTGGTTTCCTTTGCTTTGCTTGTGCGGCTTTTAATTTCCATATCAAACTGTCTTTATCTCAGCCTATGAGTTTTCCACCTTTTACCCTTCCAGTTCTCTCCCTGATCCTGCTGGTGGGAGAGTGAGTGAGTGAGTGGCTGCCTGGGGCTTGGCTGCTGAAACAACGAGCAATGTATATATATAAAAATGACATGACATGCAGATCAATTCTTACACCTCTTGTTCCTCCAAATCCTTCTTTCTGTAATCCCTAGAAATGTTTTGAGGCATAGTAAGCTTCCAGAAGGGAAAACAAAAATAGTTCCTTGCTGGGAACAGTAATGTCTGCAATATCCTTTACAAAATAAAGATCTGACAAGTACATATACAGGAAAATCATAGCATATGGCAAATTTTTTTGAATGAAATTGTAAACAAGTGATGCTCATTTCATATTTCTAAACAAGGTCTTTAATGTGAGATAGACACTTTTTCTTCAAGAAATGGTATGGCTTTTTCTGATATCTATATTAACATAAAACAGATGCGCACACATTTGTGGGGGATATGAGCAAATAATTTTTTTTTTTGTAAACAATTGAAGATATGAATAATTTACCTGTGTGTTCTGAAATTAGAAAGCATATGTGAGAAGTAATGAATAGAAATAATTACTAGGAAAGATATTTAAAATAGCTACAGAAATCTACTTATCTTCTGTACTTCAGCAAAGAATAATTTTAAATCATTGCAGGATGCAATTTCTGTTATAATCCAAGCCTTGTAATAACATCAGATAAATCAAATAAATCAATTATCATACACAAGTCAAAAATAAATTTTGGTACCATTACAGCCCTAAAGGCAATTTGTTTCTTTCATATCTCAGATCCTATATTACCAGAAGTGACACTTAAAATTTCATTCATGATAATGAACAAATAATTTAATTCTTTCCAGATAGCTTTTTAATTGAAAAGTACTCTTTTTCCCATGAAAATTTTCCCAGAAACTATAGACCGGAATTATCTTAAAAAACTCTCAGAAAATAACAAACAAAAAAAACCCAAAAATCAATACACAATTCCCCTGAACAAAACACAAATGAGTTAAAGTGAAAAGGCTGAAGAGAAACATAAGTGCATTTAGAATTAAATAATTTTATTTTTTGTTTTCTGTTTATTTGGTAAACATTAAAAGCAGTTACAATCATCCAACTCTGATTTTTGGATTTTATTTCCTCTTCTTTTTCTTAACTGATCCTTCAAACTACAAAAATATTATTTTCAAAATAATTTTCTTAGAAATTACATGTTTTTCCACTCTGGTAGTTCATGTTCTATGAAACTGTGACTTGTTGCAGGTCAAGTTGATAAAATAAGAAAAAATAATAGTTTAAATATATATTAAGGGTAAAGAAGCTCCATACCTTGTGGTTGTTTAACCAGAAGATGAAAAACAGATTCTTCACAAGTGGCCTGCGACAGGACAGATGCACTCAGACGCTCATTCAACAACCCCTGATCTAAAAGAAAATTAAAAGATTATTTGTGGAAACTCATTCAGAATTCAAAATTGATGGAACAATTTCCCCAGTAAAACAGCTTCACCTATAGGTTTTATAAAAAACATCCTTGAATGGGAGCACATGACCCCTTTTTTCTGCTCTGCTCAAAGTTTCTCTCAGTATTTTCCTCATTATGAAGCATAAATACAATATGGATATCTTTTTAAATAGAATTAAAATGAAATAAAACAGCATCAACAAACACAAAGTTTAAAATGTTTTCAGTTAAATAACAATTAGAGATTACAAAATAAACTGTTTTCTAAATTAAAAATCAGGTAGCAATGAAAGGCAATGGTGACATGAAATACGAGAGACACAAGTTCAGGACCAGCAGTGCAGATACAGCTGCAGACAAGAATTGCTTTCTTGATGGCAAGTCACTGGATCAACCAACAGATCACTTCATAAAGACAGAAGATTTAGACATTATTTAGATTGTTTCACTGATCACTGTCAATGCTGTGGATAAATGAAAAATGAGATAGGAAAAACTAGTCAGAAGTCCAATTTTATAAACAGGTATTGGAACCAAAGGCAATTCCTTGCAGGAAATATGTCTAGCAGCTACCTCCAAGAACCTCAGACCAACAGATTGATCATATCTGTATAACAAGTCATATTAAAGTGTGGTAAAACTAAATTATGAACTTTTGAAAGGAAAATGGGATACACAGGACTCATCCAACAGCCAGGGAACGCTGTTGAGGTTATGGAACAAAGTTAAGGTAGCTTTAAGAAGCAGAATAACAATCAAAGACATTCAGGAAGGCAGACAACAGCTCTCTTGGGACTATCATTCTTGGCTCTTGGAAGAAGAGAAACAACCCCAAAATTATTTCACCTCAAGAACAAGGTTTCAGGTTTCAGAAACCAGCTTAGAGGTTCAAAATAAGATGTGCAAACTGTGAGGAAATAAAAAAAGAATTGAAAGGCCCTTGCCAAATATTAAATGATGGGTGCATAAGAAAAGCCAACACACTAATTTCAGCATAATAATAAAACAACTGTATCATCTTCTTTCCTGACCTGAGAGACTGCAGTGGCAAAAACATGGCTATAGTGAAATCTTCCTCTCTAATGCTTATTATTCTGTAAGAATTATTTTCTATCTTTTTTTCCAGGATGTTAATAAGCTGAATACTCTAAATTTCCCCTACTAGAAGATTTTTGCAAGCTTTAAAAGATATGTTGTTTTTTTTTATTTTATATCCTTCTACACATTCAGCTAAAAAGTAATTTTCACACAATTAGCTAACTAATCTCAAGATCTTTTTTAATCTGAAATATATAGTTTCACTGTATGAAATTAAAAGCACTAGGTTATTCTTCATAATGCTTCAAAATTGCATTTATCAGTTCAGAGCTGCATTTATACATTGCATGTTATCTTTTTTAATTGGTAGCTAAAATAATGGTTTGAATTATGTCATAATCAGCAAAAAGTGATGTTAGCACTTGTATTCTAAATTGACTAGATGACTAAAAATATTATTTGTTCATACCTTTAGTATTTCACTCTACCATTGATATATATATAGATATAGATATATATATATATATGCAGTAATACTTAGTCTAATATATTTTGTCTGAAGGAAAAATGACCAAGAAGCAGACTTGTCTTTGAGTACTTAGTTCAATTACATAAAGCCCCAGAAAGCAGTTTAAAAATATTTTGCAAAGTACATTTGAAAAGTTGCAATTCCAGTTTGGAAATCTTTAAATGGGAAATGACACAGCCAACTCACTGTGAATGCAGCCTTATCTTGGACATAGGAAAAGTTTTAATAAGCAATCTTACACACTACCACAGATATCAGTTTTACTACAGCACGTAGCACTAGATTCCAGAGGAAGCAATTCACCTCCCTTATCCAATTCCTAATTACTGCTGTAGCTTTAATATTTTCTTTGAGCACAGCCCTTCAAACTCTGAAATTAATATCCTCTATAAAAGCTGTTGCAATCTTTTTCTTGAACTATACATTGTGACCACTGAAAATATGAAATAAATTGTCCACACTGACTGAAATAAAGCATTAAGGTATTAACAAATACTTAAGAATAATTCTTATACAGGTTAACTCCATGGGCTTTAGTTTACACTGGAGATTTTAGTAATTTCAATTATTTATATTGGTTTTGTTGCTTCCAAAAAACCTCTTAGTAGAAAAACTATACAGTGGTATTTAGAGAAAAGCAATATCATTCAGCCTGAAAAAGCTGAACTAGTGCAGGTTGCTAAACCATCTGTGACAAGAGTTTGCATACTCTGTAGTTCTGGTCACAGGCTCATTTTGGGGAAAATCACCTGCTGTTAAATAAACATTACTTACATGACTACTCTTAATGTAGCTGTGAATGCCAATGTGAAATAGAGCTGCACATTTAAGCACTGAAGGGTCTAAATCCTGGGAAGAAAACTTATTGGTATTACATTCAGTAAGAAAATACCTAGTTTAAAGAGGTCCACAGTGGTAGTATTAGTAGTTTTACTTGCTCTATAATTATCCCAAATAGAGAACTGTTTGTGCTACAACAGCAGTCACAATTCACAGAAAGAAACATTTCTGAGGAATAATGCTCTTGGGTTTGACAAAGCCTCAGAAATGCAAATGAAAGCTTCAGAAATGGTCCAGATAGGACAATTCCCAATTAATGTCTATTTTAATTACTGAACTCTGTAGTTCTAAATATAATCTCACATCTATATAGGGCAGAAACTGCCTGTGGAAGGTTACTTGAAAATAAGAGTGATAACTTGTGTAATTTTCTTTAAAGCATGAAATAAATCTATAAATGTTGATGCCTATTGCTGTTACACCTTAATCAAGATGCCCTATTTTCAATGTTGACATGCTGAATTCTCATAAAAAGGGGCACATGGTCTACAAGACAATTTCCAAAGATCACAACCAGTCAGGAATGTCACTCTGATTTCTGAGTTGCTGCCTTCTGTTGATTTCCCCGTTCCACTCCCTTTCTGGTCTCCAGTAACACCAGCAGTTACCCTGACAAAGTTCTCAGGATATGTAAGGGCCAGGAATGCTGAACTGAACTTGTGCATCCAAAATTTTGTTTATAAGATTAGATTTCTCTTCCTCTGGAAAGAAGGAAATAAGAATTCTGGTTAAGTATTCCTATACAAAGCAAATCATAGAACGAAAAATATCTAAATACATCTTGAGTGCATAAATCAACTATCTTGTTGTAATTAAAACAAAGCAAACTTTACGTACAGGTCACCAAGAACAACTGAATTAGAAAATTAACATTACAATAATCAGATAAAAATTCAAGACAGAGTTTAAAGGACAGGTATAATTATCCTTTCATAAAGACTGCAATATATAATTTATTTTTTCAAAGACAACCTTTTGTAATTCCAAAGATCACAGAAACATTAGATCATCATGATGTCAGGTTTACTGATGGGTAAAGAAGAATGAAGACTGAAAACTTCTGATGCATAAAAATAAACATTAGTCCTTCACTGTCTAAGCCGGATACTTCTGTCTCTGTCACTATTTCTGAACAACTCCCTGGGACAAGTTCATGCTCAACAGCTAGAAAGATTACTGTTACCACTAAAACAATTAAACAATGCAGCTTCTCTTGTTTCTCAGGATTTCACAATCTACTACACTTTAGTTACAATATTTAAGCTCTATAAATATTTTTTCTGATTAAGTTGCATCACAGGTAAGTTTATTATTCTTCTCCACTATTTTGTGAACAGCACACTGGATAAGCATTCTTACAAATTATACCTCAAAGTAATGGAATACTTAACTGAGCTGTTTGGCACTAGATTTATTCTCAATAAGACAAGCAGTTTGCATCTCTGAATTGCTCTTGTTGTTCTACAAATCAGAATCCCAGCTCGCACTTTCCACTAGAATAAAGCATCCTGCAATTATGAGATGCAATAGGAATCTTTATACCACAGATTAAATACACTCCTACACTTCAAAAGTTCATATAATCAGTTATTTCCTGGTCAAATAGGGTGGATTACACAGCACTTGTAATTCACTCAGTGTGGGCTAAGATAAGCACACAGGGTAGATGGAGTGAGGGAAAACTACAGAGGGTTAACATTTTAGCATGAAAATTGCATTACTAATAATGTAAAAGTTCACTTTGTCTTCAGCTGTTCCAGGAATGATGTGCTGATGAACAAAGCAATTCAAAACTGAGGTACACCAACAATTTATCAAGGTACCTCTGCACTGAAGCTCTACCATCCATCATGTCAGTTCCCATCCCTAATTTCCATCACAATCTCTATCATCATCCATGTCTCTAATAAAGGTCCTGAATAATACAGGCCCCAAGGCTGACCCTTGTGCAATGATCACTAACAGCCAGCAGCTGAATGCCAAGATGTTGATCACCATAATTTGAGACCAACAGTTCAGCCAAGCTTCCAATCCACTCAGCAGTCTGTTCATCAGGCCTAGACTTCCTCTGCTTCCAAACAAGAATGTTACAGGATACAATGACAAAGACTTACTAAATCATAGTATATTACATTCACTGCTCCTCCTTTATTTCCATAATCACTCATTTCCATACAGAAGACAATCACATTTGTCAATCATGATTTGCACTTAAGAAATCCATTTGACTACTCCTGATCACCTTCTCGACCTTCGTGGGCTTGGACATGGACTGTAAGAGAACGTGTAAATCATGGGCTACACACACCACAAAAGTAGTGTCCAATGACCCCACCAGGGGCTCAGGTGAAGCTGATCATCCCACTGCTCCTCCAGTCTTCCTTCTATCACTTTTCAAAGGAAGAAACAACAAAGCCTTTTCCCAGTCAGCAGAAAAATCTCCTGATCAACATGAACTTTCATAAAAAACAACAGTCTCACAATCATATTGGCCAAATGTTTTATTACATTGCAAATTTCATCTGGATTTGTGGATCTGAATACCTCCAGCTGGTCTGAGTCCACAGCCTGTCACTCCCTACAGGCTGCCCATTTCCCTCTCCAAACAGGAAGGTCATCACCACAGCATTCATCCAGCTGGTGAGGCTCCTGCCATTCACACTGCAGTGCCAGGGAGATACCTCCACAATTCCTGACTGCCTCAGACCAGAGCTGCAGCTTCCACACTCCCAGCTTCCATCTGGATTACACAAGCAATGGCTGCACAATCAGAATGACTGCCCAAAAGCAGCTCCTGGGGTGTTCAACATTTACCTTCCTTTTTAACTGTGAGAAGCACCTTGGAGCCTAGTGTACATGCACTGAATGCCACCTGCTGCAGCAGCTGCCCTGTCTCCATGTGCAGAACCAGTGTGCAGGGCTCCTTGTCACTTAAGGACACCCAGATGTCAGATAAGAAGGAAGCTGGACAAGAATCTGTCTCTCAGTTCCAGGCTCCCCCCTTCTCTGCCAGCTATCCTGCTCAGCACCTGAATTCTGGTAACGTCCCCAAGATCCTGGCCATGATTCACTTGGCCTGTAAGCACTGAATATTTTGCATGCTGCTGCTTCTTTCAATGTTTTCCAGAAGAGAACTTCAACTGAAATTCACAAGAGATCTGGTCACTTACAAATGGTACTCTCTTTTGTGACAGTCATAAATAGAAATATTTCAGCAGTTAAACAGGGGAAACTGCACTGAGGTCTGACAAAAAATTCTGGTCAGCAAAAGTACAGAGTGTTCAGTCATGAGACCAAGATGCTCCTGACCTTTTAGGTAAGCATATTTCCAAGCTCCCCCATATATGAACTGTGTATGTGGACAAAGCTGTGTTTCTTTATTTCTAATTCATATTCAGAAAGTAGGATTAAAAAGTGTGAGTTTAATGCAACAAAAAACATGAATCTACAGTTTTTTAAAATCACATTTCTTCACTTATTCTATGTGTCTCAAACCCTGAATCACAGCTTGAGTGTGTAAACATGGCTTAAAACTTACCTTTGAACAGGCTTGATTTTACTATTCTCTTATGGTTTGGTTGCTATTTGTCTTACATTTATTTATTTATGAAAATAAAACTGGAAGGTTTATCTTCAATTTTTGTTATTTGCAGATGTCAGGACATGCTTTGGCACCTGTTTTCTGATGCTACCTACATGTTACCTTCGAGTAGGTAGAGATTCAGAGAACCTTTTAAAGCCTTCTGATGCACTTGAAGTGAAATTTCCTTTTTGACTGAGTAAATTTTAGTCATCAATGAGATTGTGGGATTTAGAACCTGAGTTCCTACAGCATTTGTGAAATCCCAGTATGGACAGTTATTTGTCAATCTCTAGTAATTCTGGATCTCATATTATCATTTAAAGCATGTTTGAAAATATTGATGAAACACACTTGCTTGGAAGATCATCAGAAAAAAAACACAAAAAATACCAAAGAAAACTCTAAAAATGTTTTACCCTTGCTCTCTCACTAACTCCTTCAGTTATCCAGAATTTGACCAAGTAATATAAAATATTTAAAGTTGATTGAGGAGCAAAAGCCAAGCATTAGTTATGTGGCTTAGGCACAGCTACCAAAACACATCCCAGAGTCTCTTGTTGCCAAAGTGCTGCAGTGCAGCACACCCAGCCAGCAGCTGCACATCCACATGAGGCTACACGACCTAAGAAGTCTTCTGTGCACAGCTGTTACAGGTTTGTGTCCTTCCCTACCTCCCACAGCACGCTCTACAGAGTTTTCAGGGTGGGTGTTGACAATACAGGAACTCTACTGCCAAAAAATGGAATGAGGAAAATTTATTCACATTCCTTCCACACCTCTACTGGAACCCAAGGAGCTTAAATTCCTTCCCCCATTAAAAAAAAAATAAAAGAATTTCCAAATCCCTGTACCTGCCAGCACGATATCTACCACCACATTCTCAGCAGTGGGATTCCTGAAGGATATGATGGCAGAGGAGTACTCTCCAATGCAGGCACTGGTGGTGGTGGTTTCCATGCGCTCAGGAGGAACTCCAGACCCCGTCAGGTGAAATATCCTCTCTCCAAACTGTGAATGGAACATGCCATTGTTTATCATTTGATGAGTCTGAGCTGTACATTTTAAAGTATTTCGCCTACTTCCTTCCACTGTTTTGTGTCTCTGCTATAAGTGAACGTAAATTTTTGCTTTTATTTTTCTTTCTTCAAGCTGTTGTTACTCTAAGTATTGCTATCTGGAAATCAATACTTTCATTCTGGGATATGTTCATATCTCCTTTTTGTGTTTAATTTCTACTTCAAGCACACAGTATTTAACTTCCATCCAGCTGCTCAGAGCTTTCAGTGTAGGGAATAGAAAGATGTAGGTAGCTGCAAAAGCAGAATTCAAAGCATATATATTAAAACCTGACAGCAGATAAAGTGAGAAGTTCTCTCCAGAAGACAAAGGAAGAAAGAAAATAATTCTTTTATGGGACAGCAGTAGAATCACACAACAAGCCAAAAGTGTTACTTCAAAGATAATAATGAACATTAACCTTTAGACACAAAAAATCAAGGATATTGGAAAGAAATAGTAGATCTAAAATTTCTGTGGACCATCAGGTTTCAGAGAAGGACATTGTGTCCTCTTGAACTGACCTTGGATATATACTATTCATATTAGAATTGCTGTCTCCTTGTTTTTATCCTTACTAAATATTTAAGAGAGATTCTGAAAATAAATGCAGTGCCAACACCACCTGCAAATAACCTGTCTTTTCAACATACTCTTTCAAGACAAAAAATTGCCACATGACTTCCTTCAGTATTTGTTCTCTTCATATAAAAGAATATTTGCTTTTTAGTATTGCTTAAAACACTACTGAAAACTGCTGGTAGCACTCAACTGGAATCATTCACAGGTTAGCAGTGTTTTAGGATATCTGAAACTCAAAAAAAAAAATATAGAGAGGAAATTGCACAGAAAACAAAGGCTTCATTTAACCACATCTTGCATGATGAAATATTACCATTTACATTGTAGTATCAGTTTTTCTTTTTTATTTCAGCTGTAATTTCATAACACTTAGTAGGTCATGTTGATGACTCATGTCTCTTTATTTACTAGTTTCTCATTCAACTTCAGGAAAATTCACAGAAATAAAAGAAGTCAACAATTCTAGGGTGTTCAAAGTAAAAAACATTTTCAGATAAAATGAAAGGAAGAATTCACTTTATCAAGTGTATGATCTTCTAAAATTCAGATTGGATAAAAAAATGAAACAATTTTATTTTGGAGAGGTTGGGGAAAACACCAAGAAATTTAATTTCAGAGGTGACATTCCTAAGAAATGTCAGTCTTCAAGTGTTAAAACTAGCAGAACTCACTACTGAGCAAACTGAAATTATTCATTACCTGTTCTAGCTCCTACGCCATTATGCCACATTTTAATACTGTAAACAGAACAATTTCTGTGTAAAACTAAGGATAAAACAAATGATAAGTTTTTAACATCACATTTACTCTTTCATTATGCATCCAGTCACTAAACTTACAGGCTGAATCTTTTACTTCCTTGCCTATCATAAATAGTACCTAATCTGAATCCCAAGTGTTGTGGGACAAGCACATTATCATACCTGTGGGCATTTGAAGGTTATTGTTGCCTTGTGGTTGCGCCTTCCAAGGGCAGAGGGACAGAATCTCACAGGCAGCTGGCTGGTGGAATGAGGAGGAATAGCCAGCTGTACAAACACAAGAAAGAAGCAAAAGAAAGGAGGGGTAAGGGAGAGGAAATCAATTTTTTGAGTATCTGTTTCGTGCTTTGTACCAACAGTGCTGATGTGAACGTGATTAATGTGCTCCACACGTTTCCCCCTCTCAGCCAGCGAGTTACTGCAGCAAACAGTGCCGGGGCAGTCCCTGCACATCCACTGCCCTGCAGCTCCAGGGCTGGGGCTACAACCGCTCCAAGGACACGGGCAGCAGCTCTCAGACACCATTCCAACAGCACTGTGGTGTGATGGCACTGGAGGGTTATCACAGTGACCCCCACGGATGCACACTGCCTCAGAAAGGAAATGCATGCCAGATTTTAATTAACCAGTGCTTTGTCTCTCTTCTGCTTACCTTTAGCAAAACCAACACTAAATAATGTTGCAGGTTTTCTCTTCACCTCAAGTATTCTACTTGAGACTCAACTGCATAGGCAAAAGCAAAGTAGCTGACTACAATCAATTAATCTGTTTTCAAGAAGCAGATAAGCAGTAAATGAATTGAATTATGAAGAATAAAAATGCCAATGCTTATAGAGTGTGATCAGCCAGAATCACTGAATACACAATTACTAGGATTATTTCTTTAAAAAAACACATATTAGTTTTTTAATATTATATATGTATAAATAACATTTGCACGTAAGAAGAGATAAAAAGGTAATTGATATCATGAGCAGTTAACCTGTGTTTCATAAAATGAATATAATTTGCAATAAATGAAAGTCAAAGCAACACCCTACAACAGCTGGAACTGACAAAATACACATAAAACTGCCAGCTTCTGGTGCTCAGCATGACTGAAACAGAAACTCCAGCAGAAATCACTGTCCAAGCGTGCGCCATCTTTTAAGTTCCACAGCTTTCACTGCCCCGACCACACATGGACCTTCAAGTCACTTGGCCAATTAGGGTCCAATTAGCACTGCCTCAGTGTGTGATTGATGGATAACTCTGCCAATCAGAGGCTGGGTTAGCACCACCCCAGACTGTGATTGCTTGATTGATTGATTGATTGATTGACAGCTCAGCCAGGCTGGGCGGCCTGAGGTCACTGTCCCCCCACAAAGCAAGGCCTGGCCCATCCCCAGTCCCCCCACAGCGACATTGTCTTGGGACATTGATGTCATCCAGTCTCTGTTGGGATGGATGAATCCCATCCATCATCCAAGTCTTTGCTGCTCTTTCTCACTGCCCTGAGGCTTTTCCTGCCATCCCAGAGCTGGGCCCAGGCAGGAGCCACGCTGTTCCTGGTCCTGCCATCATCCCCTGGGTGTATTTATAGAGAGTTTCCTGGAATAAAACACCCATCCTTCCAAACACTGTTAAAATGATAGCATATAAAAGTAAATCTTCAACTGAAAGGCCTTCAGGGTGCACCATATGGCAATATGCACATGTAATACAGTAGAGTTCTACAATTTTTATGAAGTTAATTGATTAGTATAGGTATCAAATATTGTCCAATTAGAAGACCAGTTGGTTAGATAATTTTACCCCAGGTACTGCCCCATTGGAATTAGTCCAGGGGCTTCTTGGACCCATTTCTTGTGTCTTCTCAGATTCTGGTTGGAAAACAAAACGTCCTTGTTGTAGGTTCTCTTCTTGAAAATGAGACTAAACAGTGTTTCAGTAATGTGTTAGAAGGTTAGTTTATTGTTCTAAAATGTAGGGATAAAAGGGTAGAAAAAGTACTAGAAGCTACAAGCATGTATTAGCAGTCTCCAAAGCAACAAATATAGGAAAATATATAAAAAGCTAAAAACCTTTAGTCATCAGTACCAGCTCAATGAGGGACAGGGATGTTGGTGTGCCTTGAACCACAGGTATTCCTACTGATGGCAGTGGGAGATAGGTTGTGCAGAAGAGAGGACAGAGCTCAGATGTGCTCAAGTAACACACCACACTTAAAATGTTATTTTCTTTTTTGGGAGAGAAAGTTTTTAAGTAATTCATCAGACTCCTGCCATAACAGTTAATTAAACTTTCATTTGCAGTCCAGTTCCCACCTACTAGTCAGACCCATTTATCAAATGAAGACCTACAAATGGAGAAAGAACCTCAGTAGAAAACATCCGCCCCCGCAAATACTTTTTATTAAAATGAAAAACTAGGTAAAGACAGCATGGCAGAGACTATGACTACATCATTAAATTAACACTAAGATTTTTAAATATTGAGTAATTTCAGTGTAAGACATTCACATTACTTAGAATAATAATTCTTCCACAGAGATGCAAACAGACAGGCGTTCGATTTCCAATAAGTATTACTTGACATATTATCATTACTCAGAAAATCCACTGCCACAATGAATCAAAATAATCAACATAGAGCTATGATAACCCAGCAGACTGCCTGCTCTGAAAGCAGAAAGGATTTTTAATTTTTACACTGTAGATTTGGTTTTAAAATTTCATTTTTAATTTCACAGTTTGTTGTTCTGTGAATCCAAAAAGTAATTTGTTTTGAGATAAGCCAGGCAAAAAAACCCTATGTACTTTCTACTGAAATCCAAAAAAACATAAATTGTTCTAAAACTAGAATTGAAAATAATGCAAAAAATATATTTTAGGGAGGTAATGGAATAATTCAATTAAATATGCTGATGCTAACACATCTCCTGCCTTTCCTTTTGTTTACATAAACAAATGCCTTTCACAATAGTCATGTGAAAAGGAACTGTTATCATTGCTCTTCATAAGAGCTCAGATATAACAGTTCAAATATAGAAACTAAGTCTGGAGTTAACTACAAATACATTATTTCTGTTACAAAATGAAGAAAGAAGGGGAAATTTTTAATAAATCTAAAAGCTTGTTCTCTACTCTGTACAAAACAATACTCATGGTCATTAAGAAAATCCTTAAAGCTTGCACACAGAGATTGCACTCCTCTCTGCCAGCCCTTTCCTATTAAGTTATTTGTCCTCAATAAAAGTTGTGTTTCAAAGCCAATCAGGAAAGAACTCAGCTTAATGGAAAAGGTTTAGGCTACTTTAAACCAGGAGAATAGCAAATTGAAGATTTACAGTGAAAGCATGTTTCTTTTAAGCCATGGAGATGATCCTGTTTGTTAGACGTTTTTGTACATAGTAAATATATGTGTATGTCAATATAATACACAAATATGTGAAATATATCAATGTATTTATATAAAGAAAAAGCAGTAAATTGGGGGACACATTGTTGATGATTGAAAGTTTTCAGCTGTTAAATGCTGAACCTGAATCCTTTTCTGCTAAAGACAAAGAAAGCTGCAGTCAGGACAGAAACACCAAACTCAACATCCCTATGACCTTTTTCCCAGACACCCCTAATACCCAATATTCTAATAAAAAAAAGGTGGAATTTTACAGTAAACATGAGAATTCACTTTCATTCTGGCGTTTAGATAATTTGGCAGCATTTCTAATGTTACTAAGTTAGTTAAAGGTACTAAGTTAGTTAAAGGTTTGCAAAAAGGGAAACAAAAATTAAACATAGCTTGTTAAAAAAAAAAATCCAAACCTCATTAAAGGGTATCTTTGAAAGATTTTATCAAATTATTGAAAGAAATCCAAGATGTTATATTCCATTTAAACTGACTTAGGCTACAATTGCAAAGCCACCAGTAAGATATGCAGTCTTTTCTCATTTTTATCAGTTTACAAAAGGGTAACGGAGCTGCTTCTAATTGACATGAAGCTGACAAAGGATTTAAAGCCTCTGAATTTCATTTAGACTTCATTATGCGCACTGAAGTTCAGGAACACTTGAGCCTAATCCAACTGGACCTCAAGAAAGCATGTTATTAATGATGTTCATACTTGAAGTTGAATCAGCTCTATAGAAAATAATCCTTTGTGATATTTCAGTAATGCCCTTTGTTCCAAACTGAAACTGGAACAAACAAACTTCCACACACATGGAAGTGATAATAATACTGGATTTTTTTAATGTTCTGAAACATTAGTCAAAATTTTGATTAATTTTAGGCAAATATCTTAAGAGAAGAAAAAAATTCTTTGATACCACTGTTTTATCTGATTTATCTAACATAACCCAGGGACTGAAGAAACCAATTTGAGACATTTTCTGATCAACAGTCCAGTACATTCAAAAGTCCTACATCTCAGATGACATAAAAACAAATATGGAAATTTACATGAAATATCAAAGTTATTGACCTGACTTTACTAACTATCTTCAAATATAATGTATTTTCATTGTCCAATCCCATCTTAGATCTATTGTTAAAATAATTTGCTCTTTTATCTGAGGGTTGCACAAATCATAATCTTTCTGCTGAAAAGAAAGTATTATCTGCTTTAAAGAGAACAGAAATTTGAATGATTAAGATGGGAAACTTTTTCCACACATAACAAAGGCTTTGAAATGGGAATTAATATAAACCAATACCTGAAACACTGAGCATGGTTTATAAGCAGTAATCTTCTGGAATTTGAATGCAGTGTTGAGTGCTAGTATGCAAAATATTCAGAAGTAAGAACATGTGGAGTGCTGTGTCCAGTTTTGGGCTCCCCAGTCCAAGAAAGACAAGGAATTACTGGAGAGGGTCCAGCAGAGCCCACAAAAGTGACTGGAGGTCTGGAGCATCTCTAATGAGGAGAGACAACTGAGAGGGGACCTCATCAGTGTGTACAATTATCTTAAGGGCAAATGCCAAACTCCTTCCAGTGTTGCCCATTGACAGGAAGTTCCACTTCAATATGTATAAAAACTTCTTTCCTGTGAGGGTGACCAAGCACTGGAGCAGGCTGCCCAGAGAAGCTGTGGAGTCTCCATCTCTGGAGATACCCAAAACCTGCCTGGAGGTGATCCTGTGCAACCTCCTCTGGCTGAACCTGCTTCACCAAAGGGGTTGGAATAGATGGTCTCCAGCCCAATCATTCTGTGATTCTGTGATAAACACCACCCTCTGACTTTGTCACCAAAACTGAAGGAAATTAAATAACCTCTCCACACATGGGTCTGTAATGAAAGAAACAGGTTCAAAAAGGGACAGCTACATGAAGTAAATATTAAGTAGTTGCATTTAGCAAACAAAGCCATCCTGTAACTGGAAGAACTACTGCAATTAACTAGGAACATTTCAGAATTCAATCCATAATGATATACAGGACTGAGGATTATAATAAAAAGGAGAGAGAAAATTACTGCATTTAGTGTTGAATGTGTCTTTTCCAACACAAAGTAATGTAGCTATTGTTGGTGTGTGAATCTCTGATGATAAATTATGGGAGCAGAGATATTTTTTTCTTGTTAATTTCCTGCACAAGGTAATATGCAATCTGCAGCAGCCAAAAGTCACTATAGTTAAATCTAACCCACTTCTGTGGCAATGACCCAAACAAAATACATCTACAATACTCCCAGACAATTAATATAGTTTGCATCCATTTTGTTTCTGAGCCCCTAATCAAATATCAATTCATTAAATAATTAGTAATAGCATTTGTTAGGGTTTACCATAGTGTATAAAGACATGTTATTGTGCATGACAGAAAAGACAGACTAGAAAAAACTTAATGTTTGATACTTTTAATTTAATGGAATCCTACATAGCAATATTTAGGGAAGCTGAGTAAAGAAGTTTGATCTCATTTAACTGTTACCATCAGAAACCCTTTTAGGAACATTTGGTCTGGCTGTACTGCTACATTTAAGGCTGAAAACTGTTCAGCTTCTGAAAACTGAACCTATAATGACTATGTATCATTCCTCTATTTTCCCCATATGGTCCTTTGTATCTTCTTAGTTATATTTTATTACAATATTCCTCTCCCTGCCTCTTAAACCATTTTGTAGGAATAGAATCATAAGTTGTAGAATAGTTTGCTTTGGAAGGGACCGACCAACTTTGCTATCTTCCCTGGATTACCTTCTTCATATCTAGAAAAGGCACCATTATTTCTCTATTTCTTTCCTGTCCTGCACACATTTATTTCTTCTTTCTTTTTTTTCTGTTTTTTTTGCTTGTTTGGTTGGTTGTTTTTTGGTTTTGTTTTTGGTGGGGTTTTTTTTTTGTTGGTGGTGGTGGTATTTTTTTGTTTTGTTTTGTTTTGTTTTTTGGGTTTTTTTTGTGGTAAAGGCTCTGAATTCATATCCTAAGAGGCTGTGATGGAGGCACTCAATGCCACTCATTCAGATACAGAGTTTACATGCATCTGTCCATCTATGCACTCCCCTTTTCTCATCTCCCCATCATGAAAAGGTCACATATTTCATAGAATCACCTTAATAATACCCAAAGAATTGCTCAAGGGGCCTGTACTATTAACTAGTATTCAGTGGTCAATAAGAAATATTTTTCTGAACCCTGACCACCTAGAACTCTAGCAAATCTCAATGAACATACAAAAGCTGAAACAACCTACACCATTGTTATTCCTAGAAAGGACATAAATGTTAGGCAGCAAGATGGAAGGGCTTCTGTGATGGAGGAGGAAAAAGTGGAGTACATGACAATGAGAGTGTTAAGAGAAATCACTCTCAAGGTAACTGAATTTGCAGAATAAAATGATTCTAGGTATTTTCTTGAAGCTTCTTTGCAGCTATATTGATCAATTATTATTCATATTCCTTGCAAGTTGCTTATAATATTAGATATACTTGTATTCTTCCATTAATAGTTTATCTACTAACCTAAATATTTACCTAGTTATTCTGTTGATTATTAGATACTTATGAATCTTCTACCCAGCTGCTTTGTTTACAACTTCTCCTTCTAATATCTCCTGAATTATTTACAACCTACACTGCAGTCCTGCTCAAAACCATTCCAGGAAAGAACAAAACATCTGAACTTCAGCTTGAGTTGCTTTTCAAGTTTAATTGTTTTCTTCCTCAGGCTATAAAACCTCTAAAATATGTACTTAAAATGTCTAAAAGATTGTATATTCTGAACACACAGTACAATACACAATTGAATTTGTTTTTAAAAGAAGGCTCTCTTCTATCCTTTTTGTGAAAACACAGAAATCTTACTTACAAGTTGTGTTGGGTCAGTCTCAACTGCAAAATGGCAGGGGTCGCTGTTAACCACTTGCAGCACCAGAGTGTCATTAGTAGGATTAGTAAGAGGTAGGTGTGTAAGAGTCCATCTGGAAAAAAATCATATACACAATGATGATTTATTACAAAGCTCCTTCCATTATATGTCATTATGCATACGGGTTTTTATTTCCTGAAAAGTTCTGGATTTTTTTTTAATTTTAAACATAATAATTAAGTTTTATTGCACTGGCATTTCCCCACTAGAGGGGAAACATATTTAGTAACTTAAATTATTATCAATAATCATTATTAATACATCCTGAATTCATTCAATGTTTCATTTTGTTCATTTTTTGTGTTTTTTATTAGAGCATAATCACAGAATCATTATGTTCCACATGTAGATTATATTTTCTAATGAGAATAGTGACCCTCTCAGAACAAAGATTGGAGTATGCTGATTCCTTAAATCACCTGGCCCTCTATTTACAGACTTTCTTTCTTTATTTTCCAGTTAAAGAATATTCATGAGATAATTTCAATATGGAGAAAATTTTTAAAATAATTCATAAGACTCCCAAAATTTCCTCTATTCTGGTCAAAATATCACATTTTTTCTTTTCAGCAAAGTTATATAGCCATAAATCACATTCTTGTTGTAATACCAAGGGACACAGAGAAGAGGTTCAAGGTGAACAAGTGAAAACAGTAAATAAGAAAAGTTTGAAAAATGAGATACATATATTGGTTTTGCTGTAATTTATCTCCCAATGGATATTCCCTGTAGTCAAAGCTGTGGCAGGTCAACTGCCAGATTGTTGCACATATTTATCATCTGGAAAAAATTAGTCCGTTAATCATAGCTAAATCAGTAAGGAAAAAGAAAATATAAAAAGCAACATTCAGTAGATATTTCAGTCCAGCTTTATGACTGTAACTTCAGCCCCTAAAACCTGTTAACAGGTGGATTCCTTCCAGCCCATGCAGTGGCATAAATCCCCAGCAGTGAGCACCAGAATTGATTCTGACTAACACTGTCAGAGCATTGTATCATTTAGTCTAAAAACCTGAGAGTAAAGAAATATTAATAAACTTTCACACAGGAACTTCAGACTCACTTGATAATTCTCATTTTTCACATTTATCCTCTCTACTTTTTTTTTTTTTTTTTTTTTTTTGGCCTGGTCTCCTTCATATGTAATATTTTGTCAAAGGGAAAACTAAGTTGGAATATCTGAAATTTCAGGAATTACTCGACTGTTAGAAGTTCTTCAAGTCATCAAAATCCTGCCACCCCACACAGATTGACTATGATGGTTATGCTGGACAAATTGTTGCATGTGGCAGTAAATTCCAGGTCACTGTGAACATCATTCAACTGACTCCTCTTCAATGACTCCACTGTGGAGCCCATAACAGGATGGATAAGGAAAGCTGAAAAACATCAAGGAGAAGGTTTCCCTCCCTAAAGACTTTGCTAAGGGATGTGTTAAATCTACCTTGACACAAACAAAAAGGAGATCTGACTGTGATAGCCCCAGAATTTCAGGGAATATGAAGAAGGACTAAAGGATTAACTGCTTTTCTTTTTTTTTTCTCTTTCAATAATTGGTTAGAAATTGATTCTAAGTTATCAGTGGGATCTTGACCCTAATCCAATTCTAGGAAATGTTTCAAGAACACAAATACCAATTTTTTTCAGATCAATAGAAAAAGAGGACACAATGAAAAACATTATTCTTATATTCATATGCTAATGTTTCTTCCGCATTCAGGGAAAAGGGTAGAATGAAAGTTAATCTGTTAAAAAATACAAATCTTCACCAACCAGAAATACTTCAAACATTTGGTGATGTTTACAGTTCACATTTCTGGATACATAGCAAAGAATTACATCCACTCAAAAAACTCCCCAGCTGATATCTTTCTTAGACAATACACAGATATCTACCTGAACTGCCTTTTTATATTCAACATGCATTAATGCAGCCAATTTATTTGGACTGTCACACTTTTCATGAGGCAGAGAAATTCCCAGTAACCTCAATGGCATCACCGACTGCCATTGTCCGACACTTTGCACTTCAACAAGAGTGCTGATGACATTATGCTGGCACTGCTGGACACCACCAACAAGAGCCTGGCACCATCCTCTTGGCACCCCCTTTGTGCTATTTATATGTATTGATGAGATGCCCTCCCAGCCTTCTCCTCTCCAGACTAAAGAGGCACAGCTCTCACAGCCTCTCCTCACAAGGGAGATGCTCCAGACCCCTCCTCATTCCTGTGGCCTCTGCTGGACCCTCTCCAGTAGCTCCTTGACTTTCTTGTACCACAGAGCCCAGAAGTCTCCAGTGTTCCCCCACATATTTACAAATGCATAGGAACTACAGCATGCATGTACTTGTAAAGGGAAAAGAAAGCTCATTTGAAAAAAATAAAGCATGAGCTTTGAGGAGTTTTAGATAAGAGTTTTAACAGGAAGAGTTGTAGTTAATGGAGCTAATCTTTTCCCACATCCATTTTACTTGCAGTAGGAAAGGATGACTTGCCATTTTCCACCAGACCATTTGTGCATGTAGTTTTCAGGCAGTGCATGTCAGAGAAAATTATGAGTGCCAGAAAGTCTGAATAAAAAGGTTTTAAGTAATTCCTAATTCCTAATAGCAAGAGCCTACATAGTAGAGAAAAATTATGGGTTTTACTCCAGTCAGCCCAGAATTGTCAAGTAAAAGCCAGGAAATAGCACAATTTTTTTTCTTTAGAACATAATAAGAAAGGCATTGTCAGTTATCTTCAGCTTGTGCATCATATTTGAACAGAAGAATATATTCACTCACAAAAATTTAATCAGGTAAAATTTCATGTTGTGCTCTCTAACAACATTTCTGCTCAGTCTGCAATGTCTGTTAACTACAGGTTTAGCCAAAGATACAATGAAGGGGAATTTGGCATGCAGAAGAGCAGTGTGTCCACAGAAACTGTTAGGAAGTGGAGGTAATATGTGGAAAAGCACTGCTGAAGTTTTGACATTCTTCAAAGCCTTATCCTCAATTTTTTAGTTTATGTCTTGAAAGTCAGAATGGAACTGAACATTATGCTGTCAAAATGCACATTGAAATTTTGTTGAAGGATGGTAATAATTGGGTTAATTTCCCCAAGGTGTCCATTTTCTTAACATTTGCAGTGTTTCAACCATGTCTATCCCAGGGCCTGCAGGAAAGAAATTGCATTATTTTGCGATTTCTTGAGGTTAAAAGATACTGCTAACGGGTACACCAGCATTTGTAAAACAAGATTTTCAGTAAACTCCTAGTTCAGAGAGAAGGAAAAAAACAGAAAATAAAGCAAACCTACAGAGCTCTGTACAATGGATCTGGGTACTTAGATTCTGCGGTATTGTTAAAATTATTTCTGCAAAAATGATTCAAAGGAAGTTTACATAGAGGCTAAAATTTCATTTCAATTGCTTTTCTGTAAGGAATATTTCACCTACCTGCAAATATATCTAAAAAATATTCTGCAATCTTCTACAGCAGACATAGAGCACTATTCTGAGTTTAAATTTTCATATGTTTTCCATGATAAAGCAGAGACCCAGTCCAGCACCATGAACTACTCACTTTCCAAGCTCACATCCTATATCAGGCAGGGCAGCTGGTGATGGCTTCTCCACATTGAACTTCAGGGCATACCAAAATTCTCCAACCACATCTGACCGGAACATGACACTAAAAACAGATACAGAACCTCAACATGACAGCTGGTTTTTTTCAGATCTTTAAAAAAAACCCAAACAGATTAAAATTGAGGGGAAACCTAATGATTTCAGCACAGTGATTTCTTTAATTAGATCATATTTTTCTTCTAACAGCTCTCACTGGTATTTGAATTCAGCTACCAAGTGTAATAATATTTAGAATTCCCAATGCAACAAAATCTCTTCTTCATCTTTCTTAAATTCAACCAATAAAATTCATTGTAAAAATAATTCATTAAAAATAGAATTCAATTTTATTTTTTTGTTTGTTAGCTTTCTTTTATCAAAAATACAACCCAAACATATTTCAGCTTATAAGAGAAAGCTTTAATTTCATTTCACTATCACAGTATTTTCTTTTTAGTCATTTTGAAGGGCAAAGTAACAGAAATACTATACAATAATTTTAAAAAGGAAAATTTTTTCAAATCTAGTAGTAAAGTGAGAAATAGATATAGACACATCCCTATAAGCATGACAAAGAGATACACTTCAAGGAATATTCAATATATTGCTTTGATATACAATCAAGGATTGTCATGACTGAAAATTGTATCCTGCTGGGTGAGATATGTACAGAAATATATTTCAGTTACAGACACTCTAATACAGTCCTTTCCTACTGCAGAATTTTTTTTCTATTTCTTGAGGATTTTTGAGTAGCTGAGTCATAATAATATTAAACCAAAGCACTGGAAGCATATAAAAACTCAGAAGAAATGCACTGTACAAACCCATGACCCTCTAAGGATGAGTTCTTTTTCTAAATTATAGATAACTATGTCCATTCCATGACTTTATGGTTCCAGACCATCCCCTGTGCCAACAGAGCTTTTAAAGTGAGCATAAAACAGCTCTAGGAAAGAATCAACCATTTGAAAAGGTACACCTGCCACAGTCCCTTTTTCCAACAGTTCTTCCCAGCTGCTAACATAGCAAAGAAAACAGAGCATGGTTTCAGAAAAAGAAGTTAATAGTGTGGATGTAATGTGCAAGTACCTCTGCCCAGCTGTAACTGCAGCCTGTGGGAGCTACTGCAATTTAAAAGAGCTATTGCACACTTCTGAAGCAAAACTGCAAAACCATTTGGAGAATGTGCACATGTGCTTTATTTCACCTTGCATATATCCCCTAAGCCCCAGCCCACCAAAGCTGAGCCCAAAATTTTGTCCTGTTAAAATAAACATTTATCTTATTATTTGGAAATTCTGCACTTGAAAAATATTTTCATACCAGAAATATTATCTGGTATGAAAACAAAAAAGATGAGCTCTATTCTCATCTTCAGTTTAAGATAGCATAATATCTACAAAATAAAGATACTTAGTAGAGTTATAAAAGTACTCATTTTTATAAAACAGTATTATTTGAATCTGTATCACTCAATGACATCTGACATTATTCTGGTCTTTAGAAAAATCAATACAAGCAAACTGAATAAACCTCTGAATGGATTTTGACTTTGAATATATTCTTTCAAAACTGGTGTTTGTCTCTGCCCTCCTCTTAAATGACCACCCCATCCTCCACCCCATCCCCATATTTTTGCCAGTCAGTTGAGATAACTGAAAAACAGAGAATTGTTTTTCAATTAGCCTTTAGACTAAATAATGCTTTGGTAACCAAATCCCAGGAAAGTAAGCTTTGCAATTCTACACTGTTCAATTACTTGCTGAACTGTTTTAGTTGAAACTAAGACCAAGAGGTCATCTGTCTTTTTATTGCTAATTAAGATATCTACAGGTTTTCACTGGGATTTCCAATGTAATGAAAAAATTTTATTTAAAACCTCCCCATATTCATTTAGTGGATCATGGTTAAGTAACAGAAGATCATGAAGGTAAATGGATTTAAGTGAAGAGAGTTAAAGGGTTCTCCACATGTTTTAGTTTGTTTTTTACAATTTCATTTCTTCTCAGAAGAAAATGAAATTGTGCTATTCCCTTTACAGAACTTAAAAATTAAAAAAAAAAAAAAAACTGTTCAGAAGTTTTCAAGGGGGGCTTCTAACATTAAGCAAGTTTCTAAAAACATTGTTCACTAAATTGTAGTGAACTAGAGTTCACTAAAATTATTCTATTGTAGGAGTTATTCTATTGCCTGTCAATAATGCTTTTCCCCCGAGAGGAAAGCTACTGTTAGGGACACAATACTTTTAAAGCTGGAAATTTTCTTAATTCCATTTAATAACTTCTGTGGTCGTTTTTAGGGCAATATTTTCATCAAGGAACTTAGGTTTCAATGAAAGTAGTCAATTTATTAGTAAAACAGGCACAATTACAAGTACCAAAACTCTACACCATACCTTCCAGCAAAAGCACCAACAGCAGCTGCAGAGAACTTCAGGTGATATGAAAATGTTTGTTTGGGCTTGAGAATGAAAGAGTTTTCCCCAAATAAGGATGGATGGTCCAGCAGCACACTCATCTTGAGAACTTTATTGGTAGGATTAGTGATGGGAATATTAATTCCAACAGTATCCTAGGAAAAAACAATGCAAAAATCACAAAATTAATTATGAGCAATTACACTTAAAAGATATTTCTCAAAAAAGTGTAAGGTACTTACTCATTGTTTACACTTATGCAAACTCAGGCTGCAGCTTTTTTTGATGTGTGAACTACCCCTAAAAAGCCAAGTTGCAGCAGAAAGAAAGAAAAATTTCAGACAACCTTCAAATTGTAAACTCTTTAATTCCATAAATATGGAAAAGTTCAAATCTTCCTGGCTGGTCTGCATTCTAACTGCTCACATCATCTTCCAAGATATGAGCCAGTCTTGCCAAAACACAACTCCTAAGCCCATCAGCTGTAATGCCAAGCAGGTAAAATCTCCAAGCTGTCTCCCAACAGCCAAGCAATTGGAAAATTCCACAAATAACTACTTTGAAAACTGGCAAATGATTAGGCTGAATTCTGCTGGATCTGGTTCCTTAATTTATAAGTTACATCATAATACCTGACATTAAAACAACAGCACCACAATAAATGCTCCCTCTCTTATTCCTTTAGGCCATTTCCCTCACTAGTGATCTCTGTATCTTTGTTTAAAGTCCAGGGCAAAGACCATCTTTCCTTGACCACCTGGAAAACATTGATTCAGTTAAAAGTGCATAAAAACTCCAGTTACCGTAACAAAACAGAGCCAAAATATGGTCTCATTAGATAAATCTGCATATTTTACACCTTTAGGATGAGCAGGAATTGGGCAGAGACAGCTCACTCTTCACAGCTGCTACATTTCAGAAGAGTTCCTTTTGCTGTAAATTAGAAATGGTGTAAATCCATCCTGTGTGCCCAGTCTGCATCAATATCAATACAATTCATGAAATAAAGCACTTTGAATAGACCAGAAGGAATTTACTTATGAAGGCAGCACAATGTGATAATCCAGGAGACACATCTGCAGTTTAAAATATATATGTTCTATTTATACATATTTATCCATACAAAATACACAAAATCCAAAAATAAGAATATGTATTTATTTCTCTGTACCTATATTTGTGTCTACTCTTTTTTGTTCTCTTTTCTTTGCTCTAACCAAGCAGTTTATTTCAAAATCCACGTTGGTTTGGCCTTTTAAGATATAGTGATTTGCTTCTCACAGCAAAATTATTCCACATAGTTTTTTTTTTAAAGTAAATAATTCAAGTTGCAATATGAAAGGAGAAAAATATAAAATGCTTATTAAAATTAATAACACACTAAAAATGAATATGAAATACTTTTATGACCCCACACAGAGCTGCCTCCCACTGATTTCAGCCTGCCTATGATTTGGTAAATTTCTATACATTTCCATTTATAGACAATGACTACTGGAATATACATAAAACACATTTAATGTTCTACAGATGGCAAGATTACACCAACATTTTAAATCATTTAAGTGCCTTGCATCAGTAAAATGGGATTTAAATTTGCCATAAAATATTTTAAAGCTCAGATTAATAGTTTTTACTGGTGTAAACAAGTTTCTAAATCTATCTACCATTTTATTGCCAAAGGCTTCATAACAATTTTATTGTAAAGCATCTACATGCTGTGTTAAAAAATATTTTTACAGTAAAAAGGAAATATGGGACAGCTGATTTGGAAAAAAGCAACAACTATGAAAGAAATCTTTTTAATCTTGTACACAAAGGAAATTTTACATTGCCAGTATTATCATAAAACAATTTTCTCTTGCCAGTATAAAATGAATGCTTAGGGTTATGTATTTCCCTGGAATTTCCCAGGAAAATTGCCTGGAATTGCCATACACATTTCAATGATCTGCTAATTCATAGGTGGTAATAAGAGCAGATGTATTAAAAAAAAAAGTTTATATATATATATATATATAAACTTTTTTATGTTTCCAGGCCTTATTGGATTGTTATGGAGGCATAGAACTAGGATAAATAACAAAATGCCCATGCAATTGCTAAGAGTTCTATTTTTCTTATTTTTCTTGAAAGGGCCATTTTATCAGACCGAATGTAAAAGAAGAACATCACAGGCAATTTCCAAACACATTTATAGTCATTAATTTAGTTCCACATTTCAGTGCTGAGTATTTTATAAACATTTTGATAGAGGAGAAATGTAAAAGTTGAGAAAAGAAGGAAATTATTCTCTTTCCTCAAACATTTCTTATATCAAGGCTGCCAGTCACCAAAATAGAGCCACTTTTGTGCAATATGTCATGCTATTATTCCTTTTGAACTTTCAATTACCCAATTCTTGTACAGTTCAGGTTATTTACAATAATCTCACCAGAGTTAAAATTAAATAAAACAAAATGTAAATATGAGATAACATTTATTCTCTGTGGAAATTGAAAAAACAATGGACTTCTAACACTCAATCCTTCATTAATAGCCTGTCTATGCATAGGTCTGATACTTTGTAAACCAGACTCTTGTTTCAAAAGATGCTCACCATCCTCAATTGATCATTTGTGATATTACACTTGTGTGCTGAAATACTTTCCTGACATATTTTTTCCCAAAGACTTTCTCATCATTCCTTTCTCTATTTCCTTCTTTGAGCAACTGGATCTAATTTATTTAAGTCCATAATATGCAATTTTACTTTTATTAATGTATACACTGCACTGAAATATCAACTAATCCTCTTCTAAGTTCAACAAGGTAATCTGCAGGAAGATAGACACATTCTACAGTTACTGTGCATAACAATTCTCTGTGTTCCATCTTCAATAATAATCCTGTTTCTCACCATCAGCATGTGTCAATAAAAACCCCGCCTGGCCAAAGTGTCTAAAGAGACTCACTAAAGCTGTTATTCTTTAGAAAAATTGTTTTAAATTAAAATCCAATTTCATTAAGGAGATGGCATTCATTCCACATTGTTTGAAGCTTTTTCAATCCATAGACCTTGAGGTGAAAGCATTTGGATTTGCTCCCGAGTTTGCCAGGCTGTGGCTACAGAAGCAAATTTTTAATTTCAGTAAGCAGCAGGAAAGTTATTTTGATAGGCCTGGTGAGATAATGCAGCAGAAAATCTTCCCTTTGTGGGTCCTTGTCCAAATGATGGTTCTTCTAGATGGACAAGTAACAAGTGCCTTCTATCTCTGTGCTGCACCTGACAAGCAGGAATGTTGCTCAAACAAGGACTGAGCCTGGAATGGTGGCAATATTGTTGAAAAAACAGATCCTGGCTTCTCTCCTCCATAGGCTCAAAATGACCAAAGCTTTCAACATCCCCATCAGTGTCTACATGTCAGTAGCAGGAGTTCGAGTCTCCTGCTGTATTCTCATTATTAACTCATTTCTGTTTCTCGGAACAGAAGAGGCTCCATTGAATTCAGCAGCAGCAATTGAGAACAGTTTGAGAAGAGGGCCACATTCAATAGAGCTCAGCCCAGTTTGGTCAAACTACTTCTAGAAATCAGTTCTGGCTCTTGAAGTGCTTGATGCAAAGTGTCCCAGGTCACACCTCACCATCCTTTTCCCCACACACCCCAACCCAGACACCCATGCCCAGACTCAGCTGGGCCTTTCTGGCACTCATCATTCACACATGGAACTCCTCTGCCCTGAGCCACTGTGTCCTTCAGGCTCCCTATTCACTCCTAAGTTAATGGAGATCTTTGTGGAGTGAACCACCTCCCTCATTGTACAAGGTCCTCCTTTTTTTTTTTGCCTTTTTTTTTTCTCTCTGAGATGTAAATGAATTTCCAAGATAATCCTCTCCTTTCCACGTAGGGTTATGAGGCTAGAGAACCACAGCATTGCTATTCTCTTGATACTGGTTTTTTTCCCCATTTTACTTGGCATATTTTGCCTTATAAAATACCAGCTCTCAAAAAGGCACCAACTGTTCATCAGCAGTGAAGTCTATCAGAACAGCAGATTGAACTGCTTGAAATTTAGGACTAAACACCTTAAGCAAATTATATATTTGTAAAACCTGCTTAGCAAGGAATTCATTCTTATTGCAGTACAGGAAATTAACTAGAAGGGAAAAATTTGTACAGAACATAATATCAGATACTAAAAGGGCAGTGAATTTCAGGTTTAAATTTACATATAAATTTACATAGGAAAATCACACTGAATTGAATTGCTTTTAGCTGAAATATGCATTAGAGTCTAAGTAATGCCCTGAAACAGAATACAGCAACAATTAGCTCATAAGTTATTACAATAATTCTAAGTTCCCTGACTAAAAATTACAACACTGTTAACCTTTTAATGGGGCCTACATATTGTACCAAGCAAACAAACTAGGAAAACAATGTTTTGCAAGAGATGATTACAAAAATTATTTTTCTGAAATGGAAGGAAAACAATAGACTGAAAAAGTATTACATTTAATGACTGAATTAATCTCTGTTATCGTCAGCTCCACCAAAAGATGCCACAACCCATACCAAATTGATATTGCAATAATTTATACATACATAAAGGAAAACTAATGAACTAAATAATATGCACATATTTGGATTTACATGCAAAGATAGGCAGAAAAAGCTGAGTTTTCAAAACTCTTCAAAGATGAGTTGAATGCTAAGCAAAGTGCTATTTAAAGATAATTATAAGAAGTATACCTGACAGGGGGATACAGACTGAGTCAAAGTAAAATTAACATCCCAAATTCCCACAACTGAGAAAGTAATAACTATGCTCACATCTTAATGAATACTTTTTTGAATTTGAAATCAAGGGCACCTCTGCATCCATGGAGACCGAAGCTCAATAACTCTCCATATTCCTGAGAGCCAAATCCTGAGGAAGATTTCCTTCTCAGCTTCAGCAGTGTTAGAAGAAATTACCAATTACAGATATTTTCTCCCAATGTCTATACTGAAGATTGGCACTTCCAGTGATCAGCTCAGTTGCCCTAATCACCTCATGCAGTAAGCTGGCTCATCAAAGCCCTACTAAAAAATGTAGAAGTCAATCTTTTCCATTAGCAGAATCAATGGAGGAGATCGCAGAATCAATGGAGAAGGAGATCACAGAACACAGAATCATAGAACTGTTTGGGTTGGAAGAGACCTTAAAGATCATCTCATTCCATGGGCAGAAACACCTTCCACTGAAGCAGGTTGCTCAGAGCTCCATCCATCCTTGCCTTGAACACTTCCAGGGATGGGGCATCTGCAACTTCTCCAGGGAACCTGTACCAGGGCCTCACCACCCCCACAGTAAGAAACTTCCCCTAATATCCAATCTAAATCTACTCCCTGTCAGTTTGAGTCCATTCTCCCTTGTCCTGTCACTGCATGCTCTTGTAGGAAGTTTCTCTCTGTCTTTCCTGGAGGCTCCCTTCAAGAACTGGAAGGCCACATTAGGTCACCCTGCAGCCTTCTCTTCTCCAGGCTGAACAACCCCAATTCTCTCATCCTTTACTCACAGGAGAGATGCTCCCTCTAATCATCCTGGTGACCTCTTTTTCCCAGAGGTCCCTGTCCTTTTCCTGGCTTTTTCCCAGAGGTCCCTGTCCTTCCTGTGCTGGGGACCCCAGAGCTGGACTCAGCTCTGCAGATGGGGTCTCACCAGAGCAGAACAGAGCAGAGGAACAGAATCCTCTCCCTCACCTGCTGCCCACGCTGCTGCTGATGCTGATGTGTCCAACAGCACATTTGGCATTCTGAAATTGACTGAGTTTGACTGCAGAAAGATGGGCTGCTTCTGATACCTGACACTGAATTAATGTAACAAAGCACCAAATTAATCTTCAGAGGATTTTACAGGAAAATCATTTACACCTACTTTGTCATCAACATTTTTGGAAAGCATGACTCAGCAAGTGACAGATTTCAATACAGCTCCTATTCATCATTTTTATGGGTCACTTTGCTGTGCAGATGCATGCACACAATATATGAGGTGCCAATGATAGAAAACAGTTTGAATCAAATCAATAGATGTATTTACACCCCTTGGGTGATAGAAATATTTTGTGTGATGTAAATCCAGGCTGCATCTCTCAAAAACAGACATTTCTCTTTTTTTCAGATAATCCTTTCTCCTTCAGAGACTGTCATATCCACAACAGCAGAACAAAATAATTAAAGTCAGTATCACTCAATAAAAATCACTGAAAAGTGCAACATTTGCAAGTGAGAAATGTACTGTTCTTAGAGAATGAAGTCAAGAGAGATACGAGTGACTACTGCATTTTCAAAGTCAGGTATGTCTCATGGAGTTGTTATATGCAAACTCTTTTGCAAGCATGCCATCACACTGAGATAACTGCCCAAAATCAGTCTCAAAATAGTGAAAATCAGCATTTGTGACTCTTTCTTTCAGAGAAGTTAAGGAGATGCAAAATTTAG
This sequence comes from Ammospiza caudacuta, assembly GCF_027887145.1. Taxonomy (NCBI): domain Eukaryota; kingdom Metazoa; phylum Chordata; class Aves; order Passeriformes; family Passerellidae; genus Ammospiza; species Ammospiza caudacuta. Next base: position 112,182,389 of record NC_080594.1, read on the forward strand.
GATACTTTCAATTTCCAAATAGCTTCTTATATATCAGGTAGATAGTTTGGAAAACCTGTCTTTTTCAATAATTTCTCTCAGATCTAGACTAAATCTTACTCTCAGAGTTCTTTCAATGTAATTCAGGGTAAATGTTGAAGTAAATCTGTGTCCCTTATTTACCACAGAACTGCACTATTATCCCTGGACTCTGCTATGTACAGAACTTCAAGGTTTAGCTCCTGAACTAATTGTATTTGCCCATATAATGCTACAACACCTAGCTGTAATTATTTTCTACTGGTTTCACTGATTTGTTTTCAAGGGCTACATAAAGTCATAATAATGCCATAAATTCACAAATCCAATAGACTAGAAAATACTTTGAAAGGATTGGTGAGTGCTGATGATTTCTACATATTTATAAAGTAACTAAAACCACAGAATTGCTTCTAGGAATTTAATTTAATTAGTCTATTAGTTTAATACTGGATTAATATTTTGACTCAACTGTCCTGGATTGAAAATTTGATGTGATGAGGTTAGAAATCTCTGACATGCAACTACAAACACAACAAAGTCTGTATCAGTGAAATGAGCTGAATATCAGCTCACTCAGAACTGACCAGGAAAAGGCAATGACCAGCACTGCCCAGGTTCCAGTGCTTCAAAGACCTACAGAAATACTTGGTAAAAATAAACTTACAACCACCTATCAGAACCCAAAGCTAGAATAGCAGAAGAACTATTACACTATTTCCACCAACTTTAAAGACTCCTGCAAAATGTGGAAGAAAATATTCTACTATGTGCCTCTACTCACAGCTCATGCTGTTATGAGCTAACTAAAAATAATTCTTTACTTAAAAAGTACTAACTAACTCCAATAATATCTAATTTTACTGAATTTTTATCACCATACTAATGAGGTAATTTACATCTCAGCTACACCACCTACCATCAAGTTAATCAATCAGTGGAGGTAAATGCTAATTAATTTGACTGTCTTAGATCTTGCACCTACTGTGACTCTCTCATTCTGTAGGTCTAAAGATAGATTTTTAAGGAAGCATTTTTCTTCACAATTTAAAAGACTGATACCATAATTATCACTTGGACAAAACATGTACAGATAATTTTAACAGAAATCTGAAATTTTCAAGGTTTCTGTGGAGAAAAACTTTTTCTCCTGAATTTTCTACAAGTAAAATTGCTCTGATAAAAATCTTTCTCTCCTAGATTCTAGCCACTTGTTTTTTTTAAATCTAACTTTTATTTTTGGCATATCTCTGCAGTCTCAGGAGCCAGAATGTATTATAATAGGAAGAGAACTTCTTAAATGTTCATAGTTTTTCTGAAAAAAGAATTATATATAAATCAAAGGTAACAATCTCCATAAGAGTTATCTCTTTTCCTGTTCCTTACTATGACTCGTAAGATCAGATAAACTTTGAGAACAGCCTCATTGCTAGTTGTTGCTCCAGGAAAAGTTAACTTTTAAACCCTTGAGATTTGCTCATAGATTACTGTCTCACATGAAACAACAAATGCTGCATATAAATATTTACTTCAATGCTAAAGGTATTTGCAGTCTGTCCCACACATTCCCTTAGCAGTCAGTCTACTAAAGTAATGCAAACTCAGTATATCACAAGCAATGCTTATTAATAACAGTAACATCTATATCTATTTTCTTATTGATGGTATCTGTTTGTCGCAGACATCTTTTATGAAAAATCCTTTCCTTAGGATTTTTCCTCCTGAGAAACTGAGAGACCTGAGGAACAAAATGTGAACATTGATTATCTGCTGCTGTGGAATGCAAAAGGTGCATCTGTGATTGGTCTCATGTTGATTGTTTCTAATTAATGGCCAATCACAGCCCAGCTGGCTCAGACAGTCCGAGCCACAAACCTTTGTTATCATTCTTTCTTATTCTATTCTTAGCCAGCCTTCTGATGAAATCCTTTCTTCTATTCTTTTAGTCTAGTTTTAATGTAATATATATGATAAAATAATAAATCAAGCCTTCTGAAACATGGAGTCAAATTCTCATCTCTTCCCTCAACCTGAGACCCCTGTGAACACCATCACATCTTTTACTAGAACCTTTTAAAAAGCAAAAATTAGAGCAGTCTGAAGCAAGGCCTACACTTGAATTTCCCTGGGTCTGTGCAGTTTATTTCTGCTGTCAATCAGAAAAAGCCTCTTCCTCTCTATGGGGAAGATGTTGAAAGTGTTTATTAGATAATTGTGAATCCATGAATCATGGAAGTGAGAGTATAAAGGCCTTTAAATACAGATTTCTCCACATTTCTGTCTGCTCGGTTTTGACCACTGGCAGATCAGTTTGTGAGGGAAAGAATTGCTACTGCAACCACCTGACAAACTTTTTTTTGGCATATCCACATATTTGGACATGAGGCATTATTTCATCCTTTAACTTTTCTATAGTAAAAGCTATCTCCTGAGGTTGCAGCTTCAAAACATGGATAAGTATCAATGAGGTGCTTTTCGTTTGTTCTATGCATCCTACAGTCACATTCTGCTGTGGAGGGCTCACACGGAATAGATCTGCTGCATTCATTTTTCTACACTGTCATAACGAAGAAGATTTGAAGGTTGGAACCAGTAATGGGAATACCCTGTCTCTGCTTAGATCTGCATGTAAACAGAAACACTGCGCCAGTGACTTTTAAAGACCACCACAAAGGGCTCAGAAACAGTGTGTGAGTGGTCTGGGAGCCTTCACAAACAGCAACAGCAGCACAAGTTTCAACTCACAAAAACAAATCTTGTGCAAGTGTGGGTGGGCAACATGTTTCACAGATACATTACCAACTTTGGGGTACTCATGTGGTTCTAAAGAACTTGAGAGAGAGAAAAAAAACTGATTTGGCAAAGACAAAATTATTGTCTCCACACTTATCAGGAAACCAAACTCAATCCCTTGCAGGCTTTGGTTTTATTAAAGCAGAAACTAATAATTTAATTTAATTTTTTTAAAAGGAACTTCAGAAATTTCACCTTCCTATTTGTGATCTATAAGAAGGTGAAATTTCTGAAGTTCCTTTTGTTTCTAAGGAGAATAGTCCATAAAGTTTAGAGGATATAAGAGAGATTCAGTGCAAATATATCTAGTTTTATATAAATAAGCAACATACAATATTAACAGACCTTCCCCTCTGGCTTATCTCCCGCTGTACAGATCCTGCTTGGAGCTCACTTATTAGATATTTCCTCTCCAGACAGAAAATACTACTTTTCAAGTACATCAATGGATTAAAAAGTCTCTTGACATAGTGAACCAGAGAGGTACATTTAGAATTTTCTCCATGAAATAGACAACTGCTAATGAGTAAGTGCTTAAAGCAATAACAGCCTTTTAGACTCTTTACATCAAAATTTAAGAATCATCTTCTGTCTGGATCTCTACATTCAAGCTGAATAAATCCATTAGAATATTTGCAAGGCAAAGTAACTATTGCAGTTCATTTTTCTAAACAATTTGAGATAATCGACCTAAATTTATCAACCTAAGTTACTACTCTGTAATACTGTTACAATTTAAGAAACAAAAGTAAACAGCAAAGTAAAATACAGTAAATAAACGTTTTGATTGTAAATTTTTACAATGTTTAAATGGTTGATGATACTAATAATTATCAACTGATAATATTTATTAAATTAAAATTATAAATAGTGCTGTTTTCTCTGCATTTAGGACTAAAAATATGTGCCAATGTACAGACGAATCATAATAAGTGAAACTGTTATTTAATTAATGAATAATGAACATTAAATAATTTTAATTTGACTCGAAACTTCCTGCTTTCACAGATGGTTTCTCTGAACAGTTAAAATTCTTTATAAATTATCCTTTCTAAATCCCAGAGAAATATCTAAATTATTACTGAGTAAATATTCAGATGTAAATAACCTCCTCCCATGTAAAATGAGTAGTGTTAATTTTTACTCCCCATTTCTCTCAAACAGCTTTAGCTGGAATTTTTTCAGTAGAAATATTTGCTGCAGGGAATCAATGTTATGGCCTTCAGGTTAGTTAATTTTATACAAATAGGTCTTCAGATTCAACTGAGGTAGTCTCTACGATCACTGAGACTTTAGCTTTTCTTTAGTCTTCTAAGATTTCAATTAGAATGATTTTCATCTCCCTTTTCCAGGAATTCAAATCAAGCAGCAAATTCATTTTTACAAGGCTGCAGAGAAGTCTTCACACAGTAACAGACACTGGGCCCTCCATCCTACTGAGGGTGATGACTTGAGCACGTATCAGATATTGTCACATTTAAACAGTCACTCCTTATGCTGATTTAAATAGAAGAGGAAAAATCTCAATTACTTTTTCAGTAGGCCAAACCATCTAAAACAGGTAGAGTCATAGCCTAAAGTCAAAACATCCAGTAAAACTTCATAACTAAAACGAAGTCATTCCTGAGTTAATGGCATTTTTCAAACTTCAACACAGCACCTGTTTACAAATCAAATTCTTACTCAACTAGCTTTATGTACCTACTTGAAGTTCCTGATTCAGATGTTATGAATATTTGTATGTGTGCATTAACTTGTTGCTCATTGCGATGATCTAATTTAATTATCACTGGCTGTTTCAGAAGCTGTGCATGCTGTCCATAGAAATCCAGCACAAAAGAACAACTAGCTGCTTTACCCATGTTCTAGAAATGCAGAAAAATTTTATTTGAAAAAATTTTATTTGATTTGAATAAAATAAATATTTAACATATTTTCTATTATAAAGTTTTGTTTGACTTTCACTCAAGAATTCGTAAATAGTATTCTGATCATGGGAACACAGCAATGCTATTTTAAAGAAGCAGGGACATTTGTACATTTTTTGGGAGCAGTATTACCCCTGCCAAAACACTCTTAAGCATAGAGATTTCTGTTATACAGATGGACAACCTTCATAGCAATTGAACAAATAATAAAGATTCCTTCCTCCTCTTCCTTCATCTTACACAAGGAAAACAGAGATTTCTCACAAGTCACATTAATCACTGGGGGGGAAACAGTGCAGTAGCACCAGTTTTCTTGGCAGCTCTGAAAAATGGCAGGACAGGTTTAAAGGTCAGACTTCTGCAGAAAAAATCACAGAAGGTCACTTTAAAGAGCCTCCGAGCATAGCCGGAAAATTTACACTTAACCACATCTTTTAGACGAATTCTCACTGTTCTCTTTCATGTTCCTCTCACTTCTATTTATTAAAAAAAATAAAACAAACAACAACAAAAAGAAAAAAAATCAAAAATTAAACCCAAACAAATATAAAAAACCCACACCCATCTCTAAGAGTGTATATACAACCATGTTTTGTCTTGAGCAAAAAACCTAGCATAAGTTCCTAGCCTTGACAGAATGACAGGGAACAGAGTTCAAATATTACATTTTCCTTTCAATAGTGTTACTTTACTACCTAGTTCAATCTGCACTCCAGGCCATCAGTGAGCAAATTTTTCTTAAAAAGAACTTTTTCCATGGACTTGCTGTGTGTAATGGTTGAGAAAAAACCCTCTTGTTTTGATTGCTAAGCCCCAGGGGAGCAGCAGCAGTTGTGGACTAAGGGAATTGGTAGTTTCCTTATTCAGGGCCATTCTCTTCCTTCACATAACAGTTATTTTTCATAGATATGACCACTTGTCCAGATGAAACATCCCCTCTAACTATTTGGTTTAGATCTAACCCCACATTTTTGTTCCATGGCAGTTAGTGACAGCTCAGATGTCATTTTGTGATCTACATTAGCTCCCTGCTCTTATATCAGAGAACTGATTATTCATCTGTAGGGACAAGAGGAGGGGGTTGCCACCTGTTATTTATCAAAAAAATCACTCACATTTTTATGCTTCTAATAATTATCCTTTGTTTTTTTATTTATTTTTTTTAATTAGCTATACAAATATGCTCTGGTCTGAATTATTTGCCTAACTGCTTTTTGTTAGAGTGATTAATAATTACTACCTTCTCAAATTTATTTTCTCTCCCACCAACCATGTTGCCATGTTCTTTTTATACTACCAACTGTCATGAAAGCATATGATAGAAATTAAAAAATCTTAAGGCATGATTCATAACTTCAGGTTACTCAGTTTCTGAGAATGTGATCCAAGGTTCAGCCTTATATGACAATATCCAGACTACAGTTTTGCTTAGCATTGATGAAAATTAACGTACCACCGCTATGAAAACAGTGTGTTACTGTCCTCAACTGCCAAGTTACATAATTACAAAACAATCTTAATTATGTGGTTTTTTTCTTTTAAATAAATAATGAAAAATTTAACAAGGGAGACACTGACACATAATTTAGATTCTAAGTTGGTTTTGCTCTGACACCAGTGACACTTGTAACATCATCTCTGCATTCTACCTGTGAATTGACATAATGCAGTTACCACCAAATAAAAACTCCTGCTAGAATAACCACACTGCAGTGTTTTTTACAGGATGGGTTACAAAGATTTGGGTGCTGTGATGTGTCCATATCAGCTGGCAGTGAGACACAGGAGGAGGAGACAGAGCAGAGCAGGGTGGAGACTCAGCCTCCACACACTGCAATGCCATCAGTGTTTTGATTATCAGTGGTTGTTGCACTCCCATGAAGTTAAACTTCCGTCAGTGGTTGAAGAACATTAAATGAGCACGTGGAAGATATTCCCCAGTTAAATTACACCCAAAACAGGTGGATTTCATCCACTCCAGGACTGCTGTGTGATACAAATGAAGGAGTGGTAAGTGGGGGCAATCAGGAGAGACAGCCTAAAACCACACTATTTCTGTATAGTGAGAGTTTAACACTAATGCATATTTCTTGTGAGTTTCCTTCAAGTAACTAACAGAAAAAGAAAAGATGCTGGAAAGAGGCACAGGCTGGGGAAAATTAACATATATTTTCTGAGATTTCTTACTGTTGTGCGCCTCTCTCTAAATCAACTACAGGTTTAAAACAGAATGCCATCTCCTACTGATGGGTTTTACTTATGCAGTCCCCAAAGCATGACTCCCAGGCTCTAAAGATCTGCCAAGGCTTTTGTGGGGAACTATTCCTTGAGCCAATCAATCCTGTGAGAAGAAACACGCCACAGAATTGGCAAGGGTGATGCTTCTGATCTACAATTTACAAATCCATTAGAAGGCAAAATTATTTCTGCATGACAAGAGTTTGAGGAGTATCACAGAATTGTTTGGGTTGGACAAAGCATTAAAGAACATCTCATTCCAACCTCCCTGCCATGGGCAAGGACACCTTCCACCAGACCAGGTTGCTCAAAATCCCACCCAGCCTGGCCTTGGACAATTCCTGGGATGGGGCAGCCACAGCTTCTCTGGGCAACCTGTGCCAGGGCCTCACCACCCTCATAGGAATGAATTTTCTCCTTACATCTGATCTCAACCTACTCCCTCTCAGTCTGCAGTCATTACCCCTTGAGTAACCACTACATGCCCTTGTCACAAGTCCCTCTCCAGCTGTCTGGTATCTTTAGGTACTGGAAAGCTGCTCCATCTCCAGCTCTCTCTGTCCTCACAGGGGAGATGCTCCAGTCTTGGATGACCTTCACGGCCTTCTGTGGCCTCTTTCCAACAGGCTCATATCCTTCCTATTTTGGGAGCCCAGAGCTGGACTCAGCACTGCAGGTGGGGCCTCCCCAGAGCAGAGGGGCAGAATCCCCTCCCTCACCTGCTGCCCACGCTGCTCTTGATGCAGCCCAGGACAGGTTTGGCTTTGTGGGCCGCAAATGCTCAGATGCTCACAGCTGATTCTGATGCATCAACACCCCCGAGTCTCCTCCTCAGAGCTGCTCTCAATCCATGATCTGCCCAACCTGTATTTGTGCTTGGCAGTGCCCTGAATGCAGGACCTTGTTCTTGGCCTTTTGAACTCGATGAGGTCTGTGCAGGCAATTCTTAGAATTCATCATGAATTTGAAAAGCTGTCAGCTACTAATGAACAACAGTCTGATCTAGCTTGTGCTATCTAGATTTTTACTAACAGAGTAAAACCCCGAGAACAACTCAAATATACTTCACAAATTTGTAAAAGTAAAATATACATTTGAAAACACACTTCTGCATCCTATACCATCTGCACTCTTACAAGTTTCTTCCTTTGCTTTTGTGATTTATTAAACTGCCACAGGCTGGTCTAGACAAGACAAAATTAAATAAAAAATATGTTAATACTTTCATAAGAGAAAAATGAATAAATTCCTGAGCAGACTGTGATCACAGAGCATACTTTCTCCCTTTTTCCCTGAACTACTTTTCAGCTGATCTCTTTTAATAGAGTTGATGATCTTTGTCGGGGTGAAATGAAACCTGAAATTTGCATTGGTGGAAAGAAAGCCAAAGCTGAGAAGTCTCCAACATCACTCTCCCTTACATCATGCAGTTCAAAACAGAATGATTTTCTAAGATGATAGAACAGAAATGACATCTCACAAATCTGAAATTTCTTTACTGGAATTAATTCCAGGACAGTGCTATGGAAATGTTTCTACTTGTAGCAAAACTAATGGAGTCTTTAATGACTGTGGGGAAATGTTCTCTACAGGCCAGCAGTTCCAATTGCCCAAACTGGTTATCCAGGAGGACTGAAAGACAGAGGACACCAAAAAAAGACAAAAATTCTTAGAATTTGGATTGGTTTCTTTCATTATGACAGCTGGCAAAAAAAGAAGTTTGAATCTGGGCAGTGACTGATGAATTTGTAAGGTAAAGGTGGAGGTGTTCATTATGAGCAGCACTAGGACTGACTGGGTTATTTCAGTATTATCAACACTTGATAATATCCCTCCTCTGAAACACAGGTTTATCCTTGTCACACTTGTAAGGGTGCTCCTGTTTACTAAGCTTTAGCAATCCTTCACAGATGGAATGCATCCTTACAACCTTTCCAGGCTTCACTAATTATCTATTTTCTCTTAATATACACAGAACCTGCAGCTGGATACTCCCCCTCAATTTCAGTAGGGTTATTCTTATTTCTGCAATGGTTGAGCACTGGAATTCAAAGCATTCAGGGCTTGGATTAGGAAAAAATATCCAAGTCAGCAGGCTGTAGGCTTTAAAAAATCATTCATTTTAAATGAAAATCAGAAATCATGTACCAATCTGTCCAAGTTGGAAAAAAAACCCCCAGCCAAACATGAAAACACCCAGCCTTCCCCCCTTTAATCAAAAAAACCAAACCACCACCACCAAACAAACCAACAAACCACAAAAAAAAAAAAAAAGCAACAAAACAAAAACACAAACCCCAAAACCTGGGGAAGAAAATGAGAAATAAATCTATCTTTAAGAAGTTTAACTGAACACTGAAAAAACAGACTGTCATCCATTCCTTAATTGGAAATAGAAGCAGGTGGAATTATCACAAAGAGAGTTAAATTCAATATTTTTATTCTGCTATTTGCTATTTGCAAATTAATGGCACCAAGCATTCATCCAGCAAAGGAGACACCATGAGTACTAATGATCAGGAAGAAAAAGTGAGAAGTGGAACTGCTTCTCTATCCCAAAACTTGTAAACATAAAAATATTAAACAGTACTAGCAATATTAAAAGCCAAGTTTATGGCATTTTTTCCTTTTTTACTGTACACAGTGTATGTGTAATCTTTTCTCTACACACAGAAAATTAGATTACAATATTTTTCTTATTCAAACACTGTATTGACCTGTAAAGCATTGTATTATACTAAACAACTTGTGGTGGGCATTCTATTGACCACATGGACCAAAACAATTAAATCTTATTCAATTCAGAGGCAGATGTGCCTCAAACTGGGGGAATTACTGTGCTTCTATGTAAAAATTAGGAAAAAGCTATTACATATTAATTTAAATCATTAATTCCTTTAATTTATGGTTCTGTCCTTAGGAGGTATTAATTGAAATCCATTTCATTGGATCACAGGATATGCTGAGTTGGAAGGGAACATAGAATTTAACTGCTGGCCCTGCACAGGACACCCCAGGAGTCACCCTGTGTTCCTGAGAGCATTGTCCCAACACTTCCAGAGCTCTGCCAGGCTGGTGCTGTGAGCACTGCCCTGGGGAGCTGTTCCAGTGCCCAACCAGAAACCCACACTGACTACTCAGGAGTAAGGACTACAATAGGATTTTACTCCAAATCTCCAGTTAGATAACTTCTTCTACTAAAACAAGGGTATTTCTTTTACTGATATACAGTGATTAAAATAATTGAAATTGGTCTAGAGCTTAAAATGAATGATTTTTTCAATATGGCTTATGGCTTTAAATATTGACTAATTCAATATTTTTATTTCCATAAACACCTTAATCATAATCTGGTTAATAGCAAAGTACAAGCTTAAATGATTTCAGCTATAACAGGTCAAAAGAATTTTAAGAAAACTTGGGCAGCATAAAACTGGGCTTGATTCATTTAACTAATTAATTTCCACTTTGAATTTTAGGTTGAGAGAAAAAACACATCCAGAAACAATATGTAGTGAGATGGGTCTCAACAATGTAGAAATGCAAACCTAAAATATTTTATTAAAAACTTGAGTTAAACCAAATTAAGTCTTTCAGATACATATCTGCAGGTAGGCTTTGATATTGAAATTTTTCGCCTTAAGGATGTCAAGACATGGAAATAACAAAGCAAACTAAAGGTAAATGTAACTGGAAAATCCTGTGTTGTTCCAATTCAAGATCATTGATCTAATCAGAATTAAGCATTATGCAAAAGATAGATGAAAGCACATGCAGTAATTTACCACAGAAAATTAGAAAATTATGAGCAAATTAAATGAGGATGGGGACACAATGCATGAGTTTGGGGTGGAGGCAGTACAGACCTAACATTTAGGTAGGTATTTCTTTTTAGCTCATTTTATGCACTGAAAACAGAAGAGAACAACTCTATGCTGACACCAAGATGTGAGCTACAGACAACTGCAGGGTGCTGCCATAGAACTTCTTGTTTCTTCAGAGTTCTCTGCACTCTTCAGAGGAGCAGCATCAGGTGATGGCCAGTGCCTCAGGGCATCCATCAGGGTCAGAGCTGGCACAGAGTCAGAAACTTGGCCTCAATCCTGACACCTCCCACCTCCCCTTTCACATGGTGGGAGCTGTCACCCTGCCACAGGCACTGCACTTCAGAGAGAGGCCCACATGTGAAGTGCAAAAGGCTGAGTCAACCTAAAGCATTTTCAAACCTCAGACACAGAACTGGAATCTGCAAGAAAATATATTCATCAACTGTAACAGGATATGTGCCAAGCTGACCTTACACTGTCCACAGTTCCCGGGTTACCCCCAGCCCTCAGCTCCCGGGGCCCTCCCTCACTGCAGGCCGGTGTCACGCTGGTCACCATCAAGAAGAGCAGGATGCTACACCTGACTCACTTAACACCTCCATCCTGCCAGCTTTACCTCTGCTGTAGCCAATTTTGGATGTTTCAGAAGTCTGAACACTTGTGTAAGACAGAACAGGACTTTTGACGTGCTGAGGATAAATTTGTATTGCATTCGATGATGAGATTCAGCTATAGCTACCATACAAAAGCAGCGTTATTAGTATTTCACATTAAGTGTTGCTAATCCTCTTCATTCCAAGGGCCAGGAAGGAAGAAGACTCTGAGGTCAAAAAGAGATCAATGTATTCATTAAATCTGACTCACTGATGTAACAGATGTACCAGGTGTCTACGCTTTTTAAATATTTATCAGATTTTGAAGCCATTTCAAGTCCTCACCTTCACAAGACTCTGTCTATGCTTTTCACTATAAGATCTTCCAATGTTTTATTGTTTTCATTACTGGGACAGTCCATGCAAGATTAAATAAATCTCAGATGTAAATTTTTGGCCATTAGCTCTTGATGCATGTTGGTCAGCAAAAATGAGACATCACCACTAAATATTCTTTAGCAAATGATCACATTTCTTCTCCATTTTTTCTTTGGCAAACTAAGTTGATAGAGCTATTTAACATTCATATGACAAGGCTTGCTGTTCCAGTCCCCCATGCTTCTAGAAGATTTCTTTGATTTTCTTCCAGTATTTCAAAATAATTTTTAACCTTCAAGAACCAGACGTGCACATTCTAATAGCAGTACCAGCAGCATGATTTGCTTTCTGTTCATGTCTGACCATTCTTCAGCAGTCAAGGACTGCACTGGTTCTCTTTCCTGGTGTCACACTGACAGTTCTACTAAGAAATTAATAGGATAATCCTATTCCCTTACATTAGAGACAGAAAGCTCCCACACTCCAAAATTGAGTGCCTGGCATGTAACCAGTAAATTCAGCAATCATAATGCCATAGCAGTAACCACATGTTTTTATTTGCTAGTCAGAAATATTCATGTCATCTTCCAAACTCATCAATAAGAAAAAAATTATTACATTTTCCATAGAGATCTGAAGAAGAGACATAGCTACTTCTTTCCCTCCTTCATCTTCCTTTAAAGGAATTATCCAAATTTTAAGGCCAGTCATTTCAGTGCCCTGAACACTGCAGAAGTATTTTGCACTTTAATGCGGTTTTTTCAAGCTTTCACATTGAATTTGATTAAAATTTATAGGAACAGTTCAAATGCACCGTGAGAATTTCTCATACAATAGGAGTCAACAGTGTACTTCAAATTTAGCTTTCCCTTTTACCACTTCAGAGAATTTTCAGATCAGAAAATGATACAAGGCAATGCATGATCCTGTGGGACAAAAATCGACACTGCTCTTGTCAAGGTCTCAAATCACAAACTCTTTTAGTTCAGCTTTAATGCTCCTCACTAGCAGCAGACACCTCCCAGCATACTCATCCAACACCAGACTTTGAAAACATCAGTATCTGTTTCTCTTCCCTACACAAGTTCACAGTCAGGACACTGAATTTCAAGGAAAGAAGAGCAAATGTGAAGTCATATATGGACAATGAAATTTAAATACTTTAAGAAGTGCTTACTGGTTTGGATTTTTACCCCCAATTTGAACACATGTAAAATCAACTGAGGAGACTCTTCTCCCTTCCCAGCATCTGTGACTGGAAGAGGTATTCCCTTAGCACCTCCATCACATATTTTTATTTGCAAAAATGCTCCTGCAGGAAAAAACCATACCAGTAATTTCTACTCATACAACCTGTTACCAGCACCTGTTATTACAATGCATGCAGAAAGCAGGATGTATAGACAATAAAGCAAAAATCCATTTACAGAAGATAGGGAAAATATTAGTTCTGAAAACAAACACTTTACAAATGATAATTCAAAGACAAATAAAATTACAAATCAGTGGGAAACAAAAACACTATTTATTAAGCAAACATACTAAAAATTATTTTATCTTTACAAAGTTAAGTGACTTAAAGGATACTCATTTAATATGATGCAAGTGTTCTTCTAGTATGACTAATATAATATAATTTCATTTTTTTATAAAGAGTGACAGTATGTATTCATTTAGTAATACAAACATAATTAAATATATCCCAATGATTAAAGAAATTTAAATGGCAATAATAATTTGGCATGCATGAAGAAGTAAAATACCAAAAGAGACAAATTCTGTTGTGGACAACAGATATACTGAAATTTTTTTAGACTTCAGCTTATTTGAGATCCAAAGAATAAAAGTGCATTTTTTCCAACAGGATAAAGAAGATACTTTTATTCAAGCATTTATTTTAGTTCATATCACTGAGCTTAAATGAGAGCTTAATAAGTATTGAACTTTGTTACTCAAAAAATGATTGTGTGGTCACTTAATAAAATTGATTAATCCTCTGTTATAGCAGCCAGAACAACAATAAAAATTAATTTTTTCTTCTAATGCAGTAGAACAAAATTAGACATTTAGAGTAATCTTACCAGAGCTTTGCAGTCCACATCTATTGTCCTTTCTGCTGCTGCAGGTGCACTGAAAATCTTCAAAGAGAACCACACTTTGCAGTTTGTAGAACTTCCTCCTGTGTTAGAAAAACCAAAATGCCTTACAAATTATCCAATGAGCTGATCAATCCTAGCAGCCTTCAAATCAATAAAAACTTTGAACTTTTAGCAGGAATGCCAGTCACTGTTCACACTGAGACAAAGCAAATCCTGAATTGATTTAATCAGTGTCAACACACTCTATTTTCTAATCCCTTCTTGTCAGGATTCAAAGTAGTAACAAATTAATATATACAAAAAATGCAATGGAAATAGCACTTTGGCAAATTAGCTTCCCAGACTACAACATTGTGTCTGGGTTTTAAATATCAATGATTTGTAACTAAAACTTCAGAGCAAACTGACAGTACTTCTGTAATTTTATATCAGGAAATCAAAATTAGTTCCTCTCACACAATAGTTTTTGTATCTAGTATTTTCCTGGTTTTAGAACATAGTTGTGAATGTTAATAAAATTATCTCATCAATCTCATTCAGATAGATGAAACAAACTAAGCCTGAAATCTCTACCATAAGGCCTGATTTTCACAGCACAAATATTTCATGTGGTAGGATTTTTCATATATAAAGACTTGTTCAGCACCTTTTAATAATGCCTACCTAAAAACTACTTGCACTATTCCTGTTTGTCAGTGTATTGTATGAGATGAAAATAGCCTTGATCTTCCTAATCACACTTCCCTGAATCATACACTAGGGATCTCTATCAGCACTCCTGTTTCACCACAGCATTAGCCTTGGGAGCTCCTACTGGATTTCTCTTGTGCTGTGACCCCAGCTCATCTCAGAGTCACCATTGTCCTTGTTACAGTTCCTTATTCACATACAGGACTTTATTTCCAAACCCTGTTTTCAATAAAACAGTTTCTGACAGGATTTATTTGCATTATTTTCTTACAAATTCCACCATGTACATTTTGTACTAACTTACCCATTTTCTTTGGGCTAATTTGTTATGCATACAATTTACAGGGTTTTATACCAGAATTCCAGGCTTACACTGTCTGGAATAGCCTCAGTGTCTTACAATCTATAAAAATTAGCATCATTGAGCTAAAGAGATCTTCTGAATGTCCATTAAAGGATTGCAGCATGTACAGGACCCTGAGTTTAATCAATTACAAAAGGTAAAAAAAACCCAACCCAATATTCAGAAGAGGTAACTTGTGAAAAAAGGGAGGATCACATTACACCAAAACAGAACATACTGCCTTGGAAACAGAAATAAAAGTTTTAATTAAAAGACCAAAAGAAAATTAAAGTGTACTCATAGCTTGGGACATTACATTCTTCAAGAATGCAATCAAACTGTAGGAAAAGCTCTGAAATTCAGGTAGGAAACCAAAGAGGAAGGCATGAACAGCAAAGTTCTGTTTAGCAAGGATATGTGATTAAACTGCAGGACAAAGGGATTTATTAAAGTACCAAAGGGATTCATTCAAGTACAGCAACACGTTCACAAATCAAAGTAAGGTTAAAGAAAACAGAAAATAGCATTAGATGCTATTTAAACAAAAAATTAACAATGCTGCCACCCTCTCCTCAAACCTCCAAGAACACTCATACACAAAAGCTCCACCCTCAAGTGACAACTTGCTAAGGATTTGAAAAAGCAGTAGCACAACCTTTTCAAACACATCTGAAGCTGGTAGCTTGACAAACTCAGAAGGACTGAGAGATGATCAGGGTGGAAAAGGAATGCTCAAGGAAGATAAGGCTGCAGCAGAAAATCTAAATTAATTCTTTGCAGGAGTGCTCATTACAGTGGAGTTCAGGGACTTTCTAAACTCCAGAGCTTGTTTTGAGGGGAATGGTCAGGGAGACTCTTCCAAATTGAGGTTTCAGCAGAAAAGGTTTCTGAGCAGACTGATAAAAAGGAAAGTAACAAATCACCTTTGCAAGAGAGCGTCTGCCCAAAAATTGTGGTTTAAAATTAAAGGTGTCCCTGTCCATTGCAGGGGGTTTGTGGACAACCTTTAAGGTCCCTTCTACCCAAACCACTCTGGGATTCTGCAAGTCTGTGAATTCCAAAGGATCTCATGTATTAAATTGTAGTGGTGCAAACCAGCATGTGACTCCTTGCTTAAGTCAGCTTGGGATATGAAGAAATGAAAAGGCAGAGAATGTGTTACCGATTTTTAGACAGGTCTCTTGCATAAATTCTGAAATTACAGATGTGAGTTTGTTTATATATTCCAAAGAAAATCATTAAGCATCACAATAAGGGAAGGAAGCCCCATCACACAAAACTATTTGAATTCTTTGACAAAATTGTCATTACAATATTAGACCTTCCAGCAATTCCTATATACTGCAACCAAGTTACTTTTCCATATACACTTAGAGCCTTCATTTCCTCTCTGACCACACATTTCTCCTTGGTATTCATAACTTTCCTGAATAACATTTCTGTTCTTCATAACTGCAGTAATATAAAACTTATTGTCTACTTCCCTTCTCTCTTCTCCCTTTAATATACAAAGTCATTTATTCTGTTCAATTTACTTTAAAAATACTCTAAAATTTCTGATCTTTCTCAAAAGCAAAGCTTTCAGGTCAAGTTACTTTCTTTTTAGTTTTGATTTCAAGTATTTTGAGCTATTAAAATATTTTCTATGTTAGAAATTCTTGATTTCTTTTTGCTATTTTTTATGCATTTGAATGTCTAGATTAATTTCTCGTTAAGTTTTTTCTCTATTTTGAAAAATCAAATCTTTTTTCTGGAGACCCTAAATAAACTTCAATACTTACAGAATACAAGTACTGGAAAGTATGGAAAACAGCTATCATGTTTGGGAGGGAATACCTTATATGTATTTTTCAATGATATTATATGTAGTTAGATATTTTCAATGATAATATTCTTTGCATAACACTTGATATGTCCCTGAATATTTTCAAATGCTTTCATGGAAGCAGTTTTCTTAATGCATGGTACGACCCTGGCAATTCTCTGCTGAAGGAGCATATTTTTATTTTTGCAGCTGAACCCTTGACTGAAAGTTTCTGCAATTTCTGCTCAGTATTAAGCCTTGAAGTTGTATAAACTTTGATGTTCTGCTAACTTTTACTCAGTGAAAACAAAGCTGAATTGTTCTTTGCTTCCCATTTGCACTGTTAAAAACATAAATCTCAGGGCTTTATCCTCGCTTAGCTGAAAACCTGGTATCAAATAGTGACTTTAAAGGTGAGTCCCTGCTCATGTCCTTACCCATACAATCTATTTGAACAGGCTACATCAAGGCAAATTTATTGCAAATATCCTCATCTCCAAGTAATTATAGACTAATTTTGCTCCAAATTTATTCTCTTCCTAAGGCAACCCACAAGTCATAAACTAGTTCTTCCTCTCAAGAATACTCAGCAGTCACTTCCAAAGCTATAAAGCTTAAGCTCCCTGGAAAAAAAATACTATAAACAGATCAAAATAACAGCAAATGCTTTTAGAATTTCCTTTAGTTCTATCTCAGCATTCAAACCCAAAAAACAACTTGCATGGCTGAAGTGTAGTATTAGAAATTCATTTTTCAAAGTACAGACCATAAGGTCAGGAGTTTGGGGATTTTTTTCATTATTTTTTGTTAGAGTTTTTCAAAGAGTTTTACTTTGCCAGAGAGTAGCTGCTGGGAAAGGCTCAATGATCAGGGGCAATGGAGATAAACTCAATATACTCAGGCTGAAACTCATAGATAGCTCCCTCTCAAGACACAGAACAAGGTTATATTTCTCTGTTTCTGTTTTCTATACACATTTCAAAAGCAGGTAAAAAAAAAAAAGTATGCACTCTTCCTTTTCCCTCTACTTTTCTAAACCTCCATTGAACTTTTTAATGCATTTTAAGTCTTTTCTTAGGGCCTGAGCACTGCACTTTGATTTCTTGTGAGATAAACTTCATTTGACTTTAGGCTTGGGTCTCTTATCTCCTCACTCCGGGCCCTCGATGACAAATAAAAATCCTCAGCCTGCTTTATGCAACCACCAGGTCATGATCTTGTCAGATCTCATGGAATAAACAAAACAAATTGCAGTCAGTGCTTCAGATGGAAATCACCTCTAGAGAGGAGCGAGCACAAATCTTCTGAACATAAAAAAATGCAGCTACTTCAATATTTAATCTCCACCACCTTCTCTTTCAGTGTCTCCTTTGGTCAGCAGGCTTTCACCCTGCCTAGTCAGGGTCAAGCATCTGTCACTAATGGTTAGTGCAAACCAGCACTTCCGTGTGTCAGCTGCTGCATATTCAGTTAGCACCACTGTAAAATAGGTCCCTGATTTTAAGGTTTTAGAACTTTCCCCCATTTTTTTGTAATTTTTGATTTTATTATGGAATCACTGGAAACGTAGAAAGGTGTGTAATTTCTGTTTCATGTAGTTACCCTGAGCTGGGGGAACAACATCGAAAATTTTTGGAATTATTTCTGTATCCATTCCTTAATAACCAGTCAATTTCTTCAACTAGTATTTATCTACAGTAATGACATTTGTGAACAGACAGTTCTGTATTTAAAACACAGGATTAAAAAATTACAATTTACATGAAAATTAAACTTGAACCTCAACAAACATTTCAGGTTAAAACCTCAAACTTCCCTTCTAAACCTCATTCCAGCTTGTATGATATAACAAAACTATTGTTTTTTCTTACTGAGCCGAATATCCTTTTATAATCAAATCAGTCTGGTGCCTTGTCCTACTTCTCTTCAGTGATACAAATAAAATGTTTCTTCTTTGCCTGATCTCTTCATTGATTGTGCAATTTTATAAAATATCATAAAATCTTCCCTAGCATATCAGTATTTTAAGCCCTACACATTTAATCTTCTATTTTGTATCACATCCTGAAAAGTCATCAATTCTTAAATCCTCTTCCTTCTACTCTCAAGATGCTCTTCTCTATCACTGGCATGAGAATACCTTATTACCATATCAGCCACAAGCTGGAATTTCTAATCTCTCTGTCCCCTTTCCTTAAATTTACTTTTCATCCATCCTCTGTCTGCAACACCAGCTATTAAATGTGCTGTCAGTTATAAAAAGAAAAGATCCTTCTCTCCTGATGGAGACAGAGCTGTCCATCAGCTCTGAATGACACATCACTGATGATGAAGGAAGATTGGCCTTGGTCCTGAAAATTGTAAAATTCCAGGGACTTTGGGAGGAGGGTGTATGTATGATATGGACACAATGAGCAAACTTGAATTGTACTGCTAAATACATTGATTTATTTCAAATACTTCATCCTAATTTTACTGACTTCTATAGCATCAGAAATATGATTATTTAAGTAAAAAGCTGAATTTAAGTGATATTGTCAAGTTTAATGTGAGTTCTTTCTACAGCATTTTTTACCTAATATTTTCCGAGTTTATATAGTAGTAAAATTAATAAAGTACAAAGGTTAAACAAAAAGTTTAAACAAAATACTCTTAAATAGGGTAAATATGGATATTTAAGGGTATGGGTTTATTTTGGAATAGTGGGCAGAGAAATAACACAGCATGATATCTTAATTTTCAAGAAAACATCCTAGGCTGGAAGTTATGAACATTCTCACTGAGTAAACAGCCTTAATGTTGTCCTCATAGCTATACTGCTGTACTTTACAGAATGTAAGACATAAATTAAAAATTACATTTTTCCTAGTTTCCTACAATATATAAAAATGTAACTGCTTTTCACATGTAAAGAGTTCATGCAGGAAAAATCCAAAATTTAAACCTTTTTGATTTAGAATAAATCATTTTCATATAAATTATTTGAAAAAGACTAGCTGTTAAGCCCATGATTATTTACATTCCTTATTTTTCTAACTAGACTTGCCTTAATCATCTACGAATTACTATTAAAAGACCTGACCTTTCTTTTGCTAACTTTTAGTGAGAATTTTAGTATCACTACCATGCTACATTAAAAAAAAATTTACAGAGTTTTAGGGAATTACTTCAGACTCACCATAAACCTCCAAATTCATTCCAGATACAAATCTAATTGCATTAATCAGTCCTAAGACATGTAAATGTTTTAGAAAAAGGATTTGGATACTTTTGACAGTGTCACTAGATAAATCTAATTGGTTCACATGCTGAAGGACAAACCTGCAATTCTGTGTAGGTAGACCCACTACTCCACTGAAAAATAAGGTAAATCTTGTTTTAACTGGCTCTAGATACCTCTCTTCACTTTTAGTTTCGAAAAAAAACTTTAGTTACCAAATATAAAAAATCTGCACTTGATTTATTGGGGAAAGCTGTAAAACATGAACTCATTAATAAAATATTGCAACCCTATTACATTAAGAGTTCAAAATTACACAAAAAGTCAGACATTTTTATTCATTTTTACTACATGAGGATTAACTTATCCTTGAAAAGGCAACACTTCTACACTTTCCTCTTCCAGGGAAGTTATTAGTTTGGGGGTTTCATCTTTAGGCTGGAGCTCATGGGTTTACTCACCTAAGGGTTATACTTTTTCAATAAAAGTAATCAGTATGTACAGCTTTTAAAAATGCTTTTGCATAACATGGCAAGATAAACTTTGCCCTCACCTGCCATTTTACGTACATGAACATATCTGAGAAACCTGAACATTGAAATGAATATTCATGTCATGTATTCCATATAACACCACTTGGAAAAATATTTCAATATTCATCAGTCATTAATCTTGTTCTTAAAGGATATGATGTTATAATTCCCCAAGAGCAACTTCCATAAATTAAGAGTGTGCCTTACATTCTGTATCCAGCCTAAGTCATGCAGAGAGACAGTCCTTAAAGTGACTGAGAATGGAAGATTGCATTAGTTGGCACATGCAAATTGGAACTGATGGATGAAAGTGATCCATTTGAAATGCTGCAATTTAAAATTAAATTATGATGCTTTCACATGTCAATATGTACTTAATATTAAATTAATTCAGAATTTTCAAGTTAATATAATACCTATAGGCAGGCTTGGTGAAGAGGGGTATTCTGCAAAAGGAAAATCTGCAAGATGTATTAAGATTCCTTTTCTTTAGGACTTGTTCTTAACCAGGCAAGGACTGTATCTCCAGAGACTTTTTCACTCAGGAAAATTTGGAAATGGAAATTAGAACTTTTTTTTTTATGAAAAATCTAAACCTTGTTTTGGAATTATCTGTGAATAATAAAATACAAAGCCCTGAAAAAGTGTGTGACCTATTAAAAGGCAGGAATCCAGAATCTCTCTTTTTTAACTTCTGGCTTCAAATCCATCTTTTCAAGTGAACATCACCGCCTTATGGTGGAAACTGAGATACCACTACCCATGAAAGACATTCCTTTTCCCTAAACTTCTTCCAAACTGTGAGAAGAAGAGAGAATTTTAACACTAGACAGCTTATTTCAAGAAAATGGATGACTAACACCGTTGGTGTCTTCCATTTTTGAAGCTCAGTCTTCCATGCTATTAATACCACCACAGCAGGATGTTCTAACACCATTTTTCAGTTAGACACCTTTACTCCATAGACACTTTCTCATCTCCATCTCCCAGGTAACAACTTCAAAAAAATCACCCAGCAGATCTGCTATGTCTGTGGGATGTGGAAGATGAAAAATATCTTGTTACCTCAGAATATTCTTATGTCCTTCATAAACTCTCAGTACCTTAAATGATGATGTCACAGCTCTCCCTTCTCCCTTGCAGTTGAATGATGAAAATGAAAATATGGAAAATATGGTTACTTGCCTTTTATAGGGCCTTTTTTCACTCTCCATTTGGTTATGTATCCTTATGTATCATGACATTTAGCCTAGCCTGTCTACTGGTGACAGAATATCTATCTGGTGCACTGAGACAGAAATCAGGATCTGATCTTATAAACATGTTAAACTCTCTGATTAAATCGTGGGATGGGAATAAACTCAGGGCACATGACAGTATATCATCCATGCACTTGTGACATTAGTAAATACAGATCTAAAACAAGAGATGAAAAAATCAACAAGAACACAGGTAATATATTTGGCATTAAAATTTATCTCCCCTCACCTTTTTGAGCTCTGCAGGCATCATGACAAATCTGAACATAAAGTATGCAAAGAATAGGAAAAATTCAAATGCTGAAAAGCAATCCAGAAAATTTTAGCAATACAAGAGTCAAAACTTCAGTTGTGGTGGTTTTGGGAGGAAGTGGGAGGGAAGTAGTGTAGGGGGACAGGGAAGGAAATATTCTGCCTTAGTAAAAGTTTGAGGAATAAATTCTGGGGAAATGAATTCAAAGGATTGTCACAAACCTTACCAATGTGGGTCCAGCGTGTCAATTACATTTCTTACTAAGACCACACACTAAGAAGAACCCCAGACTTTCATAACTGAATACTCACTGAAGGGGTGGGATGGCAGGGACATTTAACAATATGCTACATAAGGAATCTGCCATAAATACACCATTGAAAATAAAGTTGGTAGGTTTCAAGTGCAATGGTCTGTGTGTCAGGAACAACCTGTACCTCATACCTATTATGTCACATTGAGTTCTCAAAACTCTCCCTTTAAGGCATCCTTTTGTCTTTTATTGCCTGGCTCTACTAATTCTCTCTATTCTTAGAGATGATTAACATGTCTCATGTAGTTACCTCAAAATCAGACTGCCATCACAAGCAGAATCTTCGTGGTAATTCACAGGAAGATGATACTACTTCACCTACTGCACTCTGAATAGCAAGGAAGAGGAACTAGAACTTTTCACTCAGCATAAATTTCTATAATTGGAGATTATATAGCGAAGTGATTGTTTAGAATACTAACACTTTTAAAGCACTGTTTAACTTCTAATGTGAAGATAAGTGGTATTTGCTTTAAGACTCACAGTTATTTGGTTATTATAATTACCTTCATTCAAAGACCTGGCAAAGAAGGAAGCTGAGATTAAGTGGAGAAGATACTTAGAATAATCTAGTCTAAGAGTTGAATAAGGAAATAATTCCAAAGGGCAAAGAAACAAGAATAACTCAAGAAGTAAAGTAAAAAAAATCCACAAAGTAGCTGATTGTTATGCAACTATGAAAAGACACAAAACCACAGAAAAAACTGTACAACCGAAAGGAATTTGACGTTCAGAAAACAACTATTGTTTAATAAATTATTTTATTTTCCTTAGAGAAGATTTTTGAGGAAAGATAATGCTCACAATTTTCATATGTACAGAAGTTTGCTACTAGGAGTGACCTCTCTGATGGAAAGAGTAACAAATGGTGTACTTTAAGGAATGCAAAAAGTATCAGTGGAACTTTAGAGTGGTGAGGGTGCAGAAGAACCAGGACAGATTACCTAGGTCATGCAGTTTTTATTAGTAAATAAATGAAGAATATCCTAGAGGAATGGTTGTCAAAAATCCACAAGGAAACAAGTTACTTCTACCAAGTTTTACCTAACTAACACACTCATATTCTACAAAATGTCTCAAAATACCCTCATTCCTAGGCATAATCTTTACCTCACATAAATTGAATTGTGATACTTTTTTAATAAACACAGAGTCAGGATTGTGTCAAACTAATGACCTCAAATTATGTACTAACCCTCCCTGCTTTCTCTTACTTCATACAACTTTTAAATTAATTAAATTAAGAGTTTATTTTTCCCCAAGGACTACTGCCTTTTCCCAAAAGATCTACTGTTTTATCTCCATTTGCCATATCTGTCTTTAATTCTACTGACACCATTTTTCTATCTTTGTCTACCTATGTCTTACCTTTGGAAAAATCTAAAGATAACAGAGAGAGCCAAAGGGAACCTTGTTCCTGGCTATCAACTTTTAAGGTCTCAGATAAGAAACAGAAAAAATATTGCTCATTCCTGTTATGCTGGCATATAAAGCTAAGGGTAATCATGCACAAAAGGATCTTAAATTTCCCTGTAGTCCTCTCTGGAAGGTTGGGAAAATCATCAGTAATATTGAAGGATGGACACAAACCCAATATAAAATATGTAACAAGGAAAAGAAGGGGAAAGAGAACTGAAGGGAAAGACACCTTGTGTCAGAAGAGCCACCAATACCAATTGCTTGAGAAAAATTTAAAAAGTATATGGTAAAATATCCTAGAACTTTTTATTCTGCCTCTTGGCAGAAACAGCCTTCACTGGCCAGGTTTTGCGTAGAGCTGCACATTTTAAGAGTGTTTAAACTGTGACTTATGTGAGGAATTCACTTCCAGGTGAACAGCTTGGGCAGCTGTGTCACACAAATATTTCAACATGTCTGAAAAGGCAAAAGCCAGCTCAGAAGTCATGTACACACAGTCACAGCTGATATACCCTTGGCACATTAGGTTAAATTATACTCAGATGATTTTCCAGTCAGGAAATTCCTTAAAATGATACCAAAGTGTTTTCCTGTTCAAGTCAGAATGATAACAAATTATGTAAAATAGCTCATAAATTTATGCATTTAATAATTATATTGTGTCAGAAAAAACATAATTGCTCAGAGTTTGGGGGTTATTTAATTTTTTTCTTTTTTTTAATACATGATGTTTTACTACATAAAATAGCTTCATAAATTTAACATTTTGATTGTCAAGAACTCTTTTAAATAGAACATTTGACATAAAAAAATCTGTAGCCAGGAAAAAACAAATATTAAATTAGTATGACTTTAGATCTGGTAAAAATCTTCTACTGAAAAAAAAAAAGCATACTAATATGTAATTAATTCTTGTTTTCAACTGTTGTTTCAGTTGTACACAAGTTATTGAATTAAATATGATTGTACATTGGTGAAACATAGATTACATAAAGACTATATTAGTTAAACACAATGACCTGTGACAAAGCTAGCAATTTAAAAAACACAAAAAGACAGCAGAAAAGCAGCAGGAATTCTCCAGTTGCAGAAGTCTGCTCAAAATATGGCACTTAGTTACTGCAAAGGCTTTTTAATTTTAGGTCTTAGCAGCAAAGACCTGTTAAAGGCCCTTAACACTCCTCCAGGTGTATCATGCTGTGGTGAAATATACTTCATTTTCTTTATTGTGAAATAACAAGCCTTATTTTATTATTGTCAACATAATAAATTAAAAATAAGCTCACTGACGACAAAGTGAACCCAGTTTTTGCTAGTGCTGTGTCACAAAAGCAAATAACTGTTGTTATGAGTTGCAGCACACACAAGGAGCACAAGCCTTGCACCTGACAGCCAAATACCATTCAATCAACTGAACTACACAATCTCCCTTGCAACTGTAAAATCAATTGCACTATTTCCCTACAAGTTTTATATCCCCAGCTTGCAATTCAGCACTTTCAAAAAAAAAAAAAAAAAACCAAGTACAACATATCTTCATGTCTATTACAGAATGTAATTAGTATTCAAAGATTTTACCCCTTCTAGCTACCAGGAAACTAAATTGACAACATTTCCTTGAATATACATGAATTTTTAACTGAACCTTTAATGTGAACTAAATTTGATTTTATTATATGAACCTACATGAGACTTCAGTGAGAAGCCAGCTCACTTCCCAGCAGGGTTCACTTTTAAATTCTCTACCATACCCAGGCAGGCTCAGTGTAGGCAATGCTAAATATTGAAGCTAAGAACACCTATTTCCTACATGAAGATAGCCCAGAATTACAAATTTTTTAACCCAATGAGTGATTCCTGACTGCCATCATTAGAAAAAAAATATTCTGTATTTACAGATCAAAAATATTTTTTTCCAAAATACTGAGGGTTTGCTAAAGATATCAAAGTGACCAAAAGCATTTTATTAACCCTAATACAGTCTTACTACAGTGTTTCATAGGAACACAGCTAGGAAAACACAAAGGCTTTAAAACTGACAAATGTCTATTTTTCTTTTTCAGTATAACCCTTTCACTTTAAAATGAACCTTTCAAGTTCATTGGGATTTGGGTAACTTTCCATTCTAAAGTCTGTCACAGAGCAGGCATTTCATCTTATTCCCCTAAGGAAAGGCAAAAAGGCAACACAAAGCAACATCACACACAGAAAAGGCAACATTTTTTCTGGAATAAAAAATATGTCTTCCCTGAAAGAGGTATTAAGGATTTCTGCTGAGCACCCAGGCCATTTTAGGAAAATGACATTTATTTCTCTATACATCCATAAAGTACAAAACCACTTCTATGAAATAGCATCCTGAGCACAATGATGAAGTGGGCAGATTTTCATTAGATTGCAGAAAATATATTGTGGAGTTGTGTGAGCAATTTATGTCTTCAATAATAAAAAGAAACTATGAAGTAAAATTCCATTAATTTTCAAGCAGAAGATCTTTATGCTCATGTAATTCCATGTTAATAAAATCAACACTTCATTAATTTAATGGATATTGTCTGCCATATTTACAGTAGATGAACTTTATAAGGTTGTTCTTACTAATTTCTCAATATATTGCTGGGCAAATAAGGTGGAGACAACCAATGAATCCAGAGAAGTTAGTGAAAGCAATCCTGAAATTCTTTCAAACATTCAATAATAGTCAATGTATATATCACATTATGAAAGATACATTCTTCCTAAATAACACAAATAAACTTTTATATATTACCCGAAATACTAATCACATTTTTACAATTAATTCTAAATTTCACAAAACTTCTTGCACACACATACACTCACTCTCTGATGATAGTGTATAAAATATCACCTGTCTTTTGACACAGTGGGAACCAGTAGTTCCCTAATACTTAAAATTTCATAGTTGTGCCAAGAACTATTAGGACCCTACCCACAGAGAAAGCAAAAGAAATATTTTGAGAGAGACAATCCAGACCATAACAAATAAAGCACTGCACTGGACAAAAAATATCTATTGCCTGCTCTGTAAAAATAAGAGTGGTCCTTTGCTGGTTAGTTCAGCAAATCCACCCCATAACTGAATGTGTGAGAATGCAGGAGTGCCCAGTGATAAATTAAAAACCAAGAATTCTGAATGGGAAATTTATTTTGCAGATGCTACAGAAATAAAAGTCCTCACAAATTCCAGCAGCAGGCTCCTGAGGAGACAGGAGATGGCCATGAAACTCATCCATGAGAAAACATTGAAACGAACTGAGACTTTTACCAAGAAAAAAATTACTTTCACAACTATAATGGCCCAACCACAAACAGTCTTCAGGAATAACCTATTTCTAGTTTCAGAGGGAGACAGTGGCAGCAGTACATGGTGCAAGCTCGTCTAGTTACCAAAGTCTAGCACTATGTCTAATATTAATAATAACAGCAATAGGAAGAAGAAGAAGAAATTAGATTGGAAGGAGAAATGTGATTTCTTTTCTTCTCCTGTTGGAAATTATACTCCCTGACATCTTAAAAACATAATTTGGACAAAATCTAATGCTTTAATTGATATTTCGGAATTGCATATTTTTCAGAAACTTGAAAGAAATAAATATGTATATTATTATTAATATGTATATAAACTTTACTCTGGATTTGTAAATCTTTTTATAAATTAGCTTAACTGTTGGATTTTCCAAACAGGCCCTGAAAATGTTTACTCAATTATTTCCTCTGCTTGAGGGACTGAACATAAACCTTGGAGGAAGCTGTTCTCACCCTTAGACAATACTGTTGATGTTGCATTAATTTGAATGTCAAATATCCTGGGGAGAATTTCATATTTTTTTGTGAAAGATTAATTTGAATGTTTCATAACATTTAGATTAATGTAAAATATTCAAGCCATTATTCAGCTAGAAAAACTCCACACTCTAAGACTTTTTTTAAAAATCCCATATTTGATTTGAACTCCACTTCCTATGAACTGTCCCATCTATTAGGCCATAAAGTTTGACTTTTTCCTGTTTTCTGGCTCAGTGAACACTTTCACAGGTCACAGCAATTGAAACAGGATGATAGAGGAGACTGATGGGGACCTTGTCTCTATCCTCTCCTCACCTCATTATCTCCAGCCCCAGCCATGCTTACAGGACTGTGAGGAACTGGTAAATATTAGTGCTCCTTTTCATTACCATTATGTACTCTGTGTGTTTATAATTCATTACTTGCTAAAGGGTAAAATAATAATTGTTTGCAAGCATGACAAGGTAGGAAAGGCAAAATGATGACCTAGAAAGAGCATGTCAAACACTCCAGCATAACAGAGGGCACTGGCTGCAGGGAGACTGCTGCTCTGTTGTTCATTTCCTCTTAAGTTTCAGAAATGTCATTTTTTTTATATCACTCTGAATGTTTTTTGTCTCAGACAACAAGTAAGGGCTTACACCTGGACCTGTCATGTGAGCCCCACTCATTATTTCTGCTAGGGATTTTGTTTTTCAGAATATTTTTTTTATTAACTGGGCTATTAATTGACAAAATTCCATACATAGACATTTGAGGTCTGCCAGACATAACAGAATGATGTATTTCTCAGTAATACAGCTTACAGCCCATACAGACTTTCAAAACAAGCATAATGCACATCACAG
Source organism: Ammospiza caudacuta (assembly GCF_027887145.1). NCBI lineage: Eukaryota > Metazoa > Chordata > Aves > Passeriformes > Passerellidae > Ammospiza > Ammospiza caudacuta. Next base: position 112,210,752 of record NC_080594.1, read on the forward strand.
ACATTTAAATTGGGTAATAAAATTTAATCTCTTTATATGCAGATGCAGTCCTACATGCTATGATATCCAAAAATATGCAGATGTACAGGTTCACAAGAGGAGTGACTAATTTGTGGTTAGTGCAGATGCAGCATTACCTGACTTCTCAGCACAACAATATTCCAACACCTCCTGCAGGAGGGTGATGCAACCTGAAGCTCATCAGCAGCCTCACTCTGTGAGCAATTACAGATTGCTCTCTTTATTCATTTTAAATGGGCTACCATGCATTGTTTGCACAGATTTTTAATTGCACACAGTACCATGCCCCACAAAATTCCATGTGGGCCAGAGGTCCTTTAAGCATTTCTATTTCTGAATTGTTTCAAAACAACATGTTATTTTACTGGGAGGATCAAGCTGTTCTGAGTCTCAGAAGGGCACAGGAAAATTCATAACATCCAGCAGACTGCAGTACTGCAGAAGGGAACCTACTGAGAAAGCTAGCAGTAATTGAACAATGTTTTTGAAAAAGGAAGAAGGCATAAAACAGTCCAATACTTAATGTTCTACATATGTTATACCACTACCCAGAGCTTGTATGCCTTGGCATAAGTATAGCTGCAAATGTGAAAATGCTATTAAAAATCATAGAAAAACAAACAAACAAAAAACCAAAACAAAAATAAAACAAACAAAACAACTCACAAGCAAACCAAGTTGTGGTTAGTATTTTAAATTTGCAAATATGCCTGCAATTTACATGGGATTATTTTCTCTGCATAGGTCTTTATTTCTTCCCTGAAGAGGGAGACTTGAACTAATCTGAAACTGAAGAACACCATGTATGAACATACAGAATGTAGATTGGACTGAAAAATAGCTTAACTACCCAATCAAAATTTATGGGCTGGTAACTTAAATTGATTTTATAAAACAGTCCTCTTAAAAAGACATTAATTCCAGAAATAAATATGCGCAAGAGATGTATCAATTATATTTTAATATATTAAAGGTATGTGAAACATCTTACTGCATTAATATTGAATGAATCCTATCATTTACCATTGCATCCACAGGTCTTATGATCTTTTAAAAGAATTATAATGAACAAATGCTAAACTTTTTTATATTTTTGACATCCTGAGTATTGTTTACCTCTTAATCACTTCAACAGTTGGTAGAACAAAAACAATAATCTTACATAAAGACATCTTCCTTATATGAATACCCCATAGTGTTCCCACAGATGTTCAGCCCTCAGGGATTGATTTCAAGCCTGGAAGTCCAGGAGAATCACATGTGCAAGCACCTTTACCTTCCAAAGGCATCAGGTGCTCAAGAATCACTTGGAAGCAGTTTTTAAACTCAACAGGAAAGATACTCAATTCAGAGACATTTCATAAGAACTACAATGACAACTTAGGCTAGAAAAAATTGCCTGCCATTGAAAGCCTGGTTGGAGCATAAATTAGCTTTAAGAAGACAATGAAACCAGGCTTTGCCAAAATGGATGTCTGACTTGACTACCCCTTTTCATCATGGCCTATTTACAAGTAGTGCCTTTCTGATGTTTAGCCTTTCAAGTAGAAGGCTATACTTGGCAATGACATAAAAACCTAAATGCATTCCAGAAGACAAACAAAGTGGGAAGTAAAATCTTTGGATAAAGGCAATGCTTAGGGCAGCCACCATAGGACAACAGCCCATTAAATATTCCCCAGTCTTGTACAAACAAACACTGAGGGACATCACTGCTGGCAGGACACTGAGACCTGGGGCTGAAGTGCCAGCTCTGTGCCGAGTCCTGCTGCTGGACAGAGTGGCAGGGATGCTGAAGAGGAGAGGGGGATAATCCTAATGATGCCCTAAACATTGCCAGCAGTCCTGCAGCTTGAGTCAGTAGTTTACTAGAAACATGTAGGTCACAATAAGACAAAGATAAAACACTAGAGTTGAACAAAAATAGCAAAAAATGGCAACTGAAAGAGAAGATGAAGTAACTTGAGGTAGCCATATAGGAATAAAGTGTTCAGACTGCTCCAATTAGCAATGGGATTCTCTGTGTGGGAATGATTATTTCCATGTAAATTAGTGGCGGCAAAAGAGCTGATTCAGGGCTGATTACCTGGCTCCTCTCAGCAAGTAATTAGACTGATATTTTACGGTATTATTTATTGTCTTTTAATGTGTCAAACATGTTTGAAAATTTAAATGCATAAATAGACCAATCAGTCTCACACAGCCACTAGGGAATCACATTTAGCAAAACTGTTACAGTAATGATAATAGCAAACCATGAAGTTACATTGGATTTTCTACCTAAGAACAACACCCTCCATTCATATCAGTGACAGGGTCAGTACTGAGACATCCATTCTCCTAAACTATTTTCTTGCTTAACCTTCTATGTTTAGTTACTTTAAGTTACAGCCTTTACTACCTTTGGAGTGATAATTCCTCAATTTGCAAATATCTCATAAGAAAAATGTTTCATTTGGGAAATTAAAGCTTAACAAAATTCATTAATATTCTCAGGCTTTGAGTAGAGATTTGAATATTATCTCCCATTTACCTGGCATCACCCTTTATATTGTTTTTTATTATTAATTCCACTTAATATCTGGAAAATTTATAATTCTTGTCTCTACTATGTTATCTGCATATATCATCTTAATTTGATCCTTCTTAAAATTCTTCTTCTGTAAAGTTCCAATGAGGTGTTGCATGAGTTTTAATGTCAACCAACTTCCTTGTTGCTGTACAGATTATTAATAGACTATAAAAGAACAGACTTTCTGATATTCACATTGACTTGACTCAAGTTATTTCTAATTTATTGACAAAATTAGCTTCTAATTCTTTTTAGAGCTTGATAAATTCCAGTTTTAATTTATCTAGAAAATACAGTTATAAAGACAAAGAGATCTCCAATCTGCAAGCCCTTCTTAATTTCCTAAAAACTCAATATTGACTAAATCAACTTTTTTAGTTTAAAACTTTCCTTGATAGCTTTCCTTGCAAGAAATACTCTTTAATCAATTTAAAAAATGCTTGATAATTTAAATATATACCAAATTATATGTTAAAAGCATAAAGAACATGGTTCTATAGGCAAAATTATGCTTGCAAATATAAATAGGAAAGTGGAGAAATTAATCTAAAAACAAACAAAACCCCTGGCTTTGTCTATTTGGTGTATGCACAAAAGTGTTCTTCTGGAACACTTGAAATCTCAAAAGTAATGCAGATACTGCTTAGAATAAAGCAGGTGGTGACAATATGAAAGTAAATAGATGTTCTGGAATATTTTCTTTTCAATTTTATTGTACCAAAGGAGTATCAATGTCTGACTGTTATAAGAAGGTTTTTTCCACAGTGGAAAGAAGTGAAGCAATATGAATTTCAGAAAAGGCCTGCTTTGACATCAGCACTAACAGCATTATTGGAGAGTTACAAAGAAAGCATTAAAAAAAATTCTGTCCCTCTCCAACAACAAACAACAGTCACTGATGTTGTAAAAAGAGTGTGGGGGGGGGGGGGGGAAGAGGAAAAGAAAAAACTGAGCTTAACAATTCATTAAAATATTTCAGAAAGCACAAAAGGATTTCACACACTTTTTTGTAGGCTGTGCATACTAAGTATTCATTTAATTTTAAAACACATTGTGATGTAATTTTATGAAAATTGACAACAAATGCCTCGATAATAACAAACATACCAATGTCATCTGCATCAGGAGTCCTGGCTGGCAGCTTCTGAAGGGCCCCTTTGCCATCTGTCCTCTGTGCTGAGCTGCTGCCTTGAGGCTGCTGCTGGTCTTCATCTTCAGCAACAAATGAAATTACACCTAAAACAAATAGGTACCAGGTGTTGTATTAGCCAGGAATTAGCTTCACAAAAACAGACTGCCAGACATGCACAAGTATTTCCTCTGTTCAAAACTAATACAAAATGAAGGAAAGCTTCCATTCCAGGTGTCAGCCATCCAATTAGAATTTATGATATTAAAAAATATCCCTTGAGTAAGAGCAAGGAAATTAACCAATTTTTGTCCCCAAAGAGCTCTTCTACTTGCCTGAAGAGATCCATAATGGGCACCTGAGAAAGATCAGTAGCAGGAAACACAATACAAACAAGGACTTCATAAAAGTTACAAAATCTGGTGATCACTAATTGTATCTTTTTCCCAGCTCAATTTTCTGTGCACAATCTTGATTGTTGCTGTTATTTCTTTTTAAATCACAGTGTCTCATTCTAGTGATATAAGAGAATAATAGTTAAACTATTCCTGTGATACATTTTTATATTGTATGCTAAATTGTAATCAAATGTGACAAGAAGATAAAACACAGACAAGCACAGACAAACACAGACAAACCCGGGATTTATAAATTGCCAGATCTCTATTTAATAACATAAAATCTGGTATGTACAGGGTGCCTTTAAATAACATTAATGTTATTCTGGAAGATTTTATATACTGGCTTCCATTAGCATCTTTTCATTTCTTCCATTTCTTGCCTCTAAGAATTTCAAATCTATACAAACTTTTGGAAATACCAAATAGCATTCTACCTGCATCTAAATTATTTTCCTTCAGTGTTTGAACATATTTTGGAGACTATCTAAGCCAAAATAAATACATTTTGCAGGTTTAATTCTTGCTCCATATAAAATCTAAGGAGGTGACATTTTATGCTATTATATAGTAAGAAATGTTCTCATTGTGATTATTAGAATTTTTGTGACACATATCCAAAGGTGATTTTGTTCATTGTGTCTTACCAAGGACTTGAGAAAACTATTATTAATGGAACTTGTAAAATTTGAAATGGGGAATTCTTATGAGAGTCCCAGAACAATTTGATTTGAAAATACCTACATTTAATGGAATCCTTTGTTTCTGCAGCTTTGAGTGGGGTAGAGGTGTGACATGAAAAACTATCCCTACTAAGAAGGATTATATTAAATAATTATAAGGAAGAATCTCTTTTTCTTTGAGAGACAGCAACTGAGAAGCACAGGTATAAAACAATGAAGTTAAAAACAAAATTTAAAAAAATGGAAATATGTTTCAATCCAGAGGAAAAATATAATATATAACTTCAAACTTAAAAAAAAAATTAGAATCCCAAATTTTTTTTCATTAAGAAAACTCTACTTAAATACAAATAAACTAAACTAATTAAAAAACAAACTTACAGAATTTCAAATGAAAAAGTTTTAAAAACTATTAAAATTACTCACAGTAATTAAGTCAGAACTTGGCTCCAAAGAGGATAAGGAGTGACTGCAATTTCACGAAATTAGTGATTTTTTTATTTTTTTTAATCTTAATAATAAGAAACATGTGCAAGAAGGACAAAAAAAAAAATAAAACCATTATGGAAGGGATAATGAAGACTGAAGAAAATGCTCAAGGTATATAAATCTTGAGGTAAGAGAACACATGGAATAGCACTAATAGGTAATGGACCATAGGATAAATGACTAATTAATGACTAATGACCACAGAATTCTAACTAATTAATATGATTTTATGTATCAATATAAAATCCTAGTATTATTTTGGTCTATTGAATCACAATATTAGGGAGATGCAAAGTGAAAGAGAGAATTCATTAATTTTAAATACCAATCCTTGCCATCAATATGCTTAAAAATTATCAACAATTAGAATAAAATTCATAAAAATATGCAAAATTATAGCTTTGAAGTTGATCAAAAAGTCTGGGCTAAATGCTAATAAATACATTCATAAATTCTACCAAATTCTTACAGTAAAGAATATTTTGTTGCACTTAAGGAAAAATTATTAAAATTTTAAAATTATAGTTCTTCCTTCCAGTGACCATGGAAGATTTTCTTTACCAATTTTCTGTATTTCAGAATCACAAATTATCCATTTGTGAGCGTGGGAGAAAGAGGGACAGAACAGGAGCAATTTAAGTAATGAGATGGTAAAACAAAGACTGGGTTTTGTTCTCTGCCCAAAATGTGGCCTCAAAAGCATCAAAATAATTTGCTTAAGCACTTGAATAATTATTTTTTGTTTGCAGGAAATATTGGAATGCTTGAAAAGTTCCAAAAGAATAAATTGCTCAAGAATATTTCAAGAGCTATGAGAGGAATTATGGTAACTGAAAACTACTTGAATTGCTAAACCACTGTGCTGATAATCCACCAATTGCATGATCAAAAAATCAGTGGAGAATTGCAGAATAAGTGCTGACACTCCATTTTCCTACTTCATGAAAACCAGGGCTCAAACAAACAGAGTTAATAACAATGAGGTTATAATCTTGATCGATAAAGGTGAATTAATGTGGTGAATACAGATCTCTGCAAGGCTCTGAATTAAATCTGTCAAAGTATTTCTGGAAAAAATAATGAGTTTTACTGCAGATGGTATACATTTTGTAACTCAGTTTATCTGCTTAATCTTAAAATATTCAGAAATTGTATTTTGTAATTTTCACGGGCACCAAAGTATCTACTACGGGCTCAAAGATATTTGAATATTTTATTAGGGGAAAATAAAAAGAAATCATTGCTGGAAAGAACTGCAAATAACAACAGAAAAGAGTGTATTAATTTCATGTCAAATCTAAAATGCAGAATCCTTATCAGTGAAGACAGTAAAAAGTATGATCTGCATGACTTGAGCCAATAAATTAAGGCAGAACATTTTCCTAGGAAGAATTCCTAATTAGAATGCTCTCCTGGTTTGCGAGTAAATGGTGCAATCCACTGACCCTTATTGGATCCTAAGATAGCAGATGATACATAAATATATTAATTTATTTAAATTATGGGCTACAAAAATATTCCTGTCAAGAGATATTTTGCAGGATGGGAAAAAGAATTTTATACAATGAAGAGTAATAAAAAGAACTTTGTGCTCTATGAAATCATAAATAATACATTGGAAATGTGCAGAAATGCTGCTTTAAAAATGACAGATTTCAAATAAATACATAAAGCAATTTTACATTTTTCATGTGGTTCTGCTGAGCTTGGCTCCTCCGCTTTTAAAGAGCTTTGACACAGAAAGTTCTGGTCTTCTGGCTGTGAACGCAGAGTCATCTTACAGAACTTTTACTTACCAGTGCATCTCACTTTTCAATATTGATGCTATAAAACAACTGATAAATGATAACCTTTTCAAACACAACAGTCCTCAATGTTTGGGTTTTTTTATTTTGGGGTTTTTTTATATCCAATTGCTCAGTTCTGACTTCTCTGTCACACATTACACAACAGTGTAACTTGCCAAAATATCATGGCTGACAGTTTTCAAAGCATACATTCAAGACCAAACCAGATTTCACCTGCATCCCAGATACAATTCCCACCAATTCAACTGGCCACAGAATTATGCCATCATCATCTGGTTAAGAAAACAAGACTCCTTAGCTGTCCTTTTGCATATATATAAGCTACTAAATTTGCATATATGATCCTAAAATTGTAAAAGCAATGATACAAGTATTTCTGTAATTCTACTGAAAATAATAATTAAAATTTACACAAATTGAGTGTTATATTTTTGCTGACACATCACTGATTTAAAAGCTTTCTTGGCCAAAACATTATTGCACATTTTCTAGGTTTACTAGCCAATGTTGAAACATTTTATACAACTGTAGTCTAAATATTAATACGAAAGCTTTGCTTTCTATTGCTTCAGAGAAGATGCATCCCTTTAAAGGGAGGCGGGCTATTTTACTTCTCAATAAAATTGTAATTACAACACCCCATGTTAGGCTGACTCATTGGCTATATTCTACACACCCCCCTGTATCCATGCATACAATTATGAAAGCAAGAAGTGCTCAATGCTTTCCTCTGCATAACTTAAATGGAATATTTAAAAGATACATAGTGTGCATGATTACTTTCTGCTGCAAAGAGATAAAAGTCCACAATATCCCAATATTTTAACTGAAAAAACACCCCAGAACGCCACAGAGTTCATCACACAAATCTGAAAAGATATAGAAACATTTGGCTTGTGGTTCAAATATACCAACATGAACTCAATAAGGTCTTGGGAGTGGGAAGAGGGGTTTTTATTTTTCCGTTTTTTTTCTGGCCAATGGAATCTATGTACAGTTGCTACCACAGAAAAGTTCCTCAAAAGAGATAAGATAAATTAACAAGATGAGTGTAATTTATGTAGCTATTTGGCCAATTTTTTGTTCTTGTAGTTTTTCTATTGACAAAAAAAACCAAAGGATATTTACCGCAGATTAGTACAAAACTTTATAATCTTTATTTTCCTAGGGAAATGTTTGTGATAAAACATTTAAATCCTAAGGAGTTTCTGTAAATCCTACTTGTTGGTATATTATGATTAAATGAATTTCTCCCTACAACAAAAAATGAGAATAAGCTTTAACACTCATACCAAGGAGAAATGAGCAAGTGGCAAATCCTGCTATCAACTATCAATCATATCTAGTTTTGTAGCATTTAATAAAGAGCTGAATTGTTTTGTTTATAATGCTCACTGCCTCTTCTTAATGTGACAATAAATCCAGAATATGGAAGGGCACAGGAGCCTGAAGCGATGGAGGATGGAAGGAAGGAAGTGGCGGAAGTGTCGGAAGGAAGTGTCGGAAGGAAGGAAGGAAGTGTCGGAAGGAAGGAAGTGTCGGAAGGAAGTGTCGGAAGGAAGGAAGTGTCGGAAGGAAGGAAGTGTCGGAAGGAAGTGTCGGAAGGAAGTGTCGGAAGGAAGTGTCGGAAGGAAGTGTCGGAAGGAAGGAAGGAAGGAAGGAAGGAAGGAAGGAAGGAAGGAAGGAAGGAAGGAAGGAAGGAAGGAAGGAAGTGTCGGAAGGAAGGAAGTGTCGGAAGGAAGGAAGGAAGGAAGTGTCGGAAGGAAGGAAGTGTCGGAAGGAAGTGTCGGAAGGAAGTGTCGGAAGGAAGGAAGTGTCGGAAGGAAGTGTCGGAAGGAAGTGTCGGAAGGAAGGAAGGAAGTGTCGGAAGGAAGGAAGGAAGGAAGTGTCGGAAGGAAGTGTCGGAAGGAAGGAAGTGTCGGAAGGAAGGAAGTGTCGGAAGGAAGTGTCGGAAGGAAGTGTCGGAAGGAAGTGTCGGAAGGAAGTGTCGGAAGGAAGGAAGGAAGGAAGGAAGGAAGGAAGGAAGGAAGGAAGGAAGGAAGGAAGGAAGGAAGGAAGTGTCGGAAGGAAGGAAGTGTCGGAAGGAAGGAAGGAAGTGTCGGAAGGAAGGAAGTGTCGGAAGGAAGGAAGTGTCGGAAGGAAGTGTCGGAAGGAAGTGTCGGAAGGAAGGAAGTGTCGGAAGGAAGGAAGGAAGTGTCGGAAGGAAGGAAGGAAGGAAGGAAGGAAGGAAGGAAGGAAGGAAGTGTCGGAAGGAAGGAAGTGTCGGAAGGAAGGAAGTGTCGGAAGGAAGTGTCGGAAGGAAGTGTCGGAAGGAAGGAAGTGTCGGAAGGAAGGAAGGAAGTGTCGGAAGGAAGGAAGGAAGGAAGGAAGGAAGGAAGGAAGGAAGGAAGGAAGGAAGGAAGGAAGGAAGGAAGGAAGGAAGTGTCGGAAGGAAGTGTCGGAAGGAAGGAAGGAAGGAAGGAAGGAAGGAAGGAAGGAAGGAAGGAAGGAAGGAAGGAAGTGTCGGAAGGAAGGAAGTGTCGGAAGGAAGGAAGTGTCGGAAGGAAGGAAGGAAGTGTCGGAAGGAAGGAAGGAAGGAAGGAAGGAAGGAAGGAAGGAAGGAAGTGTCGGAAGGAAGGAAGGAAGGAAGGAAGGAAGGAAGGAAGGAAGGAAGGAAGGAAGTGTCGGAAGGAAGTGTCGGAAGGAAGGAAGTGTCGGAAGGAAGGAAGGAAGGAAGTGTCGGAAGGAAGGAAGTGTCGGAAGGAAGGAAGTGTCGGAAGGAAGGAAGGAAGTGTTGGAAGGAAGGAAGTGTCGGAAGGAAGGAAGGAAGGAAGGAAGGAAGGAAGGAAGGAAGGAAGGAAGGAAGGAAGGAAGGAAGGAAGGAAGGAAGGAAGGAAGGAAGGAAGGAAGGAAGGAAGGAAGGAAGGAAGGAAGTGTCGGAAGGAAGGAAGGAAGTGTCGGAAGGAAGGAAGGAAGTGTCGGAAGGAAGTGTCGGAAGGAAGTGTCGGAAGGAAGTGTCGGAAGGAAGTGTCGGAAGGAAGGAAGGAAGGAAGGAAGGAAGGAAGGAAGGAAGGAAGGAAGGAAGGAAGGAAGGAAGGAAGGAAGGAAGGAAGGAAGGAAGGAAGGAAGGAGGATATTGTGGTCCAGCAGGGCCATTCACAATAATCAAGCAACCAGAAGAACCCCCAGGCTTTGTCTTTGCTCCCACTGAATTAGTCTCAGTTTGTGAGGGTGATGTGGGTGAAGAGGAACTGCTCAAAGCAAACAGGCAGGTGCTGGAAATACAGCTTAGGCTACAAGAAACTACAAAGATCATCTTTCTTCCTCGTGGGTGTTTATGTTTCCGTTGAAATTACAGTGATCAGTAGATCAATATGCAGAATTCCAGAAAAAAACGTCACTTTTTTTTTTCTTAATCCCAGTGTCAAAGAGATAATAATGATAAACAAATTAAATCAACTCATTTACAGGCCAGAATGTATTGGCATCATCTTCACCACCTCAAAACCGTCCTACAGCTGCATCTGACAAGCCTAGAAATAATATTAAATAATATTAAATAATATGAATTATTAAAAATAATTCATATTATTTAAAGACCTGGAACATGCTGCCTGTTTTTCCTCAATTTAGGTTTCTAAGCAGCATTGAAAAGCACTGCCTACTAAACATAGATTCAGTTAAAAAATTAGGGAAAGGTGAGACATAAAGTTAGAAAGCTCCTTTCCAAATGCTAGGGGGTTGTATGAATAAAAGGGCACTGACTATGAAAGGTTTGTGGTTTTTTTGCAGAAGACATATTCAAGTATTATGAGTTTTGCTGTGTTCTGGAAAAATTCTGGTCTATTCTGTGGAAACCAGAAATAAAAATTTGATAAAATATAAAGCAATCTGTAGAAGATGCTTTCTCAAACCTGAAGAAAATTGCTCAATTACTCAGAAAACAGACTGCTGAAGAATTTTATGTAGTGACAGAATCTTGTTTGAGGTGTTTATTTGCTATTATTTCTGTGTTAAAGCTGTCACACACCTAAAAACTAGCTGAACCATGTAATATAAGCACTCTATTGGAATGCTTCCAAATGGGTTTTAGAAAATAACTGGGCCCATTTTTAGCTTAGCAGCCATAAAACAGTAAGACAGAAAGCTAAAGCTGCATAATTTTGCAGCTATATAATTTTGGAAATAAAAGGACTTCAAAAATAAATGAAAAATGCAAACCATTTGCTCAGTACAACTTACATGGTAAAAGTTCTTTCATTAGAATTTATTTTAATATGAAAAAACAGTATTAGAACATCAAGACTACAAAGATTTACAATCACAAGTTAGGAAGTTCTGGACTTGAAATTATTCATCTAGAGTTCTCAGCTAGGTATCAAAATGAAATTATTCATCTAGAGTTCCTAGCTAGGTATCAAAATAGTTGTTCTTTTTTCCTTGCAGGATAAAATTGACTCCCTCTGCAGATAGCTTTGGAGCACTGCTTTTTATTTTGTCATTCCAACTGTTCACCCCATGGATTATTTTCTTCCTTCTAAACAAATTCACCTGACTGAATAAAGAATACTCTTTTTTTTTTTTTGCGGGGGGGGGTGCGGGGAAGGGGGAAATGTTTAAATTATACTTTTCTTGTAGTGTCTTGAACCTGGAAAGGATTAAGATTCCTGAGTATTGCCTAATTCCTACTTGAATCACCTACATCTAATATGTGACTCTCAAGATTCAGGCTGGCTGTTGAAATATCCTGAAAGCCAAAAAACCAAAAATAAAAACCAAAAATGCATTCACATATATTTTATATATTTTATATATATATATATTATACATATATATATATATATATATATATATATAATTATTTTTTTTTTTTTTTTTAATCTTTGATATTGAAGTTTCTCAGGGCCTGGAAACTCTGCTCTGGAGAACAAATATGACTTCCCAGCCTTGCACAGTGTGATGCAGACAGACTCCCATTCTCCTTGAAGCACAAAAAAGCACTTCCTAACACGTTACCTTAGGTAGGACACTTGGTAGTCAGGTTTACATCAAACCTAACATCAGACAGCAAATTCAGCTGCTGCTTTCCACACCCGTGACAGGGCCTCTCTTCCCTCCACCCCTCTCCTGCTACAGCAGCTGAATGATCAGAGAGTGAGCACGGATTTCTGTGAGAGAACCAAACCTGTCTCTGTTCCAGGGGAAGAATGAACATGATTTCCTGAGATGGTGATTAAAGCAAGCCCTGAGCCAGGGGGTGGATTGCAAATAACTGGGCCCTGTCCTTTTCAAAGGATAACTTTACCTTTCTGTCAAGTTATTTTAAAGTGTAAAATAAATGAAGTTTTCTGAGAAGAAGGGCAGATGTGGCTTCCCAGCATTTGAACCAGCAACTTTTTGTTGGGTTAGAGAAACTGACTGTTCTCTCTTTTTTCACTCAGTGAACATATAATACTTCAAAACATAATGGAAACCATTGTGATAGAAGTCAAGGGAAGGAGAGAACATTGGAGATGTAGATCTGAACATGCCATCTATGTCCCTTTGAAGGCATGGCTTTTATCACCTGGTATTAATTTGCTCTCTGATAGATCCCTTGGAGCCTCTTCTACTGAAACTTTCATTATATATAAAAGAACTGGGGATTTTCTAAGGCAGAAGAAGAGACTATCCCTAAATCTTTAATGCTTAAAAAAAAGCCATGTTTAAATATAGTATATCCTCAATATTTCCTGGTGCACATTTTTGATGGTTACAATTTCATTGAAAGCTGATTCCTATTCATGAAGCATGATTTTTTTACAGGGCTACAGATCAGGGCACTGAAATCTTCCTATGGCACTAGACCAAGCCTTTTTACAGGTATTAATTTCTTTGCACAAGTCACTTGTGAATTGAGATGGCATTATTAGTTAGGTTTTACATATCAGGTACTGAAAACAAAATGGCCAAAGGAGCAAAGTAGTTTGACATCCTCAGGGACAAGATTTAATAGCTTTTTAATGCTAAGAAAACAGCTGTCATTAATCTCAATTGTCCGAGAATGGAGCAGAATCAAGTGCTTGGAGTTAGGAACCCACAAATTTGAAACTACACACACTAAGCATTTTCCATTGAGAGATTTATCCATTATTGGGGAGTTCAAATCTTTCCCTGAGTGCTACTCAGTTCCTTTAGGATGATCTCTGTTTCCATAATTCCCTCCCAAACACCTTTGAACTTTTCTCTGCTGGGAATTGCTACAGTACTTACCCTACAGGGAAGGCAAAGATTGATTGTACAGTTTCATGCTCAAAACCATGCATTTCACATTATGAGCTAAATAATGAGCACCATGGAATTTTAGAACCATTACCAAACATATAAAAATTATGAAATCTGAATTGTTATTAAAAAAGAAAAGCAGGAAAAACATTAATGATGGGATGCTGACATTGGTTAAAAATATCCAGTTTTGCTATTGTATCATAAAAATACCATTATAAACATGGATGGATGCAAATTATGAACAATTAATTTTAGATCTCCCTAGCCTCCACTATATGTCAAAGAAAGAACCAAGTTCACTGAATTCTATTTATGTGCTCTTGCCTTGTGGTCAACAGACTGAACATTATTTAAGGGAAAAATCAAATTCTGGTCTCTGCCTTTACATCTTTGGTTGTAGTAGTGCTAAAATATCTAAAAGGATTAAACAGGTTTTGGAAAATTAAATTTAGATCTACGAACCTGCTGATAATTCAAAAACCATTATTTCCTATTTAGTCAATTTTCATGAGACCAATAAAATACATAAAGTTGTTCAAATGCTGGCATTTTTGAAGAACTTGACTACACATTTAGAAGTAAGATACCTTTAAAAATAAAAATATGAGCCAGCTTAAAAACATGAATCACCAGTAATGACAACCTTACTTCCAGAAGACAGGTTATGCAGAAAAGATGCAAGCATTAGGTGTAAGGAGATTTAACCTGGTAATTTATAGGGATATTTTATATATTTAAGCTCTAAATAGTACCTTGAAAGACTCCTCGTCTGCAGGGAGATATACTCAAGGTGTAAGCAGCAGTGTCCTCTGGGTTGACAGCCACATCAGGGGCACCACTCAGCATTGAGAGATTGGAATACACCTGGGGAAGACAAATCACAGAGAAGAAAACTCATCAAAAGCCAGTAACTATTGCAAAAACACCACAGAGACAATATCCATTCTACCATAGAGACAATATCCATTCTATCTGCTTTGGAGAGTAGAATAGAAAATGTGGCATCAATAAGTCCTAAACTATACAAATGAAAGAATACACACTATAAGAGAAATGCTGTGTATACAGATGATATCAAGCACAGATTTTGAAGTCATTTCTCACCATGATCAAAAATACCTTGCTTAGACCACGGAACTGCTTACATATGCAGAGATTTGCACAGTTAGGCCCTTAATATTTTACATACATTTTTGTTTGAAAAATAACAAAGAGATTCAGCAGTACTGATCCATCTAAAAAGACAGAGCAAAGCAAATTCTGAAGTGTCATTCTAACATCATTTGCTAAACCTCAAGTGATATTAAACTGTGCTATATTGTATGTCACATTTTGTAAATGACACATACACATGGCATGCATGGTAACTCTCAGGGCACTGGAGAGACCAATAGAATTTTCACATGCAGAAATTTTGATTTTGCAAACTGTAAAGCTCATTGGGAGAATATAGGGTGAGTATTTTTTAATTGCATCTCATTTCCTTCTCTCTTGTACAGAGTTGCTAGAGAAATTCTCTGAGCAGCTGCTCATGGTGATGCCTTAGGATTTTAGCTTTTACATTTTTCAAATCCTGTACTGCATTAGTATATGAATTTAAACTCTATATAGTGTTAGTTAACTGTCTTCACTTTTGGTCAGAAAAAAAAATACTTCTAGGCCTGAAATTCAAGGACACCCTACTCCCTCAGGCCCTGAAAAGTAGAAAAAAAAGTGAATTATTGGGGGACAAACTGGGGGAATATGACTTGATTACCCGAAGCTGTAATGGGAGGGTTAGGCCCTGGTGTGTAAATGGACCAAACTTGGATCTGTCTGAAAAACTCATGACCATGGTTCATTTTGGGTGTAGCCCCTTGGGGAGGCTTTGTCTGCTCTTAATGCACCTGAAGGCCCTTTATTAAACATATCTGCTTTCATTCTCTTAATCCTGCCTGGCCTCTGTTTTTAGGTAAGCCAGGAAAAGGCATCAGTGGAAAAGATGTTCAGGCCTGAGGCATCCCTGGGCAGAGCTGGCCTGCCAGCATCCAAGTGAATACCTGCATTCTACAAAGATTTCTTTTGCAACACTAATAGCATTAGATGCACATTCATTCTTAAAGTAAATATATTTTCTTATTATTTTCTGTAGAAAATAAGCATATTCTTAAATAATCTTTTCTTCTGATACAGACAATCATTGCCTACAACACATTCCCTCTCTGTAGTATTTATGTTACTGTAATTCTTTTTTCAGGTGCTGGTTCTTCTAAATCCAGAATTTCTATTTCAAGTTACAGATTAAAAAAGCCTGCAAAGCAACAGCCTTTCTCTTCCCCAATAAATCTACATTTCAAACTGGATAATAGAAGTCCAGCAACCAGAAAGAATAGGAAGAGACTGGCAAGAGGAAAAAAAAAGGCTAAAACAGAGACAGATGAAAAGACTTGTTGAATTGGCATTTGGAGAAAAATAACTGGAAAAAAAATTTTTTAAGTTGTCCCCCAAGAGCAAAGCATAGGAAAGGTGGGGCTGTTACACACTAGAGATGGGGAAGATACATTTTTTAACATATAAACAATAAATTAGTCACACTTCTACATTTATGGACTTTTCCATTTCAATTTACAATGAATGTACACAAGAGTGAAGGATAAGTACCTAAAAATACAACTAGGATAATAATAATGACAGCAAATTACTAGGGATAGAAATAAGATTAGTTAAAATGAGATTTCTATTTAAGGAAAAAGTAACATGGAGACAGAAACAGAAGTAGGATAAATGTGATTCATTTAAATTGGATAAAAAGCAGAAGGGTATAGTAATTCAGTTTTTATCAAAGACTGGACATACCAAATAAATTTCTACCAAAAGATTTCAAAGTAAAAGGAACACTACTGGCATGGCTGACTATAATAAAGAAGAAATGCCTCTGGATTGCTGATGAGTAAATATAGACCAGAAGTTTGATTTTCCGTCATTCATGAGAAATTTTGGACAGTTTTTCAAATTAGTGAACTAACAGAAGCTAAATTATTTTAAAATTAAGTTTTTAATCTTAAGGAAGGGACTGTATAACCAAATAGGACAAGGTTGTGTATAAGCAATGAAATTATGTCACTACACACATGGCCTCTGTTCAGTGTTTGAATCCAGATCCTGTTTCAAGAGACATGAAGGAATTCTCCCTTCCCTGTCCTGCATCAGATTAAACCTTTTGGCATCGGATGCTCACTAAAACTTGCACAGAACTGATGCTGACCTCAGTCTGTGTCACCTTTCCAGCTGCAGTCATTAAACTCACATTCCTCAAGCTGCTTGCTATTCCAGAGCTATAACACAAATATTCACCATCCTATTGAGGAATCACCCCCATTCATTTACCAACCCTATTTGTCTCTGTTATTTAAGTTACTCACACCTCAATCTCCAAGCAGTGGTCACAACAATTCAGTCTCCTACTTCCAACCTCCTGAGTAGGTTTATGGTTGTCACAAACCATACCTCACTCTCCAGGTACCTCTCATGTGTTCCATAAACAGAGCTTTGTCTTGCTCCAATGGCCATGTGATTATCAGCTCTGTTACTGACATTAATTAAAATTATCAACTTCAAATGACTAATGGATACTAAAAGGGCATGCCCAAGCCTGCCCATGCACACAGGCAATTTATCCTAATATCAGAATTCATACTGAGACTCATTCTCATTTGTTCACAGACATTTGGGATTCTAATATGGCATAATGTTGCATACCGAGTCTCTGCTAACTGCAGGTTTATTACAAAATAACAATGGATCCAGGAATACTCAGAAAGTGAAAAAGCTGTAGAATTTAAATGTACACATAGGGGAAAGTCCAGAAATAGCAGATCTCTACAACAATAAGTAGATGCAGAGATTTTCTAAGTTTAGAGGAAAGTTTTGAGTGAAGCAACAGAAGAATTTATAGAGAATAAGCTTTAATTTAACTTCGTTCTGAATATCAGAGAGAGAGAGAGCTATTTCTTATTAAAATGCATTTTATGAGGATTATATGTAAGAACAGGACACAATTTTAGTCACAGCTGTAACATTGAATAACCTTATGTCCTGTAATAATCCACAACACTGTGTTCCTGAAGGTACCTTAATATGCCTAACAAAATCTTCTATGGATCACTGCTGTTAGGCAAATACATTTTGAAAGAAGAAAATGGGGCATAAATTGGGGTGCTTTTATCAACAACAAAAATAATATTGATGTACAAGCTATTTAAAATTAGTCAAGATATGGAATTACTTCTTCCAATTAGTGGGAGAGGCAGTTTGTCAGCTGCCCTGATGTGCAACCAGAGAACGATGAACAATTACAGGCAGATTAACCAGAACCCACACCAAGGGTGGGGCTGCAGAGATATGTACTTACTCACAGTATTTATACTGAGAGAAACAGGCAGATCTGCACATAAACACTGAGGAACACACAAAATTTATCAGGCATAAGTAATTGCATAAATAATAAATAAATCAATTATAAATAATAAATAGTTTCTTAAAATATGTTTGATCACTATTACTCAGGAAACTAGAATTGCAGAATAACTCAGTAGAGCCAAAATGTAAATTATTATTAAAATTATCATTGTGACCCGGTACAACATTTGCGCAAATCAATTCATACCCAAGGATTTGGTTTTTAAATTACAGCATTCTCCATTTTCTTATATATCAAGTCATTATTTACACACAACCAGAAAGTATAAATGTATAAAATGCTGGAATTTAAAACTAATTTATCAGCCACTGTTTGAAAAATTATTCTGCAGAACTGTAATATAGCTATTTAACATAAACAGAAATGGAAAACCAAACTTCATAATTACAGTAACTTTTTCCAGAGCTGAATAACCAAAGAAGCATAACTCCAAAAACTTAAGGGCAAAGTGATGAATGGATGTACAAACATAATTAAATATATTTAAACTCCATTGTGTCTTAGTGTAACAAAGTTAGACAGTAATATATTCAAGGCTTCCATTTGAAAATTGTTTCTCAGGTCTGTTCAACAATATTGAGAAGCTCTACTTCGCAAAAAGTTTATGCTCTTCGACCCTAGGCCAGAAGCCAATCTGTAGGAGTCTCTGATCATGTGACAACAAGACTCTTCACAAAACTCTCAAGAATGGCAGTTTTCCAAAACAAGCCCCCATTGCTTTCCCTCATCCACCTTTCAGTGCAAACTTTCCAAATTTCTGAATCACTAGGAACTCATTTAATTCTTGCAATCACTCTTATTTTGCCACCAGCATGTCATCACACTGAAGTGAAACATCTTTGCATTGCACTGAGGATATTCCCCAAATAATTCCTGCCTGTTGAGCAGCAATCTGGAGTTCTACATAATGAAAAATGCTACATAATCCAGATTTGTTCCTAAACCAGGCCACCTGTCAAAACTACTAACACATTTCAAGAAACAAATTTGACTTAAGACCTCACAATGCCCTTAATTGATCTAAAAATTTCACAAGTTATCAAAAAAAAACGTGGCAACAACTAAAGTTATTCTGAAAATTCTGTAGGCCTTTGAACCATTCATTATTGTTAAGATTGCCTTTTCTTTAGTGAAAAGTACCCCTGTTACAGAAACTCTGGGTGATACAGGAGAAGTCAAAGAAATTGAAAGGACAGATAAAAATTGAAGCATTATGGAAGACACAGATCCACTTGTTGTTAAAGAATATAAACATGACCTTGAATAACCAGGTTACTGCACTCGGCACAGAATTTATTCTCAGAAAATCTCAGATACATCACCAAACAAGAGTTAGGCTGAACAGAGAAGCCCCTCATTAAAGGTTTATTATTTATACATAGTTTTATTAATGTGAAGCACTTTTCACAAATACCTAACCTTCATGACATTGTCTTGGTCACATTGTAAAAACCTACAATGGATATACAGAGAATAGATAAAAACAGACTGAAAAGCTGGGGATTTGATTTTTTTTTCATTATGTTTTTATTCTACAATTTTATAAAATATTAGTAGTTTGTATAACCTAATCCCTGAAAGGTAATTTAACTGGGTCTTGAGATTCCTCTGGAGAGTTTACTTTAATAACATTATTTTGAATAGCAATGAGAAAAACAGTTGCACAGTTTTGTATTTTTATTGCAAAACCATGTCTTGAAAGAATTAGGCATCTTTATAGCTAAAGTTTTTATCAGAATTTATAGCTTTTAAAAGCTATAATTTTTTTTAAAGTTTTTAAAGAATTTATAGCTAAAGTTTCTATCAAAGGTATCATTAGAAGGAGCCACAAACACATCAGACAATTATTTATATCCAGTTGACAAAGATTTATATAAATAAACAAGAAAATTGCATTTAAGGTTTTGTCATGAGACTGAGATTGGATTTTCATAAAAATGCTTTACACTTCCTCCTCTTCTCGAAGGATTTGAATGTAATTTTACAGACACAAAAATCCATTTACACTGCAGTCACTTACCTTCTATTAATTCATCATCAGAGAAAGATGTGCTCTCTGGCTGATGTTATATATGCATAAATTCTTTATGAATTCTGTTGTGATTTTTTTTTTTCATATACAGGAGTAAGTTAATCACGAGGAAGACTATTTATTGTTAGATCCCTTAGAACCAACCATGAAGAGCACAGTGGCAGCACTTCCCTAAGGAACTACACATCAATCAGTAGAAAAGAATTCATAAAACCATTCATATCTTTCCAAGGGAATTTATGGAAATTGTCTTTTTAATCACGGAAAGCTTTGTGAGCACTGGAAGTGTTTTGCTTAGTAGTTTTAAATGTAGACTGATGGAGCCATGCCCATGACCTCCCCTGAACTGCAAAGGCACTTCTTCCCTCCCCAGCTCTAGAACCACACTAATGTTTGCACAGAAAATCAAACCACATCTATAAAAATTATTGCTGCCCCAGACATAAACCCTCTGTATATGATTAAAAAGGAAAAAAAAAAAAAATTCAGCTGGAAGAGGACTGTCTTTCTGCAATAAAGGCAAGGATTATTTCCTTCTTCCTTCCAGACTTAAATTTCATTTTAAATAGTCACTTTTGCAGTAGTAGCCTCATTTTGGCTCAGGCTATTAGAAAAACACAGCAAATACGAGAAACAGAGTAGCATATATATAACATGATTTTTTTTAATGAAATGAGGTTTTTTGTTAAGTTTACAGTTTAATGTATTCAGTTATTAAAATGAAATAGTGAAGCTAAATTTAGACCTCCAAGGCAAAATTAACCAAGTATTAGTTCAGCTAAATTACTTGTTGCTAAGTATTCCTCATGCAGTAAATTGTTTATGGACATGCCTGTAAATTATTACATTTGTCAGTTACTGGCACATCTCATACCATTCTTGATAAAGGTTGAGGTTTATTACTTCAGTAAATGAAATTCTTGTAGGTTTTTTTTTTTTTTTTAATATCATGTGCATCCCAGTTAATCTCTGAGAAATTACTTCATATGGTGGATATACTCCAGCAATGCAGGGTGTATGGGGCACATCAACCAACCAATCCAATAATGAAGATATTCATTAGCCAACAAAATTACAAAAGATCCCATGAAAAAAACATCCAAAATGATTACTTCTTGTATTATCTTTGCACTGTCTGCCAAGACTGACAACATGTCCTCTACCTAATCACCAACTTAGCTACAGCACAATACAGAAAACTGTCAAAGATTCTGGATTAAACAGGAGGAGGAGTTATTGGGCTGCCAGCAACTGCTCCCAGGGGAAACACAAACAAAGCAAAACCAGTGCTCTGCTTCACCACAGACTACCCAGATATTACAGTAACCAGGCAGCATGGAATGAACAACAGCAACAAAATTAGAATAACTTCATTTTCCTGTTGCCCTTTGTGCTACATACATCTGAGTAAATAAAGCTTATTTGGCATTTCCAACAAGGCTGTGGGTCACAGTTCCCTCTTAGAGGAGGTTTTCTAAATTCCTCTAATAACTGCAGATACCTGTGATCATGTTCTGGATTTAGTGATTATATCCTGATTTACAGGCAGACTGTTTTGGAAATAAAAGCAAGCAAATGAACTTTGCTCACTCCAATAGCACAAGACACTACATGACATCTGCTGGAGAGTGCTGGAAGTGATTACAACTGTTTGCTTGGTGGAGGGGACGGCTTCCAGACTCCAGCAGGCTTTGTGACCATGCCTTCTCCAGCAATTCCAGCCCACCTTGCTCCAAGTGTTCTGCAACTGCTCCTGGCTAAGAACCTCGCACAGAGAAAATGCATTATTCACACTGAGTAATTTATTATATGCACACATGCATGAAACAGCTGACCTTACTGTTTCTCTCCTAAAGGTCCCAGAGCTAGAAGAGCACACACAGTTGGATTGTTGAGCAGTATTTCACAGAGATGAAAAAAGCACAAAAAACCCTCCACATCACAAAACCAAATTTCAAGGCTCAGAGAACACCCTCAAGGAGATCAAAGTTCAGTCACACAGAGCTCACCCTGGAATAGTTCAACTATCATAAATTCATTTAATGCAATATTTCTGAAAAATACATACAATGAATAATTTTAAGGTATTCATTTTGAAGTTGGTTATTTCTGTACCTTTCACTTACATTGGCACAAAAAAAAATTGAGTTCACACAAAATAGGAAAGCAGAAAAAACAGTTCTGTTGCCAAAAACATTCACTTCTTCCAGAGACAAAAGTACAAATATATCAGAAATGCAAATGCATTCACATCTGAAAAACTAAACTGTTGAAAATAAAAATGTCAAAGCTGGTGATGCCCAAAAAATTCATTTCTTACTTTGTTTTGGGGATGATAATGAGTCAAAAAATAGGAATATGAACCTGGACCTTTCTGTGATGTACAAAGTTTACTAAATGTAGATTGACCTGTAAAAGTGGAAACCTGGAAAACAGGAGACTAGCAAGAAGATATCCAAGGAAGGATTTTCACATTGGCATGAATTATCATTACTTTATAGAACATTGCTGCTGGTATATACATGATCTCTCTTTATATCTTATGGTCAAATCATTACATTTCAATTTCAATAAAGCAGCACTTGGACCTACTGGCACCAAGACAGAGAACAAAATGATTCATTTTGCAAGTCCACACTACAAAGCTAGTCAGATTTTATCTTCTAGCATGTAATTGTCCCATTTTCAACCCTTCCACAGAAGAAAAACTAAATAAATATATTTACAGATGCTGACAATTGTTAGCTGGCACTCCCCTGCATTGCTTCAATAGATGGAGCCATCCTGGCAAACACTGTATGGCCATAATATCTGGACGCTATCTAATTTAGATTTAAATGCCATGATAGAGTTACAAATATGGATTTTCATGAGCAAGATCCAACATGTTCCTGCTCAGAAATTTCTCAGCAGCTGAGAGGAAAAGCAGAATTTCATCTTTGTTGGCCTAATGTATATTCTGCCTCTGCTGGCCTAGGTCATAGCGTCCAATACGTTGGTGCAGAAGGTGAGGAATGCTACAGAAATAGTTTTATCACTTCCATATTAAACATACAGACAAGATAAATATTAGAAAAATTATGCTATTTCAGTACTAAAACAGTGCTTTTAAATAGGAAAGTGTGTTTGTGTAAACAGAGTTATAAAATATAGCTAATGGAAAGCATGAAAAATAATTATTATACTTAATAGTAAAAATATGTTCTTGAGCAAGGAAATCAATAAAACTGTATTCCTTAAGAATTTATATTAACCTCCTCAGTAAACATTGCCTTTCAACAGCTCCAGTGATTACCACTGAATTTTCTCTTCCATCAGCAAACACACAAAGCATTCCCAGCTTCCTCCAGCATTCCTGAAACAACAGCTGGGCAATAGACAGCAACTGGGCCAGGCCACTGGGCCATGAGAAATTTATGTACAGTGAGCTCATGCTGCAATCCTTCCCTTAGGAGGACAATAATTTTTGTCCTTTTCATGTAATATTCAATATTTTATGAAGATTTTAGGAACCCAGTAATTCTCAGGCTCCTCGTCTGATTTCAAAACTCATGGACTTGACCACCGTTTTCAAATTGTTGGAGAAGCAAAGATTAGCAAATGAACAGAGAACAATTGCAGAAGTGTTGCTCTCTCAGAGTAAAACATGAAGAAATCTTTTTTCCCATCAAGCACACAGTAAAATCATACATTATCTCACAGATTTCCTGACTATAAACATATCCATATACTATGAGCTATAGAACATTTTCTCACGGACACATGAATTTTATTAGCATATCTGCAATTACAGTAATTGTTGCTACTGTAATACATAATGTATCAGTCGTTGTCAGAAAAATATTTGTCATATCATTGCAAAAAAATTACCTTGTATTTTAGCATCTTCTTGGTATAATTGTGCACCCATAGGATTTTATGAGCCACCTTTCCCACTTGGCACTCTATCACAATGCAATCCTGAGGCAGAGGTTTCTTCCCTATTCCCTTAAGACTGAAGATGTTCTGAGTTCCAGCTGTAACATTTCTCAGAATAAGCCTTCCCTGTGACAAAGAAAGGAGAAAAAAAGAAGTTGTTTTATTACTGTACAAGGCCCCTTGGCTGCAAAGCAACTCCTTTAGTTTATTTATCTCAAATCTAGGTGACTCAGAGTGCTTACAAGAAAGGGCTCCTATTGACTTTCCTAGTTCTTTAATAAACCTATTATTAAACAAAGAAGTAAACCAGAGAAACAAAACCTTTTATTCTAATTTTTTTCTAAACCATTAAATTCAACAACATAAAGTTTTCACATTTCTAGGTTTTCTACTTCTTGGCTTCTTCTTGAAAAACAAACATCTCCAAGAACATATGATCTCATGCCTCTTTGTCTCTCATATAATATTATAACTTTGATCATTGATTATTTCCACCTGTCCTATGAGCACAGGGTTGAGCCTGGAGAAAGGGAGACCCAAGGGAACTGCATTGCTCTCTACAAACACCTGAAAGGAGCCCGTAGTGAGGTGGGGATGGGTCTCTTCTCTATGTCTCAAGTGAAAGGTTGAAAGGAAATTACCTTAATTTGTGCCAGGGGAGGTTCAGATTAGACATTGGAAAGAGGTTTTTACTGGAAGAGTGGTTAGGCATTGACATAAGTTCCCAAGGAAAGTGGTGGAGTCACCATCTCAAGAGGCATCTGGATAAGGCATCTGGGACATGGTTTAGGGGTAACTATGGTGGTGTTGGGCTGACAGCTGGACTAGAGGTCTTTTCCAACCTGGATGATTTTGTGATTCAGCTAAAATGTCCTCCATAATCATTTGTCATCAAAGGATTCAGGGCTTTTGGCTTTTAATAATTTTACAATACTGAATACCTAAACTGCATTATATTTGGTTGGTAACACATGTAGAAGGGTTACTCATGCTTCAAAAAACATTTTTTTTTCATCTTTGGCATTTCACATATTTCAACAGCAACTTGTAGCCAAAATCTCTCAGCTGGGACACAGACAAAGCCACAAATACAGCTTCTTGCTAAAGGAGCTATAGGCTTTGCTCTGCTTGTGATTTTAACATTTGGAATAGTGATTGCTCTGATGGCAAAGGCAGCTGTGAAATGGTGGCTTAAATTGTAAATAAAGTACTCATCACATAAATTATTTTGTGATGTAGGCATGCAATGAGAAATATTACCTAATTATTTAGGTAATGAAATACAATTTAATATTATTATTTGAATTCAGAATAACAACATATATTTTTGTGATAAATTCAGAATTTTTATGGAATAACTGTAGAATTGAAGGATTTCATAGAAACTAATGAAATTGAAGAATATAATGGAAAATTAAATAAAGAAGGTGTGAAAATATGTATTGGGGAAATCTTTCATACCTAATCTTAACCTTTATAAAGTTGGTTCATTTGTGTTTTTACTTCACATAGTAGTAAATCTTACCCTTTCCTTCTCTCAAGCAGAGGCTTTAATATTAGCAACTGTCTAAACACTTTCATAATTTGGATACTGGCGATAAGCAGTATTGGTGAGAGCATCCTTTTCAAATGTTGAAACTGATTTCTCTCTTACCATTATGACATTCTCAGCAATGGGCTTGAATGTGAGTGGATATGGAACTGTTCCACCTACAGGCACATTTATTGCAGGAGGGCCATGAAAACCCTGTCCTTCCAAAATTGCTTCAAACCTCCAGTCCTCACTGGATAAATTACTCTGAAAGATGTAAATCAAAGTTGTAAATTAGATTATGCATTTAAATTTTTTAATGTGCATTTCAGCTTTCATTTGCAGCTATCACTGCATCAATACTCCTTTGCTCCAAGTACTGGCTCAGAGTGCCTTTGGGAAAAATTAAAGCAGTGTATTTTAAAAATTAAATAAGCTAATAATAAATCTGTTATTCCTGGCAGCCAGAGGTACAGAACCCCTACTTTCAGGAGCAATACTGTCAGCAGGAATATTCATTAGAAAACATGAGCATGATCTAGCAAATGGTCAAGATGGAATTTGTAAGCATCATTATAAACATTTACAAGTATCTTTATGATGCTGCTTAATGCTTGGCAAAATTCTGTTCCTATACCATGTGTAAAAAAATCTTGGTGCACCCCTTTTAAGTGCTGATGTGGTGTGCTGGCATACATTGCCTCATTTGGCCACTTACAATGCTGCAGGATCAGTCTTATGAATTGAAAATTCCATCTCCAAAGGAGAATTTACAATTCTGTGTTCTCAGAATCTGGTCTTTCAAGAGTAAACTACTTTAAAGAATTACTATCCTGAGCAATATGAGCCTGAGCCTATTTAAGAAACATGTTTATCTTGCACCCAGATGTATCATAAGACTGCTTGGTTATGGCAAAAAAAGTGGGATATTTCACAATACATGCTTAGAGGCTGCCTAAAAGCAGTAAAACTAAAATAAAGTTATTCAGCCTCCTACTATTTGAAAGAACCAAACATCCAGTCTGAAGAAAAAAAAAATTAACACTCATCTGAAAGATAAAATAAACTGTCACTCATGAGCTAACTCATGCCTTGTCAAATAGAGAGGATTAATCTCATCTGATCTATGAAAAAAGAGGTAATCTATGAAAAAAGAGGTAATCTTTTGACCTATAATGGTCTTCATCCGTGGAAAATTGTGTACAAACATCAGAGATAAAGGATTGGTTTCAGGGAATAGAGATGATACTTCAGTTTTTGTTTCTGCCTAAGAACTTCTCAGGAACAAAGAACCTGGGTCATCAGAGCTAACCCAGAGCTACCCACATCTGCAGTACCATATATCAAAGCTTTGATTAATATGTACAATTAATGCTTCAGTGTTAGGTGTTCAATTTCCCAGTAGCTGAGCACATATGCCTGCATGGAATGTTGAGGTTGGTGCAGTGTCTCAGTTTTACCAAAACCTTCCATCACCATGTCGCCAATTCTGTAATAACAATGACATCATCTCTGGTAGAAAGTACAAAAGAAAAAAGTATGACGTCCTTGTGCCAAGGATAAAATAAAAAGGAAAAAAAGACAACAAAAGGGTTTGTTTTTTTTTTCCCATCATGCTTTTTTTATCTCCACAATATCAGGAAAAGCTTTATCCCTTTGAGAACCAGCTGACCAGGTGTAAAATTGGCAGGTCATCACTCTCTGCTAATCTAACATTTTAAAATTTGGGATTGAGGAAAAACATCATCTGGATTGGTCTAGGTTCTAGAGGAAGGGCATGAAATTTTGGGCCCTTAAGTTGTTTTATTTCCAGTGTTTTCTAGTACAATTGGTATCAGATGTTTCCTTTATCCACAGTAGTGATGATTACATCAATATGTAACACAAATATTTCTTCTTAATCTCTAACACAAAATCTTGTCATCTGGAGAAATGTGGTTGACAAACATGGTCATTGTGAAATTCTTTTGTAACAAATCCTTCTAACACAACAGGAATTTGTCTTAGAAGTGTCTTCTAAAGAAAGTTATTAAGAACAACAATAAACATTAGAAAATTTAAAGAAAATATTTGTTAAATTTTATTCCCACGTACTCATTCATTAATGGCTTTAATTAATTAATCATCTAATTCCTACAGGATCTCTGCTTAATGTAAAATCTCATCCAAAGCCTGCCCAGTGAATTAATTTAAACACAATAAATACTAAGGGAGTCAGAATCTCCTCACAGGTTTGTAGGTGGTTCAACCCAAGGTACCCAATAATTATATTGGACCTGTACCTGGAGAGTCTGAAAGGTAGAGATGGAAGAGTTACATTCATGTCATGCTTGAGAAAGTCATGGAAAATCGAAAAGAAACTAATCACAGATCTCAGATTCTGCTGGGTTCTTATTCTGTTTCTGTCTCTAATTCACTGTGGGGCTTTAAGCTGCCAGCTGATCATTTAATCTGCTCCATTTATCAAGTGTTCCACCTAACACACATTATGACTGTTAGTTTGATTGTGTCTGTAAAAAGTGTTTGAGCACTAAATATTTGGTTCAAGAAACTACTTCTAGCAGATTGAATAACTCCACCTTCAGTTCCACAATGAGCATATATTTTTCCACTAAATATTTAATAAAATTTAAATGACAAATACAATACTGCTAATAAAAATATAAATATATGAGAAACGTTCTGGTAGATGGAGAAGCTCCAACTAGGAGTGTATATAGAAATGTAAAGTATCTAACTCCTAAAAAGTGAACCCTCTGAAGTGAAAAATAAATCATCAGAACAACAATGCAAATCTGTTTAGAAAGTGTCTGTTTAAACAAGGTAGAAAATCCTTTTACCTTTCTGTGTTATGTATCAGTTGTTTTTAGGCTAATGTAGCATTCAAAAAAATCAATACATAAATTATTAATATCTTAAAACTCTTGAAAGAAGACACAGCACTATAATATGGTTTCCTTTAATTTTCTTTTTTCCTTTCTGATGTACTAGTTCCTTGTATACTCTCAATATTTGACACAGCATTCAGCATGGTCTTTCCCCAGATATTCAGTCTGCTTGCTTGAATCTTCCCCCACCCTTTTGACTACAAAATCTCAAAATAATTTCTCTATAAATTAGCTCACTACTATTCCTTAGTGGCTCTACTATCAAAAGTACACAGACTAAACTCTAGTTCAGATCTCAGGAAATCTTTTACTGCTTCTATCTCTTATAGAATCTTTATTCCTTTTCTCACACCTAAAGTTCCTTCCCTATATTTTTTGTGGGTTTTTTCTTGTTTTGTTTTAAAGTTCTCTAAAATTTGACTAATAATTTTCTGAGAGGGATGATATTGCGCCCATCTTCTCTCTCTGATCTTCTCATGTGCCAAGGGTTTCATACAAAGAAGATATGATAAAACTATACACAATATACTGGCTATGCTTACCATGTTTTTTCAACTGTATATAATCTAGTTCTTCTGTTTTATTCCTCAGCATGTCTCTTTTTTTTCCTTCAGAAATACTATATTTATTCCCTAGATTAAATAACTACTTTATTCACTTTCATTGTGATAACATTAGTAAATAACAGACTAAAAATTTTGAGAAGAAAACCATCAAAATTTAGTCCATCAAACTAATAATTAACTTGAAGTAAATTATTTTTCCCAACAGGTTTTACATTATCTACAACATGGACTTTGAGAAATAATCCTCAAGTTAATATGCATTTCTGCATTTCAGGACTGTAAATTTTTACAGTATTGATCTGAAATCCACTTTTTTTAAATCCTGAACCTTAGTTTAGTTAGCAGTAGAGGAGTGAACTTACAATTGGAATTTCCTGAGTCACTGTCTGGTAAGCTGGAATTAGAAATTCAAGCTGTGCATCAGCCTGGTCTTCATTCACCACACACTCAATCTCATAGACACGAATATCACAGGATGACTTCAGAATAATCTGACAGTGGTAGCAACCAGGTTTCTTAGGAGTGAATTTTATAGGAAACTCAACTGCATCAATTCCACCTAAAAAAAAAAAAAAAAAGAAAAACAAAAAAACCCTAACAAAACAAAAAAAAAGGAACTGTTGGAAAGCTTTTCAGGAACATTGAATCCACAAGCAGAATCTGAAGAGGTATCCAATACAGTAGGAGTCTCTTCCCAGCAGTACACGCAAAAATTTCCAAGAAACAACAGAATTTTAGGAGTGTTACCCTATAATTTAGTTTCCTAAAAATGGTATATTGAAACATGCAAACAATATTTTCTACTGATTTTAGTAGTGCACATAAAGATATTTTAAGATATTTAGTGAGAATAAAGATATTTTAAAATATCTCTTAAATCTAGTAGAAGAATTTAGCATATATGACTTTCTGTAAATATTTTAAAAGCAATACAAACTATTGCACATTTGTCAACAGCTGCCATCAGAGATATCAGTGATAGTACAGAATATTTGGCTGAGTATCCCAAACAATTACTGAAATTCTGTTAAATGTTGTAGCTCTCATGACAACTCATTAGACCTTTTCCTATGCCACATTTTGAATTGAAAGTCTGAGTTTCCAAAATTGACAGGGGTGCCTAAGCTGAACCAGAATCATGCAAAATCCCGCTTTCCCAATCTGCAGCACAGAGGAAAACTCCCCACTGTGATTTCCAGAGCAAGGAAGAAGCAGAACAAATGCAAAGCTGCCCATCTCTGCACAGAGCCAGGTCTAACAAGGCTGCTGCAAAGATTTCCTCCTCTGTGCTTGCTCACAGAAAAGATCAGACTCCTGCACAGGATTTTAAGCAGCCCTTTAGGACACATTCCAAAGGAGAAAAGAAGGTACATGAGGAACTCCAGTGATGGCCACAAAGAGATCCCCAGTCCCAGAGTCTCCAAGAAACCCGAAAAACCACATGAGGACTGCAGCTGTAAAATCTGTAGTTTTACATGTAACAAACACTGATTTTTTTCAGTTTTCCAAGGCTAGAAACCCATGCCTAAAGCTGGAAAAAGATGGTAAGGAAAGTCAGAGACAAGGTTGAAGTAAGATAATACAGTGTACTGAAAGATCCAATATATTTCTGCATGAGTTTTACTTTCTTGCACTAAATGGAAATTTTAATTAGTAACAACTAGGGTTATTTTTGCCTGAGTTGGACCCATATTTAAAGGCACAGTTTCAAAGAGAAATCCTATAGAAAAATTTAAAAAGAAAAACCTTAAAAAGTACGTTCCATAATTATAATATTTAGTATGGCATTACTTTACCAAAAAATTTCTTGTGCATTAGAAAACATATTTTAGAATAAATCAGTTGAATAACTTAAATATTAAGCTCAATTACAATGAATCAAAAGGAAAACAAGTAAATTGGTTCTATTTATTCAACAGGGTAAGTATCTTCTGCAGTGATACATGGTTCCTCCAAATCAAAGCAACTACAGAAATCATTTGTCTTCAAATTATAAGTGAAGATTGACTTGTTTCCCTTCAAAATCTTTTTTAAATTCAGTAAAATAAACTGGGCTTAAAAATGTCTCAGCTTAGCATGTTTTGATCTCTCGGTCCCATAAGACATTGAATGAAGATTAATTTAGGGATATATTCAAAGATTTAATTAATATAATCCATGGGGCCACAACTGGCTTACCCAACAATTTCTGAGAAAAGTGTCAACAGTAAGCCATGGGCAGCATTTATTTGATTCCCAAGTAGCAGGAAGCAGAGCCTGCATCCATCAAAAAGAATGAGGCTGCAACATTTCTTTAAGAGTGAAAAGCCAGGCAGAGCAATACAGGGGTTTGTTCCAGCTTCCATCCTACTCGGGATTTTTATTGTTTCACAGGGAGGCATTCCATGTGAAATAAGCTGACAGTTTTATTTTCCAGATTTATGTCTGACAAATGCCTACAGGAAACATTCACTTGATCATATTGGGTTTTGTTGTGAGACAGTTGTCAAAACAGGGGTATTTGCAAAAACTAAACTTGCAGTGTGCAATTTCACCATGCATTTCTGGAGAACTAAATCACAGCACATAGGCACTGGCCATGCCCTCTGGCAACTGCCTGGCCTTTTGTGCCATTTATTTATTGCAACATACAATCTGATCACCAAAACTAACAAAGTTCATGTCCTCTGGTTCTTAAAAATTTTATAACTCATCATTTCAGATCTGCTTGAATTCAAAATAAGTCCTCTAACTGCATTAGCTGACAAACAATACCTTTCAAAGAAAAGTAATGCCAGTTTTTTTTGACATTAAAATGTGAGAAAAAACATATTCTCTAAGGTAGTAATAATGGCCCTTAGTAATCATTGTTTAGGATTATTACATATTGTGGGATGATGAAATGAGTAAAAATAGAAATACTGCTCTTCCACACCACAACCTGTAGTCATAATTTGTGAAGGTAGGAAAGTATGAGCCTTCAGCAGTTCATCAAATAATTGCACATTATATGAGATTTTGTTCAGCAATGGTGATTCTATCTATTCAGAATTTCAAAGCTAAATTTCTCACTGAATTTATCTCAGTGTCTGAAACTATGCATGTGTCACAAACAACTGGTTAAATTAACTTCAACACTGAATTTGCAGGTATGGAGTCCTAGAAGGTTAAATAAGCAACCATAAATAAGAATCCAGACTCTTCTGACTTCTGCTTTTATATATTAGGTCTTCAAATGGGCTCATCTGAATTAGAACATCACTCAACTTGGTAGTCTTGAAAAAGCAACTACTCTTTCATATCCCTTATTGAGTGCTTAAAAGTTATGAAATTTTTTGCTACCACTGTGTATGTTTATTTATGATTTCCTTTCACTTAATCACAGATTTGTAGAAGGGTTTCTAAAAAACCTTCTAACTGGTTATTTTTTTTTCTTTTTCTGCTTAGAGAGCATACAGCATACCATCAGACACCTAAACAAAAAGTTAAATACACTTAATCAGAAAATGAAGATCGACTGGGGAAAAAAGAATGAAAGAAGTTTTCCCTTAATTGACCTAAAAATAAAAATGGGAGACACTTTTTTTCAATGTCTTGTTATGAATATTCATCAGCTGTGTTTGTGTATGATTCAGGAGCCAGTGAGGGGCTGTGTGGGACTACATAAAGTAGTTGTAGGGGGCTGGTTGTTTAATAATCATTGAGCCTAATATTTATGAAAAATACTCACAGGCACTCTAGAAACAAGCAGACACTACTCCAGTGAGCAATGCTGCCAAGTTTACTTAATACAGCTTTAAGAATCATGTCATGAAGATGTTTTCTTAAGCCATTTGATGAAGAGCTCCTGCTGAAAGGGATTAGCCAAATTATAAGGAATTACACTAATAAAATAGAATAATAATTCAAAAACTCTTGATCTCAAAACACAACAAAGAGCTAAGTTCACTCTAAAACACACACTCAAAATTTACAAAAAAATTTCAAAACTGATTTTTTTGTGACTGGAAGACTAAACAAATTTTCCTACAGACAAGGAAGAGGGCTCAGAACTCTTACAAAGACTGCACTGAATGCATAAGGAAATATTACAAGGAGAGAGGGTCAAAACCAAGTCTTTTATATCACTTACTGCAAAATGGTAAGTTAATGCACAATTAGTAATGAAGGCTTATAGTGAAAAGATATAATAAGAGTTAGCTAGAGACTTCTATGGTGCAGTTCCTTTCTTTTTTCAATCAAGATTTCTCTGAAGAAATATTTTCTTTTTTTTTTAAAGAGAGAAAATTAAGTCACTAGTAGCTTTACCAGAAGCCACAAAGAAGTCAGAACAATCTGAATAAATTAACTATACGAACAATTATTGAGAAAATAGAAAATAACTAACAATTCCTGATAGTTCTGTAGAAAAGGATTTTTCATCATTCACTGGGTAGAAAGGGGGGAAAAAAGAAAAACAAGAGAACATTTCTTGGATATTCTTATTAAGTGTAACAGTAGGGAGCCAACATTGTCAAATCCTGTAGGAAGAGGCAAGAGAACTCTAATATTAGCTTGTGACACTGAATCTAAATTAGATAGCAAGGTGGAACAACATTTTTCATTTAAAATTAATTGTAAGCTTTACTTATTTATATGGAAAATTTTGATGTGCAATAGTACAACCCAGCTATCAGAAAAATGTTTTAGTTTTGTATTCATGCCTAGGTTTTCAATGTTTGTTTTTATAAATATAGGAAAAACCCTAAACCATGACAAAAAAATTGACAAAAAGCATTCCTAGTGCCTGCTTGCCTTAGAAAAGTTCAACAAGGCACATGTAAAATACAGAAATTGCTTATCAGGACACACTTGCTTAGGGGCATAACTATTTGAAAATTAAAATCTACCATTACCTTATAGAACTGCACAAATCTATCATTACTGATGGAATATATTTGTGTACTTATCATGCCATGTTGGGATTTGGTTATTATTAAAAAGAATAAAATAAGGCATTGATATGCTGGTACTGACATGTGCTGCTGCAATGTTTAGAACAGCAATTATTATCAACCATTTACTCCCATATATTTTCTTTCCTTTAAAATATGTCTACTCCAAGGGTATTGCTATCAGGTTCTCTGCTAATAGCACAAGTGGCAATGTAAAGTCATTTCAAGGCAGAAGATTGCAAAAAAAAAAAAATCTGAAATAAAAGAAAACCAAATTAACAGGAAGCCCTTCTTATAAAGTACTTGGATGGTTCAGTATTGATGAACTGTCACAGGCAGCTCTGTGAGCTGCTCTGTCTCAGGAACTTTTATGTTTCCATTACTCAAAGCAATTGTCAGTGTCATGTTACAATGTGCAAAGGCATAGCCTGTTCCAGAAAATTCCAGAATTTCCTAATTCTGGGAAAAATCCTTACTTAATACCAAAACACATATTATTGGACGTTTCTCTTAGCATTAGAATTTCACCAACTAGTTCTTATATTAAGCCCTAACCTGATAATTGGAACAAAAGTGTGTATCTTAGGTAAGATTCCACTTTCTTTTTTAAAAGATTGAGTGGTAGAAAGATTTCTGTTCCTCTTGAGTTTGTTCATATTTGACAAACCTCTCATTCACATAATTTTACAGGAATCATAAATTGTTTCATTACAAATCTCTGTCTTAGGTAGAAAGTGCTGTACTTTCTGCATAGTCTTTACATTAACAGTCTTCACAGTCAGACATATTTTCCCTTTTTAAATAATTACAGGTAACCTGAAAGGAACCTCTTTCCCTCAGAGATCATGGAGTCATCAAGGTATTCAATCTTTCAAGACCTTAAAAATTACTATAAAATTTGGCTGAGCCCTTCCTCATTTGCAATCTTCTGTCTAAAGTGTGGAACAAGAACTGGATGTGCTGTTCCAGTATTGTGTTCTCCTTCATGGTACAATAACAGCACTTTTCCATACCTGCACTGTATTTTTTAAGTTATGCATTCAAGGACCCTTGTTTTTCAAAATTTTACAAAGAATCCTTTGATGAAAGAACAATGGAGCTGATGTCAAAAAAGTGAGTGGGAAGTAAGGATGACAGCTTTGGTTCACACTGTGAGATGGGTATTCTGCTGCTTTGCAGATTTCTCAAACATTTTGGGAGACATCAAAATGTTTTGCAAGACTGCAAAACAAAGCCCATCCTTCCCTTTCTACCTATGTTATTTCATCTTTGATAAGTCACATTATTTAGCATAAAAACAATGTTTTTCAAAGAAATTCAACTGCCTAAGAAGTTGTTCTGCTTAGCTAAAACTTCGTTGAAGCTGATTTTGAGCTGATTATTTGCTGAAAAGACAAACAGCACTTTTTCCACTGGTTTTCACAGTTCTGCTTGAAAATCCTCAGGTATTTCCTTCTTTCCTAACCACAGTGAGTGTTTTGCTGATGGACATGACCAGCAAATATTCAGCAGAAAAAACACTTTTAAAAGATATTCAGAGATAATATAACAGGGCTGACTGAACATGGTCCTTACCTGCAGGAAGAGCATGCTCACTTACACAGGTGCAGTTTTGTGAAATAAGACTGCATGGCAGGAAATCTTAAATAATTATAAAGATTATAAACATATATATGCATTACAAAGTCAGTGACACTGGCAAGTAAAGTTACAACTGAAGTTACAATCTGAGCCATAAAAAAAACCTGTCTGTTCAAAGTTTCTTGTGCTTTCACCTTTAGAAGGAACTTGTTAGTTTGGTGAAGCATGGAGCTGGTTTTGGATGCTACTTCTCTGTTGCTAAAATTTGGAGCCATTATTTTAATCCCACTTGATATTTTATTCTTTTCATTCTTTCACAGCATCCCAGACAAAGGTAAACAACCATCTTTGGTTAACCACACTTATGATGTGGTTAAACCATACCAAATGGTTTAGCATGCAGACTCTTTTCCAAATATATAATTACATAATTGCTTGCACTAAAATTCATAGCTTATAACTATGTAAGAGCTCCAACTATCTTCTTTCACAAAATCTGTGTCATTCCTCACTCAACAAAGACTTTGTATAATCTTCCCATTAGTGAAATGTAGCTAACATTGTGCAATAACTACTGGTTCCTAAGGGCTCCCTTTCTGATTACTCTCCAATGATGAATTAACATTTGCTAATGGTTTTCAATCTTAGAGAAGTATTATTTTAGATCCATGCAAATATGCAGTGGTTTTGATCAAGATATCACACTTGAAGTAAGGTAAGCAAATTGTACTCTTTTTATCTATTTGATCTGTAAACAGTGCCAAAAATGTAATAAGGTCATTAACAAGATCTGTTTTCCAAGAAAATGTTTTGAGTGGCATTGAGTTTTTTACCATCTAATTCCCTCTTGGCAGAGTTCATAAAACACTCGTTGCACACTTCCTGCTACTGCAATCTAAGAAATTCTGATCCAAAGATTGGTTTTAGTCAGCTTGCTTCCACCTTTGTTTATCTTCATAAATATAAGCAGTGTCATTTCTTCAGAGAACCAACAATTCCCACCCTGAGGAAAGCCACCACCATGGCTAAAATATTCCTGCTTTCTCAGACAAGGATGTCAGAATTTTCAGATGAGACCAATGCTTTGCCCAGGACCACCAGCTGGGGACTTCTGTCACAATATTAGGTTTTCTGAGAGCCTGTAAATCATCCTGTGTCTCCTGATTAATGTAATAAATACACTGAATCAGTTGGCACTGTCTTCCTACTGAACACATATTTGTTTTCATGCTATTTTGCTGGTTATCTCAGCTTCCCTTCCTGGATGTTCTTTACCTCAGCACCTCTCTGAATTCACTACAAAAGCCTCATTTATTTTTCTGCATCATCTTGACATTTCTACTTCCTCATGTAACTATTACCCATCCTAGAAAGAAAAAAAACATATCAAAAAGATTATGTACACTGCAGTATTATCTAATTTCTGACTTTACATTGATGACTGTCCTCTTTCAAGAATTTGTTCAATATCTTTGGATGAATAAAGAAGCAGCATGAGCTAAGAGTAAAATAACTACTTCCTTACTATAATTTATTATAGTATATATTATAGTAGTCATCCATTTACTACATTCTTTTCTAGAATGCCATTTATTCACTACATTTTTGTAGTGAATACAATGCAATTAATATTCTAAATTTTTCAGATATATTCATTCGCATTTCAACTTTTAAAATAATTTGAGCAGTTGCTAAGAAACAGTGATCTCTCAGCTGGTCAGTTGAGAATCTTTGTTGTGTGACCATGATGGAGATCCTGGCAGGACACCAGATCTGTGTGTGCAGAGCTGGCTCTCTTTCCCCCAGATGTGATTCTGCTCTTCTACAGCGTAATACAAAGAATCTCCTAAAACACTCAGCAAAGCCATTAACTATTTTTAGTTCACCTCTACAGTAATTATGACACAAACACGTTGTTATTAACTTGACAATGAAGGAGTTTCTAGTAGGATTTAAATATCTTGCCACACATGACATATTCCAGCCTCCAGTGTCACATCAATTCTACAACTTCTGACTGCTCATCCTGTAGTCCCTCACCAATCCTGCCTCTAATACTGCCATAACTATTGATACCATCTTCCTAAAAACACACCCTAAATTTTTTTATAGCAGTTAAATTCTATTTCAAAAAAAAATATCTGTAATAAAGACTCCTCCAGAAAAAAATAAGATATTCTTTTTATTATTCCAGAATAGAATAAAAAAACCCAAGGTACACATTGAGTGTCAAAACAAAAACCCTGAAAGCACAACTGATTCCAGTGACACTTGGAAAAGTGAACTGCAAAAATATGCAAAGGACTTAAATGGTTAAGGACTGGTGAAACAAAACTAGATATGGAATGTGTATAATTCAAGTTTCTACAAATTTGCATGAAGTTCCCCCCTGAGGCTCCTTTCACCAAACTCCAGCTCTCTCAATGGCTCAGGTTGTTTGTGAGGTTTTTTAAGAAATGCAACCTAGAGTGCTTTATAGGTTCAAATAAAGCATTTTTAAAAAACCTATAAGATTTCTGTATAAAATTTAAGATACTAGAAAAATTAGAGACAACAGACTGACCAAAGATGGCAAGATCACTCTGAAAGGTAACGTAGACCTGTTCATTCACCATGAGCTGAAATCTCCCTCTGGCTGATTGAGGAGGGCAAACAAGAAAAGAGATGTGATATGAGTGGCACAATCTGAACATAGATCAGTGCTGGATGAGAAGTGGAAGGAAGAAATGGGAAGGGAGCACAAATTCAGGATCTGACAGATAAACAGACCTAATTAATTTGTCCTTTAGAGCAAGTGCTTGTGTGCCTTTGAGAAAACCAATAAACCAATGGCAAGTGAAAGCACTGGTTTGAGCTAATATTTACAACTTGGGTAGTGACAAGAAAGGCAAATTTGATCAATAGTAGAAAGGAAAGAAAGATCATTTTCTGTATCCACTCAGGAAAACCTTAAAAAAAATTTATATTTGCGAAAGAATACAGTCAAATTCATCACCTTAAAGACTATTACCTGTTTTCTGAGATGTAGGGTATTTGGCTGATGGAGGGTCCAAAATAACTCTGGCTGAAGATAACACTGGAATAGAGAACTTTTTAGGAACCTCAAAGACGTGTTTTATGCTCAGTTCTACACTGTAATCCACATGCTTCATCTCGGAGGGGTGCCGGCGAGGCTTCAGCAGGGCACGTCTCTGCAAGCAAAGCAATAATGTACACAGCTGAGCAATCACACATTTTCAGGTTGAGAAATACCACATTTTCTAATTTTTAAAGAATTTA
Organism: Ammospiza caudacuta; assembly: GCF_027887145.1. Lineage (NCBI taxonomy): Eukaryota > Metazoa > Chordata > Aves > Passeriformes > Passerellidae > Ammospiza > Ammospiza caudacuta. Next base: position 112,249,265 of record NC_080594.1, read on the forward strand.
GCTTAGTTCTAAAATTAAATTGGGAATTAAGAAACTTACATAGCAATTTTGAGTGATCCTTCCAAATAAAAACTGACTTGTAAGGTATTTTTAGACATCATGTATCTGAAACATTTGTTTAAGAATAATGCATTTTGAAATTTACAGTAAAACCATAGCCTACCCAGAAATAAGCTCTGCTAGCCTTCATGCATATGCAGGAGAGGTGAGAAAAGAAAAAAAAAATCTTAACTAAAAAATATTTTGTATCAATGATAGAAAGGTGCTTCTTCTCCCACTTCATAAAGTTTTCTGAGTAATAAGAAGCATGAAAGAGAAAAGTTATTTTGCTTTTTGGCAAGGGATAACTATTACCTAAATGATATTTTAATGTTGAAAATGTATTTTAGAAATATGGGCATTTAGAATCAATTCCAGAGATAAGTTAGCTCCTCTTGGTAAAAGCATTGCTAATCAACAGCATAAAACACATTAGTAAAGGATTAGCACAGTATATTAAGGCAAGCTCAATACAGGCATCTGAACCTCTTAATGAACTTAATTTGACTCCTGTAGGATAACATTACAAAAATACTGCAATGATTTAATACACTACTTGCTCAAAATTGTCATTTTCAATCCAATAACACACTACAATTGCAATGCTCAAGAGTAACTGTAAGCTGAACAAATTTTAAACTGAGTAATTTCTTTTTTACAGACAAGGCTTTGAATTAATGACTGTTGTGAATTATCTTGAAGTAAACCTAGGGCAGATATAAATATGGAAATATTCATCTTTTGTTAAGCAAACTGGTTTATTCTCAAAGTCTTTTGCTGTAAAACACTGCCAGGACTGCAGGTATCAAAGTACATATTTCAGTAGGCCAAGGAGTGTAAATCCATTGAGGGAATTCAAAAACTCAATGTAAAAGTAAAAACAATTGTTCTGAAAGATCACCATTACATATAACATGGTCAAATTAAATCAACTAGACTTGGGCTCAGCATTGTGTTGGTGTGGAGTTTTTTTGGTTTGCTTTTTTCCCCCGTTTTAATACAAGTCTCACATTCCCTTGCTGGCTTTAGAAAGCAGATCCACATTCTGACATTGCTTTGTTTTGATCATTAATCTACTCTTCCATAGTGTTAATACAGTGTTAAACAAAAAGTACATATGGACTCTGGGAATCTGTTAACATTTAGCTGTTAATATAGGTTTCTTGGCACAATAAATATAGAAACAGATAATTCTTCAAAATTCTTGTTATATGAAGAGAAACTGGAAAGATGTATTCGACTAAAAATTTCACATCAAACCAAATTCTTAGGATAGTTTTTGTACTGCTGTATTTGCACAACCTTGTGCAAATATAATTTACAGAAGGAACAGGAAAAATTGTTATGTGAGTTGAGAATCTGAGCTCACTATTCACTCATTTCTATCATACAGGACTGGACTCTGACATTACTCCCTCTCAAACGCACACAAAATTAATTAAAAAATCAATAAGTACAAATAATTCAATTGCCATATTAATTGCAAGTTCCACTTCTCTCTGATAGGAGTGAAATGCCAGAACACTTTGCAGTGGGAAAAAAAAATCATTCTAACTTGTAATAGTAGGTTCCTAACCAAAAGAATTACATGCATTTACCAGTTTAAATTTGACTTGATCTTCTGCATAATCAAATATAAATTTATACCTAAAAATGATTTTCATAACTAGATTATTTTCCAACACTGACATAAAAATCCAACATGATTACACAGTTTTGTTAAATTTTAATTGACAATATAATTGTAAGATGACCTTTCCTGGAGCACTGATCACATTTGAATTATAATTACCTTGAAGAAATGTCCTATTATTTAAAAACTCGCTGAAAGACTTTTTTTAAGATACTGGTTCATGTTATCTCATTTTTAAATATAGGTTAGGAAAAAACCCAGTTGGTCAGTATTACATAATCTATGAACATTTCAAATACTTCCTGGCACCTTGTAAACAAGGATGAAAACATTTTTAATCAGAGTCCTAGTGGAAAAAGAAAATTCTGCAACCATACACAAGACTAAACTTTGCTGCCTCACAGGCTAACATTTCCAAGAGAAAATCAACACAATTCAGATGAATGTTGCAACTGCTCCAATTTTTAACATCTTTGCGGGCTCTGAGAGTTACATAGAATTTAATATTTTTTTAACTCCCATGATCAGTGCAGATCTAAGGCGTCTCTACTGCAAAAAAAGACAGATTCCAAGAACTTTTACTTCATCAACCTGATAGTTCATGATATTCCAAGTGTGGAAGTCTTATTACCAGCTAATAGTATTTGCATTCAATTCCCAGGATTATTTATTTACTTAGAATAATTTTTTGAAAAATGAATGGAGGGTATATAAAGCATCAGAATTCAACTTGATCTTGAAAGTTTCAAGAACTTTTTTTTATTTTCCAAGGTATTTTCTCGGATGTGCCACCTGCACTTTCTATGTGTGAAGGGTGGCAGATTATGTTACAGGGTTCTGAGGCACTTCTCTCCTTTCTTGCATATTACTGTTCTTCAATTCCTAATTTAGCACCATTTCTTCCTTCCAGAGATTAACTTCTAAAACTGTTTCTCATGAATAAAGAAATTTATTATCTTGGTCTCTCAGAACCCCTGTGATCAATCGTGTTTGCCACCTCCCTTAATCCCATATCAAAAGATAAGTGATGTAATATAGAAGACATTGGTCTCACTTGTAAATTCAGCAAATTGAAATCTGACCACAGGTCCTTTTCTGAAAAGTTCATCCCCACTCAAATGTATCTAATGCAATTTTTTCATTTCCAGTGCCTTCTCTGCTCAAGGACACCATGATTCTTCCTTCAAAAAAAAACCCACACCAGTTTTTAAAAGAAGCAGATTCTTTACACTGATCTTACAAATTTCCATAATCACACAGAACACAAAAAATCCTTCTTGATCCCTGGGTGCCTATGAAAAGCACAAACTGTGAATATCCAAGCTGGACAGGTGGAGATGAGACTTTGCAACATCAGCTGAAGAGCAGCAGCCACAGCCCCAAGTGCACAAGGTCTCCATTCATTTTTCCTTGATCAAAACCCAAACTCACCAACACCACTAAGATAAAAACACTCCATGTGTACCAAGATAAAAACAGTCCATGTTGCTCAGTCCCATGGACAGCAGGATAAAAAGGAAATGCACAATATTATAACATCTGGAATATGGCAAATGTGGTGTCCGCACTCAGATAGGACACGTTCAAAAGGAAGCAAAACAGGGCATAAGTAAATACTTTTTATAGTTTAACAATGAGGGCACACGTGGACACAGCAGAAACTTAAAGCTTTAGTTCTGTGATTCTTGTGCAACAGGACTTTTCCAATCATAATGTCTGGTTATACAAGGAGATTATTGGCATCTATGAAGAAAAATTCCTGTATCTAGCAATTGGGTCTAAAATTAGACAAGTTATTTTGTCTCACTTCACTGACTGCAGCATCCTCTCCCTCACACTCACAAGTAAATGAATTCTCATATTGTTACTTCTTTTTAATTCACTTTCCTCTATTTAGTCCATTTAGCAACTTCAGTCTAAACATGTTCTTCTCCCATAGTCTCTTATCTTTTTTCCAATATCCTCTTCCTTCCCTTGTTATCTATGTTCACCTAAACATTCCCCTTTCAGTTTCGTCTTATTCATCATTACTAATTATTCGCAAAACAGCCTTTGTTAATTATTCACTATAATGTCAAATCCGATCTTAACAGTGTCTGAGAGCTCCCATATTATCCTATACTATCTTTACTACTACCCAAAATTGTTTTAGGAGTAAATAAAGAAACACTCAGGAGGGTAAGAAAGTAACATAATTTTATGGGAAAAAGATTTAAAAATCATTATTTGTTACTAATTCTAATAATTCAAACAATCAAAATAGACCTTTGTTCCTTATGGCAACAAAAAGAACGAGTAAAAACATAGTAAAGAAGTAGCTAGGACTTTTGCTGTGTATAGATGGGTCAAATAAAAAATTATACCTGAAGTTACTGATCATGAATATCCAGTTTGACTCCAAAAACACAGCCCATCTTTACTACTGTTTTCTATGTGACTTAAGGAAACATCACTAAAATTTACAGTTCACACAGACTGGAAATCATGCAATTATTTATTTATTTATTCTTCAACTTGACAAGTAAAAAATGGAGCAAGTAGTACTAATGGCAGGGTATTTTCCCTTCTGTCCATCTGTTGTCTAACATGATTCTACCTGTAGGAAGCAAGTAGAAAGGTAGAACAGAAATCCAAAAGAAAACAACAGATTTCCAAACATTCTGGATTTATCTCTTACCTACAACTTCTGCCCCAAAGGATTTTGTGAACCTAAGTAATTCATTGAACCATGGGTGCTGTAGATTGGCTTTTTTTCTTTTTTGCCTTTTTGGGGTTTTTTTTGGTGGGGAAAGGGGAGAATTTAGACCACTGAAAACTATACTTCAACTCCAATTTTCACTGCAGAACACCAACCCCCCTCAAAAAAGTTTTCTCCAGTTAATGCAATCATAATTTCTACGTTATCACCTTTAAACAGATAGTTGGCAAGAATTTATTACAAAAAGTTTTTAAGAATGTTTCATATTTTAGTCTGCATAGTGGATATTGAGAATTTTTTAATGTATAAACTCTTTTCTATGCCAGTAGTAGAACTTCTCCCCTGTATTTTTCATAAGCAAGTATAAGACTTTCTGTACATGAAAAAAATACTTTTTTCTGCACATTAGTTTCATTTCTCACATGATAATTCATTCAGTGCTAGTATCCACCATTATGTGTTTTACAAGGTAATTAAGCTAATTATCCTCCAGTTTTCCACAATACATGTGGTTTTAGAACTCCTATTGCATTTTAGCATGTCCAGTGGTGCAAGGAGTGTTCCTATCATGTTCAGTCTTGATCCCATCCACAACTTCAGAGCAGTTTGACTTTTCATCAAGTATTTGCTAAGTTACTGTGATATTAAGGGACTTGAATTATGAAAACTCAATAAAATGTTACCAGAACAGTGGATTAGCCATAATCCCAAAGGAGACTACTTGACTCTAGATGACACGATTACAATTGTTGTCCTACTCCAAACACACAACAGATGAAAGTTACAATGTAATTTTCCCTCATTTTGTTTGCTTTCTATTACTTTTCAAACAAAAGGCATAAATTTGGAAACACCAAATCACAAGGGAAAATTCTTTTCCTCTTACTTGAGGAACTGTCTAACTGGAAAGCTGGAATAACATTGCTGCCCAGCAATTGGTCTGAGGCCAGGCACCATCAGGGCACAAGGGAAATTAAAACCCAGAGGGAGCCTGTCATCCTCAGAAGGCTATACTAGAATTCTTCATGAGGAAAAGCCTTGTTTATTTGGCAATATCATTATTATAAATTTATTCACAAGTAATAACTGATTGTTTAATGGACTACCTTGGGAGAAACTTTTATTTCTAGATGTTGAAATTTTAGGAAACTATGTATAGGTTGGAATGATCTATACAAGGGGAGCTACAACTTATTAGAAAAACTTGTGGCTTTTCAGAACTATTTTTCATTGATTGCAAGACAAAAAGAAGTCTCCTTAATTTATTCTCAAGGTTTATTGGTTTCGGAAAAAAAAATCCATTTCTTACAAAAATATGCATAATGAAATTTACTAATACAGATACATTTTACATGGAATATGAAAGCTTTTTTAATCAACAGGTATTTTTCAAAAGTAAATTGTTAGTACTTTTCTCAACTGCAGTCAAGTTTTTTTTAAAGGATAGACACCATAATAGCAATGGGGTGACAAAGTGGCTTCAGAATGAACATGTAAAATATTGCAGTGTCTGAGGGGGAATTGGGATCAGTAACTGTCAGATTTTAGATATGTGAAAAAAATATAACTTCACACCTGAAACATGAAAACAATTCAGTCCCACAGATCAAGGACAACTAAATGTAATTGCAGCACCAGATGATTGTGTTTCTCACCTCTACTCCAGACAGCCCCAACAACGCTGTTGCAACTCGAACGCTGCTGCTCTGCAGAGTCCCCGTCATCAATCTCCTCTCATACTCCACAGCTGACATCTGCTGCTGAGCAGCCAGAGCCAGGGCCCTCTCCCTTGGCTCATTGATCAATGGGATCTTCAGATTCTCCTCCAGAGTCTGACCAAGTACACATTTCAAATATAAAACTGGATGTGCTGTGCATTCATCTGTTAAAAAAACCCAAAGAAATGAAAGAGCAAAACAAAACCACACACCACGTTTATCAGCTGGTGGAACTGCAGAGAGTATTTAAAATTTCTAATCTCTAAAGAAAATAAGAATACAAAATTCCTTCAAAGTTTAGTTACATGCTATTAACTAGTACATGCCATTTATAACCTGTAATACTTTATTTTTCAACATAAGAGGGAAGTAAAAATTAGCAGACTGAAATGCAACCCAAAATTTAGCTAATAGGGACAAGAAATAGCTAATAGCTTAGCTAACAAAAGAATCCCAGACTTTAGTGTTACTAGCATTATGACAGTATTAAAAGTTTACCCAAAGTCCTTCTGCTACCTACACAACACAGCCATGTTTTCACCCCTCTAGATGATCTTTCATCTCCTCTAAAAGAAACCACCAGAAATTATTTCAAGTAGCAGTTGTCAATTATTTCAAGTGTCAAGTCCTACACTGTTTCTGAAACAAGACTGACAGGAGTTTATCCCTCTCTATTTAAAGACAAAAGCATTGGAATATCACATCACTGCACACAAAACTCATGTTCTAAAGCTAGAAAAATTCTAGATAAGATGACTTGTCCTGCTTCATATGGCTAGCAACCTATATTTAGAAGAAGAAAATAAGAAAAATTATGAAAAAGTATTTATGTAGACTATGTTAAAAGCAATACAAGCTGAAGATCACCAACAACCAGCTGATGTTCTGAAGAGAATGGACTGGAAAACATTAGAAGAAATGTCGCATATATTCATTATAATGCATTTTTTACACTTCAGTATAAACAACTTCTTTTTTTTACCACATGTATATAATAATTATAAGAAAAATCCATAGAAATAAAAGAATATTTTTAAAAAATTATTTGCTGTATTTTACTCTTCTCCCTTCTATTCACTGTACCTTCTGAGGTAGCATGCAAAACATTTGGACTATCCAAGGTAGGCAATTCTGAAGTCAGAGGTAAATCCCCTGATCCCTCAATCAGGTACACAAATTCTCCAATCTGAAACACAAGGACACACATCCTTCAGAGTGCAACTCATGCAGAACAGAAGGCAAAGTATTACAACCAACAGCAAAGATATCCTAGTAACATCTAAGATCTGACCTGAGCAACAATTTACATACTCAGGAGAACTGTTTTTTTAAACTATGCCTAAATATAAAAAAAATATTATTTCAAGCCATGCTGTGATAATAAAGTGACTTTAATTGATAATATTAAATCTGAAAAGTCAAAAAATTTCAAAAAGCAGAATCCTTACTAACTCATCATATAATTTAACTAAATAAGGGTACCCTTACCCATAAATACAGGAAAAAATTGAATTCTAACTATCTAGTACAGTTACATATAATTAAACATGTTCATGAGCAACCTTCATTGTTCTTCACCATTTGGAATTTTTTTTAATAAAAATGTTTACAATAGTTTTGTGCCAGAAACATTTAAAAAATTAAGTTAGTAAATCTTAATTATTTCATTAAAAATGGAAAATCTACAGAAGCTTGAAAGTAAATATAAATATGACCTAGAACAAATAAATACATTCATTTTTCATAGAGGAAAGGATAACTAGCCAAGAAATAACAGTTTGAGTTATAGATGGAATGAAAAAATAAGGCACAAATTGAAAACAGGAAAGTATTTTTGAAGAAAAGAAAACTCACTGAAAGTACTCCAGATTTAAGTCCACAATCAGAATGCCCAAACTAAAAAGATATCTAAGCTAGGTACCCTACATCTATCTGAACTAGGCAGGAGATTTAACATATATACTGCATATATTGCTTTGATAATTTCTTTGTGTTTACCACAATTTTTTTCAGACAATTTTAGCTTCTCCTGATTGCAAGATAAAGAATTAAATGTCTCTGCAACACCTGATACAGTTTGCACATTCACTCTCTCTTTATTTCCATAAACCATATTCTGTAAAACTCTGCCCTAAAAACACATATTCTAAAACACACTCTGCCCTAAAAACACGTCTTTTATTCTTCATTCCAGATATGAAGGAAATAATTTAGTTTCTATAATTTAGCGCATTTGCCAACCAACACAATGTTTTCCTTTTAATAATGCTCAATAGCATAAAAAACCTTGCTTTTTCCTTTGCCTTCATTTGTAGTTTCATCAGATATTTATGTTAAGGCTGAAAACACTGCAATTATATTTCTGACCCAGCAGAAGGAAAGCTATTCAACTTTGATGGTATTTTCTCCCCTTCTTGATTCAAGAGCTCACACAAATCTTCCTTGAGAAGGATAAAAAAACCTCCTGCAAAACTGGATTCTCACACACAAACAGCCACTCCTGAGAACCAATTTAACCAGGAGTTATTCCTGTTTGACACAGTGATTTGGCTCCATAAGGGCCCTTAACAAGCTCACAGCACACACAACTGATTTTAGGAAGGTGCTGGTTGCTGGGATGCCATCCTGCTATCAGCTGCTTTTCCTGTCCTTGCTGAAATCAATATGCTTATAGGAAGGAACAAAATTCCCCAATTTCCTCTTTGCTTTGAAGAATTCTGGGGTTTTGATCTCCACAGAATGCAAATCCTGTTTTCTTTCCACTGAGTTGTTTTTTCCCTGATGCTTTGGAACAAAATGAGGATTTCACTGAACTTGGAGAGTTTAGCTTGCATGCCCATGATTCTAATGATTTATATTTCCATTTTCCATCAGCTGCAAACAGGCCAGCATCAGCATTGTGCAGGGTTTACTGTTAATGAAAACAGCTAATAAAAGAGCTGTTGAACTTTCTATCCAATCCCATTGCTATCTGATGTTCTAAAAGAATGTAGGGCTACGAGGAGTTTGTAGTTGCCTTTGCAAGCCAGTAAGAGCAACAGATAGCAAAGTGTTCTTTCAATAAACAATTTACTTTTATACTACTTAGCTGTAAAAGTCTGGACTGACACTCTTAAACTATGATTCAATAAATCATTATCATCAAAATTTCCACATTGCTCACATTTAAATTACCTCCAGGAAACAAAGATATATTTTTTTAAAAGCAACAGGGTTATGTTTAACAATATTTAATATCAACTATGAAAAGATCTATGCTAAAAACCTGAAAAATTTCTGTTTCAATTTTTCTTAAAGAACAATAAAATACTGAAACAAATCCTTGAGAAATGTGCTAAATGGCTTGTGCTGCCATTTCAAACTTTAGGAAAGTTAACATAAATATATTAATTCAACATAAGGAACATCCTTGAGGCCAGAAGCCTTGAATCAGTGTATCCTCTTGCTGTTATTACAGATATATAGCTGCTGCAGTGAATTCCCAATCAGATTCAAGTATAGTGATTTAAATCTCAATCCTTCATTGATTGTAATGAAGGAGCAGACCTACTCTGATTACTGGTTTGGTCTATTTGCCAAAAAGGGTAGGAAAGGTAGGCAGGAAAAAAATCACAGCAATGCTAAATTAAATTATTTATTAGATTTTATATACAGCACAAGTCCATATTTGACTCCTCATTGTGTAAAGTCATTTGATCATCATACAACATCCTGGCTGCACTTTGTCAGTTAGATAAAGGTATGACTGAAATATCACAGCCATATACAAAATATTTCAGAAAGCCAAATTCTTCCTGTGCCATTACTATACAGCCCTAAAATCATGTTAGCTATCTTGCAGTTTCATATTTCCATAGGAGATTTAATACAATTCCTCACAAATGATGCAATTAAGTAGATGGAGCTAATTTTCTAACCTGAGGTTCTGCATATCAAAAAATTTGCATTTTGAGGAGCCTTTAAATGCACCACACCTACTCAGCTAAGCTGGAAGGACCAGGTGATCCAGGAAAAGTTACCATACAGGACTTAACAGCAGCTTCTCTGAGGCATTAATGCTTCCTGCTGTGAAAAGTCACCTAAACCTTTGTTAAGAACAGTGATTAGTAGCTGGGTGTCTAATTTACTTCTACATCACCACTGGAGGCAGCACTGGGGCTGTCAGAAATGTACTTTTCCCTTTCCACCTGAAATATGACCATCCTATAGCTCTTCCCACATCTCTTAGATTAACACTCTTTCCTTAACATGTCTCAATTTCCCTTCTCTTCACTATTTATTCAGCTTTCAGGCTCTGTTCCTTGTGTACCATGAGCCTACTCTTCTCAGCCAGGGTGTGAACTTCTGCTTCTAATAAAGATACAACAAACAGATAAATTGTCTGAGATTTAAAGGGTATTAAAGAATAACAGGTAAAAGGAAATACTTCTCAGATTTACTCCCAGAGAGCTGTAGGCCAGGTTTTTCCTTGTCTAGAGACTGCATCCAGATATTTCATTGAATTAAACTGATGGACCTTAAATTCCTCTATGAATGTACAGCTGTTAGTGTGTATTTCTTCCCTAATAATTTCTTTCATTGAATGATGCTGAGCACTGGATTGATTTTCCACTGAACCATCCACAAAGATTGCTAACCTCTGACATGGGGACTCTTTGTGGGTGGTTCCCTGCTGTCAATAAGGTGTGAGCTCACAATTTCAGTGTGAATTCAACAGAAATCCATCTTCTATCTCAGCTAGTTTTCAAGAAAATCAAGAGAACTGTACACTCTTTAAGACATCCAGTCATATAGTTTGTTTTCTTTTAAAATAACCAGTATTTTCACATACTGGACAGAGTCAGAAAGACAGAATTTGGCATCATTGTATTAGTCTTATTTTCCTTTATGAACAAGATAAAAAAATCAAGCTGGCCATGTGGCGTAGCCAAAGTCATGCTTAAGTAATAAAAAATCCCATCAAACACACAAACATCAGACACTAGCAGAAGTTCTATGTTCTATAGAAGGTAAAAATATGGAAGCTGAAAATGTGCAGGAGGAAAAGTAATTTGGTTTCAGATGCATTGTTACAAATCATCAAAACATGGCAGAGAGAAAGGCAGAGGCTCATAATTGGACAGAGGGGAAGCTGAACCACAGAGGCATTGTCAGGAAAGTAAGAAGCAGAATCCAAACCTTGAGATCAGCCACACATAAAAGAAGATTATAGAAACAACAGGGTTGTGAAAAACATTGACAGCCAGAGACAAAACACAGCAGACAGGTTAAAGAGGTGAAAAGATGGACTAGAGACACAGAAATAAGATTGTGACTGCTGAGATAAAGGATTACAGGAACATCCAAAAGCTGGTTTGCAAGGTTTGAGGTTCTGAAATATGATCAAAATCAGATTTGGTGATTTGACTGAATTTCAATTAAGTATATAAAACCCAGGCTACATGAGTCAAGAGAGACTGAAAGGTTGTTGGAGACAGTATTCATGTACAGTCTTTTCTGAATGGAACTCTGATTGAGAGGAAAATTTAAAAAGAGGCAGCAAGAAAAATTATTATTCTACTTTGACAGCATACCCTAAATACAGGGATGAATACATGGAGAAGTACAGAACAGTAAAGTCTTTATCCATTCCCTGCCTGTGCATTGTTCTTGCACCCACGTCAAGACAAATTATTTAAATTTCTTTTCTTTTCTTTTCTGAAGCTCAGATACCTAGAAAAGCCACCAAAATAACATTCCCTACAGTATTACTTTTTATTACTTAGTGGTTTTAAAGTGAAAAGTTGCTTGCAGCATTTCATATAATTCTAATTATGTGTAAAAGGACAGTAAATAGTTGCCCTTGATCAGGACCCCCAAGTCCCTTTTCACAGCACTGCTCTCATTTTCCCTATTCATGCACAATTGGCCAAAGCCCTGATTCTTATCTGACATGATAAACACAGAACACACACTTTATTCTTACCTTTTCATTAATCAGAATGAGAGTGCAGTACCGCTTCTCCTGATTAAAGGGAAGGAAGTGAATATCTAAGGATGCAGAATCTTTCCCTCTCAAGAACAGGTTTTCCATTGGACTGAAGAACTCATGCAGGAGGCTAGATTGATCAGCTGTTAAAATGAGTTTAAGTGGATGTTTAGATACAACAGCACAGGCTGTAAAATAAACTAGCTGCATGAGTTTAAGAAAAGATATATACTGTATAAAGCCTCCTGTAGCAATCAGTATTTAAGGCACACCTGTAATCAATAAACAGTAATTACAGTTACACTTGTGTAGATGTGCTGCAATAATGCATGCTGTATTATTTAAATACATTTTGCTAATTACCCGTGTTCTTAGTCTGTGCACTGAAACAAAACATGGGAAAATAGTCAGTTCTCACCATTAAAAAATCCTTAAGGAGGTACAGCCTCTAAGAAAAGTCTACTCTCATCAGAAGGAAAAGTATAATTTACTACTATTTGAACAAAGAATCTCACTCTCAGAGCAGCAACTATGTCTGACATCTTCTAGAACAGGCAAAACCTAAATACTGGCAACACTGGCTTTCTTTCACTGCTTTTCACAAAAGCATTAGGCTGGGAAAGAATCTTAGGGTTGAGCCTGGCAGGCTCTGACTGTCTCACTGTGTGTTTTTCATCTGCTAAGCACAATTTGACACTGACCCTCAAGCTTTCCTGGCTGGCCTTCTAGGCAGGACAGCAGACCTGAGAATATATGTGAAAGTGAAAACAGCAACGAGTGAAATGACAGAGGAAAATTATGCCAATCTCCGACCAAATAGATAGAACAGGGATGGGACACCCACAGCTTCTCTGAGTAACCTGCCCCAGGGCCTCACCACCCTCACAGGAAGAATTTCTTCCTCATATCTAATCTAAACCTTCCTTCCTTCAGTTCAAAGTCATCACTTCTTGTTCTGTCCCTACATTCCCTTGTAAAAAGTCCCTCTCCAGCTCTCTTGTAACTCCTCCAGGTACTGGAAAGCCACAATAAGATCACCCTGGAACCTTCTCTTCTTCAGGCTGAATTTTTAACGGTGATGGGCAATTTGAGGCCAAAATTTTATTAAAACTAAAAATAATATTTACAGAGCATATCCATATATAATATTTATTGAACATACTTAGATGTCAAAATCTCGCTTCAGTAGATAATCTCATTTTTACTGCAGTAAGGCATGAGGTATTGCATAGGTACTTACAGAAAGTCTCTTTCTTTGAATCTTCAGACAGTACACTGTTTTTTGAATTTAATATGCTACTTTCAAAACTAAAAGAAAAAAAAAAGTAAAACAATATTCTAAAGCTGGACATGTTTATTATCAATAGGTAGCTTAGTTCCCCTTTTTATGAATAAACACCAGAAAAGCAAATGTTATCAACACAAAAAAACCCCATCAAAATAGACCATTACATTTTGGAACCATTTTCCAACAAATAATACTAAAAATCACCCTATCCACTTGAGGTGGCTACAGGAATGATCTATATTAAATAACATTGCAGTTAATTGTTCAAAAGAAACCTAATGTAATCAAGGCTTTGTCTAAGAAAGGTGAAAGGGACAAATCTTAACCTAATCACCTGAACTCTGCTCATTACAATATTGCTTTTCAAGTGTATTTGAAAAGAACAAATATACTCAAAAAACCAGTTTCAAACAAAATCTCCTTTGAACTTCCACCACAGGAGCAAACTGTGCTCCTGACCATCATATTTTCTTAATGTGACTCTATGTAGCTTTCTATTCTTCTTCACAAGTAACTCCCACCATTGTTGACAGGGGTTAAGATTGTGCAGTTACATTTATGGAAGGAGAATCTTGCTTAATTTATGACATGCACAGAGCTCAAAGATGCTGAAAACAATACTGTAATATTTCAAAAAATACTGAGTTTCAGCTCAAAACTCTGATTTTAAATTATCCACACACAAAAGTTATTGCCCCCAGCAGTAAAATTTGATGAACCAGCATACAGCAAACCATTACTACATACAATGTTTGATGTTGGGTCTCTCCTAAAATAAATAGTTAATCTTGCTGGGCTAAGAAAAAATCACAACCTTAAACAAATGTATGTGCAAAACTCTCAGAATATGTTACCCTGGAGATTTGTTTTTTAATATCTATACTTAAAACTATTTTACAGAAAGGAAAATGATCTCTGAGTATATGCATACAACAAACGATTTATATTGTACTTCACAAAAAAGTATCTCACATTAAAAAATACTAATTTTTTATATAAAACATCATTTCTCTCAATGCTTTATCTTTGAACGAGAATGCCAAGTCATGCTTGCAAAAACAGAGACTACAGCAGAAGAATCACTGTAAAAGTAACAAATAGCTCAACAGCTGTATGAAAAAATAATAATAGTAAACAAAATACATTACATTTTTCACAGGTGAGAATTATACATTGAATAAGTCCTATTTTCAAATCTGAAGAACTGAGAAACTCATTAGACTGATTTAACACGGTATTGAACTTCTCTCAGTATCAATTTTTTTCTTACTTCAGTGAACAAAGCACTTGCAGGTAAATGACGGGAAAAGAAAACAAACCTGTGTTGTGGAAGACATGAACATTGTGTCTCATTCTTCCATAACAAAAAGAAATAGCATCTTGCTCAATAATAAAACTGAAAGGAATAAAGCTCAGAAGGTATAAGAAGCTTGGTTATGTTCAAAGTCTGGTTCAATACATCCTCTTTCAATACACAGAGAAATAAGGAAAAGGATTAGGGAGAAGAGCTTAAAGCTGCCATAAAATAAATCTACACAGCCTGTTCACAGCACCTGAGTCAGGCAAATCCCTGGGATCAGCAGAGAATGTGGAATGAAGGGCTCAAAAGCAGCCCTGTGGAGGAGGATTTGGGCATATTGGTAAAACAAACATGAGCTGGTGATGTCCACTCACAGCCCGGGGAGGCAAATGTGTCCTGGGCTGCATCAGAGCCCCGAGGGCAGCAGGGCAGGGAGGGGACTCTGCCCCTCTGCTCTGCTCTGCTCTGGGGACACCCCACTGCAGGGCTGCCCCCAGCCCTGGGGGCCCCAGCACAAAAAAGGCAGAAGGGGCTCGAGGAGGAACACAGAAGTGATCAGAGGGCTGGAGCACTTCTCCAATGAAGATATCCTGGAGGAGAAAAGGCTCCAGGAAAACCTCACTCTGGTCTTTCAATATTTAAGGCCAGGGCAGAGGCAGCTGGGGACTGGGGGGGAAACAAGAGCAGCTCACAAGAAAGAGAGAGAGATCAAGCAGCTTCTCCAACAGCCCCTCATTAAGATTGGGGATTTTTGCTGACAGAGTAAGACAATTTTACTGTTCATGAAATGAACAAAAAGTTCAAGATTATGTTGCAGGTAAGGATGAGTTAATGAGGGCACCTTTCAGTTGCCTTGTTGCGGTGTGAATACTTCCATTTCGTTCTTGCTGTGGTTATTCTCACCAGTTCAGACTGAGATCACAGACTGGATAGGAAGGGACCTTGAAGATCATCTAATTTCAACCTACTTCCATACTTTTGCACCAGTAAAAGAGTCTAGTATCTGCTACCTGAGTTGTCAGATACCAGTTCCAAGATAACACTACACTGGGCTTGCCATGTTATCAGTGTGCCAAAAACCCAGATCAAAAGGAAAATCATCTCTGCAGTCAACACAGAGAGTGTGCATACACTTCATGCCAGGCTCCAAACAAGCCAATAACTCTGTTTTACATCCAACAAATGCACAAGGGAAAAAAACAAAAAACAAACAAACCAACAAACAAAAACAAAAACAAACAAACAAAAAAAAACTTTCCTATGTGCATTTGGAGAAGAATTCACTAGCTTATAGCTCCAGATTCTATATATTATCAAGGAGGTAAAAAAGAAGTGCCAGACACCATAAGTCTTAAATTCACAGAGCAGCATCTTAATCAATGAACTTTAGGATGTTTAGCAAGCAAAGATTTTATTAGAAGAGATACAACAAACTGCTTAGAAATGCATTGCAAATACTGAAACATTTGAATACAAAATTCATATCTAAAATATTCACCAGTTTCTACACTCTGTGGAACAGTTTGTGATCTCAGAACAAAGAGTAGGATAGAAACTAAAACAGGAGCTGCCCAAAATAGGTACTAAGGCTTAGAGTAACTGGATTTCTTTGATATCAAATATTACCCTGAATTGTAATGACTCCTGATAACATATTTGTAAACTGTATTTTAAATTACAGAGAGAAACCATTTTTAGATCCTAACTCTTTCTTTATTCTTCCAGTAAGTAAATACAGCTATTCTGCATAACCTAATTCTCTCCTTGGCACATGAAACAGCTTAGAATCAGAACAGAAAGTGTAAGAATAAAATTTGGAAAATTGAAATTGTTTGGAATTCCTGACATTATCTCCAGTTTTAAAAAAAGGAGTAATTTAGTTAACAGTAAGAAGCTATACACAATGAAGAGCTTGATTTGAAATTAATTCATTAATTTTTTTCCATTTTTTAGTTTAAATACATTTTTTAATGTAAAAATATTTATCAAAATTCACAGCATGTTTTGCAAATCAATCTTTGCTTTTGCACAGATCCAGATCCAGCCTTATGGACACTACTGCATATGACAATCTGCTTAGTCATGGTCTTAGAATAGGACTATTAGTGAAACATTGATATATCTTTACTACTTTCTAGTTTTACAGTAGGATATTTATGAAGGAAAAGTTACCTATTAAACGTAACCTTGAACTTTTACAGTCATTTGATACTTTTTTTCCTAATGGACATAATCTAAAAATACCAACATGCTTGAAAGCTATGAGTAATTTTTCATTAAACAGAATTTCTGTGCCATGTGGTGCGCTTCTCTCCACCTGGTTCTCCTTCTCCCACAGGGAGCAGACCATGCTGGCACACAGATGCAGACCAAAGATAATAATTGAAGTGTCAAGGGCTTGGAAAAGCACAGAGAAGTGGATATCTTGAAAAAGTCTTGTCCCAGTATACATAAAACTATGTCAAGTGGATTAAAAAAAAAAAAGAAGCACTGTGCTTCTCACCCAACACCATCCAGTCCTGAATGAATAAAGAAGTTTTGCCTGCAGTACTGAAGGACATGGGCTACTGCTGGAGTTTTGGGCTTAGTGCTGTGTCCCAGCAAGGACATAGCAATTCCTCAGCTCCAGCTCCACACTGGGATTGCTCAGTCACACTGTGACAGACCCACACCACAGTGACAGAAGGGTTGGTCTCCTCTCCAGCCTCAGCCACCCCACTTTGGGTGCCTGTGACACTGCCAGAGTGGAAAGCTGGGAGGTAAAAGGGTCACCTGCCAGGAAAAGCTTCCTGCAGGGAGGTTTCAGTGGATGTGGCAGATCTGGAGGCACAGGGTGAGGATGCAGGAGGAGCTCTGAGCCCAGCTGGGATGTGTCAGGCTGGGATGATGAAGTTGTCATGTGCATGCCTTGGTCCTGCCATCAGTGTCACAGACACAAATACCCAAAGGGAAAGCACTGAGCCCGTGGCAGTTTTATGCTGACAGAGCACTTAGAGGAATTTGCCTCAATTTGTGCACCGCATTTCATGGATTTACCAAAAGAATAAAAAAGATTGAGGGCAAAATCTCCTTACTGATCAGTCATGAAATGTTCACACACTATCTTTTAACACAAATTTCAGAAGTTTGTTCCATTCAAGAAAAAGATCTTCTGAAAGGAGGCATTTAAGTGGCTTTACTTATCATAGATGACAGAAACGTCTAAACAGAGAGAAAATCAGTACTGGAAATTTCTAAAGACCTAAGATGCCCTGAAATAAATTTCTGTAAGAATGAGATCTGCATGTGTGGTGAAAACTACACTATTTAGAATGGTTGTCTGGGGATAAATTAAGCTGAAATATGCAAGATGATTAAAAAATCCTTTTCTATATCAGCAATTATTATACACTTTTTTAATTTAGTAGAAAGTGTACTATGAATTACACTTTACAAAACTATTCCATTTAAAATATGTGTATATTTTTTCTTAATAATAAAATGCTCATTATCTTTCTGCTTTTAATTTTTTTCTCCTTTTTTTTGTAATTTTTTTAAAAAGCAATTTGAAAAACAGTCAGCATTTCATGACATGACTGTGGAACATACCTATAATTACAATTCAACCTACAGTATTGAAGAGGTAGTAGTTTATGGTATTTCCCAATAATACTTGAATAAGTATTATTGGGAAATATAAATATATATATTTATATATATATTCATATTTATAGTAATATATATTAATTATATACATTAATATAATTAGGATTTTGAATGTTTACATGAGCTTTAGAAATTACATCCAGCTATAGAAAATTAATATATTTAATATATTTATTTAATTTAAATTATTAAGTAAAGGATTATTGAATTACTGAAGAATATATTTTTAAACTGTTTATAATTTTTTGCGGCACTGTCATGGTTTCAGTTGGGTAGAATTTATTCTTTTTTCTTAGTAGCTGGCACAGTGCTCTATTTTAGAACAGGATGAGAATAATGAAACTCTGATATTTTAGTTGCTGCTGAGCAGTGCTCGCTGTAAGTCAAGGAATTTCCATTTCCCATGCTCTGCCAGGGAGCAGAGCCACAAGAGCCTGTGAGGGACATGGCCAGGGTGGCTGAGCTGGAGGGGCCAAAGGACATCACAGAGCATCAGGAGGGGCCAAAGGACATCACAGAGCATCAGGAGGCGCCAAGGGACATCACAGAGCATCAGGAGGGGCCAAAGGGACATCACAGAGCATCAGGAGGGGCCAAAGGGACATCACAGAGCATCAGGAGGGGCCAAAGGGACATCACAGAGCATCAGGAGGGGCCAAAGGACATCACAGAACATCAGGAGGGGCCAAAGGGACATCACAGAGCATCAGGAGGGGCCAAAGGACATCACAGAGCATCAGGAGGGGCCAAAGGACATCACAGAACATCAGGAGGGGCCAAAGGGACATCACAGAGCATCAGGCTCAGCATGGAACCCAGGCAGAGCTGGCCAGGGGGGCCCACTGCTCAGGGACTGCTTGGGCATCCCCTGTGACATTTCCATAAGCTATAATTCTTTATAACAGGCAGCACACAGCATGCACAAACAGGTAATATTAATAGAAATGGATGATCCAATATACTCTAGTTAGCAATTGTTATCTGGAACTTACCTAAACTTTTGCTCTTGCTGTACTTGCCTGACTTGATACACTTTCTCTGGGTGGATTAAATGTGTGGATTCCAGCAAGAGCACCCTGGAGTATGACAAGCACAATAATGACTGCATTTTTAACTTGCAGAATGACAATGAAACTCAATTTATTCTAACTTTTAAATGCAGGCTCAATAAAGAAGTTTATTATTTTCAATTAAAGATACTTTAAAAGTACTTGTTGTGGTTTAACCCCAGTTTTTCTGTAAAAGATTTCTTCCCTTGGTATCAAACAAGCATTTCCTAAGGTTACTTGCAAGTTAATAATATACCCCCTGATGAAACACTAAATTGCTCTAAAGATTATAAGCCTGATACAAAGCATTTTTACTTTAGATTACTGGTTCAAATGTTGCCCAAATTGATAATGACTTAACGTAATTGTCAAGTAGCTTTAGAATTGTATAATACTAAATTACATAAAACTAAATTACTTCATCATTGATACATTGATACATTGATAATTTCCAAGGGAGTTATCCAAATCATAAGACTAATTCAGCCTCACTGACCACCTCAAGAACTTAAAAATAAAAGACAGAAGCTAATTAAAGTTATATGATTCCTACACACGAGGCTTGCAGCAGTGGAAACAGTCGTGCTACAGGATTGTTATTGCTGTTGCTGCTATTACTACAATTTGTATACACTAATCCTATTCTGTGGAGGAAAGAAAAATTTAATTTGCAGCTTCTGCAACATGTATATTCATGTTGCATAAAAAAACAAGTTGAAAATGTTGTGAAAGATGGTTCTTCCAAATAAATGAATGAGATGAACCAATGCTTAGTTCTAAAGACAAAAGACAAAATATGGAGTCTGATCACATAAATAGATTTTAAATGGGTACAACAATCTATTTCCTTTGTACTCAGGAAAACAACATTTATAGCTCTGCAGTTGTTGCAGTTATGATGAATACAAATTAAAAATTAGACTAACTGATAATGATGCAAGCCCCAAGGCAAAAGCATTTTTTTCTTATGCATGCTTAATAACTTAAACAGCAGAATAAAGCAGATTGGGGAAAAATAACCAACTATTAATTAACATGGCTTGTTTCTCTTTGTAATTCTGCTGGACCTCAGCCAAACACAAAAATACAAGCAAGGTTCATGAACTCTGCTTGATTAAAGCTCCAGCTTTTCTGCTTACACTGAGACGGATTTCAATTAAGGCTTATTTATCTTCTTTATTCATTATGATAGCTTCCACTTCATAGTGCTTGTAACAATTTTGGGAATGTAAATCCCTACCATTTAACCTCCAGGTTTTACATTTTTAAGAAGAAGAAAAAATTTATGGAAAAGAGCGGATAAGACAGGATGATCATTAAAGAATTGTCTTTATATCACTGTATACCTGAATATGCCATCAGTTTTGAAGGGATTAGTGACATTTATGCTAAATTTCTTCAGCTCATAACATGGGGATCTGCATCTTATTATAGCCTAAAAGAGAACAAAAACCATAAGACCAATAATCAAGTTATCATTGTTTTTTCCTTCTCATTTTCACATTTCCTCTATTTTTTCTCTTGCCCCAACCTTCTCTTGCCCTAACACATTTAGGGGGACTAAAAAAATGAGAGAATCACATAAACACCATCTAGATTCAGAAGTCTTTCCAGATGTGCTTGATGAATGTGGATTACAAACACAGGCCTACCTGCCCTGACTGGGACATACCTGACAGAGTCTCTGTGGTTAAAAAGCACAAATAAATACAGAAACATCCAACAAAAGCTTGTGGTCCCTCTACATATGACATCAGAAATCATTAGGCTGAAGCACATCAACACCCCCACAACAGAATTTCCAATAACTGAAAAGGGCTGAAAGGACTCCAGATTTATTTCAGAGCAATCAGTGCAAATTTTTACAGTTTATTCAGGATCCAAATGTGATTTATGTCCTTAGGAATCTTACATATTCTCCTGGGGTTTTTGCTGCATGTACATAGTCTAACATTGGAAATCTGAAAATTCACAGGTCAAAGGTGAATGCTGATGGTTACTCACATTTTCATTCTTATCTCAGCCCCCTATTGTTGATATGTGCAGAATACCAATATTTTTTGTCACAATATTAATCATACACATATAAACTTACAAGAGGCTCAATACTCTTAACTTCAGCTTTCAGAGAGAATGCCATTGTGGCACCATCTATTCCATCAACTTTATTTGAGATCAGCAGCAATACTGCCTCAGCAGGGTGCAGGAAACGAATTGTGAATTCCACATTTACAAAGCCTTGTCTCCTATGGAAAAAAAAAAGCACAAAACCAGGGCTCATAAATTACTCAGAAATTTAATTTCAGGAGCACATTTCAGAGTCTTTGTAACGGAAGGGTCCTAGAAAAGAAAGCAATTTGTTTCCTCTGAAATACTTTGTTGTCGTTTAATCTTCTGCCTAAGAGTATCTTAAAACATTCAGTAAAAGAACTATCTAGATAAAAAACAATACTGAATCCTTTTTACATCAGCACATAGCTTAATTTCTCTTCACACACACACACACACACACACACACAAAAAAAAAAAAAAAAAAAAAAAAAAAGGAAGTTCTCTTTCATTAGAGTATCACCCTAAGCTAACAACTGATCCAATTTATGCTCCTCTATCTGAATAGGTTTTTCTGAGTTAAGCAGTCATTCAGCCTGTTATGCATGTTATGCATTTTGTTGGGCAGATCTAGATAGTCCTAATCAAATTATCAATGAAGAGTGAGAAAGAAACTCATTAAAAAACTCTTCAGAATAATTACTAAGAGGGATCAAAAAACAGAGTTCTCTAGTACAAGCAACAGCTTCTCTCTAATGAGAAAACTGGAGAAGACCACACAGAATGAGAGTTTAGACTAGGTACACATTTGACTTTATCTGCATCAGCCCTTCAATAAAGCAAGAATAAGAAAATTTCAGTGCCTGAGGGTCTCACTTTGAAGATCTCCAAATGTCTCTCTGATTTTGAGATTAGTCTTAAGAAGGCTGCAAGTCTGCAATTGTCAATTCTGAATATTGATGATGAAACCCTGGAAGTTCTGTAAACGTGGCTCTTACAGCTTTCAAGTGCCTACTGCAGAGCCCCCAGACAATTCCATTTATGACACTGAAGAGTTGCCCAGTCCCCCAGAGTCTCAGGCTCCTAGGTCACCTCACCATTCAAAATATTCTGAAAAAACATGCTGTCGTGCAGGCACCCAGAGGAATAAACTGCCTGAGACATACAGTCCTAAAGCCACTTTAAGGATCAAGTGTTAAGTCTGCTCTGGTCACAAATAAGACAGACAGGTGTGGGATCTCAGCACCTCAGGATGGAGGTGCAGAGTGGCCGAGACCACCCTTGGGGGGCTCGGGAGTCCTGGAATGCTGCCAGAAGTGTCTGGTGGCAGGGCTTTGATCCTACACAGGAGACGACACCTGTATGAGGACTAGGAGGAATTCACTGGGTGAATGGTGAAGGGATAAGTTAGTTAAAGTGTAAAACACAGGGTTTAGGATTTTGGTACAGGGGGGTCTAAAGAAGTAAGATGGAGGAATTGGGGCGTGTCCTGTCCTTCTTCTTCTTCTTCTTAGCCTCCATCTTCTGTGGTGGTGGTGGCACTTTGGGATTGGTCATTACTAAAAGTGCACCGGTTAATAAGAGTAGAAGGTATTGGGGAGAAATGATAAATATTGTACACGTAACTTAGGGTATAAAGATAAGTGACCGCCCGGGGAGCTCGCAGTGTGCCCATGGCTGATTTACTGTGCAGACCTCTGTCAGGCTGAAAGAAAATCTTTTAGATAAACAATTAATAAACACCAAGACCGAGACAAGATCAGAAGTCTCTCCTTGTCCTTTGAAGCGCCGGGCTCTTCAAGGCCATCCCTGGGCCTTTCCAGGCCACCTAAACAGCTCACAGAAAACCTTACAAGCCTAAACAGCCGAGAAACCGAGCAAATGTCATCCCTGAGCTATCTCTGTTCATAAATCAGGCGAAGAAAAACACGAAACTTTACAGACAGGCAGTGTACAGCACTTTCTGCCTGAACTTTGCCCTCTAACTCTTGCAACAGCTGAGAATTTGGATTTGAATTGTTGCCTTCTGTGGCAAAACCACAAAGTTGCTTCATTTTTATCTCTATTAATCTGTGTTGTGGTCAATGTAAAGTTAGGGCAAATTCATCTCATGGAATTGTTCCATAACCTTGGGGGTTTATGCTATTCCTGTTGTGAAGTGCAAGTCTACACAGCACAGTGCAGTGCCCTGGAGAGTGGGAATCTCAGATCAAGAATTATTGATGCCATATGCAAAATAAGACACTCAGCTACACTCAGAATGTTATTCACATTACTATAATTTCCAAACCCACCTACAACATTATGATCTAACATAAAGAACATGCAAGACTTCCATATGTCTCATCAATTCTTGGAGTTTTTTAAACACTTGCACCAGAATATTTAGAAAGCTGTTAATTTCAAAGAACCTACTTTTCATTTCATGATCATGACATTATGATAAACTCTACAGAGGTTACTGTGCATGACTGGCATTTCCACAGGTTTTTAGTTCTATGCAATTTTTCTAATATTTGTTTCTATATGCAATGCCAAGCAGCTCAACATCAAGGTTTTGCACTTTTTTTCTGTCTTGATTTTGCTTTGTGGTTTGTTCTGGGTGTTTAATTTTAAAGGTGAAGTGAAAAACAGCCATGGTATTGACCTTTCATAGAAACACATGGTATTTTCAAGGATTAAATTTATATGATAACTCATATTTGAAGTAATTGCAAAGAAAATGGAATCAAATCAGCCTCACAGCTTGCTGAAAACATAGCATTATTTGTGGTTCCCTTTGCATATATTTATAATAGGCATGTAATTTAATACTGACATATTGATAGTCCTTAAAGGGCACTGTATTTTTGTTGAGTCTTCTTGAATTTGACCATCTATATTTGAATTTTTTTTCTCTTTCATGGTTTATCTTCATACAAGTCTTGGCCTTTATTTTTCCTTTTTAAAGTCTCTAATCCATTTTATCTGTAAATGGATATCTTGCAGATAAACTTAAAAGCTCTTAACTGACAGCCAGAGTCATGATTCCATCCCTCTTGTCTTCACTAGTTAAACAGGGATTAAGGAAATTCCTGTATTGATTCATAAAGCTGCACAGCACAGAAAGAGCAAAATGTACTTAGTGAAAAAACCACTTAGTGAAATAAGATGGTGACATACCATGAGTATTTCTGGTAGCAGAAATTATAACCTAATGCTTTCCCAAAATTAAATCTCTCAAATCCCTAGATGTCTCTCAGACATGGAAGATGAACAAGTAACTACATCACATCCATCTTGGTGGGGGGGAAAGATGGGGCAAAAAGATGCACTGTAATACTACTCAAACCTGTGTCAGGGTCTCTTTAATTCCCAGTCGTGCTTAAATTAGAAGCCAAAATCTGCAGCTTCAGAAGAAAAGAAATCTACCTCCTCATGCTTCTACAATGCATTGATGTATAAAATGTGAATCAAGTTTTGATATATAGGAAAAAATATATATATTGGAGACAGAGGATTCTTATAATGATCTGAAAGCTTATATATTGCTCTTAAAGCTCTACTGAGCCCAACTGCAAGAGTGCCACTGAAATATTACTCTAGATTTGTTCCAGGTTAAGGAGAAAAACCTGACCCTTTCACCGGTTAATTTTTCCCTGCTTGTAGTTGAACACATTTCAAGTCTTCCACCACTCCTAAATTAGGAAGTTTCTATTTTGTAGTGCTACCAAAAATAACACAAACATTTCATTACTTACCCATCAGGAATGGTAACAGTGTTTCCTTTAGGTAAAGAGAAATCATGAGCATCTCTTCCCACAAGAATCACGTTGTAGGCCAAAGCGTAATTGCTCGGGTTCTTCAGGAGCACCTACCACAACAAAAGCAGCAGGATCGGCCTATTTTTACTCATTTTAGACTATAAAAGGTGTGCTCTGCAGGTAATTCTAAAATATAAACCAAGGGTATCACAAAATAAAAAATTACTTCAAATAACTGGGTAGATAATTATCCTTCCAAAGGTGTGTAGATTTCCCATGGACAATCCAAACTTCATTTTTGAGAGCACAGTGTACACTGCACTCCTATGCCTGTGAATCTCTCATTCCTCTCTTTCACCTCAGATTTGTCAAATTTGTAGATTTTTTCATGTGCTTTCAAGCATAGGGAAAAAACAGAAGTGAAATCCCAATACTGAAGAGAATAAAACCAGAAAATGCACACTTCCATCTTCTACATTTACTAGCCAAATGACAAGAAAGCTATTATTTCTTTGTTATACATAACATAAACACACATATACAAACATTGTTCTAACCTTGCATTACTATGAATCTCAAATCAATGGTATCAATACCTGCTTCACAATAGTTGCATGGAGAGCACCTGAAAACTCTATAGTGTTCTTGGGTAGGTAGTGAGGGAGAATGTCATACAGGTGGACACACAAAATAAGCATCATGACAGGATTTGGATCACAGATATCAATGGCCTAAGATTGAAAACAAAAAAAAAAAACAACAGATGTTCAGTTAAAATTTTGACTGTATAGTCTAAACATAAGAAGAAGAAAAAGAAATTTTAAGTTAATTCTTCTTACTACACAAATATTTTTAATCTAATCTGTAATAACTGGATTATTCTCATGGCTAATATGAATATGGATCTTGTCACTGCACAAAAAAATCTATAATTAATAATGAAAACCACTAACATGCTCTGGTGATAAACCTAGGGTAAAAACTAAGCTCAACTTTTTTTCCCAAAGGTTCAGCAGAAACAAATGCTAATGCAGCATAACAAAAAAAGCATGGAAACTTTACTGTCTGAAAAAACATACATCTTTACTATCTTAAAAAAAATTAATGTTTTTATTTTATGTAAAATACTATCCCAAATACTCCTACATACAGTAGGAGTTTACAAAGATAATTTCACCTTCAAAATAACAATATAGTTGTTTCTATTGCAGATACTTTTATACTTTTGTAAATTGATTTATAAAAGGTAGAAATTATTCTTGCAGATTAAATATTTGATTTACAGAAATGAGTTTGAGTGGCAACTGCAAAACATGTCAAACATTAGTCCTCAGCAATTGGGTAAGTGCGTGGTAAAATTATTTGCCACTTCATTGCCATTTCATACAAAGTATGAAAAAAAGAGAAAAAAACCATTTACTCTTCTGGACTATCTTTAGTGTTGCAAGAGAGATGTATAGACATATTTATCATCTTAACTAAGTTAATTTTTACTTTCAAGTTAAAGTTTATTTAAAGTTTTTAAGGTAAGTTTTCTCTTGCCCTGTGCCCAGCCAAGCAGCTCCTCCTCTCAGCAGTTCTCACACAGCTCCTCCTCCAACCTTCCAAGACAGTGAGTTCATGACTGGGCACTGATCTGAAGTTCCCCTGCAACACTCTATGGCTTCCTAGATAATGTTTGTCCTTGTAATTCCTAATATTAATTTCCTATACTCTTCATGCACTGATGTAATCATACAGCTCATCTTGTATTTCTATTTAATTCCATCACCACTGGTTGAAGATTCAAACTTTAGGATGCATTCACTATGCAAAGTAAAAAAAGCTTCTTCTGTGCCAAAAGCTTTAAACCTGAATTTTGAAAAGTATTCTGTATTTTCCATTCATTTATCTCATTAATGGCTATTGAATGCTAACCATTATTCCAATACAGCTGTGGTTTTACACCCCTACTTTTCACTCCTCCTGCATTTTCATTTAAGATAGAAAAGATGCCAGGGTAGATTATCTGTTGAAGACTTTCTCCTGCCACCTACTTCCTTCTACCCATTTCCACTTAGATCGGAATTTATTCCCTCAGAAAATACAATTCTATCCTATGATCAATTCATAAAACTCCATTTGTGCCATTTATCTACTTCTCTAAGAGCTACATTTAAAAAAAAGGCACTTCTTAACAAGATTCATCAGAAAATTCACAGTCAGTAAATATTATTTGCTTTAAAAATATGTGTTAGCAAACAATAGCAATAATTATAAATTAATAACAAAAATAAATAATCAAGTCTGACACAAATTTCCTTTGCTGGCTATTCCCAGTCACTGCACCTTCTATCCTAATCTCTTTGTTACACACATTCCCTCCATGTTGCTGCTATCCACCATCTTATCTTCTAATAATTTTAGGCTTTCAGCTGAATCTTGTTCAAATCAAAGCATTTTAAAACTTAAAAATATCAAACACAAATTAAAAATACATAGAAAGCCACCACTAATACTCGAGGGTTGAACTATAAATCATGATTAGAAAGTGGAAACCATTTCCTGCCCAAAGTACTCCATCTTAAATCTACATCTTAATCCCTAAAGGGATTTCAAAGCCTTGAACTCCATTAAAAGTGTATTTAAACCTGAAGCTGAAGACTAGCAGACAGTTGAACTTCTTTATCATTACAGACTCTTAGATTTGTAGATTGAAAATACCAGCTTTTCCAGACCTAACACATCTCAGCTTGTGCTGGTAATTAATGCAAATGTCCTGAGAGCTCAAAAGCAGTGACTGCCTGAGTCAAGAACTTCGCCAATGCTGTTGGAACGTTTTAGCCTGCTAAATTTTAGACAATATTATCAGAAAATTCCCAAATTAAGAGATTTCAGCAAAAGGATTCATGTATTTTGTGACTTTTATTGCTGCAAAACAAGATCGTTCAGGAGTTTCTATAGTAGCCTTAGAAAAGCAGACATGAATTTCAATAAATCTATGCCAAATGTACCCTTTGAACTAAAATACAGAACTTGAAGATCCAAGATCTGTTCTTTTTTCTGGTACTGTGTACCTTTGTTTAAATTTTTAGTCTGTATAGAAGTGGATTTATTGTAGACAATTTAGTCTTAAAACAGGTACATTAGTGAGAATATTTTAGAATTCTGCTTCCACATCTAAAGTATTCAACACCCTTTTCATACTGGCATCAAGCCTCTGCCTTCATGTGCTGAACTGCCTGTTTTTCTTAATAAAAGCTGAGGCAGAATATACCTTTGTTTGAGGGTTATATCAACATTACTTTTTCACTTCCTGTCAGTTACAAGTATGGGAAGCAGTAGATTTTCTTTGTTTAGCCTGTTATAGCAAAGTCATTTCTAACAGAGTGATTTGTATCAGGAAACAACAGCAAGACAGCAGCTGATAAGAAATGGAAATAGCAGGGTTAATTTTTCCCTGTAATCCTAATACAACCGAGTGGAAAGGGGAAAAAAAATTTATAATTGAGGATCTTTTTATACTACTTTGTTCACACAAATAAGCTCTACCTCTGATTCCAAATGTCATTAATTCCTTTGGGAAGTTTCCTCCTACACTTTCAAATACTGTGTCTATTCTACTGCACCTTCTGCTCTTCCAGTCAGCCCAATGTGCTCCCAGAGATGTAAATAACTCACAAGGGGACAGTTAAAGAAATGCAGGCTGGGAGCAGGAGAAAACTGGGGTTGGGGACAACAAAAAGAACAAAGGAACGATATCCAACGTGTGTAAGGTCACCATATATAGAAAATTTGGAGCCATAGGTCAATAAAACCATGGAGATGTAAAGCATGTTTACTAAACAAATAAAAGAGATCTCAAGCAGATCCTTGACTGAAGAAATTATCAATATTGTATTTTTACAAAATTATCAACATTGTATTCCTCCCCAAAACCAGGTCACCAGAAGCTGCTGGTTTGAAGTGAGTGCTACTCCCTCCAGCATCCAAAGCTGCTGATTCTGCATGCACCAAACCTGGGACAGAACTCTCATGGGCCTTCATGGTTAGATGCATCTAACTGTCACTAGACATTCACATATTTTTTCACCATTTATTTTTATGGTCAAGTGCATGATGTTTGTTCTTAAACATATTTTTCTAAATTGACTTCCAATAGCAATAATGAATTCCATTTGAGTTTTCACTGTGTTATTTAGGATGCTAAAATCTGAACTGAATTAATTTATGTTCAGCTAGTTGTGCATGCATGATTCTACAAAGCAAGGAATTATGGAAATTACTTCTAATTAAGTCTATTAATATGAAGCAGTATTTTGGATTCCATCATATAGTAACACATCCTGAAACAAAACTGTCTCACTACAATCTCACCTTAACTGGATGTCCAACACTACTATAAAAAAATCAAAATAAAAAAATCAAAATAAAAAAATCAAAATAAAAATATTAATATAAATATATAAGAGGTGCTACTATAAAATTACCTACCTTTATGTCCAAATCCATATTGATAGTATGCAGAGCCTTCACAAGTATCAAGGCATTGTGCATAAACTGTTCATGAGTTATTGGATTAGTATACATCTTTACAAAGTGAGTGGGAATCTAGACAAGACAGAGAAATCAAACTCAATCTTCCACTAGGCAAAATTACTGATTTTGTATTTCTGCAATCATTCAGCAATCAATAAGATCTAAATTTTGGACTGAAATTCACTGTTAAGAATAAACCCAGTAAAAAAAAAAAAAAAAAAAAAAAAAAAAACAAAACAAAACAAAAAAAACTAATACTGAAATAATCCCCCAAGATTTGCTAAATGTTGGGGTGGTTTTGTTTTTCTTTTTAAAGATCTCATAGGGCAAGAACTGCTGTTGGGGAAAGTTCCCTGTCCAAGCACCCAGGAGCCACTGGCAGCCACCTGAGCTGGGGCTGAAGGGCCCTTGCAGTGGGAGGCTGCAGCAAGTGATGGATGCCTTGCTGGACTCCCACACATTCCACCCTGACACTCTCAGACAGGATTTCCTCACTGTCTTGATCCCAGGTTTCCCACAGCAGAGTCTCAGCCATCTGGATCCTTAAAATAATTTAATCTTGCTGCAAAAACAGAAGAACACCTGGAGCTGGTGCCTCTGAGGAGGGATCCCACACCAAGGACACCCCGGGCTTTTCCACACCTCAGCCTGAGTGTGTCCAAGTCTGGGGTGTTCCTGTTGGATCCCCAGCTCCTGCCATGTCCCTCTGGTCACCTGGAGTGCCCCAGGTCCCCAGACCTTTGTTGTGCAAAGGGTCAGGGCCAGGTCTCTCTCTTTGGGATCCCAGCACCCAGAGCTCCACCTGCAGCTCCCACCACATCCACACCCCAGTGCCAGCCCTCAGTGCACTCCTCAGCATTGCAAAAACAAACAACTGATATCAATAAACTGCATAAAACTGGCACAATATTAAAAAACCTTCTTACCAAATATGGACAATAACCTGCCATCTGTGCTGCCAACACCAGACCATCCAGAAGATCTTGGTCAAAATTCACTATCCATCTCATGGGCGGTATTCCACCTGATTAAAAGACAAAGATTCATAAGACTTTCTTCTCCCCAAGATGTCTGTTTTGTTCTGGATAGATATAACTATTTGAAATCACTGAATAGAGGAAATAACATAAGAAGGAAGCATCCATTCACATGCAGAATTCCACTGGCATATTTCTATTTCAGAGCTGTTGCTTGAAAACTTGAAAAATCTCACCTAGAATATTGTAACTTATTCACTCTGCTGCAGCATGTAAGAGTATTCATCACATCAGAATGGAAAACTAATAATCTAAACTTAACCTCAAAGATTAGGAGCCTAAATGTAAACTTTTTATTACTATAGGCCTAACATTAATAGAGCTACTGAACCTCATGCAAATATGCAGAAATCCTTGAAAGCTGAAATGCTTAAGACACAAAAAGGAAAAGTTATTGATTTTCTTTAAGGTCATATTGAATTATTTGGCATAAATGCAATATAAATGAGAGCTAACAGCTCAATTGTTACAACACAAATCACCACTTCTACAACTGTTGTAAACCCCAATGCCTCAGAAGGGTGGGTATTTTTTTTATATTTCAAATGTTTTTTATCAAAATAAAACTAATTATTAAGACATTAAATGCAGTTTATTTATAATTGCTTGTTTGAAGCATCCATATCTTAAAATATTTAACACAGCATTTATACAACTTTACTGTCTCAGGTCCAAGCTCCCAAATTTAGGAAATATTTTGGATTTCAGCCAATGGCAAGGTTTTCAGATAGACTGGGATCAAGCTTTCTCATATGGGACAAATTATAC
This sequence comes from Ammospiza caudacuta, assembly GCF_027887145.1. Classification (NCBI taxonomy): domain Eukaryota; kingdom Metazoa; phylum Chordata; class Aves; order Passeriformes; family Passerellidae; genus Ammospiza; species Ammospiza caudacuta. The sequence continues at coordinate 112,280,718 of NC_080594.1, forward strand.
AGGTTTCATTTTACTATTACACCTAAAATAGTTCAACCCACAATAAACCCCTGTACCATATCCTAAGCAAAATCTGTCATTATGCAGAAAATGGGCAAACATTTATAGACTGCAGTTGAGGTATCATCAAAAAAACTTAAATATCTGTCACTTCACATCAACTTGCAGATGTTTCAGCATACTAATACAGCTTTAGTAAGAAAAAAAAGGAGCAGATGCTGCACAAACTTAAAAACAAAGTCTTAAAATCCGTCTGAGCTTAACTCTGTGACATCAGTAATGATTTTAGTTTGCCACTGTTTCAGTGTGTGATGTTTAGGCTTGGCCCAAAATCCCTTATTTTTTTCTATTCATGCTGTGAATCAATATTGGTAATACTACTCTAAATATTCATTAAATACATTTTAAAAAACAATCAACAGTATTTAAAAGAGTATTTGCATGAATATTTCATTTTCTTTAAGTTTTCAAAACAGAATTAAGACTTGCAATCATCTCACTGCGACAAAAACTAATTTTTCCTTATTTTTTACCTAAAAAACTTTTTCAAGCAGAAAACTCAACTTTCAAGTCTTGAAAACTCCATATTGAAAGGTACCAAAGATGGAGGATATATAACTGACTGGATATACAATATCTATCTGTTATTTATCACAGGAAGAGATTATAGTAATATGGGCCTCAATATCTAAATTGTATTAATTTTAACTCAAGTCAAACATCCATTAACAAATATCTACAATAAGAGACATTTGTTTCATCCCATCTTCTTGGTAACCTGCTTGCAGTTGTTTAAAAAACATATAATAGTAGTCACTGCAAAAAACAAATGCTTTAAAAATAGCAAGATCTATTTTTGAAAGCATAATTTCTTCCTAAAATGTTAGTCTTTCTAGCATAAATTCATCACTTTATTGATCATAGTGGGGACCTATAAAAATCAATAAACCATCTTCTTTTTTTATTAATAGAGTTCAGACTCTCAGCACATAATATCAGCATTTTTAAAAAAATCAATATTTTCAAATTTTTATTTTTAACTTTTTAAGATTAACTATTTCTGCTTTAGTAAGTGCAATATTGAATTATTCTTCTGGTTAGTAATCTAGATTGATTTGCAGAGCGTGATTATGGAAACCCATTAAACTTACGCTTTGATCAAAAAAAGCAACTTAATTTTTTATCCTACTTTCTATTTTACTTTAAATATACTAATTGCTGGTTTTAGTCTTCTAGTGGGAATATTACTTGAGCACACTTAAGCAGAATCACAGAATGGTTTGGGTTGGAAGGAACACCAAAGATCGCCAAGCTCCAAACCCCTGCCATGGCCAGGGACACCACAAACACTTCTGTACTTTGCTGTGTTCTCACTAATCCTTGCCTTCATGCTGGTAGAATTGTTTGTGTGCCAGCAAAGTAGCTGGGGAACAAAGCTGGCTTAAGAAGAAAGAGCAAAAAAATCATTTACTGTTTAATCTGGATCACCCAATCCAGTTTTGCCATGCAGCCACATAAATGTGCCAGTGGAAATGTGAAACATGGTGGGACTATTTTCTAAAACACCATTTATTGAACTGTAGCTTTATAGTTGTCTAAATGGGTGCATAAAGGAAAAAAAGCATTAAGTAGAATATTTTCCCATCTTAGCTAATTAAATACTTCTATTAGCATTTTCGTTGTTTTTCAGTTAATCCTTCTGCTATCAATCAACCTACTTAACTCAAAGGCTTGTGAATAAATCAGTCAGAAAACATAATGTATTTTTCCTAATTACATCAAATCTAGCAGAACATCTGCCAGCTAACCACTCTACAGTAATTAAGTTTTTAAATAGAATTAGTCAATTTTAGTAGAAATAAACAATAGAAATCAGAATTATTACTCAGGATACCTCTAAGCATGTAAATATATTGAATTTCATTTCTACTGGCATTTCTTGCAAAAAAAAAATCAAGCGGAACTTTAAGATAAAGATTTTCATCCAATGTAATGATAAAAACCAGGCCAAAAATAGTTTCAAAGATAAATGGTAACAGGTAGCAAACAACTCTGTGTGACTAGGGGCAGGGGGAGAGAAAATTGTCTGAACTTTGACTTCTGAATTGAGACAGATTCCTGCTACTTGCTAGCTGCATCCCAAAAGGGCTGCCTGCAAATTTTGATAACACCAAGCCTGAAATGGCACATTCTAAATCTCCCATTAATGAACAGGAGTGAGACAGAAGCCCCAGTTAGGCAGATAATGAACTGTGCTCTGCATATAGATTAATGAGATTGGGAAAACTGAGGACTTGGAGATATGAAAAGAAGAGGCAAAAAAGAAACATTTCCAAAAACAATCCATGGTCTTGATGAGACAACGGGGGACTGGAAAGAAGGTGAAAAAAATTCATAATTGGAGGAAACATTTTGGAAGTGGGAAAGGTTCTGAAGATCAGAGAGGTGCATAGAGACAAAAGCCAGTGGATGTCCAGGGACCTTGGATGAACATGGGATTGGTGTCTCTGAGCAGCAGCACAACAGGAATTGACTTCTCCCTGATGTTCCAGTGGCCTCCCTGGCACTGAGGGAATGTGAACAGAGAAAACAGACTGTTCTCTGTGAAATTATCAAACAGGGCAAGAGCTGGTTCTGCAACAGACCCAGAATCCTGACCCACCACAGGGTGTTTTGTATTCTGTCTCACCCACAACAAGAGGTGAAAATACTTGGTGAAAGAAAATAACTCAGCAGGGTTAGCTTGGAGTGCAGGCAAACACTTGCTATGGTTATAGAAACACAAAAATATACTGCAAAAGTCTCTGCAAGGGACCTGAAATGAGAGTGGCTCTGTTTCACTTGTTGATTCCACTCAGCACTTAAGGAAGTAGCACACAGTCAATTCAGTCTATTGGGACCAATTTAACTCTTGAATGCATTTACTTTTAATAGGTTTGTTTGTTTTTTTTTAACATGCACTGGTATCATGTTGCATGCATGCAGCAACCAAGCACAACAGCATTGTCTCCATCTTTGTTGTGACAGGTTGAGTCAACTGCTGAGGACACACTGCTTGCTTCATGCATGAAGCATTTCTACATAGAAGCAGCAGAGTTTTGCCATGCCACTCTAATTATTCACCACTTTTTAAAAACGTCTTTCAAAGTCCAGATTCATTGACTTTTTTAAAACTTGATGTTCTTACCCTGATAAATCAATAGAAATTTTACAAGGTTTTCCAATTTTTTTTGCCCATATTCTATTTTTCACCAAAAAAACGCCAAAAAACAACAAAACCAAACAAACCCCCACATCTACCAAAATTAAATATTTATTTCTATTTATTATTATATTTGAAGCCTCAACATTTTTTGTGCAATCTGAAAATTATCTTTCGTACTGAAATAATCAAGGGAATACCTACAGCAATTCTACACAAAAATAACAAACTACATATTTGTTGTCAGAATACCAAGCAGCTGTTACCATAAACTCCTCTAGGTCTTTTTATTTATTTCTTTGATATGTAAATGATACAACAGACCAAGGGAAAATACTACACATTTTAACTTCAGTAAAATTTTGATTACATTCATTGTCATAGAAAAGCAATGAAAATGTATTCTAGGAAAAAGGTCCTATAAAGTGAAGCACAAACTTCACTGAGAAACAGTAACCCTAACTTCCATCAGCTTTCCACAATAAAAATCCTAGATTGTGCACTTTCTAATATTTTCATATGCAATTTTTAAAAATTGCACAAAATTACCTTACTCCCATCTGGAGATAATATAAAACAGATTAAATAATCGGCTTTGGGAAGAAAAATTGTTTGCAAGTTTTCATGAGGAAAGGACTATAATTTCAGCTCTTAAACAACTGGAGTAATGATCTGAAACAAATGGGATGAAATCCAATAATGATGCTTCCAGCAGACTACAATTAATTAAGAATAATTCCTTATGCAAGTTCTAGATGGAAAATTGGATAGAGAGAACTTCTGCAGAAAAGAATCTGGAGAAAACAACGAGTCTAATACTGTGGCAGGAAAAGCAAATACTGTGCTAGCATGCATTTATAGGAGAGCTGCATCTTAGGCACACAGACTGAGCTTTTCACTTGTGTTTGTTCCCAGCAAAGTCTCACCTGGTACAGAAACCAGCAATGGCACCAAACTTCAGGAGAAGGAGCAACTAAAAGGGTTTACAACAAAAAGCTCTAAGCTGAGTACACTGAAAGATTGAAAGAATGGAAATGTTTTGCCAGGAAGGTGGAAAGAGAGAAACTGGAGGAGAAGGTAACAATCTGCAACTGTATAAAGTTGATAGAAAAGCAAGGATTCATTACACATCATATTTTAAAGAGGAAGAATGGACTTAACCCAAAATTTCCCATGCTAGAGTTCATGTTAGACAACAGGAAGCTCTTTCATATGGAAATGAGTGGGAAATTCTGGCAGATGTTTCCTTAAGTGGATTGTGGAATCTCCTTTTTCAGAGATTTTTATAACAGCAAATACCTGTTTAGTATATTAAAGGTATATTCAGATTAGTCTTTGTACATGAGAATAAAGCAGATTATTTCTGGTCTCCTTCTCCATTTATGGGACTTACTGTGGGTTCTTTTTAAGTTTCACTTTTTTTAACTGATCCATCATCTGGATAAGCAGAAATATGATGTGTTGGAATTATCTGGATAAGAATAACCGGTGTCACCACTGTGACAATGCACAGTGTAAAAACTGGCTTTATATCAAGTGTTAAAATACTTAAAGAATCACATTTTTGTTGAATCTACTAAGTATCAAAACTGTTTTATATAATAAAGTAAGAAATACAATAAATCTTTAAATAAAGTACTGTAGTTCTTGTGAAGCTTGTTCTGGTGTTTTCACAAACAATAAAAAAATTAAATTCTTGCCATCACTAGAAAAATCTTTCTATCTAACGAGACACAAGAAACGCCAATGATAAATCTTTTGTTACATAGCCACAAGCAAAATTTTCAAATTCTGAGTTACTGAAAAATAGAGGAAAAAATACACAGAGCTAGGCTACTCTTATATAAGAATTTTCAAATAAACCAAATAAATTCTCATGAAAATCTTGAAACTGATGGCCTTTTGTGATTAAAGACATGAAATAGGGCTTTATAAGAAAGGAATAAATTATACTACGTTACTAAGAGTACCAATGGAATGGTGCTATGACAGCAGTCTGTATAAGTAGGCAGGGATACCAAGAGTAGGATGTTGTTACATAGCTTAGTGGGATACACAAATTTGTCAGCAAAACAAGAATATAGTCACAGTATTAAGCAGCAAACCCAAAATAAAGTATTTTACACAGAATGGAGATTTTACATTTACTTACTGCTTCAGAATACTATGATACTGCAAGTCTGCATAGGCTGAAAATACACTTAATCTCACAGAATGGAAATTTAGTGCAGCATTACAGGAGTGCCACCTCCACCTGAAGGAGTCCTGAATTTCAAAGCAGGAAGTCTCAGAGTATGCATAAAGCATTTCTGTACATTTGCAGTGTTACTCATCTCTAAACAACTTCTGTTGAAGGCAGAATACTGAGCTACATTGACCTTTAAAATATCAGACTACATCCCTTCAATGTAAACTAGTGCAATAATAATGGTTCACATTATTATACAGCAAATTCTTACTCTGGAATCTGAAAATCTCTGGAGGTGGAACTAATCTATAGCTATAATAATACCTATAGTCCTGTTTCAGTAGCTTAAACCTGGCACTGAATAATGCAAACATTTACAGAAGAAATATGTTGCAATAACCTTTCCTGCACATGCTAACATTAGAACCAGAACAAGTTTTGAAATTATAGTACTGAAGTATACAATCCAGAGCATAAGAAAGATAAGATGAAATATGCCTTTGAATAATTTTTGGAAAGGGTATTATTTATTACTTAAAACAAATGATTAAGAGAATGATAACTTATCTGCCTTCAGAACATATAGTATGTGTAGCTACATTTATCTTAACATGGCAAACAAGTTAATTTTATCTTATTAGAGATGAAAGAAAAATTACAATTCCTATTTCAGGCAGGATGCAGGATATAACTCTTGCTCATCAAAACTGATAATTATTCATCGAAGAATGCTTGAAATATCACTGACAGATCAAATTAATACCCCTGTCAATTCACAATTCTAAGCAGAAAAGTTCAAGAAGCACCACATGGGGCAATAACAGAAAAACAGAGACACTGGGGATATGTCTCATTTATTCCCATCTGTTGCAGAACACTTTTACCCTGAGGCATGCACATTCATCTTTCTGCTCCCAAAAATAATTTTCTATAGTCTTTCTATGCAGTTTTGTTTTATTTTCACTGATTCTTATCCTGAACATTATCTTAAATTGACAAATTTCTGAGGGTCTAATGTATCACGTAAGAGCAGCATTACTTTATATCAGCCTCCATTTCTTTGGCCTTCAACAGAAATCTTGCCCCACCAGGGTGAGGAAGCCCCACCAAGGACCCCCCAGGACCCTGAACATCCCAACAGCTGCACCACTGCTGGAACCAGGGCTGGTGACTTCTTGTTTCCCTTCATTCATTTCTTTTTTCTCTCTTTCTTTTCATCTCACCTCTTTATCCAAAACCCACTGCCACATCCTTACAGAGTAGATCAGGGAATAACATATCCACTTCCACAACAAGTGTGTGATTTATACTAAAGCTTTATGAGTTTTTGCAGACCCTGACTTCTCTCATTCCTTTCAGTCATGAGTATTTCTGAATCTTGGGTGCTCCTTTCACCTTAAGGGTGGGACTCACACCATGGCATTTCACTTAGACACCATTTAGATTTAAAATGCTACAAATCACAGCAATTCTTTACAGCTTTGCTGGCTTCTAGGCTGGCTTCAGAATGATAACTATCATGTCTGTGTTTTGTTATTTAGTAAAACAAAAGTTAAATACTGCTCTCAATGAAATCTGTTATTTGATACTTAAAATGAATTAAAAGAATCTTTCTCAAACTTCACAGGCTGAAATATGTTTCCTCCTCAAAAAATATCTGATGTTGTATTACTAAATCCTCAGCTATACCACACTCAATATATATATTTCCCATGCATTGCAGAAGTAGCATTAATTACATGATCAGAATGCTTATTTATTCCAATTAACATACAACACTGCCAAGTTCCCTGTTTGACTAAAAGCAGAGTTACTGTTTAGACATTTCACAGTGTATTGCAAGTAAGTAAAATTTCTTTCTAAGCATTTGTCTGATTATTTCTCTTTAGAAAATTATGATTTTGAGGACCAGTATAAATTTATATACATATATGCATTTTTTCATAAAGCATACATGTCTACAAACACACATAGGTATGTATATATATGCACATATGTACAAACAAACATGTACAAAATATACATAGGCCTAAGAGTTTACACTTTACTTTCTTTTTTTAAAGATCTTTTTGACAGGTTTTGCAACGTGAACCCTTTGAATGTTTTCAATATACAATTCCAAGGATTACCTTTCTTAATACTTTATTTACCTGAATCTGCACAATGCCAGACAGTATAAATAGTTCAAAATAATTTCATACTTCACAAAAATCTAAAAAGTTAAATGAAACATGAAGTTCTGCTTCTCAATGGCATGTGGACTTCAAACTCAGAAAATAATTATTTTTCTCTTTTTTGCTAAATAAAAATCTGATATGATCTTGTGGGTTTTTCAGGTATAGGAAACAAACATGGAGTGCTCAAATCAACAAAGAAAGGCAAGCAGGACTGAAAAGCCTATTTATTGGACTCCTTATTTACATCTTATGTTCCATTCTAATGTTCTGCTATGCAGATCAAGAAATATAACACTGAAAAATGGTTTAATACTTTGCAATTTATATTTTTGGAAATATTTTCCAGGATTTATCACTCAATAATAATGTTCTCTTTTTTTCTTTGTTTCATTATAAAAATTCAGAATTTTTATAATCATGATAGTAGTTCATTAGATAGTCTTTTCTTCTTTAATTAAGTATTAATTGTATTAAGTGGGTAAAAAGTACGAGTCATTATTTTCAAAAATACTGTTTTGCAAGAATTCTAAATGAAAAAAAAAATACATGAAATTAAACAAGATTCTTCCCTTCCACCCTGCAAAGGATGGAAGTATTCTTTAATTCTAGTTTCTCAATTTTCTCTGAGAACTATTAAATTGAGAAGCAAAAATCAATGGACCTCCTAAAAATCCTTCCTAAAACTGAGGAAAGAAAGGAGAGAGGAGAGGAGAGAGGACAGAGGACAAAGGAAAAAGAAAAAATCATGAAAACTTAAGAAAGAAAAAAATATACCACTGAATTCCTATATCAGAAACAACCTTAAATAAAATTCTACAAAATCAGTTTTAAAACAAGAATTCTACTTCACTATCATACAATTTTTTGAAGATCTGTAATCACACACTAAAATATCTCCTCCTCCAAAAAATTTTAACTCAGATGTAATATTAAATTGATATCAAAATTAGAAAATATAAAAATCCAAACCACAAAACTCCCAAGCTCACAAACAGGGAAGTGAATAAAATGTACAAAATTTTCCTAATTGGAAGTAAGAATCTTGCAAATTGCCACCCTTGCCTAAGATTGCCAAACACACCTATGTTGGCAATGGATTAGAATTTCTCTTCCCTCTTTAGCAGATTTTCCCAGTTAAGTGAAGATCTATCTGCTCTGGGGACAGCTCATGAATCTCAGACATTGATTGACTCTTCAGGTATTGCTGATAGTTACTGGTTGTCATCTTCTCTAAAATTTTTATATTAAATATAGAATTATCTATTCTATTCAAAATCTTCCTGGAACACACTGAAGAAAAATCCCTATTTCCAAAAACATATTTTATCTTTTTTACCTCGGTAAGAGTCATAATTAATAAGGAAGAGACATACAGCTCCTCAGGAGACAATTTAATTCACCAATCTGCAAGATTTTCTACCATTTAGGGACTACAGGATTTGAATTACAATATCCCAATACTCTAGCAACTCTTCAAGGGCTTTTCCTCTTACTTTTTCATGTTATTAGCAGTTAGTCTTTCAGAGAGAAATGTTGAAAAGAAACACGAAGATAAGGAACACTGGAAGGTAAACTGAAAAATTATTACACTGAAATAATTAAAGGAATTCATTATTCCTCTGTTATCATTATTATTGTTCATATTATGCCTTAAATGGGTACTGAATCTTATATTTCATGCCTAATTATAGTCTCAGCATAACAGGCATAGCTGCATTTCACAGTTTTATGGCATTTGGACTCAAGTTTCAACCTTGCTTTCCAGTTTGTGGTCAATAAGACGTGGTACAAAGCCTGCCCTTCCAAAACACATGCCAAGATGCTTTTAAAACATGTATTTTTCATTAGCAGAAAGGAGAGAAGATGTGGAGACACTAATCTCCTCACTAATGTTCTCTTTAAGCTATTAAGATCTTAATTCTTGCAAGAGGAGAGTTCTGATGAATGGCATAGTTATCTCCAGCTTCAGAAGAGTGTAATAAAGATGAATATTTGAAACCTCTCTGCACTGCAGTAGCTTGGGCTTTTCTCACTGTCACATTTCACTTTAAGGAGCTTAGGTATCAAAGGAAAGACTGAGAAATGTGGCCTGAAAAGATCTTCATTTATTTTGTGGAAATTTATCATTTTTGAGCAGAAAACAGCAGGTCAATACATTTTGTTTGTCAGGGTTAACATTCAAAGCAGAGTGTTTGGATGGTAATAGTCAGAAACATAAATGTTAAGCAAAAAGTGGTAATTGCTCTCTGATTTGCACTGTAGTAAGATCTGGGGGGGAAAAATACCAAAACCCCAACTAATCCTTCTCTTAAAATTAGCAAATAAGAACAACCAAAATTCAAAACTGAGGATATTTGAGACTTTCAGCTGAAATGCAGTTAATATACTCTGACATTTTTCCTTATGACACTTAATTTCCTCTGGAAAAGCCTGCTTAAATGCTTAGTTTAAAGCTAATATAAATTAAAATGTCAAAATATCTGAGTATAAATTTAAAGATTGATCTTAACTTCATAAAACTTAAAGGATCAAAAGTATATCAGATTATTAAATCTGCCAAAGTATATAAACTCTGCTCCAGTGCATGATCTGAAGAAAGAAATTGAGACTAATAACCCCTGGGGGATATTACTGGTGACCAGACTCCAGCCAGACTTTGTGCCACTGACCACAACCCCTTGAGCCTGGCAGTTCAGCCTCATTTCAGTCCACCTCAGTGGGCTCTTAACTGGCCTGTTCTTCACCAGTTTGGTTTTGAGGATGTTACAGGAGGCTGTTGAAAGCCTTGCCCAAGCTGAGATGAACAACACCCACGCTCTCCTCCATCCACTGAGCTGGCCATGTCATCATGGAAGGCAATCAGGTTCATCCAGCATGATTTTCCCTTTGGAAATTCATGGCAGCTACTCACAAAAACGTTGCTCTACTCTGCATGCTTGGAAATGTTTACATAGATTATTTACTCCATCAGCATCCCAAGAGACAAGATGAGGGTGACTGGCTGTGAAGCTTCTGGGATTCTCTTTCCAGGTGGAAATGACATCTCTCCCAAACCTCCCTCCCTCAGATTGTCCTGACCTTGCCAAGGCTGTTGAATGTGACCCTGTAATGACATTGGCCCCTCAGCCCTTGGTGAGCCCCAGTGAGTCCCCTGGGCTTGTGTTTGTCCAGGGGCTCCCAGTCTGATCCTCCTCCACCAAGGCCAAATCTTCCTTGTTCCAGAATTTCCCATCCATCTCAAGGGCCTGGGATTGCTCAGTGCTCAATCTTAAACAGCAGAGACCAAGGTAAAAGAGAAGGCAGTGAGTCCCTCAAGTCTTTTCTGTGCTCTCTGCCTTCAGATTCTTTGCCTCATTTGGAAGAAAGAACAGCACAGTAGCAGAAACCTATTCATTCTGAGGCAGCAAAAGCAAAACAAGCTGGAGGAAAGCGAAGGTTAAACAGAGAATTCAAAGATATATTGAGGCAGGTCATCTCTGGAACAAAACAATGTCAGATTGCACAACTAGATGCTTTCATAATGCAAAGGCATAACAGTAGGACTGTGAATTTCACAATTTTTCAGAATCTCCTCTCTTTATTTTGGATTATTAGAGCTTTCCCAATGCTCATTTATGCCATTTGGGGAGAGAAATGGAAACAGAAGCAAAAGAAAAGGGCATGCTTATGTGCATACATCAAGTTATTTTTGTGTGCTCTACAGAAAAGAGAATACAGAACTCATTAATCAAAGAACCTATAAAGAAATTGATATAGCAAGGCAGTATCTATAACTTCCATATGCAGGAAGTATATGGGAAGTTTATATATATATATATATATATATATATATATATATATATATATATATATAATCTGCCTTTTCATTCCAATCTTGCACCTCTCTGAAAGCAGAAAAGTGTAATTAAGTGAAATTGTAGGTGGGAACTGTAATGCAGATAAATGTCCCTTGGCAGTTCTTCTTTGGTGCCAATTTTGGGGAGCCCTTAGAACTAAATAATTATAAAAAAACCTCTACTTTACAATTGCTGATAATTATATGATGGCTTATTAAAAACAGGTCCCTCATTTTTATATTATAATTCATTACCTACTCTTAGGCAACTAAAGCAACACTTTCAATAATTGGCTCCTTCAATGCATCCTTAGTACATATTCCACTTGGACATCTGCAGCTTTTTTATCTGGTAATATCCACCAGATCTGCATTTTAGAATTCACTCCTTAGAGGCTATAACTCAATTAAAAGTTTAATGTCAAATAAGATATATTTTGGCACTCAGATTCTCCCCACTGAGCTCCTGCAGACCAGAACAAGGCCAGACATACCTCAACACCCAGGTATTACTGGAGCTTGCAATCCAGAGAACATTTGGGGATGGGGAATTTATCCATGCAGCATTTGCAGTGAGCCACAGGCCTGGCCAGGCAGAGCCATTCTCTCTGCAAGTTGTTATCTACACACAGAGGCTCAGAAAAGCCCAGCAGAGCAGTGCTGGCAGCTGTAAGAAAGCTCCACTAAAGCAGGCACAGATAATAAAAAATAATATATTGCAAATACACCCAGGGTATGTTATTTAGCTGGGGAGCTCCCTGAGTTAATCATAAGACCAGGCCTCAATAATGCAAAAAAAGCCAGTTTCTGTTGGATGCAGCAGGTATAGACCAACATTTCAATCTTACCAGCAGAAGTACTCAACATATTGAGAACTGCCATTACAATTTGCTTCTACACAGTAAAATGAGAAAAGCAAAGGGATAATCAAAGCATATGCAAAATAGAGATCCTGCCCAAATGAGACTAATGGAAGATGACATCCAAATAGATTATCCATAATTGAGAGAGGTCAGAAATCGCTTGAGACATAAAATGACACTAGAAAATTTTTTCCACATGTGGCTTAGGAGCCATTCTGGAAGTCATCCCTGCTTATCACCAGACTGGCCTTTCTTGTTGTTCACCACACACCGAAAATTACTGCTGAAAAAGGAAATTAAGTTAGGGTTAAAAAGCAAAAGTAAAAAGTCATGAAAGAAAATAGAAATAATAATTACAGTGGTTGAACAGTTTATCAGATTTGAATACCAGAACTGCCTAGATCAGTTATAAATGGAATGGGTAATTTTATCTAGCCTTAGTCAAGCAACCATGAGAGTCAACCTGCTCTTGCAAGCAGGACAGGATTTGTAATCTGGAACCTTGGTCTCTACTGCTTTCCCAAATGTCATTGAATAAAGGACATAAAAAATTTTCTAAAAACCCTGAAAATCTAGCTCTCAAACATGTCACTATAAGCACACCTAGTAACAACTATGTCTGACTATAAACAGGAATGTTAAGACAAGGTAATTACTGCTAGCACTTCCTGACAACATTAATGGAAAGGGAAAGTGAGAAGGTTGAAATCACCCTTTATTCCTAGTTAAAAACTCTAACACACAGAATATCATGAATCGTGCTAATCAAAGGATGCTGATCTTGGAACAGAGAAACACAAGGAAAGGAAATACATAAGGGTAGGCAATAACTTATACCAAAAAATACTTTTAGAGGCAAGTTGTCACAATATCTCTATGAGTAACAATTGCAAAAGTCTACAAAAGGAGTATTAGAAGAAAGAGTGTAGTGAAAGAGTTATCTCACCTCTTTCATTATCTTTCCACACAATTTTTCGATATTTCTCGTAATTTTTATTCATCCAGATGAGGAGGGTTCGCTCATATCGAGAATATATATTACTGCATAAAGGTTCTGATTTTATTCCTGGCATGTTCTGCAAGCATTCCAAGCTCGAGGGGTCAGGAACTATACGGGAAGAAACGCGTGGAAGAACAAACACCTGAAATGATAAAAAATGTTTTCAAGCATGAGCTGTAAAAAGAATTTCAAGCTGACAGATAAAGAAAAAAACAAACACTTCAAACTCAAAATGTTTTCTAATTTAGGGAAGGTTTAGGAGATTGTACATTAGCACCCACATAACCCCTACACAGGATGGTGAAAGGTCTCAAGGGCAAGACAAACAAGAAGCTGCTGAGATCACTTGGTTTGTTCAGCCTGGAGAAGACTGAAGAATGGCCTCACCAAAGTCTACAAATTCCTCAGGGAGGGCAGAGGAGAGGAAGGTGCTTATCTTCTCTCTCTGATGATAGCAATGTGGACACAAGGAAATGGAATGAAACTGCAACAGGGCAAGTTTAGATTTTAGGAAAATGTTCTGCACTCGGTGGTTGGTCACTGGACCTGGGAAGGGGTCATGGCACCAACTCATTCAGAGTTCAGGGAGCATCTGGAGAATGCTCTTAGTCATATGGTTTAGCTTAGGTAGTCCTGTGAGGAGCTGGGAGCTGGAATCAATGCTCCTTATGGGTCCCTTCCAATTTGAGATATTCTCTAAGTCTAAATAAGTTTTGTTTTCAACTTTTCTCCAAGTTCTGATGAACCCTGTGAAACCATTAGGTCATCTGTATTCCAAGAATTACCGTGCATATTCTACCCAAAGTTCTAAGTGATGAACTACTTACACTGATATCCAGCACAATCTATAGAAACATTCAAATTGCATCTTTCATGACCCAGTTGCTTATTTAGGTCAAATTACACTGATTGTTTCTCCTGAAAAATTCACAATAAAGGCCTAAAATAAAATTCAGGGCAGAATTGGTTTCCTGGGCTGCAAGTGCACATGGGGAGCTCATGTCCAGCCTCTCATCCACCAGCACCTCCAAGTCCTTCTTGGCAGAGCTGCTCATGATCTCTGTTCATCCCCCATCCTGGATGGATACTGGAGATTTCCTCAACCTGACTGATATAAAACCTGATTGAAGCAAGGCATTTCAAGCTACCTAATTTTTAGGATTTCATCTCATCAGGAAAAAAAAATCCAAATCCAAACAACAAAACACATACATACTATTAATTTAGGTGGGGTTTTGCTCTGTGCTGGTCTGTCATGTACCTATGAATACTACAGCAAGTTGAAAGAACAGCAAAGTGACTTGCTTTCTGGTAACTATGATTGCATTTTTCCACACCTATGTTCCCATGTGTCCTTAAGTCACCTGTCTCAGCCCAAGTATATATACTGTTTCATTTCTATTTTTATTGTGCTTTCCCAATCAATAATCACATAGTCAGAGAATAGTTGAGGTTGGAAGGTGCCTATGGAGATTGCCTGGTCCAAACTTCCTGCTCCAAGAACAATCAGAGTGCTTTTCCAGGACTGCATGCCACTGGGCTTTGGATATTTCCAAGGACAGTAACTCCACAAACCCCTCAGGGTATCCATTCTAGTGTGTGACCACTCTGACAGGAAAAAAGCTTTTTTAACTTCAAAGGCATTTCCTGCACCTCAGCTCATGTCTGGTGCCTCTTACCATGTCATGAGGCACAACTGAGGAGTCTGGCACTGTCCTCCTTACAACCAAGCTCCCCTCAGGTACTGAAACTCATTTCTTAGATACACCCCTCCACCCAAGCCTTCTCTTCTGGCTGAACAGTCTCAGCTCCTTCAGTCTCTCCCTAAATGACAGATGATCCAGTCTCCTAAATCATCTGTGGATCCTTCACTGAGGTCACACCCCAGTACATCCATGTCTGACTTGTACTGGGAAGCCCAAATATTAGCTGCATTTTTAATCTCTTTTCCATCCCTTGGAACAGAAAGAAATAAATTTTTCTCTCAGGCACATAAATGTACTGATCACTGAAGAGCACATAAGCTTTACTTTGGCAAACATGGCATCCAAGATTTTTCTTTGTCACCAGTAAAAATAAAATTGAATAAAATCTGAGAAGTCTATACTGACCAAGACGGTCATATTTTAAAATGAATAGTTATTATAAAAAATGCCTAGCTGTTCAAAAATTCCATTCCAATGTAAGGTAATCAATGCTACTGGTACACATCTAGGCAATTATGTCCAGTGAAAAAGGCTTCTAAGCAAGGTAACAGAACAGCATAAAAGAGTTTTCTCTACTTGCACCAATATTTATATAGTGCATTTTTTTTTTATATAATTATATATTTAATTATAATTTATAATTTATATACTTATAATTTATATATTTATTTCAAATTTATATTTATATATTTAATTCCACAAAATGCAGACTGTTCTAATATAACATTTCCTAATTGGAACATATTAACACACTTATAAGGTTTTAAAGACAATTAAAATATTCTCACTCTCTCTTTTTTCTGTCTCTAAAAGAGAGAAACAAAATACTTACAAGCATTTAGTTTTAAAGATGTGTTTGGAAAAAAATAAACCTCCAGTATATCACAGGACATAAAATAAATATCATTTATTTTATAATAAATATAAAATAAATTATATTTAATTTGATTGAAATTTTCAATTTATTTATGTTTATTTCAAGATAAAGCTTTTAGCCACCGGTTCCCCAGAATCTGGTAGCAAATACATCTGCAATTTACCTTGTACATCTGCAGCAGCACATCTGTCCAAGCTCGTTTGCTCATTGTCTCAAAGGTTCTGCTCTCCAGAACAAAAATACGCCTGCCACTTAACTTGCCTGGGCTTCTCATGGTTCCCCTCTTCGCCTCAGGTACAAAACACTTCAGATAAAAGATGGGAATATTTTTTCAATATTCATTTCATCAGTTTGGATAGGAAATTCACAAGAGGACAATAGTGAATCAATGACATAAATGGGTGATAATATCTACTATAGTGCAATAGTGACCAACATTTAGAAACATCTGCAGTTTGCTGCTGTCTCAGGGATAAAAACCATAATAAAGAACTGACAGGAGTTGAAAGCAGCAAGAAAACAGGGAAAACACACAAAATACTTAAAAATTGTAAAATCTGTATGATAATCAGATCTCTACTTTAAAACATATCTGTTGGACATAAATATCAGGTATTAACAGTATCAGAAGAAATTGGAAAAAAACAGGGAGATGAATGTAAATGTTGGAGGCAGCTTAAATTCCTACTTACTCTCACACATGTGCTTAGAGTCATGCAATCCAAAACAGTCACCACAGTAAGAACACCCATGGACCACCAAGAACTTCCACTAGTATCCAAAGGACTGAAACTGAGCACAAGGGCTTTGTTAAAAGGAGAAAAAACACCAAACCTACCTACCCTCACTCCAGTATTCACTTCACTCCATAACTCATAATCTTCTGGTGAAAGCAGAAATTCTGGCATAATATGAGGAAGATATGCTCCTTTCCTTCTGAAATCACAAAGCAGGAGAAGTTAATAGGAAACATAATTAAAAGAAATCAAATTTTTTCAAGTTCTTTTATCTTTGTGCAATCTCCTCTATCTGAATAGCCTCTGGAGTAGTGATCCACCTCCTTTAATTGCTTACATAATCTTTATGGATAGAAACTCATGTTCAATTCCTATGGCTACAATTACACACTTAAAGAACATACAGCTCTGGATAGATTGGCTTGTTTTTGAGCATTGCTCCTCCAGGAAGGATTTAATACACATGAAACATCAAAACAAATACTATCCATTTCCACGTGAAAGCCAAAGGACTCATCATGTTCCACCAAGAGCATCAGTGGAATGGTGAGCTTATGAATGAAAAACTTGATCTGACTGTCCACTGAGCCTGTCTAAGAAGAAAGGCTGCAAGTCATCTTTTGCAATTAAGGAAGCAGAGTTTTTGTGGAATTCCTGTGCTGGATATAACCCTACCAGAGGACATTTTGATTACTGCAAACTGCACAGATAACCTTGGTAAAAATAAATTAAAGGTTTTAACACATACATCTTATCTCACAAAAACGATAAAGGAAACTCAAAACTCACTGTATACCATCCAGTTAGAACTAGGCTTGAGGAAGGCTAATTTTAAAAATTGGAAAGAGGCACACATAAATATCTCATCATACTTGAACTTACTTAAGGAAGGAAAGCAATTCAGTGTGCTGCCAGTGGAGTTGGAGCATTCTCTCTACTGGATCAGTGGACAATGACTGGCTTGCTGCAATGCCTGGTATTGATTGTCCATTCAGATGCACTAACATTTCATAAAATCCCTTATCTTTGTCAACCCTTCGTTTAAAATTCTTTTCTTGTGCAACAGTTAGCTGGACTATACACACATCACTAGGAGAGAAAATGTTTTGATATTATGTTGATACAATTTGATATTATTATTCTATATGCACAAAATGAGCTACAATTACATGTTTCACAAGGCTAATTTAAGAAACCATGAATTAAAAACAGCAGCAAGGAGGGTTGAAAAGTACAGCACTTTTTCATCTTTACAGAACTTTCATAATAAAGTAAGGATTTTGAACTGCATGGAATATTTATACCTTCATAAATAAAAGCTTTCTGCCAAACATAATTTGGATTTTTATCATGTTTATAAATGTCTATGTAAGCCACCCAACAGAGTGGCTTCTTCACTATTTAGCACCAAGCTAGATAAAATCAAATAAGTGAGGCCACCACAACTGATATATTTCCTGAGTGCTTGCAAGACTCTTGATTATAAAATATTATTTTTCATTTGTTTCTTGATCTTTAGATTATGTGGGGGGGAAAGACATTGTTAAAGAACCTACTTATGCCACCAAAAAAGGGACAAAGGCTAGAACTGTTTTCAGTCTCAGAGGAGAATCAATTCCAGTTAGGAAGGTGACATACAGTTTGAACTGCATATTTAACACACACTGCATTATGATACATAGTAGCTTAGTTGAAAATGTATTTTAGAAAGTAAAAACTAACACCTGGATGACATTTTCATATAAGCACCATATAGAAGCTACAATTTGGGTAGAAAACTGTGCATTAGAGTGTGTTTCTGTTCCTTAGATCATACCCAAACCCCATGAGTAGATCTGTTATCCTGTTATGAGACAGACAGGAGTTAGGCATCAATTACCTTCTCAGTGAATAAGGTATGGAAATGGGATTCTGTCCCTTAGACCAGCCAAAGAGTGTGAACCAACTCTGGACAGCATTTAGGGTCTTTTGAAAGAACATGTAGTCCTCCTCATCTTCATCAGGAAAAAATGATAATTCACACTTATCTCCTTTCTCATCACTTTCACTGTCAGTTTTACTCTCTTCAATTGCTTCTTCATTCTCTTCACTTTCATATTCATCACTCTCACCTTCATCAGTGGTAGTCTCTGAAGGATACACACAAAATAAAACATCCAGGAAGATTTCTTATTTCCCCTATTTTGTCTAGTACAAAAACATTCAACACAGAATTGTTTACAAAGAACAAAACACTGCCAGACAACAAATGATCAACTTATTTTAGGAAAAAACAATTTAAGCTACATTTACACATCTTAGGAATAAAGAAAATGATATATTGAAATTTAATTTCACTTTCAAAAAAAGCATTACCCAACCAGCAAAAAATAAATTCAAGCATGGCTTACAAAACTACAGCCAGAATCTTAAAAGGGACAGTCTCACACACAGTTCCAACAGGCCCAGCTTTGCCTGTCAATCATTGCAAATTCACTTTAACAGTTATTGTACAGGTATAACTCCCACTGCATCTATAAGCCTTTGGACTTTTCTCCCCTCTCTTAGGCTTTCTCACTCCTAAATTCTGATCTGTTCATAACTAATATATTTTAAAAACTATTAGTTGTTCACATCAACAGCAATATCATTGCACAAAAAGGTAACTAAGAAAACAAACAATAGTTTTCCTTACAGCACAACTAACTTAGGTCAACCTCCATCCTTGAAGGTGTATTGTAATACCACTGTTGCAGTTTCACTAAATGATGCAAAAATAAAATTAATTTATACTCTTGTGAATTAAAAAAATATTACTGGGATTTAAGAAGAAAATCCAATACAGTGTGGAGAAAAGAGTCTAATTCTTTATAAGATCAATGATTTTATGTGCTGTACTATACCTGATTCAGAATCTTCACAGCTGGAGCCACTATTTGCACCTAAGGAACTTGTGGAATGGGTATGTGAAGGTGATGCTGGTGTAAAACATGGCTGTAGAACAACTTCTCCAGTGCTGAAGTCTGTATTGTCTGTAAAAAAAGATTCAAGTTGCAGCTGAGAAAACACATTTTACTGTCTGTGCTCTAACACATTATAAATAGCTACTTCAATATTTTTCTAATTCATGCTTCAATTAATCAAGTAATAGTTCTTATTTGACTCATAACAATCTTACTTTGGTCATTAGACTGGGGTCCAGAAAAAATTTCATGCATTTTTGGGTTTTTTCCCCATTAACTATATTTTACAGGCTTCATCTTCCTGCTTGTTGAAAAGCCCCTATCAGAACAATGCTAGTTCAAGAATTCTGTGTCATGACAAAATACTCTTAAAGACTTCTTGTTCACAGCTGTGTAATGAGTCTCATCATTATCAAGCTCTTTAAGACTTGACAACACTTATTTTACAAACAAAACTCAGAAGTAAACTTTATCAATCCATCAGTTCCGAAGTGACAGATGTTCTGACATTCTCATGTTGGCCTAAAATGGGATTAAAGGACCCTCTGGTGTCAGTTCAAAACAAAAGAGGCACCAAGTGAAGTTTCCAGAGAATCAAACACACCACTAAGAGAAGCAAGAACTCTCTATGATTATCTTTTAACTTTTGATTGCTGCCACTGTTATTTTTACCATCTGTAGGAAGTAAAACAAAAGCTCAGTGTCAGATTGGAGGCAAAGCCTTCCTGGATACCTTTCAGACACTGTGTTGCATAGATAAGGTTTGGTGACCCATTAAACAGCATTCAACACCAACACAGTCTACACAAAATCACATAAAAATACTCAAGGAATTTAACAGTAATGACTTGCTTCAAAACTAACACAAACTGATGTGTAAACAAACCAATAAGCAATCAGTGCAGGACAGAAATATCCCAATATTAATGGGAGATCATTTATTATGAAACCACCCCTCCATTTTTAGCTTAATCCTCAATGGAAATCTACAAAGCATCTTTAAAAACGAGCTTGAAAAAAATGGTATATTGGTCAGAAAAAATGAAGAAAATTATCAAAAAATTACACATTAATAAGAAATAATATTTTTCCTCTTCCTATTGTCATTTAATTGTGCTATGATCCCTGAATGATGTGGTACTTATACCTATCTTCTTCCATTTGGATGAAAAAGAACAAAACATGACCTGTCTTTTTACTAATTAATCCCTTTCTCAATTTCCCAAGTATCAATTCTCTTCTCTCTTGAATACTCTGAGTGATACACTTATTTTAAATTGATGCAGTCTTAGAGTTCAGACTTTGATGCTAAATCTGTCTCATATCTAAGAACTTACTTGCTTACCTAAAAAACTTCTCTTATTTCATCAAAATACATCAGATCACATATACAGCTATTAAAAAAATATATAAAATCATCATTTACCCCACATTGAACCTGCTTTAAGCAGGACTAGATGCCCCCAGGGATCCCTCCCAGCCTGGATTATACAATGACAGCCTCACACAGAGATCACAGATCACTGAGGCAGCAGAGAGAGCTCCAGCAGGGGGACACAGGCAGAGACTTAGAGACAGGCAGGGAGACATAATGCAGATAAAAATATTTCTGCTCCTGACCACAGGTTTTTACTAAGCCTTAAAAGATAGCTGTGCCCTTCTCCCTTCAAGGACAGGAGTTAAAAAACCCTGAAAACTATTCCCAACAGGCAAATAATGATCACATTTTAAAAAACATCATGTGGTTTCTCTTTTGCTTTCTTCAAAACCTATGATCACTGTCTATCAATACAATTCAAATTATTCTCTAATGTTTTGGCTGTTTTCCCTATTCATATTTATAGCACTTCCCGAAACATTCTGTAAGATTTCAGTTTGTTCAATATTTTTCAATAATTATGACCTGATCATTTATGTAACTGGTCCTCCTTTTCAACAAGAAAACTGAAGTTATTAAAAAGTTTAATTGTGGTTTTCCCCTGCAATAAATGAGGTAAAATGCTATCTTGAAAATCACATTCCTGTTATCACCCTGAAAACACTGGTTTTTCTAATACTAATGGACATAACATAATTTCAGAGGTAGAGTTTTGACTGCTTACTGCTTCTCCAGATAATTTTTTGATCAGAGGAGTGCAATGCCAAGAATGGGTATAAGGTGAGAAGACAATTGTCTGCTGTTCCAGCAACCTGAAATGAGAACCTGTTGAAAACAAAACAGAAGTTACCATTTTCTATTTGCCAATGGTAATCAAGATATTTTTCAGCACAAGAACAGAAGACAGAGTGAAGGTATCAGAACTCCTTCATTCTTCTCTAGTGGTTGAACAGATTACACAGGTGGGATTGAACCCTCCAAAATGCTGAAGCTTGGTATAGTATTTCCACTTCTTAGTTTCACTATGAGCATGGGTGTAGCATCATTAAATCTCAAGCAGAGATTTAATGAAATAAATTAACTCTGTATTTCTAAAATGAAAAATAAAAACTACTAAAATTACAACTGACACTAATAAGTCTTCTAAAGATGCCTGCTAACTTGCTAAATAATTTGTCCTACAACTTTTGACAAGGGAAGTTTTCTTGAAAAGCAACTTCTATTTCGATGCAGCATTTATTCTCTAAGACTTTACAGAAATGTCAAAATAAATATTTAAAAATAAATAGATTCAATTTAAAAACAATAAGATATTGACTGCAGTTGCTGGAATATAACAGAAATTGATGTCCATGCTCTGATGTTCACTGGAGTGTCTGCTCTACCTGCAGCAACTTTATTGATGTGCAGCAATCCACCTTTTAACCCTCTTTTTGTACTTCACCCCAGTCTCTCAGTGTGTAGTCAACAAGCAAATTATTGCCATCAATGCAATGCTGGGAGCCATCTGTATTTATGTTCTTAGCTCATTGCAGCTGACAGGTAATTAAACTGAGCTTATTCCTATATTATTAAATAGCTGAGTTTGTAGTCCTTATTTACTTATTAAAAAACATTAATTTTAATTAATTGTTTTGAATAAACTGCCAAAAGTAAAAAGAAAAATGTGTTTTAATTATTCAAACAGAATGCTGATATCCATCTTGCTTTAATACATTGAAAATTATGCATATTGAAAATATACCTTGCACAGAAGAAATGAATATATTTTCCGTTTCCTTGAAACAACCAAAAATAAATTTATATTTATTGCAAATTTAGATTAATATTAAAAGATATGACAAGACCTCTTAGATTAATTTATATATAGTATGAGATAATTAGATTTTACTGGGGTTTTTTTTGTGGAATAAGATAATCAATGAAAAAAATAAATGTTTTAAAGTATCAGAAGGTAGCTTTGTTTCCTTCTTCATACTTCACTCTTCAAACAAAACATTCTTGGACATCGCTTTCAAGGCAACTTTAAGAAATAGAGAAAGGTTCCAACAAAATCCATAGCCAACTTTCTTACAGGTAAATATTCCCATTGGGATTCCAATTTGATCTCTAAGAGTCATTTAAGTAAATAATCCAGCTCTGTAATGCTTTGGTTTGCTTTTAGGAAATGTTAATCCTACTGGAACTTTGCTGGGGGCAAGGCAAGGGCTCTGGCCACTTGCACCTGGCAGCCTAATATTTCTTGCAGCAAACTTCATAATACCTCTTTCAGCAAACTGCTTTTATTCAGCAAATAATCTCAGCAGCAGAGCACCAGCAGGACAGATGGCTGTGAGAGGCACATCCACACCTACCTGTGTGCACAAAATGTACAGCTGTACATGCTCAAAACAAGTGTCAGGGCTTGTTTGTTCCACCTTTACCAAGCCATTGAAAGACACACAGGATCAATAACTACAACACAGAAAGGCTTTCAACTTCCAACTCACAACTTTACTGTGATAAATGGCAACTGTCAATACTCTGCAGGCACTCAGGTGAACTTCAGACAACTGAGTGAGGGGCAGGAGGGGAAGAAAGCTGTACAGAAGTTAATGAGAGATAGCTCTCAATGCAGACATCTGAGTTACTTTCATGGAACTTATCAGACTCAGTCAACTTCCTGACTTCTCAGTTTGAGGTGAGCATCTCAGCCATTTCCATCCTAAATGCCTGTGGGAACTCAGCACATCCCTCCGGATGTCCAGAGTTGCCGAGGACCCCGTTGAGGGGCTCAGAGACCCTGGCATGCTGCCCGGAACACCTGGTGGCTTGATTTTGATCCTTCCAACGAATTGCCAGCTTGGCATGGGGATGTGAAAGCCACACAGGTTTGAATGGTGTAAAAACAAGGTGTTCACAGGGTGAAAATGTAGGTTTTAGGATTTTTTGGTATGGGGGTTATGGGGACAAGATGGAGGAATCAGGGTGTGTCTAGTCTTTCTTCTTTCTTCTTCTTGTTCTCCATTTTCTGCTGTATGTTGTCACTTGGGGATTGGTTTAGAGTAGAAGGGCACTGTCTAACATAGGTGATAGGTATTGGGAATTAAAAGTAAATATGTTATACGTAGTTTGTAGTATAAAAGGATGACACCGCCTCGGGGGTGGTCAGAGTGCCTGTGGCTGCCTTGCTGATTACATCTCCGCTGGGCAAAAAGAAAATTTTGTAGATAAGAAATAATAAACAACCTGAAGACTGAAAAAGTGAAGAGTCCAGACTCATTTTTCGAAAGCACAGGCTGCCTCAGAACCATGCCACGCGTCTCGGGGCAGAGACAGACAGCCAACCCGAGAAATGCCAGGCTGGGATTCAGGGAAATCTTTACTCGTGCTCAGATTTGCACAGTAATGTAACACTGGAAAGTGTGCTTGGGAACTGCAGTGCATCTGAACCACTCACACAAATTCCATGAGTGAAACTACTCAGAGCAAAGGAACTGCACAATGTAGATTATAAAAAACAGCCCCAGAACAGAACATGTGTGAACAAATAAACTCCTCAGAGCTCGTGGTGCTGCCACAAGCAAAGCCCCTCCCTGTTCCATGGATGTGCCTCGGTGGCTGCTGTGATAACACAGTAAAAGGCACGAACACACCCAGCCAACAGCAAACAATGCACACGTTGAGGAGAGGGAGATGGATCCTGCAAGTCAACAACTGATTCTGCAGCTGATATTGATCATAAGGATTAAACTTCCATGACTGTGGCTGCAGTGTGCAGGAGATGGTGGAGGTCAGGACTGAAGGATGTAGAAGGGACTGAAGAAGCTGTTGTGGGGGTGTTCAGCTGTGAGAAAAGAAGGCTCAAGGGGACCTCGTCTATGTGCAAATATCAGATGGGAGGGAGTAAGGAAGATGGAAACTCTTCTCAGTGATGCTTAGTGAGACCTCAAAATGCAGAGTACAAATTTAAATACAGGAAATTCTATCTCATCATAAGAGAAAAAAAAAAAAAAAAAAACCAAAAAAACAAAAAACAAAACTAAAACCATGAGAGTGGCTAAACACTGGAAAAGTCTGCCCAGAGAAGTTATGGAGTCTCATCCTTAAAGATACTAAAAAAAATCAACTGGGCAATAGAGTTGATTCCTTGAAGAGGGGCTGAGATGATCTCTGGAAGGTCTTTCCAAACTTAGGCATTATGAGATAATAAACTTCAACTCACTTATTGGCCACCTGTCCACTTATCAGTAAATACTTTATTGTCCAGTAAGTACTTTATAACCCAGTATGTACTTTATTACAGCATTTTCCTAGAAGTGCTAATTGACACAAAATTCAAGAATGAGTCTGTACCTAAAAATTTCATCTGAGATTTAAATAATGCTACTCCAGACACAAGGACACATGGCAGAAAAATGAAGGTGCTAGGAGCTAACTATTTATCATATGCCTTTGAGGAACTGAGTCAGAGGGCACCAGACAGAGAAGCATGCACACCAGCATACAATTACAGAAGAGAGATTACAAAGACATGTGCATTCTGTACATGTAAAAGCATCTTGTACCACTGACCTTTACTTACAACATTATTAATGAAATAACGTTACAAAACTAGAAGTCTTGTACAACATATTTATTTTGTATTTGTAGCAATGTTTAAAGAAATATTAGAAAAGTCTATATTATTCTATTGGAATGAAAGGTACTTGTGCTGTTAGCAAATGTGAAGTCACTAAATACATTAAATTATTCAGTGTATTTTGTTTTTATAATGTTTACTAGTGCAAGTAAAGAAAATTGTTATCTGCATGAACAATCACTGCCACTGCTACTCCAGTGTTTATTCCCTAATGTATATTTCCAAAGAACACACAACACAAGAATGGCCACTAAATATATTGTGTTTACCAACATCTGAAACCTGCTGAGAACCAGAAGTAAAGCTCCAACTGTGATGACAAAAAAATACCATTCAACCCTGTAAAACAATGTTTATATAGAAGGGCTTTCACTTCTTTTAAAGTAACGCTGTTGTTTTCTCTCATTAATTTGTTTGTTTTAATGATTGTGGAAAGACAAATCAAAATATATTTATCTATTTTAATCTGCTCTATGGAATTTCAGGTGTTTCCTAACTACAAACAAGTGATTTTTTTGTATCTATCTGTGTAACCCACATGTTCTAAATATGTAGGCATAGTTAAATAACTCTTCTTCAATAGTATTCATCAAGAGATGCAGAATATCACTAAATTTCTAATGAGAAAAAGATCCAAATCCATCAGCATCTAAAAAGTTCCTGTAGCAACATCATTTGTGTAAACTAAGAAAAAATATTTAAGAAAAACTCACACTGCCAGTTTAGGAAACAAAACAAATTGCTTGCAGAAGTGATTAGTGACAAAAGAAAACCTTACCTAAGAGAGTGGCATTTTACAGATTTTTAAGAATAAAGAACAATGTTCTTTATTCACAACGTTAGATGCCGGGAAGTTGCAATTTAAATATCAATAAAGACCTGCCCTCCTCCTTCCCCTCAAAAATCCTAGAACAAATAGAGAGATGATGGAACTGAAGAGGAAAAGATGACCCATGCCAGCTCTGCCATTATTCACAAATAAGCAGTCCCCCCACACTGAAGGATCCCTACCCTTTGTAGCAGGAGCTCAAGCTTCCCCAGCAACCAACATAATACAACAATGAATAGTGGCTGACACATAATTTCATGCTATATGTGAGACTTATAGCTGGGAAAGCATCCACATTTTTTCCTAGTAGCAGCAGTGACATGTGCACTTAATTCCTGAATAAGAGATGCTTCAGCTGTCAGGGACCATCACAATGGCAGAAAGCCACAAGCACAGAAAAGAACAGAGTGATTAATGGGCTTGGACCATCCTGGTTTTCAAAAGCACTCCCAACTATCTGAGGTAAAATGCCAACATATTCTTAGGTCAGATGAATGCTGCAGAGCAGCATGCAAATATCAAGAACTCCAGTGTTTCCTAGCTCCCTGCTTTCTCATGAAATGTGAATGATATTGAAAGAAATTGACAGCTCCTGCTCTCCCAGGCATGCCAGCAGAATCCATGGATTTGACATTTGCCAGCAGAGCCTATTAAAGAGCTGGATGCTTTGGGCATGCTTCCCAAAAGCAAAGGGAATGTTTTCCCCTGTGAGACACTGAGATCTGATGGACTATCAAAACAACTGGAACCAATCCATAATTGGGTTAGTGACTGTGTCTCACTGCTATCATATTGTTATTACAGGCTACATTCCCTGACACTCTCTCTTCCTGAAGTTCCAGCCATGAATAATGTGAATACATTCAGGGAGAACTGTGGAACACTGGAGGAAAAGACCTCAGCACACTTGTGTCATCAATGACACACCAACCTATGTTCACCACATGTTGGGATTTTAGATATTTTTCTGCCCAGAGCATAATTTTCTTTGCTTGCCTGTTTACTACTTATTTTCAGAAATAGTAAGTTAAATGTTATTTCAATCAAGGTGGCAGAAAAATTTATTTTCTGCTAAACTCTTTGTATAATCATCAAATTAAAATATATAATAACAATAATCAGAGAACAAATATATAAGCATGTTTGCAGAGTTTTTTTTTTTTGCAAAGTATGTGTCATAGCTAAATATTTCTCCCATTTATTAAATACTTACTCAAGACAGTCTTAGATTTCATGTTAACTTTTACTTCTGAATTCCTATCAGTCCTATGTAAGAAAGAGTAATTTCTTCTGCTTTGGATTCAAAGGAGCAAAAAGAAAGACTTAAAGTAATATTAGAATTATGTACTTATGCATTTATTAGAAATTAATGCACTTTCATATGTTCCATTTAATGGAATCTGTGCACACAGTAATTTATTGCATAAATGACAACCAAATATCTCTTCAGTTTTCTTTTACAGTTATATTTAATATTGATTTATTATAAAAAATTATTGCCTGTCATCTTTCAAATGTTTTCTGTAAAGCAGCCAAATCCAACATTATCTATTCTCTAGCCAACATTCACACTGTTTTAAAGCAAAAAAAAGTAATTCTTATTTAGGACTAAGTATGGGCTATGTGAATCAATCCTACTGACATTTTAGACCTGAATTTAGAAAAGCAAAATACTACAGAGCCTAAGTAAAGTGCATTGGGTTTGTATGGCCAGGTTTTGGTAGAGAGGGGAGTGACAGGGGTGGCTTTGAGAAGCTGCTGGAGGCTTCCTTCACCTCCATCAGAGCCAACAGCAGCCAGCCCCAGGACTGATTTGCCACTGGCCAAGACTGGGCCAAGTAGAAATAGTGGCAAAACCTCTGTGATAACACACTTAATAATTTTTTTTAAAGTTATGGCACAGATGTAATGCAGGCAGAGAAGAGGAGAGTGAGAATCCGTGAAAGGAGCAGCCCTGCAGACCAAGGTCAGCACAGAAGGAGGAGCAGGAGGTGCTCGAGGTACCAGAGCTGGGATTCCCTGCAGCCCTTGGTGAGACCCTGCTGAGGCAGCCCAGGAGGGCTCAGGGGTGCAGAGATCACCTCAGCCCAGAATGGGGCTCAGGGATGCAGAGATCACCTCAGCCCAGAATGGGGCTCAGGGATGCAGAGATCACCTCAGCCCAGAATGGGGCACAGGGATGCAGAGATCACCTCAGCCCAGGAGGGCTCAGGGATGCAGAGATCACCTCAGCCCAGAATGGGGCTCAGGGATGCAGAGATCACCTCAGCCCATGGAGGAGACCCAAAATGGAGCACAGGGATGCTGAAGAAGGCTGTGAACCCATGGGATGCCTGTGCTGGAGCAGGCTCCTGGCTGGGACCTGCAGACCTGTGGAGAGAGAAGCCCACCCTGGAGCAGGTTTCCTGGCAGGACCCATGGGGGACCCAGGCTGTCCTTGAAGGACTGCACCCCATGGCAGAGGGTGCAGCAGGCTGGGGAGGACTGCTGCCCATGGGATGGACTCACATTGGAGAAGTTCATGGAGAAGTGTCTCCCATGGAAGGGAGCCCAGGGGAAGGACTCCTTTCCCTAAGCAGAAGCAATGAATTGTGAGATGAATTGACCACAACCCCCATACCCCATTTCCCTCCACTGCTGGGGAAGAGGTAGAGCTAGGAAGGAGAGAAGGGTGAAGGGAAAGTGTTTTTAAAGTTGTATTTTAGCTCTCATTATCTTGCTTTGATTTTTTAGTAATAAATTTAATTAGTATCTCTAATTTAAGTCTGTTTTGCCCATGAGGGTATTTGATGAGTGATCTCCCTTCTATTTTTAACTCATGAACATATTATTATAATTTCCCTCCACTTTCCAGCTGCAGAGGGGAGTGACAGAGAGGCTTTGGTGGGTGCCTGACATCCAGCCAGGGTCAACCCCTGTGGAGTGTTTATCTCCTGCTTTGAAATCTGCCTAGAACTAGTTCTGCTTAGCAGTTAAGGCTTTTTTTCTGAGAAAATTGAAAAGAAATATTGTAGAATACAATATTTTACCAACCTCTGAAAATCTTGACTTGCTTATTTTAATAAGAATATCCCAGAACACAGAATAGGAGTTGAAGTTCAAAAGTTTAGTTCAAATCATTTTAAAGTACATGTTATCACTTGCAAAATGGAAATATAAAGAGAGAACACCTGAAAAATTAATACATCTTCAGCAACTGATACTGTGAGATTTCACGGCCTATTAAACAGTCCAGGAACTTTTTCAAGACCAGTTAGCTTTTATAGGCGTCATAAAAGGTTATAGATTTCATTGTTTTATTACTAAAGATCAAGAAGACCCTGAAATCTTGTCTTTCTAAAATACTCAAATTAACAAAGTAGTTTAAAATCATTAGATATATGGTTTGAACCAAATTGTTCAAATGCTCAGATAATTGGTTGAATCAGGTTTGAAGTTTGAACAGGTTGCACAGGGCTCCCATGGGGGCTGGCAGGAATGAGGAGAAGAAATGCAGAGAACAAGAAATTCCAGCTCCATGTTATTACAGAGTGCAATATCAAAGCACATATAATACCAGCAGTGTTATCCAGACTTGGATTTATCATGGAATTATCATGGAGATTATTAGAAGAAGAAGGAAACAGTCAGTCTCAGTTACTGAGACATTTCTAAGTGAAGAAAAGAATTCTTTTTGGTTACAATAAAAATTATTTCATCTGAAAGCCAATAGGAATAATATTCCCACACTGACCAAAGACACACACATAATTATTTCATTTTTGATGCTGTGTTATTTCACCCAGTTTTGCTCAGGTTTTCACCTGCTCCTAAAGCCACCCACAACTCAACTGCCTGTCAGAAAATCCCATACACATTAGTAAACTTCTGTTATGAGTTCTGTCCTTTAACAGATACTTTAGTTCTACATTTTAAAACCCAGCAACAATTCTGAAATGATTTGACATTCCAGAGCATGAATTTTTTCACCCTCACGAGCAAGAATGGCTGTTAAAGTTACTTAGATGACTTTTATTTGCTATCTTTTTTTAAAAAACACATTCAGTTTGCCTTTAAATTGAGGGTCATATTCTTTATTTCCTTTTAATGGCAGATATAGAAAAGATTTTATTACACAGGAGTAATTTTTATTTCTCTATAACAAGATCTGAGAAGCTGCTAGTGCATCATATAAAAAGTTATTAAAACTAAATATTGTGCCTGCTCAGAAGCTCCATTTCAGACTTGATCATAAGCTTAAATTATTCTTTTCTTGTAATTACAGCAAGCTTTAACACAGATTTATGAATCACACCCCACACAATGATTAAATCCTATAAATAAATAAAATTAATAACAAATAGATTCTTTGCTGACAATGTATACAGAAAAATATGAAATATTAACCCAGAGAGCAGCAATAACCTGAATATCCATAACCCTTGCATCAAAATAATATAAAATTTAGTTTTATATTTGTTTAAAAGCCCATTTTAAGCTGCAGATGAAATTATTTATCTCTCAAAATAGTTGCTTTAGTGAAAATACTAAATACAGGACTTTAATAGAAACAATGCCCATCTTTCTTAATCTTGCATTCACCCTCTAATTCCATCCCTGACAGAGCTGAACAACAGATGAGTTACCAGTAGATACAAATGTTATCTTGAAACAAGACCTTAAGATGGACACTTAGATGGATTTTACCTAAGAGACCGAAGCTGAATTTTTTAGTCTTGAATGTAATTCAGTTGAAAAAAGGAAATAAATGTCTATCTTTCATTTTTATTTTTTTCAGAGGATTCTTGTGGAAAATGGAAAGTTAGAAACTTCCACAGACACTGAAGAGTTTGATCTGCAGCCTTGGAAGAAGCTTGGATTGATGTAAAAATAAAGTACACAGACATTAAAGTACAAAAATCATAAACTTATGTTTCTATAGCTGTAAGTAAGAGTATGCCTTAAGTAAGTAAAAAACTGCACTAATAAGATGGTGAAGGGTTTATGATGTAGGAGTGTAATTGTATAGAGTAAGCTAAGAGTTTAGAAGTTACAATAGAAGCATATTTGTGAACATATAATAGCAGCCCATTAGATGAAAGTATCTGCAGTGCAGCAGAATTAAGTAAAGGTGATAGGTTAAAAAAGCAAAATAAACTTTGTGGCAACTGTCCATTGGCTTAGAAAGTTCTATATTGTCTTGTAGTGAAGCACTTGTGACTACTTTGAGCTATGGTTGAGTACTAGCTCCTCTGAAATCTCACAGCCTCTGAGACTGAGGTTTATCTGAGCAATAAATCATTTTTAGCCCAACTGTGGTCCCATTCCTCCATTAAAAGCAGCGATAATTTTAGATTCTTGTGTTCCTTTACCCAACTCCTGTGAGTTCTGTGCCTTATATCCAGCTTCGCCAGTCTGGAACCTTCCCCCAGGTGAATCTGAATTGCACACATTACCTGTTATCTTCTTGGTCAATAAATAGCACTTCCCCTAAGAATGCCATTGGCTTTGATGAGCTGAAGCTGATGCGGCAGGTCAGCTCATTAGCTGTGCCATCTGATGAAAGAACAACATTTTCTCCCTCCGGGAACTCCACAAAAAAAGGGCAAATCCTGGTACCATCTGCAAGTTCAAGCTCAGGAAGTTTAACTCTTATTTGTGAATCCCTGTGTTAAACATAAATAGTAGGTGTTTGTGGTCACAGGATTGCAGTAATCAAGTTAATTCATAGATTCTCACATTCACAAAACTCTTTCACATTTGAATACAGAATAGCAACTTTAGTTCTCAAGTGCAAATCAAATGAAACTAATTCAAAAAACAAAATTCTTTCATCATTTAGATGCTAGCTTGTTTTCTTTGTATGTATCTGAACATTTTATGCTGTCCCACAATATCTGAACATCGAAATGAAATTTCTACTTAACTGCACTACAAAAGGCATAAAGAGTTTTCTGAAACTTAAAGCTTTCACTAATGTTCATTAAATGACACTATTGCACAATTAGGTTATAAAGTCATAAAACAAAAATATTAAGGGTAAATTTGTGAAGATGCTGAAGACACTTCATTATGCAGTTATGTAGTTCCAGGTTTCAGCTCTGAAATAAGAACAGCAGTCAGTCCAGACCCATGAGGAATCCCTTCAGTTCCAACCACTGAGCTACTGGCAACAGGCAAATCACTTGATAAATCAGCACAACTCAAACAAGACAAGACAGTAATAATTTGAAGGTAATTTAATTAATTTATAACAAAAGGAAATTTTTGCTGTAATTCTAGTATTGAAATGATACCTTCACAAACATAGCAAACAAATATCAGTACTCTTTACTAATTACAAACAGCAAAGCTAAATCTTGGAAAGTTGAATAGTTGCAATGCTAAGTTATACCACATTATATAAAAATTACAAAAAGTCTCTGTTTTAGATTCAAGTACCAGGATGGAGTGAGTGATCCACAGACAAATAAAAAATATATGGATTTCTTATTGAAACAAGGGGCAGGATTAAAACATTTCTGCTGTCCTCTTCAATAAAACCTCACCTGAAAAGAAGGAAGAAAAAAACCACCAAGAACTACAACCCCATCAACTGTTCAATTAGCTAAATCTCAAACCAGCTGAGTAGAAAAAATAAAATGACAGAAAGATTTCATGTTACCACAATGTGAAAATTTTGAAATAAGATTTAAAACCTTAGTATCTGGCTAAAAACAACAAAAAATCCTGGTAAGTCTCTTCTTTGAATATTTTTGTTATCCATAGTAATCTTCTATTTCTGATATAAATTCCTAGAGTGAAGATATCAGAATTTAGACACTTCACAAAGCAGGTATGTTTGAGGAAAAAACATGGGCTTGTTGAATATTCAACAATATTAATTACATTAATTTTCTCTTAAATATACAGATTATTCTGCTGAGCATAAAACTAATACTAACATTCACAAACAAATATTAATTCACTTTTTCAGAAATGAATGAAACAAAGAATTATTCAGGATTTCTGTAATAAATATACTTTGAGATTTTTACCTTAAAAAATCCTGCGGAATGATGGTGACATCTGCTTCAGTTTCCACATCCAGAGGAACTGGCATCAGCATTAAAAAGGGGGGATGAAAATCCATTTTTGGTGACCTCAGTGTGCCAGACAATGTTACTATGTATCGTGCTGGATTATTATTTAGATGCAAGATTATTTCAGAAGTATATGTCCCAGGAGCAGCTGTTGAAAAGGTTTAAAAATATATATATATGTTGCCACAAATACAGGAATGTATAAATGTGTAATAAAGGAGTATAGTAAGAGATTTGGGGTCGGAATTTTTGTTTGCTTTTTTTTTTTTTAATTTAGTACTGCTTTCTTTCTCAAAATGTAGTTTAACATAACATAAATATTGTAGGAGAAGAGTGTTTATTAAGAAAGCTCAGAACACTTGCTTTTAGCAAACCAGAAATTCACATTTTTTTTAACTTGCCAGAATTTTTCTAACTTCAATAAATGAGTTTATTGCATTAATATCCCATTATATATAATACCAATACAACAGCAGAATTTTAAGAATTGCAGTCATACTTTGAATTACACTAATTGACACAGTGAATGCTTATTTTATAAAGGAGTAACTATTGGAATCATCTGCCAAGACAAGGAAAAGTACCTTGGTACCTTTTAAGAGTGCAATTTCACCACTTCAAAGATGCCTCCAAAACCTACAGAGTGGCCAAGCAGCCTCACACAAGGCAGCAGGAGGTTCCACCTGCACTCAGAGCATCTCCCATTTCACAGAATCTTTCTGCTTGGAGAAAATCCTAAAGGTCATCAAATCCAACTGCAACCCTAATATTGCCAAGTCCACCAAAAAAATAGAAGGGATGGGCAAACATTCTTATCCACGTGCTCTCTACAGCACAGCTGGGCACAACAATAGCAAGGATAAAGATTTCCTTGTGTTCTGCCCCTTCTCAGGCACCTTGCTCCCTGCTGGAAGGCACTGCTCTCTAGGATGAAAAAACACTTTTTTGTTTCACTGATACAGGGAACAAAGTACTCCCTTCCACAGTTGTTAAACTATGAAAGCGACATTCCAAACCACGCAGTGCCATTTAACCAACCCTCAGTCGTTCTCTCCTGCTGAACAGCCAGCAAAATCAGCAATTTTGAGGGCAAACTAATGAAAAACTCCTGGATTTAAAAATAAATCTCCAATAATGCGTTGGAAAACAACCCAAAAAGTTTCACTGAATTTTTGAGAAAAAACACCTTTTCCTTTGATTCCCCTCAATTAGATCAGTATGGAAAAACCTTCATCTAATTATTAGGAGAGCAAAAAGAAATTTTGTATTTTATGTATCTGCATGATCATCTACACGTCACAGAACAAAATACACAACGGAGTCTTCTGAGATTATCTCAGATCATTACTTCCACAGCCTGAGAAAGAGCTGTCACTGATTACACACAAAAATAAGAAAATCTAGTGTCTTCAAAATACTGTGTCTTTTTCCCTTCCTGTAAGAGCTAATTTCCTAATGGAGATGACAACAGAAGAGCATCGTGGATGCTGTTATGTCACCAGAACATGACCTGTGGATCCCTTAATTTCAAACCAGCAAACATGAAAATGCAAACTAAAAACCAGTTCTAAGGGGAATCTGCTGACCCTGTTTGCAACATCTGACTAATTCTGTGTTAAATGTAAATCAGCTTCAGGAGACAATACAGCACAGCTGAGAAGGCTGAAAGGATTCTGCCTCTAGGTTTTGACACAACAGGAACACATCTTCCTCTGGCACTTTGCCCTTTCATGAAGGAAAGGTGAGAAAGCATCAGAAAAAACATCCTGGAGATGGATGAAGAGCCAAACAGGGTATTTCTTAGAAGCTTGTAAGAAAGGATGTTCTGTACAAGCTCCTCCCATGTACCACAGCTGGGCTGTAACTAAACCCTGTTTCGGGTGTCCTCTCTTCATCCAGGTGTATCACAAGGTGGAGTGAAAGGACATAACCAATAAATACCACAGGGATGGAACACAGGGAAGGAATAAAATACAGGAGCATATGTCAGTACCAAAGAATGTGCAATTTTCACTAACTCACATTTTAAAATACTTGTATTACCCATAGTTTCAAAGTTAGGCAATAGTAGTGTTAAGTTTTCTCATAAAAACTTTCCATTTACACTTTCCATGCCAGAGAAACCCTGGCTCACCCAGAGAGCAGAACAGACAGTGCCTATCCTGCATCACTGATCGTTCTGTGTGTGGATCCACACATTTACTAACACCAAAATTCAGCATAGAACATAAACCAATAAATACAAAATCATATGATATGATATGATATGATATGATATGATATGATATGATATATAATATAATATAATATAATATAATATAATATAATATAATATAATATAATATAATTAATATATAAAATTGTATAATATAATTACACTATAAAATTATATAATCTAAATAATATATAATATTACATGTAATATATTATTTATATAATATAATATATAAAAAGTAAATTATTGCTTATGTCAGAAACACCAAGACCATGCAATACCATGATAATTTTGAACAGACACAAATGGAAAAACATAAATTCTGTCATTTATTAAGATTTGTTCATTACTTTGAAATGCCTAGGACCAGTGATTTCAGGATATTTCAAGTTAAATAAATTACTTGGAAATTAATGAGAATTATGTCCTGAACTGACAGCTGAAGTCAAGAATGTATTCCACTCCTCACACCTTTCATGGCTGCTGTCAAAGTCTGGGCTGCTGCTACCATTCTGAGATACCACCATTCATTTCTAGTCCAGCAGATGTGAACATTTTCCTTAGGAATATTTGATGGCACTTAAAAATTTGTCAATCTAAATCTGCCAATGGCTAATAAAATCTGTAGAATTATATGGGAAATATTTTCTCCAGGAATATTAACTCTATATTTTCAGAGTTTATGAGAAGAAAGGAAAAACATCATCTGCTCTTCTCACCCTTTTAAGTTTGTCTTATATGGTTATGCAGTTCCTACATTTTTCTCCCAAAAGCACAAATTTAGTTTAGTTGCCTTAGACCTTATGATAATTCAGGTGTTATTGCATCTATATCCTTTCAACATTAATAGGTACCACTAAACAATTTGCATACAGTGAAATACAGACTTCAAAGCAGAAAAGCCAAAGACAGCTAGAACTTACAGGTATCCTACCAAAAAAAAAAAAAAAAAAAAAAAAAGAAAACTTCAAAAGTAAAATAAAAGTTTCTTCACATTTCTTCACAGAATTTGTTAAAGGTCACAGCTATTTAATATCTTGCTGTTGCAGAGAAAAAAATGAAAAACAAAAGACCACACAATCAAAGTATCAAAGTTGTCATTTGTGCCCATTACACAATTATCACATCTTCCAGCATCTCTGAACTCCCAGTAAGGGAACCCAAGAGCACAAATTCCATGTAACTTCCTTTGCTGCAGATAAGTTTTTTCATATTAAAATTAGACATAGTGAAAAATGTTTTTAGACTGTTTATGCATTATACTATAAAACAGCAGAAGAGGATCATATTAATACATCTTCAATTCTTGAAAATCTCTGGTTTTAGAATAGTATTTTAATAGATAGCATGATTTTACCACCAACTTAAACTCTTTCATTTAATTAAATATTACAGTTTGTTATAGCATTTTGTACTCTATCATAACTGCTGCAGCATATTTAAATAAATTAACCTAATGCACATTCAAAGTTCATTTTACAGTTTGTTCACCCCCCCACATACTACAACTTTACAGCACAAGCCTATGGAAGTGATTAGCAGCCCATGTTCATTAACCAGGTCTCCTGTGTGGGTTTGGATGTATCTAATGCTCTCTTACAAGAGAGTAATGATATGCACTGAAGGTACAGCATAAATAGGATATAAATCATAGAAAAATACTTAGAACATTGAATTAAGGGTAATTGATCTTGCAGTTATTTATGACTTTCTGTAAACAAAAGATATGGGAACACAGCAAAAATACAGATATCTTCAAATTACAGTAATTTATCAGTCATATATATATATATATATATATATATATATATATATATATACACACATCTGCATTTACACAATTTATCCAGTAATTCAAAATATTGGCTTTTATTTTTATGCTGTTCTCTGCTTCACAGTCTGCAACAAGCAACTCCAAGCAACATGTGCAATTAAACACTGCTCTTGCATATTCACAACATTAACAGAACCAAACTTAATGCACTCTTCTCAATTTATCATAGAGTCATGACAAGAGTTATTTTTCTTTATTTTTATTAAATTGTTTCCAGTGCTTAATTGAGGTTAGAGATTTCAGCGTTATGATGAAAAATAACAGCAACATCTTTCTTTAGGACAGGGCTGCTCACTTGCTGACTCAGCATCAGAACCAACTGACACAACAACTTTCCTTCCCCTTGACAATGCTGCAGTCCCAAAAGTACTGCACTGAACCTGCCAGGAGGGTGGAGTTCTGTGGGCATCAGTTGCATTTTCTGGTGGGATTTAACAGCTCAAGCACTGTGTTACACCCTATGAATCTTGTATATCACTGTCTACTTTAAACTCTTGCTTGGGAAAAAGTAGAATCTTAATTTTCTTATTCTTATATTCGTTTTCTGGAGTTATGTGGTTGATTATCATCTTCCTTTATTCTTCCCAGTTTTGTTAGAAATCTATTTTAAAAATTTTATTTAGGGACTGGTTGCCTGACCAGTCTACTCCAAAAAATACCACAGACGAATGATTTTATATCATACTGAAGCAGGAAATTTCTATTCATATCTAAATTATGGCTATTTAGAGTAAAGTTTAAAAGCATTCTAAGTACCATGGAAAGCTTTACTACCCAAGTCAGCCAACCTAAATGCACTTGAAGTATCAGCACTGAAAATTATACACCTATCCCAGTTCTTGATGCTTTGTGTGTGAAAAACCTGATGCTTTCTATGTGCAAAGCAGACTTTTCAAATAATGCAATTTTAAAGACGGTGATTCCATGCTTTTTGTTAGGTCTGCAGCTGTCTTATTTTCTCAGAACCAAAAAAAATCTGCAGTTGATCAAAATAAGTACTACTATTGATTCATCACAAAATCCCACTTAAACATCCCTATGCAAATGGCCACTATATAGAAGAATTCATGGAATTACTTACGAGGCCAGAAGGACACAGTAATGCTGACTTCTTGTTTTTTACAAACACGTCCATGCTTCTGACTAAATCTGAAAACACCATCTTCTATATTTTTGTCTACATCATCAAAATTCAATTTCCACATTACATCCTCTCTTGCGAGACACTTCAGGACAAGGTTCTGTAAATATTTTCAGAAAAGGAGAGATGTTCAGAGAGGGAAAGCAGCAAACTCTGTGACACTTTTCACATTGCTTTCTCCTAAGCATTCTTTGCACAGACACACCAGAGGGAAAGCAAGAACAGCTCAGTTTATTACATCTGTGGGGTGCAAAGGTGAGCATGCCTATCTGCACAGACTAGATGCTTCCCACATTCACCAAGAGAATACTGTCTTTCCAGAAAGGAAAAACCTCATTTAAGTGAGGTAAATAAATCAAGCATCACAGTGGGAGTGCTCAAACAAACAGAGGAGGACTTATTCCTGATAAAAATAAAGCACAGTAAGCACTAAACACATGGCTCACATCTAGACTTACAGGTGGAGATGTTGAAAATGGAAGAATTTCAGAATAGATTTTCAAAACCCCTTCTTTCAATTCAGTAAGATGACAGAGGAAACAAAAAAAATAAAATTAAATTTCTTCATCTCAGAGTTACTCTCTCAGCTTTTGAAACATGCCTAGCTAGAAAAATGCCTTGATTTTGTACTATCATTGATTCCTGAATGCATCTGAAAAAGCATTTCAAGTGTTTTCATCATTGCCAAAAATATTTTTTTCAAATTTCTAACCAAAGCCCTCAGGTACTAAAGACAATAAATTATGTTATGTTTTGCATTCATACATATCATCTGTGTTGCAAATATTAAATTTAGTGTCCTTTTCCTCCTGTTAAGCCCCAAGTCATGACAAGGAATTTCTTGGGACAGTGTCAGTTGGCACAGTCCCTACCATACAAGGCACTGGGACAGCACTTTCGCTGTTTGGCCCATCATGGCACAAATCAGTTGCATCCTGGCCCCATCACTGTTTCATTTACTGGTATAGGCAGATGCAGAAATCCTTCAGAATTATACTATTCATATCTATTTCTTACACAACTCATGGTCAATTTCTCATAGTGCCCACATTTCCATATTGTCAGAGTTAGTACAAGCCCAATTTTAAATTTTGGAAAAAATTTACAGTGATTAAAAGACAAACACGAAATCAAAAACTGAACAAAATGACAATGACAATGTCATTACCTGAGAACTCACACTCCTATCAGCAGTACTGGAACGCATGTCACTCAAATGTTCTTCAAATTTAAATTCCATTGAAGAGAACTCCACGAGCGGTTGAAGTCCTATTAGAAAAAAACAATGTTAAATGTTTACACAGCATCATTTGACAAATATTTTCTCAAAGTGCCTTCATAAAATCATTGTTTCTGTACATGTTTAGGGAAAATGTTTCTCCCCTTTTTGATGCTCCCATACTATATACATGATTACTCTAATTTATTATGACTCTTTATTCACATTAAAATTATTTAAATTTTATATCTGCCAGAGTTCTAGCACTTCTCCTTCATATCACAACAGCCGCATGATCTTCTTGTCCAGATGAATGCACTTACATTTCTGATAGTAACCATCAGACAAGACTTGGAAGATTTTATATAAAACAGCATTTCTCCTAATTTCATAGAGCTTTAACACAAAATCATCACAAGATATGAATTTTTAAAGTGTGAGTTTAGAAAAACAGAGGAATGTGTTCCCACAGCCTCATCTTATTTCTTGGAAACAGCACTGGAAATGAACCAAGCCAGCACAGAGAATCCTTTTATTAAAATCTGCACATCTGCTCCATTCCCAGCAGTGAGCAATTCTCTTGTCCCTCTAAAAAACCCAAAGAATTTCCTAATCACATGCATCACATTATGTAAACAACAATATTATCTGTATTTCTCTAAATCATAGGCACATAAACATGCACTATACATTTGTGACTTGAATTCATATTTTCACTTAGTGATGTTTTTCCTAATAATCTCATAGACATATGTACACTCACCTTTATTCTATATGTTTTCCAATTACATGTATTTTAGAAGCATTTAATGTGAATTTCCTTTCAACACAATACCTGAGAAGGTCTCTCAGATTTCTTTGAAATTTCAAAAGATCTCAAAAGACTTAAGGGAAAAATGAAGGGGAAAAAAATCAAGTATAGACAAATCCTAATAAATTTGAGTTGCTTTTACCCCACTTTACATATTTAATTGGCCAAGCCTTCTTAAGTGCTCCCAAGAGATTTAAACATTACACAAACATCATTCTAGGAAGACACTCTGTACTTCACTCCCATCTCAAATAAAAAGTGGTTATAAATTAAAAACTGAGATTACGAAAGCCAGTGTATTCAAATATTCACAATTTATAGATCTACATGACAGTAATAATAAGACACGATACTAAAAAGAACCACAAATTCTTTCTAAGAAAAGCAGACAAGAATTCTATAAGATATCAATTTCTTTGCTGGAAGTGAATGGCCTGTAACTTTGGCTATTAACAACCTCTGACAAGCCAGATGGGATGAGGGACATTCAAAGGCATTTTAAAGGAGTTTTAAATACAGTTAGAGATCCTAGTTTTGACAGGAGAATTCTACAAAAGAGTATGAATGACATTCTACTTTTCTACACTTTTCAGAGGAACTGCTGCAATCACTGGGATTAGCATGATGTAGTCTAGAAATACTAATAAATGGATAGACACAAAAAAAGAGTTTTGATAAACTATTTTTATATAAGGTGAATATAAAAGAAAAATTGTCTCCACATCATGATTAGGTATAGAAAGTTCAGCTTCAAGCGCATTTATAAACACGAATCAAAACTTGAAAATCTTGCAAGTTTCGAAGGAATGTACAAATTATACAAATTCCAATTAA
Organism: Ammospiza caudacuta; assembly: GCF_027887145.1. Classification (NCBI taxonomy): domain Eukaryota; kingdom Metazoa; phylum Chordata; class Aves; order Passeriformes; family Passerellidae; genus Ammospiza; species Ammospiza caudacuta. The sequence goes on from NC_080594.1 coordinate 112,322,188, forward strand.
GTAGCCATTCTGTGCAAAGCAAAAGCATCGCTCCCAGTGTCTGTATCCAGCAGGTGTGTAGAGGAGGCCGGGTTCACCCACCGTTGCCTCTGACTCTGCAGACGGGCAGGGCTGGGCTCTCTGGGGGAGGCAGGGGCGCGGGGGCCCCGCGCTTCAGGGGCGCCGCAGGAGCTGGAGTTGGGTACGTGGCCCGAGGAACAGCAATTGGGAGAATGAAGTCATATGCTGCCACCTAAAGGGAAAGAAAATATCGTGATCGTTTTCCCCAAAAAAAAAAAAAATAAAAAAAAAAATCATAGGTACCCTCCTGAACCATCTGAGTGGTTTGCTCTTTTGGCAGAATTATTGCAATTCTGGATTTACAGGATTTTCATTTATTCAAACTCAGAAACAGTTCTCTAAGTAAGCAGTGCCCAGGTATTTTTTCCCCATTAAGTTCTATGATCAAAAGTATCAGGTTTATCAGCAGAGCTACAGACAAGGCTTCTGATAAGTCACAGTGTTGTGTTGCACTCCTGCCACCCTCATGAGTAGAAAAAGATTGGAGCCATGGCCCAAATGCAGAAGCTCATGTGAGCAAAGAGGAGGGAAAACAAAGCTACATCAGTTATGGAAGCCTTTCTCAAAGGCTGAAGAGCAGAGGTCAAACATTACAGTACACCCAGCACAAACAAAATGGGCTCTGAGATCAAAGGTGAAATATCAGTTAAAATTGAGAAACCTTGGGGAAAAAAAAGTCTTAAAACCTTTGTCATGAAATGCCACTGAATTCTAGGAGTCTAAATTCCAGTGATTTTGAGCCTCATTTTATCTGTTCTATCACATTCCCAAACTTAAGAAATGGTGTGTTTTGTACAGAATCCTCTTTTTTTACAGACTGGGCATCAGAAAGGCCAAATTTATTTCAGAAAACACTTTCAGAGAGATATTTCTTGCCTCTTGCTCTGTCTTTTCAAGGACCAACACACTAAGATAGTATGTTCTCCAGATAAAAGGTATGGATAACCTTAATAAATGTAATGGAAAAAAAACCCCAGAACTTCTGCACTAAAACCACTGTTAAGAATCCTTCAAATCCTGTTTTCACCTTGAAGGCCACAGAAATCTTAGAAAGGAATTAAACCTATAAAATCTTCATGCTGCTTAGAAAAAGCAGTAAAACCAGCTATATAAAGATACTATGAATAATTTAAAAGCTTTCAAAACCTGCAGAAAATAGTGCATCATTCTTCACTTTCCCATTTCTGGTAGCAAGAAAAATATATAAATGATAGGAAAGAAAACCAAAAGTGTCCTAAGTCAGGGCATGAGACACAAATCCATCTGTAACTGAGAAGCAAGCACACAGCACTGGGAGTGTGTGGAGCTCCAGCAGGGTCTGTGACACACAATTACACACTTCTGGAGAGTGAGGGGTGTGAGCCTTGTGCAATGTTTTGTCTTTTTATGCTCAACTCACAAGGAAAGTGTTGAATGACGACAAGCTGTGCAGCAAGATTAGCACAGTCCCCCGTTTTATATTGATACTTCAAATCTAATCATGATTAGATTTTATAATATATAACTGGCTTTTCAAAATTGACATTTAATATTTTTTAGTAACTAAAACTCAAGATATGTCAAAAAGATTGAGTAAAAATCTCCTGCTTTTAATTATATACTCTTCTACTTTTAGTATCTCAAGTCACCCACATAAAACACTTCATCAAGTTACATCTTCAAAATGTGTTCTTGTAACAAAGCTAATTTTGTTTAAGTATGGTGAGATTAAAATGTTTAGTCTATAATAGATTTTATGACAGCACAGGCTGTGCAAAGGAGTGCAGTCTAGCACAGCAATTGCTCTTCATCAATGCTGGTATCTTTAGGCCAGACAGCAAAAAATGGAATCCCTTTTTCCTTCTCCTAAAGCAGCAAAACAAAACCTGTTTTTCATCCCAACTAACAGGAAAATTTGGTTTCTTTTTACTATACAACAAAGGGGCTATTTTCTAAGAACTGGCAAACATAAGCAAATACGTGAAAGACTCAATTCACTACACAGAGATCATGATGTTCACTGAAAACTTACTTTTGCTATGAAGTACAATGGTACAAATTCAAGGCCAAGATAACTCATAGAAATGTATTTATATAATTGAGAACAAATCATAGATCTTTTATTTTATTCATACATTAACTCCCCATAATGCAAACTACATCACAAATGAAAAAGCCTTTAAAAATTCTGTGTAAGTAGAAATCAGATTATAATACATATACATATTGCTGAAACAGAATTAAAAATTCATTTCAGTTATTAGGACTTCCCTTTGCAAGTAGAATCATTAGGTTTCTTTCTATAAATATTAAAAAAAAACTCTTTATATGATTAATTTTTCATTTATCAAACTCCATAATAGAAAAGTCTCTCTTTTGCAAGATTACATTCTTTACAAAGTAATTTACAATACTTAAAAAAATAAATCCTTAAACTATTACTGGACTTATCATTGCTTTTTAGATAATTTCTGAATACTTTATAGCTACTTATCTATTGAGATATTTTCCTGAAGCTGCATTTAACTTCACACACCAGAGAACATGGGAAGGGCAGGAAGGAAGCATCCTGGAGAGAGTTCTTTCACAAACACTCCTGTTTGTTAATATCATTATAAAAATCATTTTTCCTGTCCTGATGTACACTAATTATGCATGTTGGTTGGAAAGGAGGAATCATCAACAAAGTCAGTGTTTTAGAATCAAAATACTTCAAAATCTTTAAAAAGACAGGGGAGACAAAGGAGCTTTTTGTTGTGTGTTCACAGGAAAAGGATGCTGGTCAGGCTGCCACCACAAGTTAGCTCTTCAAATAAAAATAACAGTCTTGGAAACTTTTATTCAGATGGCATCTTAAAATACTTTCAATTTTTTTATTTCCACTATAATTAATAAACAAATAAAAGCTGTTGGTCATAAGGAATCTGTGAGATTATAAAATCTCTGCTACCAAGATTTATTTCCATTTATGAAATAGTTTTGATATGAACAGTTTGGTAGCTCTGAGCTCAACTGGGGATCCAACATGGCTGAATGGTTTCCTGCCTTGGCCCTAAATATCTGGTATAGGACAAGAAATAAAAGGGGGAAAAGCCACCTCATCAAACATTACAAATAAAACAGTATTTTACATAAAATTCATGGATCAAAAGTAAACTGACGCACAGCTGTCAGGTGGCAATCTGACAGTATAAAAAAAAGTATTATTTTCAAAAAACACTTTCAAACAGTTACTTCATCCCTATCTTTACTAAGTATTCCAAGGCAATAGTATATCTTAGAAAGAATAAAATCTATTTCTCTAATTATGATTCTAATAGAGCATGTATTCTCAAGGTTGAATAAAAATTTTGCTAATTTAGAAATCATATATTTTGTTTAGCACAAAGAATATGTGACATCTCTCTAAAATTACAGTGTTTCCCTTCACAGTACAACTTCTCAGGGAATTGCACATAAATCAATAAGCTAATTTATTACTTAGAATTACATTAAAACATCTGTAAAAGATAATAATACTCTTGTATTTATCATACAATACCATGCAGATTGTTCAAGTATCTTGAAGCATTTGTGAAAAGGTTCACCTTAAATTTTCTTTATTTGTACCTCTAATACACAAATTCAGCAGGGATACAAGGAGACAAAATGCAATGTACATAAGAAAAAAATCAGTTTGATTCAAATTTAAACCTAACTGCAAAGCTAAGGGTTTATATCCTGCAATTGAATCCAATAGACACTCCCAGCCTTCCCAAAAATTTAAATGAGCTTTTCCTTAAAATATACTGAAATCTTTCATTCCCCCTGTTTTATATCACAGAAAAGCAGCTTCCACAATGAATAATGGAACTGCTGTTCAAAGCCATCATTCAAAGCACTGCAATAAAATTAAATCTTTGTTTATGGTCAGAGATGATGTAGCAACAATACCCTGTAATTCCACAGCTGCAGATTTTCCACAGAATTCACTTCTTACACGACAAATCTGTTCTTTCATTAAAAAAAGGGAAAAAAAGTCATTTAACAGGACAAAAACCCCACCAAAACACCTGTCACCTCCCTACAACAAGCTTAAGCAAAAAGCTCTGACAGGTGTGACTTGTTCTATTTATCTCAATCAAAGGCACTCCAAGGCTTCATTATTACCCAGCTGTGTATTTTGTCCTTTTTCCAAGATGCTGGAATTGGTTATTTTCCAGCAGGTCTTTAAAAAATGTAAAAAAACCCTCATTTTGAATCACTACACTCCTGCCCTTTGGTTTGCATGCTTTCCCCAGCAGACCCTGCAGGACCTCTGTGAGCAGGGGACAAACACAGACAGACAGATAGACACAGATGATATAGATACACATATGGATTATAAAGATATACATGATGTAAATACTGCTTTCATTGACAGCTCTGACTTCCACAGCCACCAAACACTAAGGTTAAACTCTCTGCAGTGAAGTGCAGAGCCCTGTCACCTCTAACTCCTTCAAAGACCCTGGAATAACAGCAAGGCACAGCCACACTGTGTCTGAGCAACATCCCAGCCTTATCTATAATGCATGGACTCCATTTTCTCACTTGGAACACTGAAGGAATTGCCTCAACATTTTTTAAGTTTTATTTTTTGAGTATGCCAAGACACTTCATCTGTAAGAGCATCTTTTGATGTCCCATGTATTAATATAGATTATATTTTAGTGAGAGCTGTAGCAGCTCTTCAGAGTTCATATATATGTACTACATTTCTTGATCTGAAGGGTTTTTTTAGCAGAATTCAAGACTGCATTCAAGATTAAATTACTTGCAACCTTATATTAATAATTCAGGTATCTTTAATAAAATTTTAAAGTACATTAAAACAATTTCAAGGGGTTTTTTTTATGTTTTTAGCAGTGCTCCTGAATTATTTCAACTTTTCCTTAGCCCTATTATCCACTTTGTCAAAGAAAACATCAGTATAGTGGGGGTTTGTTGGCTTGCAGGGTAGTGTTGTCAGTAATGACTACAACAGCAGGAAGTTCTAGTAAAACCAGAAGGCAGACAGAAAAGAATGTGACCTGATGGGACACAGAAGGTTTGCAGCAGCTGGGAGGTAAGCTGGGGAAGAGCAGTTATCAAAAAAACTGAGATGAGATCAGAAACAGCTGTTGCAGTGCACAGAGGCAGAAATAGCACTTGCTACTGTGAAACCTGAATAGGGGAAGCTCAACACACTGAGATGAGAGATTTGGGGTTTTATTCAAAACTGGAAAATCAGGAAAGAAATGGGGATAAAATAGAAACTAATGTTTTAAGAAACAGTAACCACTGAGAGTTTCTGATCACAGTAAGAGATGCTGGTACCTCAAGCACTCTTTGAACAGAACTATGTCTTTAATTAGTATTGTGCATTGCAGGAGTTAAATGAAAGGAAAGCTACAGCATCCTGGGGGCTACATATACTTCCAGATGCTGCCTGTAGTCATGTGCCACCCTGGGTAACTCCGTTTACATCAGTCAGTGCTCAGGGGCCAGCTGTGATGGTGCTGCAGCAGCTCAGAGGTGCTCACCAAGGGCAAAGGGAGACACAAGGACTCTGAGCACACCAGGAGAAGGGAAACTGAAGTAAAAACATGTAATTAATGCAACACTTATTAGTTGGCTATGAGGGGCCCCAAGAAAATTTCCTTTTTGTAGTTTTTATTTCCTTATTTCTGAAGGAAGTTATTTCTATCTGCCAAAAAATTATTCTTAAGATTTGAAAAACACTTTGACCCAGAGTTTGAAAAATGAAAAATAAAATCTGTAATCAATAGGTGCAATAATCTACAGCCTTTTTTTGTTTTCTCTGTTTTTAGGGGTTGTTTGTTTGGTTGGGTTTTTTTTTGGCAAAAACAGTCACAAAATTGATCCCATCAAACATAAAAATTGTTTTTCCAAATTTATACGACAATTAAAGCAGACTTCCAACTGGCATAACCTTATCTTCACTTGAGCCAATGTAAACCAGGACAAATGACAGCTGGACATGGCTATCAATAATGAACAGCAATCCTGAACATCATGCTCAGGAACAAGCTAAATTAAACATAGAGAACAATTTACTATTTCAGCGTTCTTCAGAAATATTACTTCACAGCAGTGTCAGTAGCAACACTTCTACTTTTATTCTATCCTGCAACTTGACAAGGAAAGCAAATAGATCTCAAATGTCACAATGGGAAACAGAGTTATTCTCTTTTCCATTGGTTTCTTTTGGACTTTCTTTCCAAGTGGAATTGTCCCACTTCTTTCTTTAAACATGGCATCCCACACGGGAAAAGTGTGCAGCTGAAGTGTTGTCAGTCCTGATTAGAATAACTATTTTACCTGCTTTATTAATAAAAATATTCCTATTGAGATGGTAAGTCTCTGCTCTTAATTCTTGTTCAGCTTGTGGCCTGCAATGTCATACACACAGATTATTCCAAGAGCATTATCTACTTCTGTATTCCCATTACTTGCCCTTCTTACTCAAAGGAAAATGCCAGCATTTTCCTTTGCTGAGTTTCTCCAGTTTGATTATAGGACACTCAGGATATTCTGTAGGTACCATTTTGCAAACAATTACATACTTTCCTGACACTTAAAAGCATATGACAAGTATTTATTTTCCCTTAATTCAAGGCCTGTCATACTACAGAAGGAATTTTTTTATAAATCTATTGACGCATATTCTGTCAGGAAAAATTATTTCAGGGTAATGTATGGGCCATAAACTCAATCCAATAGCTTCCATGTGCATACAGAAGAAAATCACAACATTATCAGACACAGCCTGTAATATACAAGTATTATTTGAATGATGCTTTGAACAAAGGAATTCCATTTTATACTGCAGGAGTATAAAATGGAAAGCAGGAGTGGGAGGTGGGTGGGTGGTGGAAAAAGAATACTCCTGACCCTTTCAAGATGCATAATATCTGTTATTCACTTTTAAGGTAAAAGTGCAAATAATGCAATGGATTTATATGCTGTAGAAGTGATCCCCAGCTGCTTGTTCTGAAGCTGGTTTATGATATCATACACAAAATTTTTGCAGTTCATTGTTCTCCAAATATGTGGAAACCCCAAACCTCCAATTTCCAAAGCATTTTCCTATGGGGTTGGATTTAAAATTCACTTGAGTACTCTCTATTGACAGTTACTGCCAATAAAATGCTAATTTTCGGATGTAAAAGTAACTTAGTCTCATATCTTCAATTTTTTACATTCAAATAGCTCAACCAGAAAGCAACTTTTCCAATCTTTATGAGACATAAAACTTATGTACATTTGCAGTTTCTTGGGTCATCGGGGAATACAGGCAAGAACAGCTGCTAAAGAAGTTGGCTGCTGGTTTGTTGAATGATTTCATCAATGTGTAGTATGACATTTCAGTGTTAGTTTACACCATTTTTAATCCATTGAGGAAGTGTGTTTTCTTTGTGTATGCAAACACTTAAAGTTATAAAAAGGTTATTTAAGAACTTGTTTTCTTAAGAACTGCATTACTAATTATAAAACTATTGCACAGACTAAAATGTTCATCTAAAATCTCTATTCTTCCACCACAGAAATTTCACAGAGCATGATTTTAATTAACTGAATCCCCACTGTTCCATAAACCTACCTTTCTGGGTGTGAAGGCCAGGAAGCATTGCAAAGATGACTCTTCCTTTAGGTAAACTGTATAGAGATAAGGCTTTGAACGAGAACGGTCAATTGCTGCCAAACAAAATTCACAATCAAATTACAGATGTTACTGCATGAAATAGCAACTTTATAATACCTGCAGGATTTCAAAGTGATTTCCAGTATCAAGTATCTATATATTTGCATGGTAAGCATTTCTCACAAAGTTACAATGGAATATAGTATCTCTCATAAGAATTCTGAAGGTAATTCTGGGCAGTATTAATCACCAGCAATTTTCATGGAAGTTACTCATTTGGGAAAACACAATATTTCAGACAAAAAAAACAACAACATTGTCCTTTACCTTTGAATACAAGTGTTAAGCTTAAATACTTAATTACATAATAAACTAATACCACAGGGATAAAAATATTTGGCTGAAATGGGTTTGGTGGTTTTTTTTTTCTAATTACTTTTAGGCATAATCTACATTTCCAATAAGGCTTGCTTCTTTTTTCAGACTTCCATGTTCAATTTTAAGGTACTGGCAGAAGCACAGGTTTCCAGCAAAGGTAATATTCCTCCAAGATCAGTATCCACCATGGAATACCAGGAGTATTCATCCAGTATTCACCATCTGAGTACTGAATCTGACTGGATGTCACAGGAGTGGTTTCAAGCACAAACTCTGATCATGTGCAATGAGTCTGGTCCCATGCTGGCTGCCTGCCTGCTGTAAAGAGCCTTACAGCTCTTTTGGAAGTTAAGATGACTGACCAGGAGCCCTCACCTTCTCTTCCCTTTTAAGTGCACCACATAGTAAGAAAACTCCTCTAATTTTGGAAGATCTTTTTTTGCATCATCCATAAATGCATCATTCAACATAAAGACACAACTAGATTTTATAATACTGTCTTGCAAAAGAATGAGTCTTAACTTCCTGAGTTTGCAGCTTGGCTTGTAAGGCCTCTTGTCTCTGTAAAATTCTCTTGTGGAAACATCCAAGGAGATGCCATGACTGAAGTAGGAAAGCCATGAGCAACAATGTGCAGGATAAGAATCTGCATTTGTTCTATCAAGCAAAAAAGAATTCATTTCTACTCCTGCCCCAATAACTTCCTGAGCTGGGCATTCATACAGAACAGAGGCCCTGACACTAACCTGCAGACACCTTGTCCCTTTGGGAAAAACAAAAAACCCTTACACTGGTAATGAAATGATCAAAGGGTAAATATTGTCCAAACAGCAGGTATGATTCCATGGATAGGAAATTAATACAATTGTTTGGCTTTGTTTGTTTGGGTTTCTTAATACTTCATTTTAACTAGTAAGAGGGTATTAATTTTTTTATTATATCTTACCAATCCTGGGGAGGAAAAATTGCAGAAAAAAAAGATCTACAGGCAACCTGACATTCTGCAAATATTTCTTTTTTGTCAAATTTCATCTTATAGGCAAACCAAAATGTCTCCTCTTAATTTATATTAAGCAACTCTTCTAAAATAATTGCTTAAGGTTTTCTTATATCAGAAAATTTGGCTACCAGAAATGGTCTGACAGATTTTCTCTCAGCATTATTCATTCCTACATGTAATGAAAATTCTGCTATAGCAAAAGCAAATACCTGAATTGTCTTCAGCATACAATTTAAAATCCTTATGGCCAATAAAATCAAACTGCACTCTAGTACAAGATTGTCCTTTGTTCTGCAGCAAAAATGGAATTGATTTTGTAGAGCCAACATAAACACCTTGATATTCAAATATTCCCTGTAAGTTTAAAGAAGAAAAATGGGTCAAACCACTGTGAAGTCAAGTTTATAACTGAATAGAATGTAAAAAAATATAATTGTGCAAGATTCACAATGTATAACACAATAACAGTGTTGGTTAATCAATAGTCTCACATAACTCTTATCTTTAAAATCTTTCCAGGACACAAACTACAAGAGTTTAGAACTTAATATCAAGTCCAGTTACACTATCAGAAAAGTTTTAATCATTCAATAAACAGATCAGGGACTTACTTTTCCCTTTATTGCATTTTTTGCTATAACCACCTTAAGAAATACTCTCCCTTTTAACATACTTATTCCAGATTGCCAAATTCAAAAACCAAAGCTGTCAGCTATCATTTAGTGTAACTTTTATATGTAAATTTGGGTTTTAATATCTAAGTTCATCTCTTTCATCATTTTCTTGGGATGTTAGTTTAGGAAGAAATGAAAAATATGAAGTAGAGAGGAGCCATTTTGACATCTAGAAAAAGCAAAATACTTAACCACTCTTACCAATTGCTACAATTTCTTCACACTTACCACATCAATGCCAATTTCAGTGATCTCTGAAAATCCACTGATCCTAAGTGTGAGTTCTGCTGCATTCCTCACTGCTACCTAAGTGAAGGAATAACACTGGGACTGTGGAAAAGTCATCTTAACATAAAAACCTCACCAAACCTCTCATAATCACATGAAAAAAAAGTTTAACAAAAAAAAACAACCCAACCCTACCCCACAGATCAGAGTGGAGATAGTCACTATAAATTGCACTGAAAATAACTCTGCCCTTATAATATAATGCATTTTTGCTGCAGAAATATTAAGAGATGATAGAGTAAATGCCTTCATTTTCTAGAACATAAATATATATATATATATATATATATATATATATATATATATATATATATACATTCCAGTGACATGTGGCTTCAAATCATGCCTTTGTGGCATACCACATCTGGGAAAGATATAGCTAGATAGATACAGTTGTTAATTAAAAATCCAGAAAGAAAAAAAAAAAAAAAGAAAATAAGAAACATAAAAAACACAACCCAAAGTTTTAAGAAAGACCAGTGACCAGTCTTCCCCAATTGTGCAGACAAAAATAATATCACAGGAGGTTGTGTTACTAGAATGAGTATTTTTTTCAACAGGAAAAATCTGTCTTCAGCAGCTGTGAGGATTGGAATGTGCATCACAACACACACTGCTTCACAGAGGTGCTGGAACAAGACACACACTATTGTTCTGGAGAAGATTAAATATGTTGTAAAAATGAAAAAAATAAATGACTACTAGTTTTAACAAGCAGCCCCAGAAGATGGTGAATCCAGGATCAGTCAGAAATGGTATCAAAATTCAGGCCCCTGATAGAATCTTTATTTCCCAATTTCACTTATCTAGGGAAGCAGGCATGCAGAAAACAAAATATGTTACAAGTTTCTTGCACACCTACTATCAAAGTAAAGCTACTAGTAGAGCCATCTCTGAGAAAACCACAAAAAGAAGTCAAGAAATTAAAAACATTTGAGTATTCCAATCTTGCCTCTCTATAGATTACAGAAACTGCAGGTATGTCTGCATTATCTCATAAAGAACAATCACCCATTACTTCAAACAGCTTGACAGTGGCATAATATGAATCAACTCAAACTGAGAGGATTTTTTGATAGTTCTGAGCAGGACTGAGAAAAAAAAGAAAACCAAAAAACCAAAACCAGAACTTGTTACAGCAGAAATTATCTGCTGCAAGAAAACCTTATTCTTAAAAAGCATTAGGACACTGGAAATAAAATCCAAAAGATCCACGAACATACACACATAAACACACAGGATAACACTCAAAAGCAAAAGCTCTTCCCATTTTGAAATACCTCCACTTTTTTATCAAAACTCATGTGTGCCTTTGGAGTGAAAGAGATTTTTAAATCAACATAGCCTCCCACAGGAATCACTCCTTCAGAGGGTGTGATTTTCATTCCAGGCAGTGGGTTGGAGTCAAGAACCTTCACAAACACAAACAAGAAACATACACAAAAAGGTGTTTGCATTCATTTGGTTTGGTTGTTGTTGTTTTATTTATACCAATGTATCTATCATAAAGCTTTTATATTCTTACAAGGAGAACCTTCATAGCATATAATGCTAACTTGGACCTAGAAGTTTGGGAGAAAATGGAAGTAAAGCAAAATAAAGTAACAGATTTCTTAACATAAATTTCAGTTTCTACTATGAAATAATTCTTTCCACCAATTGGAATCTTGGAGTTCTGAGTTTTGGGTTGTTTTCACTAAGTTATCAAAATTAAGATTTGCTACCTAGCAAGTCTTCCAAATATTCTACAAATAAATTCACCACTTCTTTTTTGACATTCACAGGACACAGAACCCCAATTCTGTATAGCTCAGTGATAATATTAGAAGTAAATACTCAGTTTACCCACAGTTAGAAAAGACAAAAAGGAATTTCTTTTCTTCTAATACACTCCTAACAGGTAGATTTTAAAAGTATAGCTACACAAGTGATAGTGACCACGATAACCAGCTATGTCCTGGCTTAAGAATAATGCTGGAAGCTAAAAAGGCTGGGTATGTTTGTTTGTGTTACTGGCTATGCTGATTTTATTCTTTCAGACACAGCCTCCAACACTATGGTACTACATGTTATTTAATGCTCAGCTGATAAAAGAGAAATCTGGTACAAATCAAAATAAATTAACCATGTTTCTCAGTACTGTAATAATGCAGTAACAAGAACTCTGAGGATTTTAATGAAAACTATTTTCCTTCACTAAATGCAGCAATTATTCTGTGACCAGCAAAACTATGAGGTTAGGTTTCCTACTAATTTGTGTATTTTGTCTTTACCCACTCTGGCATCCATCTAATCCCTTCTTCAATTCTTTGCAGAGCCCCTCTTGCCCCTGGATGTTGGTTTAGCAAAGTCACTCCATGTGCTGTGACTGCTCTGGGTCCCTGCATGCCCTGACTGGGCAGCAAGGGTGGGATGAACAGCCAGTTTGCTCTGTCTCTCAATGCAGAAAAACATCCAACAAATGCTTTTCCATAGGGTACCCCAGTATGGGGCTCTACCCTCACCCCTGGCTCTCAGGAAACTGCCACAATCATTTAGGCCATCACCACTTTGCTTGTCTTTTGTCCCATCTACCCATCAGTGCAAATTTGACAGAGGGACAGAATTCCTATTTACATCAATCTTGTTTCTCCAGAAAATGTCACAAAAACCTTAATAGGTTCATATTTAACAACTGAAAACACAAAAACCATAACATGATCTGGTAAAATTAACTCCCTTCTGCCCCTCAACCCAAGGAATTAAATGTGCTAGAAATCATTTTTTCTTACCTGGAAGTATGCATGGTGGTGTCCTGTGTTTAGAATAGTGGCTGTCTTACAAGTAGTGAAACCAATTGGACTGTGAGCCAAGGAGACACTTTGAGCCACAAACTGAACTCTAGTAGTACCAAACTATAAAAAAAAAAAAAAAAAAGGAGACAGATAAAACAAGAAACCATATAAAACATATTCCTAAGTACAAATAAATAATTCAGCCTAATTTTTTTATCACATAATGAGCTAATATAGTTGTGCAAATACATAAATTGGAAGTATTCAAATAGGAAAACACAGCTTAAGTGTGAGAGAAGATTTACTTAATGTATTAAACTTATATTCAAATTGAACAGACTCAACCCTACAGATATTTCTGGTTCAATTTGAAGACCAATAAAAATATTTTAATTTAACAGCACAAACTTCATTAACTCCAAATGTGTGATCAGGACCAGATATTTCAGAGATATTAATAGCAGTAGAATTTTAAATATTCTAATTTATACACATCCTGGTTTACACTTGGCAAACTTCCAAGACTTCAAAAGAAGAGGAAGAAAAGAAAAATAGCTACTGAGGAAAAACAACCAAAAACGAAACTGGGCTCATCAAAAGAAAGGGAAAAGTTTTCTTGGCTCCCAGTAAAAGTTCTAGAACATGTAGCTAGTAGTAGAGCGTGGAAAAAAAAAGAAAACCTCTTTCTCCTTCATACTCCCTGGTATGCAATGTAAGACAACAAATAACTAACCAAAGCTGAATGTCACTGTTTAGAAGACTACCCAGAACATTGCTTCTCAAATACCATCTTCAAATAACAACACAAAATTAAATTAGGAGTCTGTTGTTACCTTGAAACTCTGAAACATACCTTCCCACGCACACCTAGATTTTTATTCCTTTAATAAATAATATATATATTAAAAAACTGCTGTATCGCCTCTCAACATTTGTTTAGTCATACTAGGCAAGCAAAATAACTAGACCATAATCTATAAGGACCACTAAGCTGTGATGCCAAAGGTAGAATATCATCAAAAGCAAAGAAAAGGTAAATTGTCTTTGCCTTGCCTTTCCCATCCTGTCTTTGGAGAATACTCTTTAGTTAAACATGTTAAGTAAAAGCTATATGAAATTTGAATCATCTAATAAAAAAATAGATTATAATAGAAATATTTAAAGGTATTACTTGTTTAAAGAAATCCACACATTCTTCTTCTCCAAAGCTGTCCCAGGAATTGTTACCTTTGCAGAACATTTCAAGTTAACTGAATTTCCTTTGCGCACACTCAAGGTGAATTGTCCTGTTTCTGGAGTGCTGAACCCTGGATGCCAAACAACTTCACACTCCACTTCACTATAGGGCTCCACAAACCCTAAAAATATGTACACAATTTAGATGTTATAGCACACACATGGACAACTGTCAAATTACATTGCAGAATTAGAAATAACATAGGCACATAAAAGTGAAATGACCTTCCATTACTGAATGTAAGCAAACATTTCTTAGGTGATGAACAGTCTGATGAATTAAGTAAAATTAGGTCTTGGATTCTCATAAGCATTACATAATCTATTTATTAGTAATCTGCAGAAAAACACTCACAGTTTACTGGTATTTTTAGCCATGAATTACTCTAATAGCCAACACTGAAAAGAAAAATAATAGAACAGACTATCTTTCTTGCAGAATAACAACTTGGGGAAAGACCGTATGCACTTTTTTGCTTGCAACTGAGTCTGAATTTGTACGAGCAGAAATATCTTTTCTCAAGAATCAGAGCAAACTAATTTCAATACAGTTAGCAGTTTGTTCTTTAATAATGGAGCTCCAACATATCCCTGCAGAATATTATTTTTCAAAGAGAAGAAGGTAAAAGCTATACACACATCTAACAAATACAGATGCATGATGCAAATACAGACTAATTCCAGACTGAATGCCATTTATGTTACTCAAACTTCATCAACTTTTTAGCAGCTTCATTCAGTGCTTTTGGAAAATTTCCTATCCTGATGAGATGTATGATGCTGCTGCCCCACTCTTGAAAAGTCAGCAATCTGTGCTGAGAAAAATGTTTAGACAAGCACTGCTGGCTGGGCATGGAGGCAGGGAGCTGGACTGAGCCTGCATTCAGGGCAGGGCTTACACAGAGAATACTGCTGTGGTGCTGAGCTGTGACCTGATACTGCTTTTGGGACACACTGATATTGACAGAAATCTAAAAATATCGTTTGTAGCATCAGCTAAATGTTAGTCTTATATAATACTGTTGACACATAAGATACATACACACACTGTATTTGATTAGCATACCTCTGGCTGGCTGTATGGTAAATGCAGATTTTGTATCTTCATCTACAGGTTTCCAAATAAAGCCAGCAGGTTGGTTTCTGGGATTGCATACCCTCACAGTTCTTCTAAACTCTGTCCCTGCTAGGCAGCCAGAAACAGGACTCAAAATCACTTCCCTTCTAGACAGCTGAAGTTCAATAGGCTTTGCATGTGCAATTACCAGCACATGTCCAATGTGTTTGTTGTTTATTTTGTAACTGAAAGAGCTGTAACACAAAAATATTTATCTCTCAATATTTTTATGTATTTTCTCTGTTACATTCAGAGTAAAATTTACCTGAAATATAACCACTAGCAAGAAAACACTTAGTAATTGAGTGTAGACACAAGACTGACAAGAGAAAAGTTTGCAGTTGTTTTGCATACTACTTAAATCATGTCAGAAGTGAAGATCATCCTAAAGGATGATCAATCTCACACAGTCATTTTAAACTTAGAAAACATAGAGCTCATACCAGCAGACTAGAGAATAGTTTTTTTATACATTTTCCCATGATCTGCATTAAAAGACACGAGCATGGATGCAAGTGATGGAATTCTAAGCTGGAAATAGAACAGTATTTTCCATTAAAATTTCTCTTAGCAAATACACCATAATAACCAACTTTTTTCCCCTGATGCACCTCTACCTATATAAGGCTTTTCACAGGACAGATTTTTGTTTGTTCTGTAAAATCAAAAACAATAAACAGTATTGTACTAGGAAAACTCTGCAACATAAAACTGCATTGATTATTACAATGTCACCATAGATGAGTGTACACAATTAACAATTATCATGACTACACTTTAAAATCAACCAGGTGATTTTTTAAAAAAAATTTACTATTGCCAAGAAAATGTGTAAATCAAGACAAATATAAAAAGCCTTACTTTTTAAACATTCCAGCATTGATTGTCTCAAACACAACTGGAATATGGGTTTTTGTAAGAGGAGGCACCACCTGAGACAATGGAGATGTCTCCTGCAATTCTGCAACTTCAATCTCAACTTGTATCCAAATATGAACTGACAAATTATTGATGATGTGCAGCTCTTTGGTTGTTGTAGAATACACACAAACATCACCAAAATCTATAGTAGAAGGACCTGAATTATATAAGAAATAAGATCTTCAATATTAAAAGGTAAAAGCTAATGTAAGGAAACACAACTACTAAAATACTATGACCAAACTTCATAGTTCTTCAAATTACAAACTTAGCTACAAAAACCAGTGGTGGAACAAATTATCACTAAAATGTGGAAGTAAATATCATCTGTGTTCTGTGAGTGCTTTCAGCAGTACAAGCCAAAAGCCAGTGACATTTATTTTTTAATTGTGCTTGTTTTAGTCAACTGGTAAAACAGGAAATCAATGTGCTCACTACTAGCAGGACTATTAATAACAATAGATACTTCTTTTTGTTAAGCAGATATTTAAAATGACAAATTGTCACAAATTCACTGAAATTTTATGTATGCAACCTGTTGGTTTGCTCCCTGATGTGCAACCATTTGGTTTGATAATTCATGTCATGTGATGGTCACTTCAGTACCTAGTTTACTGCTTTCACCAGTTCTTAGGCTGTCTATTAACTTGAGTGCTCATGGCACTCATAAAACCCCTGACAAAACTCTCAGTACTTTTTGTATTATGATGTTTATCTTGTTCCTCCTTTCCCCAAGTACATCAGTTTACACAGCTACACTATTCAAGTCCTGGTTTGACTGAAACTTTTTAAAAGCCCAGGAAGTACTGAAAATTCTTTTTGCTGCAAAAAAATTTTACTGAAGAAAAGCTGACTTAAAAATAGACCTGTAACAGTAACAGATGTTGTTAATAAGTCACTAAGAAATTTTAGAAGGTGTTACTCCCCATCACAGAATATTGTCCTTGAATTATTTTGATGGAGAATCCTGAAGTTTTAGTTTTTGGGTGCATCAATCTTCACTGTTAATTCCCAGAAATATTCAGAGCACTTCCATGAATCTTGCTGATATTAATGCAGGTCCAGGTACTACCCACTAACAAGGCCTAAGGGGATGAGCAGCTCTCACACTATGCTGTGGTGATTTCTCTGTAAGAGGTTCTGATATGAGCAGGCTTCAAAGGAAACTCTTCTTTTCCATGTTGATACCTAATCATATCTCAGTATTTGCTGAGAATTACAAACTTTTAGTGAAATACTACTGTAGGTCTCAAGCTGCCAACCAAATTAAACTGTTTTCTGTTTAGGGTGAACAACTATAATCATAAAATGTGTTACTATACATAAGTGCTTTTATAACAACTATATGCATTTAGAAACCAAATTAAAATTCTTACCAATGAATATTTGATGAAGCTGTTTGTGTGTCAAAGTTAGACTACAATCTTCCTTCTCCTGGGGAGAAGTTGGCATAGGACTAAGCCAGCTCCAAACCTGTGATAGGCACAAGACACTTCCTCAGAGCAGGATCAAAATTCTTATGATTTCTTATATGGAAAGCACCTTATGCTCACATACTACTCAAACATTTAACTTACTCCTTTGTTTGTAGACTTAGAAACAATTTCTGCCAGTTTTCGACTAGTTAACATGCAATTGTCATCTGAAGGAAGTGTTTCAGGCTGTGGCTTCTCCATGGGAAAATCTGTGATTGAGATGTCTGGTGACTTAAGACCTTCAGCTGGTTTAATGCCTAAGCTCACAGGATTGTTATAAAAATAAAAATGCCTACAGGGAAGGAAAAAAAAGAATCTAGAAGTTTGAGCATTCCATCATCTACACATTAAATTATTTAATATTTTTAAACAAAACAATTAATATTTTAAGTAGGAATATTTCATTATTTAAAAACCCTCAAGCACAGAAAATACCTTGAAAATGCTTCTCTTATTTTGGTTTTTACTGTAAGATAAGTCTAGAGGACCAGTCAGATTAAAGGATTCCATCTGCTTCAGTGCACACAATATATAATAATTCACATATTGAATCTGTCACTTGGGGTGAGCTAGAAATCCTAGTTGGAAATACATATTTATTATATAAAGAGAATCCAAAACAGTCAATGATATGTTTTTTCCTATTAACCATAACCAAACATTCTCAAAACTTGACACCTTAATTTACGTTCACTTTAAGCTTAATTTCAAGTGCCTTGCCTCTAGCCCTACACTTTACCCAGGAAGTGATCTCGATGTGTCTGAATACTTGAAAAAAACAGGTTTTGAATACATTATAAATGAAAGTCCCAAGATCATAAGCATATTGGCATAGGACAAATTTAGGCATATGATCAGTGCCATCAAGTTAATTCTGCACATATAGTCACATATTTTGTGTATGAATGAGCCTAAAGTATTTATTTACCCTTTAACCCAAGTCTTACCTGGCAGCCTCTCTCTCTAAACGACGCTGTCTCAAATGGGAAATGAAGCGCATATAGTGTTTCTTATTTTCTTCTTTTAACAGTCGTTCAGAGTCAGTAAGAGCAAATTCTGGGTCCACATAATTATATCTCTCAGTCTTTGTGAAAATAGTCCTAAATATTTCAAGAGAATTGTAGTTTCATTACATATGTATTACGATACTGGGTCTTGCTAGAATGAAAACATAATTGATTTTGATATATATATATTTAATTTCAAACATTCTTTTTATCCCAGCTGATTATTAATATTTGACTTTGTAAATGCAACCATAAAAATGAAATATTGCAAGTGTAATAGCTACATTTATAGCTTCACATAAGAAAACTCAATAAATTTATGAGCAAGAGACTCAATAATGCAATGAATTTTAAAGTACTTTCAGCCTGAAAAAAACCCAGTGAACTGTCATATGAGTAACCAATCTTGATCTGCTATATGATACATATAAATGTGTGGGTTTAAATATTAGATTCACATAATTTTTACCTGTACTTTTTATTCCAATCACTAGGCCTGAGGCTGGCTGCACGGTCATTGGGAAAGGCTATAAGCGCGCCATCCTCACGATTCCTGTTTTTGCGGTGAGTATGGATTTGTGTTCGGAGTGATTTAAGGATTGCCACAGGTGCTGTTTCACTGAGCTGTCCTCTGCCACGAGCTACAAACTGTCCAGTTTCATTGGAAATCAGGGGTGTTAGACCTTCAAATTCAAATAAAACAAACTTGAGCTATTATTTTCTAAACAAAATTCAAAGTCTTGGAAAATACATCTAATTTACAATGGTCTACCCAGCAGCACAGCAGTCAGTGACCCATCCCATAGTGTTTTTCTCTTTACATTATGCCAAGAGCCAACTGCTTCCCTTGACCTGGATCACAGAAACAAAACCCAGAGCTCAAACCAGCTGTGTCCAGCTGTGATGCTATGTTTTGCACAGACATCATCAGACACCCAGAGCTGCCTGTCACAACACCAATCACAGTGTCCCAAAGCTTGTCTTAAGGGCTGCAAACAGAGGCATGAATTTTGACAAAATCTCCCAAGCTAGAACTACTAAAAAGACAGCTCAGATCTCTTTCGCTCTAGTTTTAAAAAAGCACAAATACATGAACATTTAAGAGAAAACTATGGCAGAAATAAGGTCAAACTTCAACTGCCCTTTCTTCCCTCACCTGCAAAAAAAAGAAAATTATCATGAAACATTTTTTTTACCCACTTTAGCCTTACTTTCATCCATCAACAAAAAATCAAAAACTACTTTCCATCTTCTAATTCATAGGAGTTATTAAAACTTTCACTGGCCAGAAAGGCACAGTTTGCAAGAAGCTTCATTCCTGTCTCTCCCCTGCCTTCACCTGAATACAGAGACAGAACTACACAAAGTCATTCACAGATACTGGGAGAAGGTAACAGAAAGATATAGAAGCATCTAGAAAAGGATTTTAAAACAAAATCATTTTTCTCCACACTTCAATGAAGCCGAAAAGCAAAACGTAGATACCTTTAGTAAGTTTTTATAAACCTGCAAATGGGACCAGAACAAAACATTAATAGAGCAAATGGTAGACAAGAGCATGTAGAAAGCCTGAAAAACTTGAATACTACATTAAATCTTTGATCCAAAAAAACCACTTCTTCTAATTGGGTTTCTGAAGCAGGAAAACTAAAGGAGCTCTGGATTTCAAAAATAAAACAAATTGCCAAACTTCAGTTTCTCATCAAACCATGGTTGACAGCCATGGATTGGAAATACCTTCCTGAAAGTAGCAGGAATGCCCACTGGTTTATTCCAGCACTTGTAGGCAGAACAACATGTTACCATGATTTCCAGTAACTTTCACTTTTTACTCCCCCACAATGGAAAAAAATGTTTCTCCTTAGGGAGTACATCTCAAGCTGGCAGCAGCTAAAGAGAATTCAAGTTCCACTCCTGATCCACCCACAGCCACCACATGCACCAGTGCACAGGTTGGGAGATTGCACTGGTGCTGCAGAGGCTGCAGCACATTTGATGTTAGAAAAAAATAATGTTTGCCAGGACAGGTTTATAATCCAGTGACAGCTTAGTCCAATCTACTGCAAAGTGGCTGTTTGTGGAAAACATTTGGGACACAAAGAACAAATCAAGGACTAATTATTGGATATCCTGAAAGACTGTTCATGCTGGCACAGGCTTCACTGGATGGGAAGAGTCAGTGGACACAGGAGCTGTAGCAGGTTGTATGAACTAGCGAGGTCATCTGGCAGCAGTAACTTTGAATCAATGAAGAATATTCTGTTATCTTTCCTAGTTCTTCCTGTGCTTTACATACCTCTCCATTCACTCCTGAAACATCTTAACACTGTGGCATGGCATTGCTTGCAAAAACTGAACCTTATAAATGTCAGATAATCATGTGATGAAAATTTATGCTTTAATAATTCAATTTTTGATAGAATTATGGAAGGGTGTACCATTATTTTAGCTTTTGTTTTGCAGTCTTACTACAGAATCACAGAATCACAGAAGTTCAAGACTGGAAGAGACCTATAAGATCATCAAGTCCAGCCGATGTTCTAACTGTTCAACTAGATCATGGCAGCAAGTGCCACATCCAGTCTTTTTTTGAATTCTTCAAGGGATGATGACTCCACCACCTCACTGGGTAAATGATTGGACCTATGTCATAAAACTGAGCATTCCCTCCAGTCCCAATGAGATATTACTTTTCACAAGCAAACTAAAAATAATTTAAAAATCACTTTTAAAAGGCTAAAAATGTGCTTTTAAAACATTTTATCACTTGTCACTTACATTTTTAGCATCTTACCAGGATTGACTGTGAATACAATGCTTGCTTGTTTCGATTTGCACACAGCATGTAAGGTCAAATAAATTTGATGAAAAGGTTTTGTCTTCAAAACATCTACATTTTTTTTATCTACTCCTGTACCAATGATATCAATAATTTGCTTCATCTCAAATTTTCCTATTTGATGTGGAGAAAATGAAATCATCACTTCCTGGAAAAGAAAACTCATTATGAGACATATGAGACAATAAAGAGTGAAGTTTTGTGTAATTCTCTATATGATTGAGTCTCTGAGTCACTTCTCTCCACACTTACCTCTAAGACAGGTATTCAAAACAGGTCTTGCAGAATATGCCAAGAGGCACATCAAAATTAGCAATATAAGGAAATATAAAAATGTGACACATAAAACACAACAAAGTCTCATTTTTTCAGTTCGGAGAGAAATCTTGTGCCCTGACTTACTGGTTGGGGAAATTGTAAATGTTTACATATTTGACTTACTGTTTGCCAAGTTTCTTCCATTAAAAAAAAAAATCTTTCTTGAGTATTTGTGATTTACTGAAACAAATTAAAAGTAATCTTCAAAAATATTTGCATATAAATCAATCTTCTCAAATCAGTAAAATAAAAAATTACAGATAGAAAAAATTCTGTAAAGTTGCCTTAGTACTCCAATCTTTTTTCCTAATTTAAAACAATATTTGTTGCTTCCTGGAGTAGGGAAAGAAAATTAGGGGACTGTAAAAACAATGTATTTATGGCTGATATTAAAAGCTATTGCTACTGAAATGAAATTCCTCTGGTTTACTTGCAAGAAATTCCACTGCAACCACTGTAAAATAATCTGCACAGTTACACAGCCAAAGAGAAAAAGGGAGTTACCTTTTCAGATTTTGTCTCAATATTTCCTCTTGCAGGAGAAACACTGAAGTGAGCAGTCTTGCGGAATCTGAACGCTACTGGAAGGAACTCGGATTCATTTTTCATTGTGCATGCAACTTGTGTTTTTTCACCCAAATAACAGTCCTCAAAATTAATTTCTGTTCCTGGCTTAAAAGTTAATATCACAGGAAAGCCAGAACCCATCAAAGCTAAGTCCACATAGCGAGAATCACTGCCTGCATTAGACAAACACAAAAACAAGCAAACAAACATAATCCCTCTCACATCCATATCTCACTAACAGGAAAGTCATCCTGTAGTTGTACAGTCACAAAAACAAAATAATGCTACAAACCAGTATGTTTTATAATGCAGTTTTTATAAACCTAACACAGAGATTTTTACTTCTAATAGCTGTTAGATAATGCATTCCCTCAGTAAGAAAGTTGAGGATGAACAAACATGGACTTGAAAATGCACAAAACTGGTATTACAGAAGTGTTAGTGACGAGCAAATGACTGAGGGTGTTTTATTTCATTCAAATATTTGCATTTATAATTATTATAATTTATAATAAAATGATAGGTGTTCATTAATGACACACATAAATCCTTCCTCTCTACTCACTGTTCAAAGAGGTTTTAGCACTGAAGCATTCAAGATGCAAGTTTATTTATTTGGGTTGATATAAACAAACATACAAAACAGGTTTACCATAAAACTATTAAGACAACCAAGATTCTTTTTTTAAGTTTAAAAAGTCAAAATACACAGTTTTATCATCCTCATATACATTTCTGATGGTGACTATCCATTTCTAACATACTTGTGGTTGCTGTGGCACCACCACTGAGGTTCTGCAGAGAGCCACCTCTCTTCCCAGCAGTTTCAAATCTCAGAAACACGACATAATCTTGAACTGGTGATGCATCATTAACTTCAAAGTCTCTTTCAAATTTCCTGGAAGAGCCACAATCTCAAATTAAAAGATGGTAAAAAAAATAAACCTCCAAACCCAACCCACAAAAAAATCAAGACATATTTTTGAACTCCCAGTCTGTCTTCTTTGTTGTGAGTAACAGCTTGAACAAATTATCTTTATGCTTCCTTTCAGAAAATGCAAATAACATTTAAGCTCATCAGTATTTGTGTGCTTATTATATTGGTAATTTGATAGCTTTTCCAGTCTTCAACAGTTTTCTAAACTAATATCACATGCATAATAATTACCTGTATTGAATTTAAGTAGGGGAAAATGGCAAGAGAGCATTTGCTTTTTCTTTTCCTCATCTAAAAACAAATGTTTATTTATGTTTAGTTTTGACTTTTGCTTTGGGTTTGATTTTTTTATGAGATGACAGCTCTCTGAAATGTTTCACTCTCTTGCTCCTTAATATGCAGCAAAATCAAATAAAATTCTTATTCTCATAAAACCGTCTTAACCAATTCTTGGTCCAAATATACCCTTAGGGTATTATAAAACATAAAATCATAGAAACGCTTCCGGCCTTGCTTTCTTATTTGCAGAATCACAAGAAACTTCTTTTAACACACATAAATACATAAGAAGCCACTCAGAAATAATTTGCAGACATATTAATTCAAAATTTTCTCTAACACAGCAACAGAACAGAACAGTGTAGACCAACCAGCTTGTGTATGTGTGTGCATTTAATTGGTATCACTCACTCACTTTGGACTAAAGCAGACTGTAATCAAAGATTTTTCATAAGGCTCCAAAGTTCCTTGATTGGGAGCACACAAGATCAAGGTGGAAACATCTACATCTTTAGTTTTCAGGCTTAAGTCATATAAAACAGCATCTGTACTCCCCTGAAGATCTGTCCCCTAAAAAAAAATCAAAATATTGAATAGTTCAGCTTGTTCTGCTTTCCTTTTTGCGTTTGTTTTTATTCCTACACATACATTTTCACATATAAAAAATAGAAAGACATAATACAGAAAATGGCAATCACTTAGTTACACAGCACATGGCTGTAACTAAATGTAACTAAAGTAACCAATTTTTAAATCAATTTCATGTCAATGTTTTGAATCCTCTTTTTTAAACATTATTCTCAGATTATTTCACTATCTGAGAAAAACAAGTGAAATCACAGATTATTAATATCTTAGAACTCAAATTTTATTTTGATAACTCCTAGTAAATAATAACTGAAAAACTCAATTCTAGGGTTAAACTGAAATAAAAAAACGTGTTGGCTGGACAGATGTTTCAGAAAGCCTATTGACCAGGAAATAGTATGACACAGTAAACAATACTAGAAGACAAATGTTGAGAAATAAAAAATGCAAAAGCAGAAATGAAAACAAGTTTTCAGCTAAAAGAAGAACCAGAGCAGTTTCTTACCATCTCTCCTCCAATGGCATTGTCTTCCAGTACTGCTACCCAATCCATACACTCAGGGCTTTCATTGTATAAATATATTTGTTCTGTCTTTGAAGTCCCAAAGTAAAGAGGTCCAAAGTTAATGCACTTCAGTACTTTTCCACAATTCACTCCAAGAACTTTAAGAACTTGTTCAACCACAACACCTCTGACCCATACTTCAGTGCAGCCACGACTTTCCAACTCCACTCTGCCAATAAGAGCAGCAGGCAGCAAGAGGTAATGTAGAGAAGAGTTAGAAATAATCAGTTTGGTTAGTTTTATTTTGTATTAGAATCTGTGCCAAAAAAAAAAATTACGCAATCCAAGCATTCAAATCACTGGCTTTCCTAGATAAACTAAGTGGGAGAGCAGGACAAATGAGCATGTCCGTGACAATGCCCTAACAGGAATATCACCAATCAGGAAAAATCACACATTACATGATGGAGTTTTGCGTTTGATTTCATTTTCAGACTTTTTTAAATGTTCGAAATGACAGAAGTACAAGGAATCAGGAGGTGTGCACAAACAACATACACTGCTCTTATCCCTCAGAGTCTTTGTATCTAAATACCAATCTCAGCATATAATACCTAATTTTCTTATAGGGAACAGGAGGTAGAAGTTCATCTGAATAAGCAGGAAATAACTGCAGCTATTCCTGCCTGGAAGCTTGATCTTGATGATTCCAAAAATCACCAACACAAAACACGCAACAAATGAACCACTCCCTATTCCCATACTGCCCGGAGGGGTTGTGGACTCCCCACCCCTGGAAGTGTTCAGGGACAGACTGGATGAGCAACCTGGTCTGGAGGAAAGTCCCTGCCCACGGCAGAGGGGTTGGAAATACAGGATTTTAAAGTCCCTTCCAAGCCAAACCATGCTGGGATTCTATAAGATATGCATTTAAAAGCAATCTACTCCAGTGGTGCAAATACATTCCCTCCAGTGAAAATAAGATACTCCAAATAACACCAAAATGTGTCTGGGATTCCTAAAACACATAGAGTTAAAAGAAAACATGCAGTTACAGAAGGTAAGAAAATAAAGGATCACAGGATGTGCAGAAAGGTAACAGGTACAAAAGCTCCTAGTTATTTTTATTCTGAGAAATGTGCAAACATCCCAGATCATTACAAATTATGAAAAATTTTTATTAACACAGCCAGGTATACAATTTATGCCTAACTTTTCTGTGGAGATACTGTAACAATCAAATTAATTTAATAAAACTAAATATTAAAGACAGCAACTGACACTTAGGAACTTAATTTTTTAGATAAACATTCACAGTAAAGTTTAGAATTAATAACAGACAAAACCAGAATTTACAGAGCTGTATTTCTTCAGTCACACACTCACTTCATCATTTCTTTGATGACTCCAGGTACATCTGTGCAGACATCCACTCGAATTTTCCTTGTAGATTTTGGCTTTACGACTCCTCTGAGAGGTTTTATGTTAAGCAGGACCACCCCATCATATGATATTTTAAATACACCTAAAAAAACCCAGAGCAATCAACAGAATGCTATACTATATAAAGCTGTAGATTTATGCTTCTATTACACGCTTGAAATTACACAACACATAATGCAAATGTTCACAAGCAGTATTTCTTCCTATGAAAACAGGAAACATAGATTTTAACTTTTTACAAGGTGTTTCTAAGCAAGAGTAGATCAAAATTTTCAGGATTTCTTTAATTATTACACCCACGTGTCCAATTCCATTTTTTAAGCTGTGATTGTAACAGGAAAGGTACTAACATTCCACGGAAAAGTGACTATATCATGAAGTAGCTGTAAATAACATCTGCAAGTTACACAAAGCTCTAAGAAGCTACAGGTGCCAAAAAGTAAAGTGCATACTGCAGGGTAACAACAGTTCCTGTTATTTGGTCCACACCCAAGACAAATTACTCCAGAAGAGAACAGTAAATATTTCTAGGTTATATATTATCTGACATTATAAAATATAAAAATAAATATAAAAATAAATTGTTTCAAATGTACGAAAAGTTCACTCTTTGATTTAATATAAAAGATAATCTCTGATATGAGATCAGAAGCAGGACCAAAGGACTCCTTCAGTGCATGGAAAGACAGGTGAAATGCAATCCTTGAGTCTCAGGCCAGCACAGAGCACCTCCTGCTCAGAGTTTATGTGCTGCCTGTTACTGTGACCTGCTGTGTTATCATTTACAGAGCCTGCAGAAACACAGATTCAGCTGCTCTCCCCTTGCCTGTCCCCAAGACATCCTTTGCCAACCATCACTTTCTTTCTAATTTTCATCCAATCCTATAAAACTCCACCAATGCAGCCTGCATGTACCATGCAACAGAATTTATAACTAGAAACAGTTCTCTACACAATATGAAAAAAGTAATTATCACACAACTTAGTTGTAGAAGTAAATATATATATATGTAAGTAGGTTATCTCATTTTCTTTACCTAATCATAATTGCTCAAAACATTAAGTTAGCATATATGAGAAAGACCTGATTATATAAACAACATACTACATCTTTAAGATGAACTGGCTAGGAAAAACACCCACAATAATTTCTCCATTAACTTCATGGGAAAAAAAAAAAAAAAAAGATTTGCTTCTGAAAAATTCTTCTTCATCTAGACAGAAATTTGCTTTTTTTTATTTTGTTTTTTTTTTTATACTGTAACTCTGTGTTTCTGTAATCATGTATTTTCTCTTGGTACAATATTTCATATGAAAACCTAGGGGAGAAATTTTCCCACAACTTTGGCCTAAAGCAAAGAAAAAGAAAGTCTTTAATGTAACAAGCAGCTGTACAAATGAGGAACAAAAATAATTAATTGCCTTAAATTTGTTGTTTGAAACTCAGCATAGTTGCAACCCTGCCTCTGGAGAAAGGTATTTGCGACTCTCTCCAGTGCAAAAGGCAGCCAAACAGGTTATTTGGATCACATAAACATTCTTAAACTGCTTTGTCCATATTTTTTACTCTCCTTGGAATAGCTGCTGACAGAAATTTAAGGATGTGCCTGTTGTAAAGCTGCAGGATTTCAAAAGCTATGGCAGCAAGATAAAAGGCCTCTCATTATCTTCTAGCAACAAATACAATTCAATTCCCATCACAGGGGATTTCAGCTGACAAAGTTCAGGGACTTGCAGTTGTTTATTCAAGAGACAGGTCTGGGGATCACAGCAGCACAAAGCAAGAGCAGATGTGATTTGCTGCTGTCTATGCTGGGCACAATAAGGCAATGAGCAACTATAACTTTTACATCTTCCAAATAGGACTCAAAAGTAGAGAACTCATAAAATTTTCTAAGTTGTAAAGTATTTTTTTCTTTCCTACATGGAAATATAGTACTGGCTACATGAACAGTGAGCTGTGTACAACACCTGCAGCTACAATACTCATCATCTGCATAACCCAAAATCCCAGTTAATTGCTACCTGGTCACTGAAGTATTGACTTGCATAAAATTACTTTTTTCAGTAAAGTAAAATATTTGTATGATTTAATGCATACTTAATATTTACCTGCTATTGTTCCACGGTTAGAAATACTAATCTGTTTAGTAACTAGTTTACTGTTTGCAATCATTTCACCAAAATTAACCTCTGACTGTATTTCCAGATCACAGTATGGAATCAATCTGCAGAGAAAAGACAAGACATTATTTCCCAAAACTTGAAAATACCTTTGCATTTTAAAAGAAATTTGATTAAGCACTCCAGTGGAAGAGAGTTCTCTTTTTGTACCAGTTCTCCTATCAAGGTTTTGGCAACTCACTTCAGCTCTTCAGCACACACAGGGAAGATCTAAGAGAGAGGTTCTTATCTATCAGCCTGTTTAATGACTCAGTAGTCTAACTTTAAAACAATATAGCTATATATGATTTGTCAAAATTGAATGCACACATTTCTATTTCATCTTAAATACTTCATTACGGTATTTTAAGTAAAACTATCCTGAGTTAGTTGCATCACAAGACCAAATAATTCACCACAATTCATTATGAGCTGCCTGAACTAAAAGCAGAGAAGTAATTCCAGTTTACAGTTTTGTGTTTGATACATACTTTATGTGACTTCAACAAGAGACAGAAGTGGGTAATGACACAAGCCATGAGCTACTTCTATTATTTATTTAAGAACCTCAGCCAGTGAGATGACATCACTGCATTGAGTACTTTTTAACCATAATGGAAAGATCATGCCTCAGGAAACTTGTATTTTAAACACTCCAATTTTTAACACAATGACACCTGTGATCTCACATAAACTGTGTTTCAAATCAACTGGAATTTTAAATCAGCACAACAGTCTGTCTTCTCTTAGCCACAAACAGGAACCTGCAGGAGCAATTCCATCTCTGTGTCACATACAGTACAGAAGAAATAATGGAGAAGAAAAATAAATATAATAGGTCAAGCAAGGTAGACCCTGCCCAAATACTCTACTGCATAAAGAGGAGGGGAGAGGGAAAGAAGGGACAGAGAAAAAAATTAATCAAGAAATGCCACCATAGAATTTGCTTTCAGGAGTTTCAATACACTTTTTAATTTTCTTTGTCAATTAACTGTAATGTAAAAAAATAGTTTTATAAATTCTTGAAAGACATGATGCTAGACCAGCAGGATGTGGCAAAAATATAGCAAAAAATAATAGGAATTAGCTATCAAGGCTAGAGTACACTCTAGCAATTGTAAAAATTTGTAAACAATTGTAAAAATTTTACTTTCCAAATATCCAGACATTCTTACAAGAAGCTTTATTGGAAGAATGAAACAGAAGCATTTCTCCTTTCAAGATACAAGTATCCTCTTTCCCAAGTGGACAGAAATAAGGATATATTCTAAAAATAATGAGATTTTCTAATAGACCTGCAAAAAGGAGGTAGTCAAGTTAAAAGGTTTGGGGTTACTGTTTTAATACAGTGTGAGGTTTATTTGTTTGCTGTGGTTTGCTGGTTGGGGTTTTTCCATGAATCTGGAATTTACTGCTTTTGCATGACACAAAATACATTTGGAAAATATTGATTAAAAAAAATCATATAGTAAACTTGTTTTTCCAAACACATAAAAAATTAATTATAAACGCCTGTCAATGTTTCCCTTGAAAAAGACACTTAAACATGAAGATGTGAAATGTTTTAATTTATTGCAAGTCCTTTCCAGAAAGGAGTCACTGGTAGCATTATCATCCTAAGTGGCTTTACCTGACAATACTAGTCTGATAAAAATTTTCAAAAATCCTTGAACAAGTGACATTGCTCTAAAACATGCACTGTATTTTTAGAATTAGGCAAGATATGTTTCACTATAATCCAGATTTACAATTGTAATGGACAATTACTGTAAAGTCTTCCATATCAGTGATTCAGTATGAACAGAAGACATTGAGTAGTTGTTGGCATGTTTAATAATACAGCACTCAAAGTTATCAACATTATCAAAAAAAAGTTAGAATAAGGCAAAACTAAAAATCCAGATTCTATGATTTTACAGGGATATGACCCCAATGAATTTCTTATTCTTGGACTGCTCTGAAAAAAAAAAAGAAAAATCTTACTTTTCTAAGAAAATTAACTGTTTGTTTTCTATGCAATTGACAGAAAGCCATAACTGACATGCAGAAGTAAACTTTCCACATTAAACTGCAAATATTAACAGCAGTTCATAAACTTTTAAATATCATACCCAAGCACAGGGATATGAACTATGTCATCATCTACTAAAAGAGTAAGTTTATCCTGATGATTTTCTGCACACTTGGGAGTGTATTCCACAACAGCTTTAACTTGAAGTCCAGATGCAAGGAGTTTTTCTGGATTTTCCACAATCAATTTAAACTGTAATTAAAAAAAAAAAAAAAGTGTTTTTAATTGTTACACATTTCTAGATTAAGAAGAATATGCATGTAGTTTATTTTCAGAAGAACACAAAGATTGATTTAAAACTTACCATAAACTTATATGCAGGATTTTATAATTTCACCTCCCTATTTATTGTTCAAACATTTTATAGGAAAAGAGAAAGACAATGAATTAGCCAAATTTTCTAGTCCTTCCAAGAGAGCTGCAAAAAAACCTTCTGAAGCAACACAAAATTAAATCAGCTATTTCTCAGTGAAGAATATATTTAGTGCCTGAGAAAATAGTTCAAAGCAACAAAAGGGGAGAAGGTAAGGGTTTCCTCTAGGTCTGATTGAAATCAACAGAAAGTCTCACTGCTCATTGAAAATCTGCTTGGACAGCCCAAGGCACCTCCAGTGCTGGGAGTCAAATGAAAGAGAAGAAATCCAGAAGGATGGAAAGCACTCTTTCCTCTCTCAAAAAAATTATACTGGACTTGTTGTCAGCATCTGTTTAAATAAAACACCTCCCACACCTTTCCTTGAGCAGAAGAAACAAGTAACCCACTAGCACATAGAGGGAAATCCAGCATTTCCCACATTCTTAGGAAAGCCTCAAAGTAAATCTAGAGCTTCTCTGGTGGCTCAGTCTACTTAAAATTCACATTACCCCATGCACAGTGGGCTTCTGTGGAGTTTAAATATGTTTTATTTTTGAAAGGCAGTTTTCCCAGTATTCTCTAAGTTTCCTGTTCTAGTTTATGTTTTAAATATGCAAACATAATTTACTACTTGCTGTTTCTGTTGCCCTATTCCTTTAGAATCCTCATAGCAGCATAAATACTCAGCTAAAGGAGATTTATGTCATGCACATCATGATTATGGGCTTGATATAGAAAGAGTAGCCATGTATTAATTCTGAGGTGTGTAGAATCTCTGTTCTCTACAAAGACTTAAACATCCAAGCATATTCATTTTATACAAGGCAAAATTAGTATTTGGTAGTAGGAACATTCAATGAAGCCTATGGAAAACTGCTTGTGAGCTTTATTCCTTGGCCATGCACTATGACAGCTGAAGAAAGGTCATTTTTCAGTGCTTGCACTCTGTGCATGGAATGCACCAGACTGTATTTCAGAGGAGTCATACACTTCAGAGCCCTGTTATCACAGACAGCAACACAAGCTCTGGGAATGAGAAGGGGCAACACGACAGACCTTTCTGGAACTGAGGGTGTGAAGTGGAATCTTGTCCCCTTGCTGTCATCTTAGTAAATCTCATGTACAGTGCCATAAAAATACACAGCAAAAGGCAAGAGTTAATCACAGAGGGAAACACCACAAAACTCTGATTCAGTACCCTTTTCTCTTTCCTAAACCTGACTCTGCCCTTCTGCTTCTGGAGCACATGAAGAATTGCTAAGGCTGATGAAAAGTAACAAAACAGAATAAGCACATCCCTACCAAATCAAGCACTCTCAACAGTTTCCAGCTCATCCTTATTAAACTGAAGTCTTCAGCTACAGTTTAACAAGAATCAAGCTGCCACTCTTGCCCTGAAAAAGAAAGGCTCACTACTCAGATAGTGAAATTACTGAAGGTACCTCAATTGTCTGAAAATCAGATTGATGACTATCCTGAATTATTCATAGTTCAAGCTGCTATGAACAAAAGGCAACATCAGCTTCTGTTCAACCTCTGATGCCAATTCAACCCAATCTTTTGATCTGAATTTTAGCATAATTTACCAACAATAAACCAATAACCACAGCAGGCTTTTGCTGGAGCCACATGAGATACAAGGACTCAACTGGTTAGAATTCTAGAGATGCATTTGCCTTTTAAAGGCCTGGACACGCAATGACTTTTCCAGAATTTATCAGATGTTATTAATAGCAATCATACTATCTTGAGAAAAGATTGCAAATATCCTCTTTTCTGAGAAA
The DNA here is from genome assembly GCF_027887145.1 of Ammospiza caudacuta. Taxonomy (NCBI): domain Eukaryota; kingdom Metazoa; phylum Chordata; class Aves; order Passeriformes; family Passerellidae; genus Ammospiza; species Ammospiza caudacuta. Next base: position 112,354,612 of record NC_080594.1, read on the forward strand.
GCTTAAAACTCCTCTTTTCTGAGAAAGCTTAAACCTCCTCTTTTCTGAGAAAGCTCTCAGCAAGCAAGCACCCCAAGGGGACTATTCCACTCAAAAAACCTTAAAAGTATACAACTTAGAAATGAGGTAAGAGAGCTGTCACTTCCCAGATTTGGTGTTCCCAGCACAGCAAAGTGACCCATTTTAACAGAATGTTCCCTGAAATTACAAGGAACTCGTGGGCTTCTTGCAGGATGAATTCTGGAGTGCACAAAGCCGGATTTGCTGCCAACAAGGGATTTGATCACAGAACCACTCGGGCTGGAAAAGCCCTCCAGCACCATCAAGTCCAACTGTTAATGGCTGATGAAGTAAGGAAAGCCTATTTATTTGTAGTGAAACTGCGGATTTAAGAAAGAAGGAAGCTCTCTCTAAGCTGCTCACAGCCTCGGTAGAACAGAGAACCGGGAAGCTCAGGGTTCCCTTCGTTCTGTTCCCGCTGTTCCCGCAGGCTGGAGCGGTGCGAGGCCGCTGCTCGCGGCCGGCCCTCACCTGGGGCTCCTGTGGCGGCAGCAGCCGCAGGTGGCAGGCGCCCGCCCGCAGGTTCTGCACGGTGAGCGCGGCGCGGTAGGAGCTCCCCGGCACGGCGTCGGTGAAGCGCAGCACGCCCGGGGCGATGCGCACCCCGCACACGTCCCGCCATCGCTCCGCCATGGCCTGCCCGGCCGCCCGCTTAGCAACGGCCGCCTAGCAACGGACGCGGAAAAAACAACCAATGGCAGCAGGAGGCGAGGGCGGGCTCGGGTGAACTCGGCTGGGTTCGGCTCTGTCCGGCAGAGCAGGGATGGGCTCGGCTCGGCTCGGCTCATCTCGGCTCTGTCCGGCTGGGTTCGGCTCTGTCCGGCAGAGCAGGGATGGGCTCGGCTCGGCTCATCACGGCTCGGTCCGGCTGGGTTCGGCTCCGTCCGGCGGGTTTCGGCTCTGTCCAGCCGGGCAGGGATCGGTTCGGCTCGGCTCGGCTCGGCTCATCTCGGTTCGGCTCGGCTCGGCTCGGCCCGGCCCGGCCCGGCTCGACCTGACCCGACCCGACCAGGCCCGGCTGGGCTTGGCTCGGCCGGGCTCGGAACAGGTGACACAGGAGCGTGTTCAGGTGGAGTCTCAGTGTCTCCAGACAGGAGGACTTCTTGCCCTCCCTGGGCAGCCTGTTCCAGTGCTCCGGCACCTTCAACATAAAGTTCTCCCTCATGTTGAGGTGGAACTTCTTTTGTGTTAGTTATGGCCGTTGCCCCTCGTTCTGTCGCTGTGTAGCACTGAAGAGTCTGTGACCGCCCTCTTGGCACCTACTTTGACATATTTGTGTGCATAAATGAGATCTGCTCTAAGTCTTCTCCTCTCCAGACTGACCAGGCCCAGCTCCTGCCATCTCTCCTCATAAGAGATGCTCCAGACCCCTCATGACCTTTGTAGCCTCCACTGGGCCGTCTCCAAGAGCTCCTTGTCTTTTCTGCTCTGAGGAGCCCAGAGCTGGACACTGCAGATGTGTCACCAGGGCCATGTAGAGGGGGATGCCCTCCCTCCATGTGCTGGCCACACTCCTCCCAGCACAGCCCAGGATGAGTTTTACTACTAAGGAGATACCTGATGTGAAAAATGCCAATCACTTGTTTTTTTAAAAACAAAAATTAAAGTTTAATAGTAATAAAACGGTTATAAAAATAGTAATACAATTAGAGTAATAATAATTTGGACAATATGAATTACGACAATGTGAGACAACAGAAACAAAGAGTTACAGACGTCCGGGTACCTTTTCTGGGCAGCATAAGCCTGAAAAAGGACACACGTTAACAAAGGATTAACCCTTAAAAACAATAACCTGTTGCATATTCATACATCTCATGCATGATGCATAAATTCCATTCAAATACAGGATTTTGTCTGGTCAGTGTCAGCTTCTTCCTCTTTATCCTAATGGCATCGTTCTGGCAGAGCGAGGCAGGAAGAAGTTCATTTCTCCTGATAATGGAGCAAAAAATTCTCTTTCTCTGAAAGATTTAGGTGTCCTGTGGCTGCTATCTCAGTGCAAGTCCTTTCTCTAGAAAAAAGTATCCTACATAGCATAGTCTCTATTTAAACATTTTGTTATAACCTAAAACTATATTTACCACACTACTTAATAGAATTAATACAGCATTACTTTCTAACACAACACATATAATATTCATTTTAATATTTGCAAAAAGCCAATCATAAAATTCGCGCTTTTCACACCTGAGCAATGCCCACCTTGGGGCTCTGGCTCGGGGCTGTCCAGCTTGTCCCCTCTGTCACCCCAGGTGTTCCCTGCCATGGGTGCCACCCCAACAGCACCCTGGGACAGTGACGGGTCATACGGACAGGGGTGCCCTGGGTTCCTTAAAGTAAAGATGGAGTGCACTGGAATAAAAACACCTTGGTCACTCTTCTGGGCCTCCATGTGAATCACAGACGGGGCCTACAGAGAACTACAGCAGGCACTGTGAAAAATGCATATTTTATGATTGGTTTTTTGCAAATATTAAAATTAATATTATATGTGTTGTGTTAGAAAGCAATGCTGTATTAATTCTCTTAAGAAGTGTGTTAGATATAGTTTTAGGTTATAACATAATGTTAAAATAGAAACTATGCTATGTAAGATACTTTTTTTTCTAGAGAAAGGACTCGCACTGAGATAACAGCCACAAGACACTGAAATCTTTCAGAGAAAAAGAATTTATTGCTCTGTTATCAGGAGAAATGAACTTTTTCCTACCTCACTTGGGAAGGATGACGCTGTAGGATAAAGAGGAAGAAGCTGATGATGACCAGACAGAATCCTGTATTTGAATGGAATTTATGCATCGTGTATGAGATGTATGAATATGCAATAAATTATTATTTTTAAGGGTTAATCCTCTGTTAACATGGGTCCTTTTTTTCAGGCTTATGCTGCCCAGAAAAGGTACCCAGACTCTCTGTAACTCTTTGTATTGCTGTCTCATATTTTCCTAATCCAAATTGCCAAATTATTATTACTCTAATTGTATTACTATTTTTATAACCATTTTATTACTATTAAACTTTTAAAATTTTAAAAACAAGCGAGTGGCGTTTTTCACAGGCACTCACACTCCTGGGTGCTGCTGGGAGCTGCCAGCGACCACACTAATAATTCATGGCACATTTTACTGAGTGGTGGAAGATCTGTTCCTGCTCTGATCCTTCCTGTGCTCTAATTTAAGTGGTAAAATGAGGTTGACAAGATTCCAGCACTTAGACTTGGAGTGTTATGGGCCACTCCCAAAATTTGCCCTAAACCAGGACAGCCACCCAGTTCTTGGCTTCAAAGCAGGAGAATTAAGGAGGGAGAGCAGCACGCACAGCAGGTGCACAGAACCTAAGACATCAGTTCTGATTAACTCAAAATGCTTTGCCTTGGATTACTTCTCTTGAAAGTGCATAAGGACTGAAATTATTTATGTTTTAAAAGGCAGCTATGAGGAGCTGCAAACATGGATTACACAGATAAGACGTACAACGTACAAAAAGAGAAAAAAAACCTTACTTTTAATAGTTCAAGAAACCTAGTGGGAAAAGGGAGAGTGAAAAGCTTTGTTTCTGTTCCTGGGGAAGGATACTCACAGGTCTTTTTGTCTCTCTTAAAAGATTCAAATTATAGCTACCCATCTGTAGATCACTAAGGAATGTGCTAGAACATGGCATTGCAAGCACTCTGAGTAAAAGCATCTGGAAGGCTTTCTTTGGGAATATTATCTATTTTATGGTAATGTGGTTGTACTTAATGAAAAAACACACCAAAAAAGAAAATAAAAAGTAAAAAATTAAAAGAGAATATTATCAAATAATTAAATTCTCTCTTCTTTTTCAACACAAAGTGAAGAACACTCCTACATAGTTTCTCTGGTCCTTTGATGCTAATTCTTCCAAGGCAGAATTGATTTTTAAAGATTTCTGTCTCTGCTGCTTGCTCCATCCCCCACTGACAAAGTTACCACTTCCACAAGAGAATTAGTATCAAAGAACACTGATCTGTTTTCCCTTGATTTGACATATGTCCATACAAAATTTGTATCAATTTAACTAAATCTTTAAAAACCAAATTTAAACTGAGATTTAGCTCGTGTATAGAGGAGTCAAATTCGACATGAAAAGAATCATGAACTCTCTGAAATAGTTTGGTTAGGCTCTCTTCCTCTTCTGCAGACTATTCTATCCTAATGCTTATTATTCCACCACTATGATAGCTCGTTATGAAACACCATTAGATAATGGACTCTTCTTCCTTTTATCAGCTTAGTCTGGATTCATGAGAGCTTTTTTCTTGGTCAACTAATAATCATCCCCAAAGTGAAGACTATTGTAAAGGAACAGGTCTACTTTGTTGAATTCTTTGATGATAAAGAATGACAGAATCCTTTATACCTAATTCTAGGGTGTAGATTATGTATTGTCATTCTCTTTATCATCTGAACACATTAAGAGTGATTTTACTTCTACAGAAATTTTACAGTAATCAGAAATTTTACAGTACAGAAATTGTGCAGTAATCTGTACAGTTCTCATTGCATTCACCTTAGCAGTATCAGATGATGAATAAAAAAGCTTCACAGCAAACTTCTCACTACTGTGTTATAGTCATCAGAGAGAAGAATACTGTCTTATAGAAATCCCCACCACATCTCAATATCAGAATCACTTCCAACTTCTCCGGACTTTCAGATCTGAAGGTTCCTTGACTATCCACTGATGTGACTATCCTCCCAGCTTTCAGGCAAAACACTGGAATATCATCCTTAGTTTTTTTCCATTTAATTAAAAAAGGTCAATATATTTAACATTAAATAACTCCTAGCTTGTTCAGATCAGTGCTGGGGCCAGTGTAAAACAAGATGCAGAATCAGAAAGCCATCCCTAATCTGTTTTCTCCAGCTGCACAGGAGAAAGCTTTATTATAAAATATGTGTTTGTAAAATCAAAATCTGAAACTCTGGTCCTATCTGTCCATGTTCTAAACACAGGTCAAAGATGCCTGGAGAACATCTGAGCCTTCTGTTAGATCAGAGGTAGTTCTCTCTTATCCAGGAATCTCTAAAAACACAGAGAAATTCCTTCAGAAAGTATTCCAAAGGATAAAAAGGGGGTAGATAAATTGATCACAAGATTGGTTTATTTGACAGTAATTCAGCAACAAGAAATGACAGTGCTATGTGAAATAATTAAAGCAATTTGAAGAAACTGCCACTCGTACTGCCCTTCCTTGCTGAAATCTGAATCCAGAGGAACTGTGATTTGAACTGTGAATGTTGGCCTATTTATTCTACTTTGGGAGGAATAAATATTTTTAGAATATAGAAGAAGAAAATACAACCACTTACTGGTTAAAAAAACAAAGGGTGTATACTTTTAGATCAGATTTTAGGAATCAGAAACAGATTAAGTCCAACTAGTGAGGACTAATAAGATATTTCTTTGCATTTAATCTTGCAAATTGCTCTGTTTAATGGAAAACGAGGATGTTCAAAATGACAGATTAGAGCTCTAATTCTCTCTAAAGGTCTCTTCACTCAGCAAAGCATTTTGTGAGAGGCAGAACTAATGAAGATTTTATTGGGTCTTTTTTGCTGAATGAAACCATCAGTCTTCACAAAACATGTAAGAACTGCCAATCTCTGAGGTGTGCCTTCATCTCAGACTGGGCTGAAAGGAGCGAGAATTTTTTAAAAAGTGAGCAACAGAGAGTTTCTTAGTTAGACAAGGCAATCCCAAATGCCTTCCCTCTGTAGAGTGACTCTGTAGGAATTGGTGAAGGAAAAACCTGGACCATAAACACAAACTGCCACCGTTATTTGACAATATAGCTTAGGGCCCCCTGAGCCACACACTGAGTGACTATATTTGTCATGGAGCAGAATCAGAGTGGTTTATCAGCACAATCAGTGGGTTTAGCTAACAGGAGGTCAGCCCCAGCACAGCTGGAACATGGCAATACTGATCTGGGGATCAGGGCTCCTCCCAGCACTCAGTGCTGAGCTGGATGTTTTGATCTTATGAGCTCACAGCAGTTAATCCAAAGATTTCAGCACCAAAGTACAAATGTGCCCTTTGTTTCCTGCAGTCTGCAGCACTGGAAATGCTTTCTGCATCTGGCATCATTTTTGGTCACAATTTGTGGAAACATCCTTGTCCATGAAAAATTTAGCAACTCTAAAAGCATCCATATCCACTCACAGATTTCATGTATTAGACAAATACAAAAATTGCAGGGTTGAAAAAAAAACCCTTGAACCACAATGAGAAATATGATTAAGATCTATCTTTTTGTGCTGGGCAGATCATCTCTGATCAAAACAGAACACAGCTGTGGAGAAACTGCATAAATGTAGATAATAGGAAATTCAGGTAAAGAATGGTTCTGAAAATCTCACATATACATTAGTGCTTCTTTAACAGCTCTCTATGGTTTTCAAATTCCACATAAAATCTCAATATTTACCATGCTGAACTAGAACAGGAGATTTTCCAGGTATCAAGATGTCAACAGCTATTGAGATCAATAATAAATTTCAACTATACACAACTAAGATGTGATTTTCTATAGTTACTAATGGTGAGATTCATCTTACCACGCTTCACTGATTGAAAATCAATGTCCAGTCCAAGCTTCCACTATGGTTAGGAATGAGATAAATACCTCCAGAGGATGATCATTCTCCTCCCTTTACACAGGTATTGGTGTACCCTTACACAGATATTTGAAATAGAGATCCATGTATCACATTGGCTTTGTGTGGGTCTCTGAGTATCTAGGTACTTAGACAATTTCAAGAATCTTTTTTTTAGGCAGAAATGATAAGATTATTGAAAAGCATGTTCATTCATTATTATTCTTTTTTTTTTTGCCAAAAATTACTGCCTAATCATCATGTGGTAGAATTATATGTAGTTTTATTTCACATATATCTTATACAGTTTTTATTAAATTTATTCAGCTTCCTTAGAATCTGAGTGCTTAGAAAGATAAATTAAATTTGCATTCAGCCCATCTAGAGCATTGGATCACTCCCTGGTTTTCAGTTTTTTAGGTACTGATCTTTCTGAGCTGCTTGACATTTTTACCTCCTTGATTTCAATTACACTTGGAAGCCATTACCAGAGAGATGTGTCTATTTACTCTAAATGCTCTCAGCCTGTAGTTCAGTACACCCTCTCCACCACCCTCTTCAGTTTAATATCACCAAAAAGTGTCTTTCCAGCCTTGTAGCTCTGTATCAATCCACTTTGCCTCCAACACTGTCTCTGCTCCTGATGAATGCCATCAGAGCTTCTTGCATTACGCTGGGAGAGCTCATCTGTCTTCCTAAGTTCCAGATGAAAGGATATTACCTAATTTAGCTGGGCCCTTATCCAGTGGTGGCCTTGAAGATCAATAGAGAAGTTTCAGAATTGCATTAAATGGTAATTAGGATAGAACATATCTTGCAGAGTATAGAACATACAGACTCTGGGGAATTTATGCTACTCGTTGGGTTAATGATGCATTGTGTCAACATGTGCTTTCTCTTGTGAAACTTGCACTAATTTTTTCAGATTACTATTTTAATATTTTGTCCCACACTAGGAATAAATATGGGCATTCAATTGACCTTCACTATTTCATTCACCATTTAATATTTCCCCTTCCTAATATTTCCTGTTTAACCAAGTCTTGTGTTAATTTTTTTTTCACTTGACAATTTTTCCATGCTGTTTTCCCTTTTCTAGTCCCCTGATATTTTCAAATTATGCAGTCCACCTGTAAATCTACCTATAGATACATCTCCTAATGCAGTTTAATGTCCTGTCTGTATTGATGTTTTGTATAATGCAGACATTAAATTGATTTCTGCTCCCTGACACACATTTTTCTTTCTGACTGGTCATATCAACATAACACAGGTCTTCATTTCCTCCTTTCATCATACAGTCCTCTCACCTTATCTACATTTCACCTGCCATCCTGTGGCCTAATTTATCAGCTACAGATACAGCATGTCTGTTCATTATGGTACTGTGAGGCACATCTGAATTTAGGCTACCTATGATGGGCTTTTTGCCCTTCCTAATATTTCCAGTCATAGTGAAAAATATTTAATGTACTTGAGGAAAAAAAAAGGCAGGCTTGAAGGTATGACTTACTGAGACTCAAGAGCTGATGTCATTTTTTTTTAGCTTGGCAATGAACTTTCTTTTGGCAATTTTGTTAGGCACCTATATAGTATACAACTAAATTACATCCATCAGTGCTGTAAGACAAGAACAGAAAATAGAAATGCATAATAAAAGCAATTATCCAGTGGGAATAGGGGTCACCAGTATTAGCAAAGCTATTCTCAAAGAGCTATTAGTTTGGAAAACTATTGAGAGCTGAATCTCATTTCTTCAGTACTTATTACTTTCTATTAACTGAAGAGGAATCCACATTCCTGAAATTACAATTATTAGCCCATGTTCTCATGGGGGACTTTGAATTACCAGATGTCTGCTGGAAATAGAATAGAGCAGAGAAAAACAATCTGGGAGGTTCCTGGAGAGTCTGGAGGGTAAATGCCAGACACAGCTGGTGAAGGAGCAAAGGAGAGTGACCCTCTGGAGCTGTTGTTTGTGGACAGGGAGGGACAGGTGGGTGATGTCATGGTCAGAGTCTTAGGCACAGCCAGCAGAAAATCATATTTATTCATGGAGAAGGAAGGGAGTCAGGAAAACTGTGCCTTGATACCCACAGGGCAGACATTGCCCTTGATACCCACAGGGCAGACATTGCCCTCGGTACCCACAGGGCAGACATTGCCCTTGATACCCACAGGGCAGACATTGCCCTTGATACCCACAGGGCAGACATTGCCCTCGGTACCCACAGGGCAGATATTGCCATTGGTACCCAGAGGGCAGACATTGCCCTCGATACCCACAGGGCAGACATTGCCCTCGGTACCCACAGGGCAGACATTGCCATTGGTACCCAGAGGGCAGACATTGCCCTCGATACCCACAGGGCAGACATTGCCCTTGATACCCACAGGGCAGACATTGCCATTGGTACCCAGAGGGCAGACATTGCCCTCAGTACCCACAGGGCAGACATTGCCCTCGGTACCCACAGGGCAGACATTGCCATTGGTACCCACAGGGCAGACATTGCCCTCAGTACCCACAGGGCAGACATTGCCCTTGATACCCACAGGGCAGACATTGCCCTCAGTACCCACAGGGCAGACATTGCCCTCGGTACCCAGAGGGCAGACATTGCCCTCAGTACCTACAGGGCAGACATTGCCCTTGGTACCACAGGGCAGACATTGCCATTGGTACCCACAGGGCAGACATTGCCCTCGGTACCCACAGGGCAGATATTGCCATTGGTACCCAGAGGGCAGACATTGCCCTCGATACCCAGAGGGCAGACATTGCCCTTGGTACCACAGGGCAGACATTGCCCTCAGTACCCACAGGGCAGACATTGCCCTCTTAAGGAACCTGGTGGAGTGCCTGGGGACAAAGTCCTGAGGGGTAGAGGAGTCCAGGAAGACTGGATCTTCTCCAAGAGGGAAATCTTTAAGGCACATGAGCAGGCTGAGCCCATGTGCCCGGTTGGTGAAGGAGCCTCTCAGCTGAGCCCATCATCCACAGGGATGGTGATGCACTGGGGATCTGTCTGCATGGCTTAGTTCTCACTTGTGTTCCCTTGCAGGTCTCCAGTGCTGAGAACAGCTGTGCACTGAGCTGCACACATGAGGCAAGCTACTGTATTTATGGCAGTGCTCTTCTTCCCTCTGTTGCCAAAAGAGTGGTCAGACATAGCACAGCAGGATTCTATTACCTCAGTATTTTTTTATATTTTTGACCAAACTCTGAAAATAAAATCATCTGTCTATTGCCATAATTTGTTGAGGAAGTATAACAACATTTTAATGCTGATTTTTAATTCCTTATATTTCTTATATAGCTGCTTATATTTCACAGTGGCATAATTTATTTCAAATTTGGCTTTCAGCAACCTCTGGAACATTTCCCCACAAGTTCTTACCCACAGGGTTTTAAGCCAGCTTACAAAGTTTTTCAAGTTTCTAGCCAAGGACATGATTCTTTTTGGTAACATCATGAGGGCAGCACTCCTCCATCTTCCTTTATAGCTTCAGGGTCCAGCTGACCACAGTATTTAATACATCTCTTGCTACATCTTGCCAGAGATTGTGAAGCATTTCCTGGCAGTGGCCAAGTTGGGCTTTCATAGTTGTCAGTGACTTTTTATAACATTTAAGATGAAAAAGGTCCTGTGATCATCTAATCAAACTTTCAGCAATATAAATGCCTTGTGATTTACCAAGATCTAATTGTTTTTTTTTTTTAATTCCAGCAGCTGGAGTTGTACTAAAACTTATCCTTCAGATATCTTGGTATAAAGATCTTCAGTTCTGATGCACTTGTAGTCTTTGATTGGTTCCAATTGCTAATTATCCTTCTCTTTATTCTCTGTACTGTCATAGATCTGCAGCCATCATCTATGGATGAACTCACTATGCCTCCAAATCCAACATCTGTGGCTGAAAATAAAGATTCTCTCACATCTGCAGAAGTAATCAAGGACATCAGGAGAAGTTTTACTGACACTTTGAATAGCAGACTGTTGTTCTGGCATTTAAAATACATTACTGCCATTACAGAAATCTCTGATTTGCCTCATCTTAGTTATATTCAGTCTCCATTTAGAGAGGCAAAGAGATAGTACATTAACATGTAGATAAAATTAACAAACACCTATTCCAGATATGAAGAACAGGAAAAAAACCTTAAAATCTTTAAGGATAGAAATTTAAGGTCTTTGTTGTTTCTGAAGCATTTAAATGCTATAGATGGATGAAAAATAAATGAATATAAATGTGAATGTAAACAAAAGAGTAGCAAGAGTATCTGTATGCATAACTTTTTTTCCCACTCTCACACTATGAAGATCACAAATTGAGCGCTGTTCAGGCTGGTTTCAAGTGAGCATATTAATAAAGTTTGATAGAAGTTTTGGCACATAGCTCTTGAAGTATCTGAAGGAAGTCTTAAGATTGTGAAACAACTAGAAAACATTTTGCACATTACTAGAACAAAATAATTAGTGAATTGGTTTTTCCAGATTATCATGTGTGTTTTTTTAATGGTGAAAACATGAAGGATGGTGGTATATTCTGGTCAAAACCTTGCTGGCCAGTGCCAATTCATAGCTGTTTGTGAACAAACCCTTTACAGCACAGCTTGTTAGTGCTGGGGCAGTGGAGCATCCTGCTCCAGGGACACCTGAGAGGCAGCAGGAGAAAGGAAAGGGGTTCAAAAAAGCATGGATAGACAGTCAGGTACTGATGTTGTATTATGCTGAGCCTCTGCTTGTAGATCCTGAACAGATTTTAGAGGAACCCCAACTCAAGCAAATAAATTGTAAAACAATAAAAAGGGTAAAATTGCAGAAATGCTGCCACATTCAGCTAAAAGGGACTGAGGAATACAATCTAGAACTATAGTTTTGCTTTTATGTTGAAAATATGCAGGGGCTGCACAGAGCATTCAGTCTCTGAATGAGGGCAATTTTCTATAGGTGTTCAGTGCCTTTGCTCTCTCTGAGTCATTTTTAGGAGGGCAGATCAAGCACATTGTTTGACAACAAGCTCTGGGGACAGCAGTTCTTTCATGTCAGCTATATCCTGTTAGATCAGTAGATCTGACTAACCCATCATGGTCATTTAGTAACACTAAAGGTTTTCCAGTGAGTTAAAAAAAACACAGGGTGACATCTTTCCCATCTAGATTCTAAGAGGGAATCCTAGAATTGGCATTATTCCTTAAAAGTATGAGTTTGTGTTTTAAAACTGAAGAAATAGACACAACCCATACTTCAAAAGGCTCTTTTGTAACTCCTTAGAAGGGGAATGTTACAAACAAAAGGCAAACAAAGAACCCTCAGATATCTCAACTTACTCTTCTACAAATGAGAAAAACAATTTCAGAAAGGCATGGCTTTACATGAAACAAATTTTAAAGTCTCTCTACTTTTCCAGGCCATCCTGTCATTAGCTACACAGGAATCAGGAACTGCAGCACGCACTGAGCTTTCACAAATATGAAAGCTCAGAGAACAATTATTCTTCCTTCTGTTTGTCCTTATTCTTTATCTTTGTTACCTAAAAAAAATTATTATTTCATTCTCAACATGACCATTTGAAAATTGTCTTTTTTAGTCATGGCCCTCTTTGTTGGCTAGGACCCTCTTATCTCTCTTTGACCAACTCCCTCCATTTAGATCTCTCTGAGTCACTTTTTAAATTTACCTTTTTCAAGTTGGCTTTCTTTCTCCCTAAGTTACTCTGTATCTTGTTTTTTATTTTAGATTTTTTTCTTGTTGTAAGATTTAGTATTTGTCTGGTTTGCTGTTCTGTGTTCACTTATTGTCATTCTTTCCAATTGTCATTATTTTATTACTTTTCTTTTTCATTTGGTGATTTATTTCATATCCCAGCCTACACAGAGAAGCTTTTTTTTATTCATTCATTTCCGATTTATTTGAAATCTTTTCTTCTTTTTCCCCTCCATGACTCAGCCTGTGTCTCCCATACTTTGTGCTTTTATTGTGTTTGTAGCTATTTTTCGTTTGTTCAGCATCAGCTACTGGAACTTTCAAAGGGCATGAATACATAGAGGCAGTTTCTGTGCTGATTGAGATGATGTCAGCAAGATGTCAGCAATGTAGCTTCTGAAAGCACATTTCATTCCACTGACTTGCCAGCAATTAGGAATCAACAAAAAAAATTGTTCTGTTGTATCTGGAGATACAACTCTTGTAATGTGTCTCCTGCACTTTGTTTCAACTGCATTCCACTTAGATCCTGCAATTATATGGAAAATTGTTGTAGCTGTTTCAAACAAACACACTGCATGACCCTGCAGGAGGCAATTTAATGGCAACCAGTAATCATGAAATCACCATTTTAAATTAATTAGTAAGTCAATATCACTGAAGTTTGCAAAGCAATCCTTTTTACTTTCAGTTTTGGAACTATCTTTCATCCTTTAAGTAAATACTGGTTAATTTCAAAATATTGCAAGAGTAACTACTGTGTGGCTCTTGAGTAATTCAGCTTTAATCTCAAGGGTCCTAGAACCAAGAATATTAACTCTGCATTGTTTCTCTCTATTGCAAGTATCATTTAAAAAAGGATAGATATCCTCTTTTTCTGTGCTACTCAACTTCTTTGATCTTAGTAGGGTTTCTTCCAGCTCTAACAATCCCATCCTACAGCACTGAGTTCAGCTTTCCATCACCATGAAATATGGCACTGTATATGTGAGACTGAAACGTGTTTCATGGCAACTCAAGCTTGAATACTTAAGCCTTAGTAGTAGGAAATTAAAAGAATATTCTGTCCCAGAATTTCAAGAAAGGATCACAGCCATTGGACTGATTTATAAGATAATTGAATGGTGCTTTCAAATCCAATTTCCCATGTAATACTTTTACTACAGTTCATTCATAGATTGTTGCCTTTGGGGCCAGTGTTAGATCCTGTAGTCTGATTTCCCTTATAGCACAGGCTATTAAACTTTACATGGTACTTTTGTAGAGGCCAGTAACTCCTAAAGACACTTTCTATCCTGATTGCCAAGATATCCTTAGTTTTATAAAATCCACTGATTTTATAATATTAGCAGTGGAAACCACAACCTTTTGGGACTTTTTTGTTGTTGTTGTTGTTGTTTATCAGCTTTGCTTTTGACAAGGAACAAAATAAAAAATGTGTCAATATGTATTTTGAACATTTGAGGCTTTAATAACCAAGCCCAGATTTTTGTTCCGCCTGGTTCCACAGAGAAGCCTTTATTATTTATTATATTTTTCATTTTAAAGTGTTCATAACTTCTTATAAATCTGCCTTCTATTTAATAAGTTTAAAAATTTCAACTTTTTCAGCATCTCAAGGTGCATTGGGCTATTGGCTGGGCAATTTCTGATTAACAGCATTTATTTAACACTGTCCACAAGTTCACAATCAGCTTGTAAAACTCTGCCAAGTGTTGTGTGTCTTTATTCACTGCTCAGCTCAGTGGTTTAATGCACAAGGGCTTCTGTACGTGCTCTTCATGTCCTTTGTGTTGCTGCAAGGTAAGACAATCTCTTATTGTCTCCAGGCAAACACAGAGGTGTCACAGTGGTTAATATGTTCCTGAAAAATGTGAGAGTAGCAAAGCAAAATATCTGGCCTTCATCCTGGATAGGTCAGGAATATATAATACAAATGAATATATAAATGTGTGTGTGTGTGTGTGTGTGTGTGTGTGTGTGTGTGTATCCACATATATCTCATTTGAGGGCACCATTATAAAATCTTATTCAAGAGTTTATATAAATAGGCAGAGATCACTTTTGGGAGTACCAAAAATCCTGACAGAACTACAGTTTTGGGGCCTTGATGCCTTAACTATGCAACAAAAATATCTGCTGCATTAAAACATTTTCCTTGCCCTTGAAGTGTTGTCATTCTTTTCTGTACCCCTCTGTTCTTTCAATCATATTTTTAGTGTTGCTATCACAGCTGCATACCTGAGGAATTTTATGTGGAGAGGTGAAATCATGTCCATGTTCCCTGCTTACAGTTCTGGGGTTTATGCACCATGAACCCTTTATTACAGCACTTTAAACAGGGAGACCACACTGCCTCCCTGCTAAACCTCCCAGTGTTTCCCAGGGGACAGCCTCTGTGCTCCTCAGTAAGATCTTGTTCCTCGCCCTGGGTCCTCCCAGCAGTTCATGGCAAAGTCAAATGTGCTTCATGGAGCTCAGCTTTCTCCCTTGTAATCCAGAACACTCTGTTTGGGTGACTTGTTTTTCACATCCTTCACCACTTTGGACTGTTCACAAGGCTAACACCACTGATTTTATTTTTCACTTATTTCTGCCAAATGGCTGAAATTATGAAGAACACAGAGCTGATGAAAATAAAGCTCATTTGGAGGTAATCACTACAGAACCTTCCTAAAAATGTCATAATCAGTAATAACTCCCTGCTGTTCAGTCCTGTGAACCAGTTCTTAATCCATTTAAGATGTATTTTATTGATATTGCGTAGTCCTAATTTTCTTATCAACATGTCATTTTTAAAAAAATCAAATGTTTTACAGAAGTCCATTATGTACTTACTTCTATCAACTGTAATTGTAAGAAAGAAATCAAATATATTTGACAAAGCCTTTTTTTCATACATTTACCAAGCTTAATTATAAACCTTTCTCTTCTAACTTTTTACCAACAGAATCTTTATAATTTTTTCCAGGATTTTGCCAAGAACTGATATTATCTAGCAAGTCTCCTGTTACCTTCTCTTCCCCTTGAACACTTTGAATACTCATAAAATATGATTATGGTTTTGGTCTTCAAAATCACCCACATGCAAATACTTATTCAAAACTGACATTTTCAGGAGGCAATCTGAAAACTCATTGCTTTTAGGAGTTCTGGTGTCAGGATTGCCAATGTGAAATATTCTTCTGCTCATACGTTCATTTAACATCCACATTGGCCACTAAGAGGGTGATTAATCTCACCTAAATGTGTCTAAAATTAGCTGAGTTATCTGGGATTCCCACAAGAAAGAAAGAAAAATAAGATTCCCATACAGCCATTTGATTCCAATTATCCTGAAGAGAATCAAATAAATTTAAACATGTATCAGTTACATTGCTGTAAATACACAGATATTAATAGCACTGGGCTAAAATACACACTTATATTCTTTCATACTGTTCCACATGAAGGGAATTTTCAGGAACTCTAAAATAGGAATGTGTTTGTGACCAAAAAACATTGTTCATGCCTTTAGGGACCATTATCTTGATGCCTGCTAAAGAAAAGCAGACAGTGGGGTTCTAATCAAAAGGCAAAGAGTGCTTTCCATGGACAATTAGGAAATGCAAAACATATTTCTGAAGGCATGGATATTAATGAGAACCAAAGTAAGGGTATCCAAAGAGCTTATTGGATGAGCAGTTTGGGCATTGCTTGTTTAGGAAGCAAGCAGAAAACAGGATCAAAGCCCAAGAGCAGTTTGGAATGTGATAAAATCACAGAAGGATTAAGGACACCAGTTATGCTAAGGAGTTTCCAGGAAAAGGACAATATGGAACACAGTGAACACTTCCCAGAAAAAGGAGTGAGTTAAGCCAAGAATTCTGTGAGAACCAGGGTGCTGTTTGGATTAGATTGTGAAAAAAAAGGGGATATCAAAAAAAAAAAAAAAAAATTAGCTGTAATAACAGACATGGTGCAAAGCATGATCAAAGCAGAAATAGATGGCACTAAGTTTACCACAGTAGTAAAGGAATTAAGGATCTCAGTAGGAAGACTAATGTGGTGTTAATAAGTCCATACCCATGATTATTGACCATCTGGGCCTTGCCTTTAACATTTAAAATTAATTGGACTTTGTATGATACCTTGGTTACTATTAGTACCGTTAGGCCACTTCTTTTAGCTTTCAAACACTTATAGATATTTCCATGGGTACCTTGATTGGAAATCACATAAACAAAAGTATATCTATGTGGTAAAATTTTGTTCTTCAAACTTGGAAACAACCCATTTAGGGTTTGCTAGTTCGGTTGAAATTTTTCAAGGTTTCAGCAGTGTTGTGCTGTTTACAGTTCTCTTCAAACCAAAGTCTCAAGAAACATTTACCAACCAAACTTAAAATGGCTGCTTTTCTGACCATGAGTCCAGAGACAGCTCTTTGCCACAATCTTTATCACTGCCTTTTAACAATTTTCTAAATTTCTGTGCTTGTCCTGCAGGAATATTTCACTTGTCCAGAACTTTGAGCTTTTCCTGCTATGTGAGATTCATTTTTGCTTGATTCATAAGCAAATTCTTGTTTTTTGATTGTCTTGTTGTCTTGATTCTTGTTTTTTGCTATTGGCACTGTTTCCTTGGGAATTCTTCATCGATAAAGTGCCACACTAAATAATTGCACCACACTTCACTGTTTGACTGATTCCATCCACTTTGTAAACGGGTGAAAAACAACTAAACAGTGCTGGTTCCCAAAAGTGGCAATCTGCAGGGGTTCTTGGAGACCTGTGGGTTCTGTATCCTGGCCCAAAACCCTCCCACACACTGCAGCTGGATTTGGGGTATTAGATTATTCACAGCTTGTCCTGCCAGCCAGCTGTGCACCCACTGCTGTGCATCAACATCACAGAATCAATCACAGGATCACAGAATCACAGATTTGTTAGCGTTGGGAAGAACCTCTGAGGGCCACCCAGTCCAACCTCCCTGCCAAGACTGGGTCATCTGGAGCAGAGACACAGGAACACATCCAGGAGGGGCTGGAATGTCAGCAGAGAGGGAGACTCCACAGCCTGGAATCCTTCCTGCGATCAGCCAGCATCACACAGTGCTAACTCCATCTACTGTTTAGCTTTCCCAGAATAAACTTCTCCATGAAAGATCAGGTCAGATTTTTCTGTGCCACTGCTGGACCTGCCCATGCTCACAGACTGTTTCCATCTGCTCACCTTGTTTCCTTTTGTTGGGGAAATGCCAGCTACTGTTGGAATCGAAGTTCCCAGAAGCTCAACTTTCCAAAGGCAATATGGAAAATCAGAAGGTCTTTTAAATATGGAATAGAGTTACATATGGTTCAAATTAACTCAAGTAACTGTTCCATTAAACTTCCTAATTATTCAACTGGAATGTATGCTGAGCAAAGCCTGTTTAAGCAATGGATTGAGAAATATGTGAAAGTGAAAGGGAGATGTAGCATTTTAAGTACTTTATTAGGAAATTTAGGTGTAGTGAATGGAACACTGAATACTGTAGACCTTGAATCCAGTTGGGATAAATTACCACTGATGTGCAATGATGTGATTAAGGCCTTCCTACAGTTTTCAGTGCATAACCAGGCTGGGTTATTGCTCCTTGAAATAGCTGTGTTCTCATTAGCTTCAAATGCTAGAATAATTTCAGATTAATCTGATTGCAATATTATCAGGTCCATGTGGTTTACTGACATTAAAATATACTCTCACTGCAGAGATTAATAGAAGGAAAGTCGACCTAATTAGGTGTAGAAAAGTCCACCATCTTAACCATGAGTTAGAAGGCTGCAAAGCAGTAGCTTTATTTAGTTCCTCTCTGGAGCTGTGAAAGGACCACATCCAAACTGATGACCCTTGGGACTGGTAAACTCCTACTGGAAACCCAGCATTCCCCAAGAAGAAGCTGCCTGTGTAGTTTCAGGAATTTTTAAGGATGCATTCTTGCTGTAGAGATATGGAAGGAAATACCATAAAGAATGAATCTGATCCAAACTGTAGGACCCAAAGCTAAAATCATTTATCATGGTGTCTTCAGAGTAAGACTGCATTATTTTAAAATTGAAACCCACATTTTGCAATGATATTGTGCTCATTACTTACCAGGCTTTAGGTGTGCAACCAAACATTCTCCAATCAGAATGACTGAAAACAACCCCTCCTCAGGGCATGACAGGTCCTCTTGTAACAGGACAAACAGGAGGTGAATGTAAAAAGTTGTGGAAGAAAGATTTTTTGTTATGAATCCATTGCAAACCAATCAATGACAGTGTCTCAACAAACCAAGGACAAAACTGAATATAATCAGCAAGAAATTACAATATGGGGATCAGAGATTAAGAGATTTACTAAGTCTCAGTGGGACTGGCTGTTCTACAGCCCTACAAAATCTAGTGTGTTATGTGTCTTATTTCACCCAGTGCTGAACTATTAGTACAGGTTATGGTATTATGTGCTACAGTGGTAATTCATTGTGCATGTGTTTTCTCAAGGTTATTTTCAAAAAAGCCCTGAAAAATCAATACATTATGAAGCAGCCCCCAAATTCCTCAGAAGGCCAGTGATATGACTGGGAACTCAATGGTCTGACCAGCTGCACTTTTAGGGAAATTGTGATTTGAACAGGTCATCACAAAGGAGAGAATTACTGTAGTCCAAAGAGAAGCAAAAAAATTAGAGCACATGCCAGTAGCATTGCTGTAAGCACACAGATATTAATAACACATAGGTGACAAAGCATATATAGATAAATATAAAATATGCCTATATTCTTGAGAAAAGTGTTGTGCACAAGGAGTTTTCAGGAATCGTAAAACAAGAATGTGTTCTTGTCACTGTCCCTGGAATAAGTGCTGAGGCTACCACAAAGCCACACCTGGAAAACTGCCAGAATATTTTAAAGAATGATAAGCTCTGCCTGAATGGACAATGGCTGTGCTGTCACACACTCTTATCTTGACAGCTGCTAAAAAAAGGCCACCTTCAGTGCAAGGCCAAATCATTCCTTCTGTGGGTGGGGATCATGAATTTAGCCATGAACAGAACCTGTTGGAGCTGTCCCTGACCAGCTGCTGGGGTGGAGCTGCCAAAGATGGCATCAAGGGCTACCAGCTGTGTGTGTAATTTTATTGTCATTAACATTAAAATGTACTTTAACATGCACAGCTGGCCTGGTTCCTCATGAGCCTGGTGGTCATTTGGATGCTGCAGTTCCCCACACAGAGTTGAACAAACTGCCCTCTGAACTACCTGCCTTTAACTGGAGAGAATCAGAGGATCCTTCAGGCTGGAAAAGACCTCTAAGATCGAGTCCAGCTGGTAATCACCACTTAACCATATCCCCAGGTGCCACAGCCATGCACTGGTTCAACACTGCCAGGGATGGTGACTCCACCACTTCCCAGGGCAGCCTGTTCCAATGTCTGACCACTCCTTCAGTAAAGAAATTTTTTCTAGGAGTTGCTTTCCTGGGAGAAGAGACCAACCCCTACCTTGCTACAGCCTTCTTTTGGGTGGTTGCAGAGAGGGATAAGGTGCAGCTGACCAGCAGAACCTGCATCACTGGACTCAAACTGGGGTTAGTGGGATTCCTTGCACTCAAATACACTGAAAAGCACTTTTCCATCCTCATGTTCTATGACTGGATTTCTCTGTTTCTTTGCAAATGAAAGACAAAACCATTTATTGAATGAACAGTTATTCCTGTTACTCCTCAAAAATTTCCATCTCCTTGTGGCAACAGATACCAGTTACATTTTATATTCTCCTTAATACTCTTGAGAAGGTGTTATTTTTGTCCTCAGAACTTCCAGCCTCTTTTGTTCTATCTTTATCTCTCCTTATTGACATTCCTTTTTTTTTTTTTGTTATTGTTGGTAATTCATATTCACACTGGCATTTTAAGTTTTTTTTCCTTCTTTTAATTTCTTTCTCAAATTTTTCTTTAATTTCTTTCTTCACTAACTCCTGAACAAAAATTAACTACCAAACAACACTTACTGAACTACTTACTTGACTATGACATCCATCGGGTGATGGGTTTATTTCACAAATTTCAGGATTATTTTTGTCTTAACCTAGTTTATTTCAGAAAGTGTCTCTATTTTGGAATTTAATTTGCTATTTGAAGCCTATATATATATATATATATATATACACTGAATATATAATGCAGAATAAAACTACCAATGATTAGTTTAACCCTGCTGGTCCCAAGGTAACCATCAGCTTAAAGCCCAAAGATTTTAATTTACTTTTAAGTGCCACACGAGTTCAAAATAGAGCTGTGATTAAGAAATTAGGTAACTCACCCTGAGGATATTAGATCAGATACTGGATTTCACTACTTAGATCACAGTTAAAATTTGTTACTGCCCGTAAAGAGGCAGCAGGTGTGGGGGGATCAGCCCCTTCCACCACAGCCAGGTGAAGCTTTCTCAGACAAAGTGACTGCAGGACACCACAATTGCTGTGGGACCTCCCCCAAACTGAAGGAAATCTCACCCAGAGGAGCAGCTGTCTTGCTTGCAGGACCAGGAAAAGCTGCCCAGGATAATACCATGGTCAGTGAAAAAGTGCTTCCCACTCCTCACTGGCCTTGTGCCTTTGGGTCTGGAGTGAACAGGAAAAACAAACAAGTATTTTGAGCATAACCTTCACTCCAAAGGGGCTCCTTTGTGTTTTGTGGGAAGGATATAAAAGGCATCTCAGAGAGATCAAAGGCCTACAAATATAAATCTCAAAGTGTACCAAGTCAGATATACTCAAATGAGACAGAAGTCACTAGCTAAATTATTTAGCAGTATGAGTAATGTTTTGACTTTGTGCTGCCACTTTTTATGGCATCTAAATCAATTTATTTCTCTAAATAGATCCTGCTGCTTTGCTGCAGTAACTGGAAATTACATTTGCCTCTTCTACTCTGTCAGTAAAAAATAAAATTAGCTGTACCACTTCATTATAAGTTATAGCAAATTACATAATTAAGAAAGAATAAATTATTTGAATCTATGAAAGGACCAAAGGTATGCTTATTTCTCTGAGGCATTGTACAGAAACATTCTTTAAATAAATAATAACATCCTTGTAAATAAGAAAGGTTATTTCTTTTTTCCTAGAGTCCTAAATATGGCTTTTATAATTTACAGAATAATAAATAATGAAATAATAAGTGAGAAGTAACACTGAAAACCTGGTGCCCACAATGACTGTTTTCCCAGAGCACCTAGAATGTGGGTTTTACATCAGAAAGATGTATTGTCATTGTACATAAAATGGGACTTTATTCTCCTTCCTACAAAAGTCTGCAGGACTCCTCCACATCAGTACCACAGAGGGCTTCACAAAAGAGCTGCAGGCAGTCCTGCCAACACACTTTACAATAACATGTCTCAAAACTCCTTTCTTCTCTGCCAGAGGATATTTTCCTCAGAGAAGAGTTGGCAGACTACGGTATGTGCACATACTTCAACTCCTCCAGAGCAAATCCTTAAGCCATCAACAAAGATGGGTCTGAGCCACAGCACGAGGCTGCTGGGGGATGGAGCTAAAGAGCTCTCACATCTGCCTGCTGTGCAACAGGATGGCAACCCTGGCAGGCTGAGGGAGCCCATGAGTGGTGTCAGCAATACCTGCCCCAGCCAGACTGTGCCCACATCCCTCCTGAGGCTGTGCATCACATCCTCAGTCACAGCAGAGCTGCATGCATGGGTACACAAATCCCTGAGGTGCGCAGAAAAGCACCTGGAACTACCGGTCCAAAGGCAATTTGCCTTTGGTTGGAGGAGAGAGATCCTGCTGGAGGCTGGCAGAGGGAATTGTGAGGGCCTGAGCAATGCTGGGGCTGAGGCTGCTGTGGTTTCACTGCTGGTGTGTGTGTGCTGCTGTCATGTCCCTGAGTCAGTGCAGGCTCCTGTGCACACCTTTGCAGAGCAGCTGCAGAGCATCAGTGCAACAGCTGATGGTCCTGCATCAGCCTTCAAGGCTGCCAGACATCTGGAAAAGCAGCTGACAGGAACAGGAAGGAAAAGCTATCTTCTATCTATTTTAAGGTGACAGAGTCCAGAGTCTAAAATGATTCCCAAGATCCTTGAGGGGCTTGGAACTCAACAAAGCAGCTGAAACTGCTGAAACTGAAATTCTTCCTTCTTGCACCCCAAGAGTGAAGAGGTCATTACTGTGCTCCACATGCACTGACTCTGCTGGGATAGAAAATGCAGAGATCTCTTCTATGATGGTCCTCCTGTTACCAGCACACAGCTGATGAAGCATCACATGCAGAAATACCATGGCAGCTCAGGAAGTGTGGAGAAGGGAGGAGTTGTGTGTGTGTCCCTTGGGAGGCACCACAGCTGCCCCCTGCTTGATGTCCTGGAGATGTGAAGAACACAACCTCTGCATCAACAGCTGTGTCAGTACCTCTTGCAAGCATGGGTTGACATTCACTCCACAATCATACCTGAAACACCCATGCTTTGGGTCTTCCCAGAAATAAACCAGGGTTATTATGGAGTCATATCACTGCTAAAATGCACATTCAGGTTCACTTACTTGAACCATTATGTGTCCTCATCAACACAGAGGAGCCAACATGACACTAAAATCACAAATGCTTTTTTCCTTGATCAACTCAGACCCTTTTATATTTGTTTAAGCAGCTTAAAATTTTTCTAAATACAGAGCAGTATTTACTCAATTGGCAAGACCATTTTAGACCATTTTAGTAAATACACATTTTCACTTGGGGAAGAATGAAACTCTGTAGTAGAGAGTAAAAAAAATACCATAAATTCTAAAAGAACTTACTTGTCAGCAGTGTGAGTCAAAAAATGTGACTAGTCAGCTTTCAGCATAGTTTCCCAGAACCAGAAAAAAAGAATGGAAATGCAGAGAACAGCTTGACACACAGCTGAGTTTATTTTAGAAAAGGACCCTCATGCAAGACTGAACTCAGAATGTGTTGATGCTACTGGCATTTGACAGAAGATTACAGATTGTTCACATGGAAAATTATGGTAATAAAAGGTAAGCTGTGATTCTAAAGTGCTACAAGGCATTAATACAAATTCACATGTGGACACTTTCATCTAATTATGAGAGGCCTTTTTTCCCAGTTTTGGCTTCAGTCCTTTAGAACTGATTCAGCTGGAGCAGAGAAAGCCACTCTCATGCTGGAACATGCATTTATATAGACAGTTGGATTAGTACAGCTAGGTTAGCTTAATTATGCTTCTGTGGTTTCCAGGAAACATTTGTTGGACACAAAGCAATTGTAGTTTTTGTCATTTTTTTTTTTATGATTTGATTTTGAGTACAGAATTGGTATATTAGATGCCATCCAACTACCTTTGCATTTGATTAATGTGTGAGTATATAAATAGCACTTGCTTGTTTTTCTCACATCTCAGTTCATATCTAAATAGTAGTATCTCACTCTTAAAACAACAGGCTTTTAACATCTCTAGGAATAAACTGGTGTAATAAATTGGTTTTTTAATAATTTTGTCTAATGAACTTCTATACAGATAAGAAGTTTACTTTTATTCCTAGTCAGTGGCCCTTGGCAATACGTATGTAAAAGTTTAAAGGATACAATTCAAATGGTTATTATTCAAATGACAGATGACAGATAAAGTATACTGAGGTAAATAAATGACCTTTTATGGTTCCTCATGAAAGGCCAGTGTTCAAAACTGAGACTTCTTCTGTATTCAATCTCACTCATCCTCTACCACTCTGAAATATATCACTCACCCAGTGAGCTACATATATTTGCCATTATGAATCTAACAGACAAAAACATAAGCTATAATCGTTGTACCACTCCTATTTCATATAAACACAGTAAAAGTGGCAAAATATTATTATCATTATTCCAAACTGATGTGGTGTTATTTGGGGATTAAAATCCAACCCTACATCACTGTCATGGTTTACCAGCTTCTACCTGTAATCCAGACTTCTGGAATTAATTAATGGGTGTCTTGAAATACCCAATCTCCTTCAGGTTTCAGTACGTGTATCTACCCTTTGAATAGTGTATTTTCATCACTATTATTTAGACTACAATATTGAGGACTGGCATGTGAAGAGGCTTCCTCAGAAAGAAAGAAAAACTTTGTGTGGCCCTGAGGGGGTTCAATCTCCCAGCTCTGTGTGCTTTATCTTCTGATTTGCGAGCTGCATCACCCTGAGAGATCAGCTGGCTTAGTAGCTAATTGACTGAAATTCAGCCTTTAATAGAGTTTGGTCTTGATTTTTTAATCACTTTAAAGGTTTGGCTCTGAGGCCCTCAAGCAACACGAGGAGTACCCTGGGACTTTGTGAAGGCATTATAAACACTGACTTGACACGTGCACAGAAACCACTGAGAAAGGGAACCTTTCCATGTTGCACCAGGAGGGAGACAAGCACACTTTCTAGAGCTCAGGAAATCAGCTTTAATGAGCACTGCAGTGCACTGCAATGAGCTGCAGACAGGACTCAGGGGAAGTTCTCTGCAGAGCATTCCACACTTGTGCTCTGTTCTTTGCGTTCGCTCTGCACAGCAATGTTCTTCTTGGAATGTTTATTTTACTCTTCTGCCTTCATCTAACTCTCTGCCCATTCCCTCAGTCCATTAATCTTAAGAGATTTCCCTGAATTAAAAGCAAACTCTCAAAGGATAAGGAAGATGATAAATGCCTACAAGCTCCCAGTTCTCTATGGATATTGTGCTAACGATTTCCATTGTCTTGATAAAACAATGCATTAATAAAGCAACAATAAGGAAAGAGAGAATATTGGCATTCCAATAAACAGAAATGAAGAATAACTATCACAGTTCAATATATTAAAAACGAAATACTGGGATTCTTCTGGAAAACAAGAAGGATGTAATGGGAAGAGATAAACAGGTTAGTTCTGTTGGGCCTGCCTGAGCCAAAGAATAAATTTCTGCATTTAATTCTGTGCCTACAAGAACAAGGTCTTTGCTACTGAATTCAGCATATCCAGGGTTTCACAGAATGTATAATCCTGTCTATGATGCCTAATGAGCAAAACCATTGTTCCTTCTTTACATTAATTTCTATTTTGACTCTCTTTTTAAGATTGTTTATCTCTGACAGCTCAGGTCTCCTACAGAACCTCTGTGGACACCCCAGTTTGAGCACAGCTATTCTGGCACAGCAGCCTGGTGAAGATGCAGTGTGAATTCCTTCAAGAGGGGGTATCTGTCAACTTGGTTGTTGTTTTATTTTCCCCTGCAACGTTAATCAAGCCAAAAAATGGTCTCTCCTGCAGCACAGTTCTATCAGCAAGGGAGCACCATTATTTTCACACTTGCAGCTGAAATAACTGCTGGAAAACTCTGCAGTGCAGGTCAAATCTGAATAACAGCTGAGGGAGACTATATGACTGATAATAAATAATACATGCTCTGAAAGCCATTTTAAGTTATTTGGTTTGTCGGATTTAAAGGGACACAGCTGTCCCATGACGGGTTTTCACTCTTCCTGATAATCTGGTTTCTGTGCACTGTGCATAACCGTGCCTGGTAGTAAAAAAATGGAAACCATTAGAATGAGTTAATACAGCAGAATTCACACAGTGTGCACTTCTGATTGCAGCCAGCTCCCTCAGAGCTGCCAAAGACAAATCTCACAGCTGTGAGCAAGTTTACTGTTCACATTACAAGCACCATCTCAGCAGCCTCCCCTGAGTACAAGACAGGCAGCTCTTCCTAAACTCCTTTCCCAAGGGTGCCTCTGCCCAGATCCTGCAGGCAGACGTGGTCAGGGAGACTGGAGACAAGCCATGTCCCAGCAGCAGCTCTGCAAAGCTCATAAACCCTGGGAGGGTACAGCAGCTTGGGCTCCACAGCGTGCTGAAACAGCAGCACAGCTCCCAGCTGACTGGGAGTGTGATGAAAATGGGTTTGCATCTGCCTGTAAAAGACTGAAGGGTGTTTGAAACTCTGAAGAACAGGAAAACTGAAACTTTCTCAATATACTTTGAATATTTAGGACATAATGAAAATTAGGAGGTCTGCCATTATTACTGGGATAATGCTTTGCATGTTTAGGGAGTCACGACAATACAAGCAGCTGGAATATATTTTATTAGAGACTGGGCTATATATGTTATTAAAAAACTTTGGGTTTTTTATTTTAAGAGTATGGAAAATTCAGTTTGTTATGAGGAAATTTCCCCATATCTGGTGCTTTCATAATGCTATTTATTTGCAAAAATTTCAGCACTAATCACACAAAATTTCATATGTGTGATTAGTCACACATTGAATGTTGTGTTTTCTCCAGGTTTTAGAGCAGGAGCTCAACTTCTATTTGTGGGTTAATATTTCTGTCAGGGAGAAGTCTTTTGCAACCTCATGAAAATCTGTTCAACTATCCAGTGAGAACAAAAAGATATCTCAGATTTCACATACTTGTAAAGCCTCATTATAAAACTAATTATAGCCCGTAAAGAACCTAACATTTCTTAATTGCTGTAGAGCTCCTCAGACTGACCAAATCACACATCTATGCTATCAATGGGAGGTTGTGTTTCAGAAAGATTTTGTACCTTCTGTTCCTCAGGATTTGGTGTGCAGCCAGGGACTGCAATACAGTGAAGGAAACTCTCCTCTGCTCTTCAGAGGGAATTGACCTCATCTAATTTTAGTGATTTAAATCTTAGAGTTCTAGGCTACAAAAAAAAAAAAAAAAAAAAAAACAAAACAACAAAAAAGCCCCACAAAAAATTCCCCCAAACAAACAAACAAAATTACAAAAAACCCAGCAAAATTCAATGTATGAAGACACTTCTGAAAGTTTTAACTTTCTGAATATCTTCTGGGGATAACTACTTTCCTTCAATGACTAGAAAGATAACCTACAAATCAGTTAGACTAGATGCCTAACTTGTAAATAGCTATGGAAAAGCAAGAAGAAACACTTTAGATAAGTCTTGCTTATTCTGTAAATTGCATGGGATGGTGATGTAACTAAATATTTAATAACATTACAACACAAGTATAAGAGTCCAACTCACTTCTGCTTTCCTCACTTCTGGGCCCTTGGCACTGATCTCAATTTTGTTCCCCCATCTGTGTAGGTAATGCATTCTTACTACTGAGCACATTTACCTGCTAATGACTACTGTGTGTGATCAATCACAATGTTTAAGATTATAAATCCATTAAAGCAATTTTTTTCTTCTTAATAATGCTGTTCTTTTTAATCTTTGTTTAGTTACAACTGCAATGGAATTGGGTGATGCATCACCTCAGCTCATGGAGCTCTGCTATGTCAAAGAAAATCCCTTTTCCAGCATCTGTTACTGCTGATCCACTACAGTCTTGAAAAACCAAATTCTCAATTCATCACCTATTGTTATTTCCTCCCTCTTGCATGGTCTGTAATGTGCTTACTTTATGACAGACTCACTCATGGCAACTTTGTGACTTCAGAGATTTTGCTCAACTTCCACATTTGCATTTTGTATTTAATGCAATACAGAAAAGAGCAACTAATGCTTTATCTGTAAACAACTACGCTACAAGTTGTAGATGTTTTGCCATACTAGTGATTTCCTGAAAGTCTAAAATAAGCAAGGAAAAAAGTATTCCCATGTAAAAATTATTCCCATATTAAAAACCATGATGAAATCTTGGGCTGTGCTCAGCCCAGCTAACACAACTGTGAAAAGATGCCTACTGACCATCAAAGGAAAGCCCAAACCTATTAATAAAAGCATTAAAAAGCCTTACTGGCCCTGCCCAGCACCCTCAGGGCCTCCCTCAACGCCACCCATGGCTCAGAAGTCCCATTTCAGCCCAGTCCCAAGGTGCCAGTCCCTACTCCAGTGGTGCCACAATCTCACTGGTCTCCACTGGAAAATTTTGTTGATTTGAATAAGGTCTTTTATCAGACCACCAGTTTAACAGAAAAAAATATTAGGTTTTAAATAATAAAATAATAAAACGATGCCAAGTGGATGGAAAAACTGATAGTGCTGATTTGAACCAAACATTCATGCGTTTGTTTCTTAATTTGTTTTCTTTGGGAAGTAAAATCCTCATTTTGCATTCATTAGTACTGCTAGGAAGGAACTTAATCTTTGCGAAGGGTTATTAATGTTTCTGTGCGTGCAGAATAAATATAACACCTCCCTCAATCACAGCCTCTCAGCCTCATTAGTGAGACATGCTGGGGATAGCATCTTGGCAAACTCATTAGGAGTTTCTTGTTGCAATCAAATTTGTCCTGACTTCAGTTGCCAGGGACGTTATAACAGGGAGAACAAACCCTTGTAACAGCTCTTCCCTTTTTATTAAATTCTGTAGTGAATTCGCTGTCTTTGTGTCACAGAAAACTACCCACAAAAGCTGATGGAGCGTAGAAATGTTTATGCTGAAATGAATTTCATTAGTCAGTGCTGGACATAGATTAGCATTATTTATTTCTCTGAAGCTTCCATGGTGTAACTCTAAGTGACAAACCAGGGATGCAGGAGGATTTTCTATGATGTGCAGAAAACCACAATTCTGTGCTTTCTCAGAACTCAGGGCCTTCTCTCAGTAGCACATCTAACCTCTAAGTTGAAGTAATTTCTGTGTTATTGGAGACAAAATACTCCCAAGTCCTTTGTCACCTCTATGTCTGCTAAGCCTATTGATGCCAATGCACAGAGTTCATTTCCACAAGGTGAGTCCCTAAAAATTCACTGCTGCCAGGACGGATGAGGTCCTGAGGTGGTGCACATCAAAAATTAATTAAACCAAACAACTTTCTGTCTGTATGTGTGTAAAACCCAAAGACAGCTGAGAAGAAAAAGATCATTTTGTAGATATTGACATTCATATTGTGTGGCAACAGTGAACATAGGGATAAATAATGGAAAGAGATTTAGTTAACATCTTCCATTACAATAACTTCAGAAGCCTTCTGAAACAAATCTTTTTCTTGAATAATATGAATTTTAATCTGATAGCTTTCAGCACTCATGATTTGCATTACTTGAACTGAAATCATTAGTCAAATGCAGCTACAATATAAATTCATAAAGAGCTCCCAGAAGAAATCAAAGATGTTTTATATAATCTAAAACAGGTAATACAAACATTCTTATGAATTTCAAAAGAGTCAAACCTAAGGAAAAATTCATTGACTTTGAATTAGTATTCAACAGCCAAATCAATTCCTTCCTATTTGCATATTTTAAATATTTCATTTAATAATCAGCATATGCTGGAAAGCAACACAACACAATAGTAATACAAACCATTTTTAACATGAAAATTGAATATGAAAGCAAGAAATTGAATTTTTTTAATAATTGTGGCTTGCTTAATGGACATACAAAATACACCATTTCAGACAACAATGTAAATCCGTTTCTTTCCAAGTCAAATATGAATTTGTGCCCCTGCATTGCATTATTGCTGACAAATTGGCTATAATGTGATATAAAGGCAACTATGGAAATATTCAGATTCCTGCTTACTTGGGCTGCCTTCAGACTTTCAAAACAAATTCTAAATATGAAAGGTGCTATGCATTTTATTGTTCACTCACTATTTCAAATCAGATTTTCACATATTCTGAGCATTCTGTTAGCAAAACTTAGGATAAAAATGTGATCTTTTTTGATGTAGTGAATTTGGTAAAATCTCCTTAGTTATTAACTATTAAGTTACAGAATGTATAACAGTGCAAGATTTGTGACAATTTTCCTTGGAGAAACAAGAAATGTTATCACTTATCAAATATGTTTGATAAAATACTGTTACTAACTATTAAGACCATGATAACACTTTTCTTTTAATGAAAAAATTTTGATATTTTACTAGCCCTGAGCTGGCAAGGGCCACCTCAGCTGAAATGTAACATTTGACAACACACATACTGCTGGAGGGCTGGAAAGCAAAATAAAATGTGTTTGGACAAAATTGCCCCTGCACGTTTATAAAAACTTGTTTCCCTTGGCACCACAACAGATAAGAAGAGTGCTACAGTAAACCACCAGAGTTGCACTGGGGGAATGATGTGTAACAGCAAAGGCTTGGGAAATGCAGCTGCTCCCTTTGAATGCTGCCAGTGGAATTGCTCCAGGTCCACAAAGTCCATTTCTTGGCAGGAAGCTGTGCAGGAAATCTCAGAGCCCCCAAAGAGAAAACAGAAGCAGAAGCTGCTCATAAAGTGTATTTGGTATCTAATTCATTGGGACTGCACAAAATACCAGCTAAAGACAAAACACTACATGGCTTTATAACAGATGTGTTTTTCCCCATCCTGCTCAGAACACCTCATTACACAATGCAGTGGCATTAGAGAGAGTGTTGGGGTTTTTTTTCAATCACTCTGCGAGCCCTTTCTTCTATCAGGTAAGCAGTCTTATTAGGGATACCTCACAGAATCATAAAATAGCCTGAGTTGGAAGGAACCCACAAGTTCAATCAAGTCCAGCTCCTGGCTCTGCATAGAACAGCCCCAAGAGTCACAACCATGTGCCTGAGAGCATTGTCCCAAAAGTCCTTGAGCTCTGCCAGGCTGGTGCTGTGACCACTGCCCTGTGGAGCCTGTTCCATGCCCAACCACCCTCTGGGGGAAGAACCTTTTCCTTTTATTCAACCTAAACCTCCCCTGACACAGCTTCAGGCCATTCCCTGGGTCCTGTCACTGTCCCCACAGAGCAGAGCTCAGTGCCTGCCCCTCCTGTTCCCCTCACAAGAAGCTGTGACTGCACTGAGGTCTCCCCTCAGTCTCCTCCAGGCTGAACAGACCAAGGCACCTCAGTCACTCCTCACACGGCTTCTCCTCAAGGCCCTTCAGCATCCTCATTGCCCTCCTTTGGATGCTTTCTAGTATCTTTATATCTTTCTTATATTATGGTGCCACAAGAGGCATTACAAAAAGATGAGCCTGTGTGATTCAGAGCTCCTGAATGCTTATCTATCCCTGGAAAGTAGTTTGAGTTCACATATAAAATATATATATGCAAACTGCCCAATATACTACTTTTCATTTGTTCCTGTATAACCTCACCTTCTATTTTTTCAGTTTAGCAAGGCTGTTGTTCATTTGAATCCTATCCTCAAGCATACTTGCAATTTCTCCATATATTATCAAACAAGGTAATAAGTTGTTTTGTTGGGTTTTTTTTTTTTTTCATTTTATTGCTCCCTGAATGGACCAGGACAACAGACAAATACACAAGAAACTCTTGTGACAATGAAATTTTGGTCACTGCTTTCAATGCCTCTCTTGCCCTTCCTTTCACTTAATAGTAGGGAAACCATTCCCAAATCTTCCTCTAATCATTAACATGGTTACATTTTTTGTTGTTTGCACTCTGCATATTGCTGCTCTATAACCTTTTGGCTAGATTACTCACACACACCATTTTTTCATGCTCATCTTCACTCGTCTGTACTATTTTTTTGTCTTTAAGAGCTCATGATTTTGTTAAGGTGGTTTCTGACCAGTTTTCTAAATCAGTTGTGGAGATGTAAACTGTGGAATGCTTATCAGAACAGCTTGTAGCACTAACCATTGGATCCAACTCCAGTGTGGTCGTGAAAAAAGAATGACCTTTCTCAGGGTTGCTGGATATTGCAGAATTAAAACAAGGTGAGAAGGGTGCATCTTTATCTTGCAGGTTAAACTACCTTTCCTCCAGCCCCTGATCACGCATCAGTTATTTGTTAATATGCTGTTTGCTATGTAGAAACAAGCCACACTGAAACTGCAACAACCCCCCCGGGTAAGCCCATAAATCCCCCTGGCTATCCTGAAACAATAGTTAAGGCATTTCAAAACAGAGAATGAACACATGAAAGTCACTTGCTCTTTGCAGTGCTGAGTAGAATAAGCCAAAGGTGAATGTTTACATCTCTGATGCTGGTGTGGAAGCTCAATTGTGATTCCATCAGGCCTAGGTGCAGTCCATGGGATGCCTCTCACCCCCTGACATGTTTCTAACTTGTGTCATCCAACTTGGTTCAAAACACAGGACCTGGCTCAGCCCACTGCTATTGTCCTAACCCTTGCAAAATTCACATTTGCATGGAGATGGTCTGGAGAAAGAGACACAAACCAGCTGATGCAGTGAGGTGAAGCTGGAGATCTTCTAGTCCAAACCCCCGCTCAGAGCAAGTTGGTCAAGGCCATGTCCAAACAGATTTTTAATATCTCAAGGATCAATCCTCCAGAGTTTCCCTGGGCAGCCTGTTCCAGTGTTTGACCCTCATTACAAAAAAAAAAAGAAACTAAATGAAATTTCCTATATTTTAGTTTGCACCTTTGCCTTTTGTCCCATCCCCAAGCACATCTGACAGGAATCTGGCTTTGTCCTCTAGGGGAAAAACACCCCATTGGATATTTGTGCCCATGGAGAAGATCCTCCTGAGCATTCTCTTCTCCAGGCTGAGTGGTCCCAGCTCTCCCAGCCTCTCGGCTGTCCTATCTTCTATCACATCTTGTTGTTATATTTCTAGAGTCCCAGCTCTCAGCTGTCCTATCTTCTATCACATCTTGTTGTTATATTTCTAGAGTCCCAGCTCTCAGCTGTCCTATCTTCTATCACATCGGGGTCACTACTCGTTGTTGTTATATTTCTAGAGTCTCATACCATCTGAGTGGTTTTCTCACAATCAGCTCTTCTCAGCAGTATTGCCCCTGCTTCTTCATTAGAACTCCTCCAAGGCTCTCCCTGGCCAGCCAGCCCACCCCCTTTTATCCCAGTTATCTTCACTAGCCACAGCTGCCAGCCAATTAAGGACATCACAGCTGCAGCCCATTTAGAACAACTAGGATTGGGGCAAGGCCGCTTATACAATACAGATATTTTACTAGGACTCCTACTATAGCTTGGCACTCACCAGGACTCCCAGATGCTTTTCTGCCAAGATGCTTTCCTGGAGGTCAGTTGTACTGGGTAATTCCTCCCCAGGGGCAGGAATTGTCACTTCCCATTGTTCAGCTCCACGAAACTTCTGCTGACCCTTCCCTCCAGCCTGCCAAGGTCCCTCTGAGTTTCAGGACACCCATCTGGTCTGTCAGTCACTCACCCCAAGATGCCTGTTCTGACCAGAAAAGAACTGAGGCCTTTTAATCACATCTCTCAATTAACAAAATTCTAGCACAACAGAGGGTTTTGTCTCCATTGTGTTGTGAGGAAATTCAAGATATGTACTTGAGGACCATACAGAATTCATGTCCTTCTCTTTGGACTTTTATTTACAAACAGAAAGCACAAAGGTCTGCATCTTATAAGACCATGTCAGTGGAATTCTAACAGCATGAAGTAACAAACCAAGTAAGTCAATTTCCAGTCACATTTTTGTTGTCTTTTATATTTGGGGTACTTGCTGGTTTTGTATATGCATGCCTTGTCACTAAATGTGTGTATCAGCTTTATATTGTCAACAGCAGAACAGACTTTAAGAAAAAAAATTTGTAGCAAGGGTTCCATTTTGTTGAGATGTTGTGGAAAGACACTACAAACCACAGAAAGGAAATCTGAGTTGCTTGTGATGTTACAGGGATGTTGAGATTGCTAAAACAGCCCTATTAATGTAGTTGCTTATTTATTTTTTATATCAAATGGGCTTTCAAAAGCTTTGCACAGTGTTATAAAATAAAAAGGCACTCATCTATTTCCTACTCTTCTTCTCTTAAAAGTATCAAAATACATTCCAAAGTCACAGGGCAGAGTTTAGCAGTGAATCCAAATCACTTATTTCTACAAATATCATGGGAACTGAGATTTCCCTAACAGTTTTCAGATTCTCTTTTAAGGATGGTATTATTTCATCAGCTATTTGTTTTTCTTCTAGATGTTAAGAATATTCTGAATATTTTAACATTTTTATTCAGTGAGAAACAAAGCTACTTGCAAGCCCTGATTAGGAAGTTGCTTATTTTGTTGCCCCTGCCAGGATCTGGGCACATAATCTTCAGTTCCAAGGTCTACAACTGTCTTAAATAACTCACAGGTTCATGTCATACTGGGGCTGTGTGGTTGCTGATCTGTAGGGAAGAACTGTACAGCTGAAAGACCTAGCTTGTTTTAAATATTTCTATTTATTTGTTTTTCTTTTTCCTGTTATTTTTTTTCTCAACACAGAAGAAATTATGAGATGCAGGATTAATCAGGATCAGAAAAATAACCATGGCAGTTTCCCAGGTGCCATATAGAGACTACCAATCAAACTAAAATATGCATTATAAAAACAATGGTATAGGACTTAGATGCAGCCTGCTCTTCATATCGAAGTTACAGAACAGAAATAAGTTTGTGTCGCAGACATCTTTTCATGAAAATCCTTTCCTTAGGATTTTTCCTCCTGAGAAGCTGAGAGGCCTCAGGAACAAATTGTAAACAATGGTTATCTGTTGCTGTGGAATGCAACAGGTAGATCTTTGATTGGCCCATCTTAGATATTTATAATTAATGGCCAATCACAGCCCAGCTGGCTCGGACAGATAGTCTGAGACAGCTGCTTTTGTTATCATTCTTTCTGATTCTATTCTTAGCTTAGCTAGCTTTCTGAGATGAAACCTTTTCTACTATTCTTTTAGTATAGCTTTAATGTAATATACATCACAAAATAATAAATCAAGCCTTCTGAAAAATGGAGTCAGATCTACGTCTCTTCCCTCATCTTAAGACCCCTGTGAACACCATCACAAGTTTGCAATTACTTTGTAATATTAGGCTCAGATCAATTGCACACTTGTATGATCTACAGTGATTCAGGTGAACACCTTCACAGATGCAAAATGGTGCCTTCTGAGCAATTCACAAAACAACTGGAACACACATCAAGCCCTGTCAATGTTTGGGGAGGGAGTGGAGTGAACCATAAATTAATTTTTGAAGGAACAAAGCCATTTAGATGTGAGCAGTCATTCAGAAAACTAAACATTCCTATGTTGCTTTGCTGGAATAATGAAGGATTATTAAAAAATCCAAAATATTTGAATCAAGTTAATGTATTACACAGTGATATTTAAATGCACTTGAAAACAGCCCAGGAGTGCAGAATTTGTGTGTGTGGTGTTAAGTTCCCAGAGGGCAGCAGCAGCATCGGGGTCATGGTGAGACATAGAGAAATCACTCACCAGGGACCAGCTCCCCCCCTGACTAAAAGGGACCTTTAATGGGCTCTAAAACCCACCTGATTTACCCCATGTGGCTGAGAGGATCCTGCTCCAGTCCAGATCCCAGGGCAGAGGGACTGGAGGGGGAAGTGAATATGCTGGAAAATATTGTGCAGTTCCCCACAGCGGTCATTGATTCTTTGCATCCTGCATTCTTGCATGGAAACATCAAAAGTTTCAAAACTGGATGGCAAAATGAAGGGATAAAAGGAGGACAGAAAATCTGTGGTTTTTTCTTGTCATCAGACTAACCCCTTCAGTGCTGAAGTTTTTCATTTGTCAGAAGAGAAAAAGTCCCAGAGCAGGAAATACCAATACCATAATAATCCTAGGCAGTAAATCACACTTTATATTAATTTCCCCCTTTGCCCATTTCAAGCAAGTTCTCTAAGTATCTTTACTCTTAACATATTGCTCACACAAAAAATAAGGAGACTTTGTAAGGCACACTTCCTTTATACGTGCACTCTGTGCCTAAAATTAGAGTAAATACAACAATATATTTTTCTAGAAAAAAAGTAGAGTATCCCAGCTATTGTGCTGGGAAACAATTCTGCTTCCTTCCATTTTTTAAGCCTTGTCAGTTCTTTTACTGCAATATTCATCTCTCTTCAGCCAAAAACGTTGTTCCTCTCACTCCTTGTCCTGATCCTGAACTACATTATAAAGATAATTTTTTCACCCCAGAAAAGTCTGGCTGAATGCTCACTTTTGTATCTATTTCTTCATGTTTTAGGAGTGGACCCCCTGAAGGTACCCTGGAGTTAGAATCTGCAACTGTCTATGACAATCTTTTCAAAATCAAATGGCTGTTTACTCTTAGAGATGAAAGCAGACTTGACCTAAAAATTATATTTTAATATTAATTGTATTAAAATTATTTCTGCACCATGACAGAATCTGGGGAAGAAATGAGTTTTAAGATGTGAAAACTGAGAGTCATTCAAACTCTCTAAGCTGGGGAGAGATGGATTTGAAGAGTGGGCTGTTAGATGGATAAGAAAGTGGTTGGGTGGTCACACCCAGAGAACAGTGATCAGTGGTCAGAGTCCCAGTGACATCAGTGACAAGTGGTGCTCCTCAGGGGTCGGTTTTGGGGCCAGTGTTATTTGATATCTTCATTAATGTCATAGACAAAGACAAACAAAGACAGAGTGTGCCCTCAGCAACAGGATGTTAGAGACTTCCAGTGGGTTTGCTGCTGCTGTTCTCAGGGATGTTTAAGCATTTATATGGAGTAACATCTCCAAGAAGTGGGACCCAAATGTTCCTCCCATATGTGCAAAGTAGAAGAGTCAGGATTCAAACTCATTTTCAAAAATGCAAGGGCAATACTTACACAGCAAAACTATTATCCATACTAATGGGCTTCCTTCTGCTCAGAAATTCCCCCTTGGACTAATAGTTTAAATTTTATTAAACTATATCCTTTAAAACTGGCAGCAGTAAGGTTCCCCAGTGAGTTCTACTCAAGTATTGGTCTGTTTTTATGCCTCCACTCCTTTCAGCAGGCTCAATGCCAGTTTCTCTCTTCCAATACAACTGTGACATTTCTTGCCCTCTGTTCCCACTGTTTTCTAACATTTTCATTGCCCTTTGGAACTTTTGGCCCTAAGCCTTCACAAACAAACTGTGCAATGCACCTGGAATCCAGGAAGAAAGTGCTGCATAATTATTAAGTTAAATATTGTCTCCTGACCCTTATAAAGAAATTTTTCATCTACTGCTTTTCCTGGTTATTTCCCAACCACCTGCTCTTAAGTTAAACAGATATGGTTGAATACTGCAAATGCAAACAACTTGTAGCAAGTATTCATAAATTATTACAAGAAAACTCCCTGCCTTCCAAAGAAAAGCAGATGTAAATTCAATTCTCTTGGAAACTCAGCCTCTGATGGTCTGTGCCTCTCTCCATGACCATTTGTTGTCAGGGCCTCAACAAACTTTCAAAGAGCAGAAGTATTTTGTCTCCCTTTGATTCAAGGCATAGAAGTTTGTAGATAATTCTGTCAAAGGACTGTCAGACACATTAATGTAATTTCTTTTGTTTAAAACCTGATGGTCTCAGAGTCAGTTCTCAGCTGACATATTTGGAAGCATTAACTTTTATTGTACATCAAGATTCATTAAAGAAGCTGAGACATGGCTTGAACTATTGCAAACTGTGTGTCATCTTTCCATTCCCTCATCTTCTCTGTGACTGTAGTGCTGCCTCATTTGTTTTCTGCTCATTGTCAGTTGTCTCTTAATATAAAATAAAGCTTAAAAGATCTGGTATACAGCATAGAAATCCACCAAAAATTTGAGCCATGAAAATTCATATTCATATTCTTTATATTCATTGAACCTGAAGACAGCAGCAATGTAAACTTAAAAAAAAAAAAAAAAAAAACACTGCATATTTATAGGGAACTTCAATTCCATTTTTATGGAATAAATGATATTTTACACTCCACACCATTTAGACCTCAATCTCTCTTCTGGCAAGCCAAGCTGTTATTTTTTGCAGATTGTTCCTAAGTCATTTATAATCAGGCCACAGCACCACTGACAACAGGACCTTTGAAGTCAGGTAGGGATTATTAATTTGCTGTGAATTTTCTGAGGACCTTCATCTTCTTTCCATACACATCCATTAAAAGTCATAGAGGCGAAAATGAAGGTACCAGCCACAAATAAAATTAAGCTATCAAACTCTCTGGGTTCAGATTAATTCTGGACAGTGCAAAAAGCTAACCAGCCTTTACTTTTTAATGTGGAACATTACTTTTTGGGGTTCCTAAAATGCATCTTCCGGAGGATGAGGTCTGAGAGCACTCAAAGGCTCAGAACTCTGGGCAGTGAACCCCACAGCTCCATCAGCCACCCTTGGGGGCACGGAAGGGGAAAATCATTACTTGTGGCACCATTTTTAGCTCTCCGTCAAAGACCACAATCACCAGTATGCCATGTGTGTGTGTCTGTCTGTGTCTTCCCTAAATGAAAACACTGTGTCTATCTCTACAGGTTGGATACTGTGAGGAATTTCTTCACAGAAATGGTAATTAAATATTGGAACTGCCCCGGGAGGTGGTGAAGTCACCGTCCCTGGAGGTGTTAAAGACTGGACATGGCCACGCTCTGGTTGACACGGTCGTGTTCAGTCACAGCTTGGACTCGATGATCTCTGACCTCTTTTCCGACCCAATTGTTTCTGTAATTCCGGAATACACCAAACTTTAACACTGGAAACACAAAGGCGGTGAGACTCGGTGAGGCCACGGCGGCCGCGCCCGCGGTCCTGATCACCGGGGCGCGCTGTGCCCAGGGCTGCTGCCGCGTGGAGCTCTCGGTCGAGGGGTGGCTGAAAGAATCACCCTGCCACGGGGAGGGGACCGATGGTCATCCTGCGGGGCCCATGATCCCGGGCCAGCTCCGAACAGGGACACCGGGACAACGAGCAGCGGGGCACGAGCGGGCGCGCCGGGTCGCCCGCGGTCTCTCCCCGCCTCACAGCCGCCCTCGGGCTGCCGGGCGCATGCGCGGAGGCGCCGCCTGCTCCGCCGAGCGCGCAGCGGGCGTTGGGGCAGCGCGGGGCGGCAGCGCCGGCCCTGCTCCGCACCCGGGCGGCGGCGGTGAGTGCGGGCAGGGACGGTGAATGGGGGCGAAGTGCGGGCTGGGGCGGTGAGAGTGCGGGCAGGGAGGGAGAGGAGCGGGCTGAGGCGGAGGATGCGGGCAGCGCGGGGTGCGGGCGGGCGGGGGCTGCCGGCGGGAAGGGGCTGCCCGGTGCGGGGACGGCGGGAGCGGTGCCCCCAGGGAGCGCCCGGGGCGGGGGTCCCGCACGGGGACCCCTGAGGGGGGCGAGGGGGGAACGCGCCCCGCTGCCCTCCGCCCCTCCGGCAGCTGGCAGCCTCCCGGTAAAGCCCTCTCCAAGGGTTTGTGCCATTTCTAGTTAAGCCGGGGGAGAAAACGCGTGGAGTGCATTGAACAAAGGAAGAATCCTGCCGGATTTCTCTTTTGGAAGAGCTTAGCGACTCTCTCCAGAATAGGCAGCTGATGCGTTTTTCTCCGAAGTTTTAAAAAACACCGTCCCCCAGCACAAACCCGCGGAGCACAGCCGCAGCCACCCGAGGCTCTCGTATTCCTGGCAGAACTTTTTCCACAGGGTCACCCAGAGGCCCCGGCAGTGCGGGAGCTGCGGTGGCCGGGCTCGGGCTGTGGCTGCTGGGCTGGGAAGGTGTGTGCGGGAATGAGCCCGACCCTCCGCCTCTGGGGGACTTTTCCTAGGCCTGGTGCTGGCGAGGGAACAATTCATCCACAGGAAACAGGAGGGGCAGGGGCAGCCTCGGGGCTGCCACGGTTGGAGCTGGGATTCAGTGTTGCCTTGGTTAAGGCGTGAGAGAGCAGGCGGTGATTGGGAACAAAACACAGAGGAATGGAGCCAGTGAGTAAAAGGAAGAAGCACAGGAAAACACTTGAAAGAATTTCAAGTTCTCATAGAAAAGTTTGTGAAGGGAGGAGGGACAGTTATGCAGATGTTGCTGTTCTAGATTAAAATCAAGACCTTCAATTTATTGTTACTACTGACTGTGACTGAAAAAACCCATAGTTGTACTTTATGTGCTCATTCCCACCTCCTTTACCATCTTGTCCCCGTGCTGGCACCATTGTTGATACAGCAGGGACGGGGAGTGGCACGGAGCATTAGCACCAGGTTCAAACTGACCTTTTAAACACTTTTTCTGATTAACCTAGTTAGTAATCATGGCTGTTTCCCTGCACTGCCATAGGGATGCTTCTACTGCCTCAAGGAAATGTGGTTGGGAGGAAAAGAGTTTTTTTAGTTGTACATAAATGATCAGGCATGCGTGTAGAAGCTCTGTTTTTCAGTGTACACGTGTGTATTGTGCACACAGACACGCACACCTGTGCCAAGGGGTTGTGCAACTGGGAGGTTGAACATTCTGGCCCTTGTGTTGAACAGAGGGAGTGCCATTGATAAAGCAGTGTGGGGGAGGTTTACAAGTGCAGGAGGTGATGAGCAGGGTGAGGAGACTTACCTAGCAAAGGTGACTGAGATTGCAAGAGTGGTTCTTGTGAACCAGGGCAGTGAGATTAGAATCCAGAGAAGAGGGGACAGGGAACTTGTGTGTAAGAGTATTGCATGGAAACAGGAGTGAGATTTTTACTTATCTGTTCATTTTCGGCCATCTCACTGTAACCTCTTTTAGACTAGCAAACCTCATTTTCTGGAACAGATTAGGCTGGAACCTGGCATCCTGAGTAACTCTGTACTATTGGAACTAGCAAATATTGGAAAATCCCTGGGTGAAACCTGGATTATCCTTTTCTCACACAAGTTCATCCAGAAATTCGTATCCTACTAATGTACTGCAAAGAGCAAAGCATTACATCTGGTTGTAACATGTGCAGGTGTTGAGATTATAACTTGATGATCAGTTTTCTTCTGAGAGAAGTGGATAGTTGCACACAGAGAACTGTACTCATAGTGTCATTTCCAGAAACACAAATGGAGAACTGAAGTTTGAAGTTAGCTTTAATTCAATCTCTTCATACATCTAGAACAAGCTACAGTTTTCTATTAAGTAATAACATATTGTTTCTTGCATAAGAAAATCCTGTTGTACTCAGGAAGTATTTTGGTCTCATCCTCCTTACTTTGGTTGTGTGATATCAAGACATTTTCTTGATGTGACTCAAATCTGCATCCAATTCTGCTTTGACCATGGAATTACAAATTTCCTTGTGTTTTCTGTTGTGCTTATCACCTTAGAACTCAGTACTCAAGTCGCCCCTTAATTGAGAAAACTCTCCTAAAACAAGGAAATCATCCTCCCATTCCACATGAAGAGTGAAAGATAAAACTGTGGAGACCAAATCTGGTCCAGGTCAGATGTGATTTTTTCAGGGTATTGAATTCTGTTGTCCTCATTTATGTTAAGGTGCAAATAAATGGAAAATAAATGGAATGTCTGTTCTAAACCTATTCTGCTTTTGCAAATCAAGCAGTCAGATTTTGGGAGATGCATCCCTAAAATAAAATGTTTGTAGTTGGTGTTCACATTGGAACAGCATTTTTAGGTTATTTATCTAGAGTCATGAATAAATTCTGTGGCAAAAGCAGGATAAAAGATACTTCAGGACTGTGCTAATTTTAGACTACAGCAGTGGGAACCATTTTTGTTTGCTCTGTCATTTTAAACAGCTCACTCTTCCTGTGATCCTCTTGTCCAGCATTTTGTTCTACCTGCCTCTGTGACCTCCCTCACTTGTGATAGTGAAATTCCATACTCTTTTGGTGAGGCAGATCACAGAACCAATCAGGCTGAAAACAAAGACTTCTCTGACTTGTTCTTGGCTCTTACCTGGCTCACAGAAACAGCTGGACAGGAAGGGAACAGGAGCTGTGGTTGGTAGCAATGTATGAGTACTGAGGAAAAACAAACCCATTTTGCCCCTCTGCTTCCCTGTTCCATTATTCCAGTAAATCTTATGTGTGTCATTTCTTCCCCTTTACTCAACAAATTACACCAGATTCCTGTAGCAAGAGTTCTGATTTTTTGCACCATCCTGCTAAGAGCTTTTGGTTTCAGTTTGTCAGCTCAATCCTGAATTTTATTGCTCAATTTCATCTCTCTGTTTCATGACTTCCATCAGCTGTGTTTCCAGGATGCTGTCTGCTCTGGCTGATGTTTCTTTAATGGTTGTTTTGCTTCAGCCCCCAAAGACAATCTCCTTTCTTGCCCCCACCATTGCTTCCTCTCCTCTTCCACACTAAAACAAAAGCACTTGCAGTGTGCATGGAGAACCCTACAGAGCTGGCAGAGGAGGGGCCTCAGTGACCTCATGTCTGCTCTGTTCTCCTGCCAGCTGAGGTCAGATGTTGGTAACTGTTTGACCTTTTAAAATCTAATCTGGCCATACCCAGACCTTTCCTTGTTTACCTTTGCTTGTCTTACTGATTCTTGTTAAGTAAAATTTGATACACATTTGTGTGAAATACACTTAACCCATTCTTTTCTTGCTGGCATTTTTGATGGTGCTGATTATCAAGTAATCAGTGTTTTAATCAAGGTTGCTGAATGCTATTATTAGAATAGCTACATTTCAAAAATAAAGCCTTGACAGTTAGAAAAATAAATTCCATGCTAACCACCTAAAATCACACCATGGATTTTGGCTTGCTAAGAAAACACATCTGTTGAGAGCTCTTTTGTGCCTATTTCAGACTGTTGCTTATTTTTACTAATACATAATCACTATGAACACTTCAACTTTGAATAAAAGTTAGGCATCTGTTCAGAACTAAATTTATAAAATCAGACAAGAAATACATTTGCACAGCCCACTGTACGGGAGTTAGCATCCAGAGGAGTATTGTGTGTGAGACATGCACACTGTAGTAGCACAAGAAGTGTTGCCCATTTTCAAACCAGAAATGCAGCTTTCTGCTACAGATATCTGCATGAGGGAGAGACAGACTATCCTGCAGTTGCATCTTGAAAGATCTTTGAGATCCCTTGCATTTTTCACATTTCTTACCTGCTCAGTGGAGTATTTCATTTAAAGTATTTGAATCAGCCTTCTCATGTTGCTTCTGAAATTACTTTTGAAAGCATCTCATACTTGAAGATCACACACTCAACATACTTCCAGTTTTTCATCTTGGTGGTCAGTCTGTACCAGCACAATTACTCCAAGAGTGGTCAAACTAAATGATGCTAAAATCCAGAGGCACCATGTTAAGTGTAGGATGGGAGTAATTTGTCATAGATAAAACTTATTCCCCATGAAGTTTTCATTTTGTCACCTGAAACTGCAGAAAATCTGTATTAGCCAGAACTTCAGAGTGGGTGAGATTTTTTTATTGGTTTACACCAAGAATTGTGGTAATTCTGGATATTCCTGTTTTGCTGAGCTCTTTGTTTTCCTGTAGTATAACAATGGATGGACCAGTTTCAAGATTCACTTTACAGCAATTCTTCATTAAAACCCCAATCATTAAATTAACCATTTAACATAACTGTCTAAACTGTAAAATTTATAATCAGCTGCATTTGTAAATGTTTCCTACTTGGCATTGATAAAAGGCTCAGAAGGTGTGACTCTGTATGGAATCCTAGCAGGAACACTCATAAATAGTGGCTTCAACAGACCTGTGAACTTTTGCACCTGCCTGTTTCTCCAGTTTATCAGTGAGTTGTTTACTGACCTTGTGTGTATTCCTCAGCTTTTATTTGCAGGCTGTAACTCTTATGATTTACTAAATAAACCTGGGAAGAGAAACAACTTTCTGTTTGTCTTTCTGTCCCTAGTCTCCATTCTCATGGCTATGGGGAAGGGTTAAATGAGGTTTCAGGGTCAGCATTAGTTAAATCTCCTGCTGGTTTTCCTATAGATTTCTCCTGTGGCAGCTGAAACGAGCACAGTCTGTGATATTTTATTTCAATACTGCTGAGCACTTGTGAGTATCAGGAGTGGAATGGACTCAGTTGTGTTTGCTGTTTGCTGCTGTTGGTTGTCAGAGCTGTGGGCAGCAGTGAAATGAAGGCACGGCCTATTGACTGTGTGGCTGTGTAAGCAGCTTAGCTAAGCTTCTCCCTGTGCCTGAGAGCAGGAGTTCTTCCTTTTCCACTCCATCCTTGCTGGGTTTTGCATTTTCACTGCTCCCCTGGTGTTCTGCACTCAGCTGCAGCAGGGACATGATCTGTTTTATTTTAAAACAAGAGAGAAGGTGAAAAGGTGAACAAACTCATCTTTTATAGAAAGGCCACTTAGGGTGAACTGTAAAGTGCCCAACTACAATCTCATCAGAGCTGCAGTTCTCAAAAATGGAAAAGCATCAAAGCACTTTCACTGTGGCCATTTGTTAGGAACTCTTGGCAAAAGATTTCATCAAAGTTTTCATCTCCATGTAAGAAAATTTTATGATTGATGATTGATCTCACTGTAAATTTTTGATTGATCGCACTATAAATTTTTTATCTCCCCAAGAACATGGGGGGATCCCTGTAACTAGAGGGTTGGTTTTGGGTTGCAGTTGTGTGCTAG
This sequence comes from Ammospiza caudacuta, assembly GCF_027887145.1. Classification (NCBI taxonomy): domain Eukaryota; kingdom Metazoa; phylum Chordata; class Aves; order Passeriformes; family Passerellidae; genus Ammospiza; species Ammospiza caudacuta. The sequence continues at coordinate 112,399,212 of NC_080594.1, forward strand.
ATAACCTCATCAGGGCTGCCTTCCACACACAAGGTTGCACCAGACAATGTTTTCACAGTCCTGAGCTGCTCTGTGGTTCTGTGAAGCTGTTTGTGTGGGTGAAGCAATCTGCACCAGGAACACACAGGGTGGAGATGCACCTGCTGATGGACAGCACATCTGGGATCCCTCCAGTGACTTCTGCAGTGTATTACACATGGGAATGAGTTACCAGACCTGAAAAATATCAGTGCTGTATTTTTGCATCAGAATACTCCACATTTTCTGTGTCCTGGAGTAGGTGTTCAGGTTTGTGGGGGAATAGGGGAAGACCCTTTCAAATATTCCAAGAACAAAATGTCAGACATGTTAGATCCTAGATGATCTGTCAGTTATGAATGAAGCTTTCAAGAGCTAATTATATTTTGTTCTGTGAATGCTTTTGACACAACTAAGATAAATTACATCTTCAAGCACTGTCAATTGCACACACAAATTTGACACATCAATTTGGTGAGTTTTAGGAACTTCAGTATGAGCATCCTCTGAGTTGCTTTTGTTACATGCACTTTTGTGCTTCCTACTCAGGCAGAGTGGGTGTTGTACTGGCTCTCTTCATAAGGAGTAGAAGAGCAACAGTAGAATTATTGTTTGAGTTTTGGGAGCTGCTCTACAGTTTTTTACAGTGCTGGAAAGCGCAAAAAAATTGTTTATAAGTATGACCTGATATTGGTAGGTATGGATTTATTGATCAGCTGTGACTTAGAGCTTCACTGTGATCCTTATTTCCTCATAAATGAGTTTGAATGAGATGTTAGTAGTTTTAGTTAGTTGTTAGTTCACCTTCCAGTGTTTTCTCCAGTTATGATGTTCAGAATGCCTCCATGCTCTAGATCAGAGTGCTTCTTCTAGGGAAACTGCCATGAATTAAAGTTTTCTACTGCTCTGTAGTAGTGGATTGGAAGGGACCATGAGTAAAATTGCTGGACCAGAGGTCACAAGGGATGCAAAGCTATCTCCATGAGAGGTTGGCTTTGGTGGCAGATACATCTGGAAAGTTCACATTTCCTTTCTGTGGCTGTCCTGGGGAGCAGAGCAGCAGAGAAGAGAGGGAGGTCAGTGGGAGAGGGACAGAGCTGCATCAGCCACATCAGGGGCTGATCCCCACTGAAGGGTGAGTGGCAGTGGCACGAAAGGAGGAGAAATTCCTTCACTCCTCTTCAAGGCTGAAGTCAAAATGTGTAAATGAGCTTTGTGGGCAGGTTTGTTCAAATTCTACTCAAAAAAAAAAAAAAATTAAGTGCAATGCAGTAAAATAACGTGTGCATCTTCATGTGTTTGGAAATTCAGGAAAAGTGATGTGAGAAATAATGGATGTGGGTGTTGAGAGAAGGAAGTAAGAGTATTTAGTATATAAAATCTACCTTTTTTTCCCTGGTTTGTAGGGCTCTTTACTCTTCTGTTTTACTGCAGCTGCACTGTGGATTCTGGTGGTGTACAACTTTCTGTATGCTCTCTTTATGCAATTCCCCAGTGTGACAGAAAACTTAATAAAATCTCTAAAGGAGTTGTGCCTCATTATCTTTTGCCTAGTTACCATATAATTCAATAAGATGAAATATGTGTTTATGACTCTTTCATAACTTCTCTGCAATTTGATTTTTGGTTGACTGGAAAATCCCATTAAAACATGCTCTGAAGTGTCATATATGCATTGCTTCAGGGGAGGCCAGGCAGGGTGGAAATTTATATTAAAGCATGCTGACGGTGTGTAAATGCCGGGAAGAGAAGGCTTTGTTTGCACATTTCACATTGCTTAGTTTAGCTCCTCACAAAGGAATTACTTTTTATTGGTTTGGGGTTAATTTTTCTAAATTAAATGGAGTATTAGACATTGGCCTACCAAACAAGGGCTAAATGCAGTTTCTGTATGGGCAGAATATTGCCTCATCACAGAAACAGCAAAATAAACTTCATCTTATGTTTGCTGTTTTGCACACAAAATAAAGATGCCAATGTGAAATTACCCAGGTTCCTTTTTACTGCAAAAATGCACATTCTGAGATCTAGAATCTTTCTGGGGTTTCTTAATAGCTACTTGAAAAATACTGGTAGTTTAGGGGTAGTCTGATTTTTAAAAGTAGCTGTTGCTGCTTGCCTTTCACAATATTGTAATAATTCCAAGAAAAACTTCAGTGAGTTCAAGTGTATGGAATTATCAGGTATCTCTTTTTCTGTGGAAAGAACAGACTTGAATATTGGATACAGATTAGTAGAGTTGGAGGCTGAATCTTGTACAGCCAGTTTGTGTTATTGGAAAATCTGAGAAGGTATTGTTGGTGACACTTGGGTCATGGTCTTGCTTTATAAGCTGTGTTGGGGAAGAAAGTGTCTGCAAGAGTTTCAGAGCAGGATAAGTGGTGCATTGTTAGCTTTGATCTTGTGACCTTTCTGAGCAGATGACCCTGTGCCTGTAATGAAATGACATTTTTGTCAATGGACTGTGCCCAGACTGTTCCTTGGCCCTTCTCTCACACCTCTAGAGAGGTATAATCTAAAATAAAGGTAGCACTCTTTACTTTTTTTCCCTTCCCTACCTAACCCACATATGCTTTTAAAAGGCAGAAAGCACTGTTGTACTCCACTTTCTACTTATTCTGAATGCTTTGATGTGCTCATTTGGGAGGCCAGAGGCAATGAAAAAGAGAGATTGTAGGTAGTGAGTAGGACCTCTAAAGACACCACATGCCTTCTATCAACTCAGTTTCTGGTTGTGTCATGGTGTTATGTGCTGATATTTACTCCTCTGGTCCTAATCCAGTTTTAAACCACTTTGGAGAGGAACTGGATGGAGTTACCATTTCATACTGGGCTCCTCTCCTTTCACAGCCAAGGCAGTTACCAATACAAGCTACATCTGGAGAGGTGTGTTATAGTAATCCCCAAATCTCACCCTCATTTATTGATTTCATTTTATGTTTTAATCTATTTCTACTTTTGTCCTGAGCAGCATCCTATGGCAGCAAGTGCCATGAATTATACACTCTGTGAAATTTCAGGTGCTTTGGCTGATTTACATTTGTGTCAGCTGAGGTCAGTGGGTGCCCTCCAGTTTCTCACAATGTGGAAAGCAATGGTTGGCTGCAATGTGTTACAGTTAGATCAGCTGAAGGTCTGCCTTCTCTGAACTGAGAGGTTTGTTATAGTGATGATTTAAACACAAAGGATATTTTCCTTCTTTCCAAATAAACAGCAACGTGTAATTTTTCATTCATATACAATGCAGTTTTCAGCTGAAGTTGGGAGCTGCTGACTAGTCCTCAGTTTGTTGTCTGTAAAACATCATGAGATGGTCTGAACTACAAAATCAAAGCTGGCTTGTTTGTAATCTAGAGAACAGATGCAAATGTTTCATTTGTATGAAAATAGGGACGGAATAGGGAGGAAAATAAGATAAGTGCACTTTCAAAGCTCCTAATTTAGGGAGGCTGTGAGTTAAAACATTCTGCAGTATCCTGATACATTTAATGTGGGGTTTTTTTTCCTCAAAAAGTGCTAGCAGGTCCATTGATTATTTTATCTTGCTATAAATTTAAAAAAATACATGATAGATATTCAATAAGTAGCTGTCACTTTACTAGTACAACAAGGGATTTTATCAATGCATTATGTAACACTTCAGCCACCTGTAAATGTGTATCAAAGGGATCATGTACTTTGTCTGGCTTACTATGTATTGACTTTGTGTGTTACTTTATTATTTTAGCAGCTGGTAACATTTTGGAGAGGAAGTTTTTGAAAGTATCAGTAATGGTGATCACAAACTGTTAATTTTGTAATCTGTAATTGTGAGTTTCCACTCTTTAGAGGGGTGTGGGAAAAATGTGCTTTTTTTGTTTGGGGAGGTGGGGGCTGGCTAGGTTGTGTCACAGTTCCTGCATTAGCTCTCTCTCTCTGTCTCTTTCTTCTGAGAAACTACTCCAGTGTTTCAGGTGTTTAGCCTTAGACTGGGCCCTGTGGTGTGCTGTGTATTAGCAGGATATAGTTTCTGCTTCAAGAACATAACTTGTGAAGACAAAAGACAGGCCCACACACTGCTTCAGAAATCTCTTTGACTGTGTGAGATTTTTTTTATTTTTGAGGTGTTTTGTTGCTTCATTTGTTTTTTATTTTGACAGAGAGCCTCACATTACCTTTGTTTTTGTCAACTTATTTATCAGAGTAATTTTCTAGCCTCACAGAAAGTTTTTCGCAAACATTCACTATCACCACATAGCAACCTTTGCCTCTTTACTGAGAAATCATTTTTATAGAGGTTCCCTCCTCCACTACTTACTGCTGTGAGTGTGGTCACACAGTGCACCTTGGGTGTATCTGCAGTAGCACTTTGGCTCAAATTAGGATTCTTCCAATTGTCACTACTTGCTGTGCTTTGGTTTGCACTGCAGGAAGATTTCAGACTGAGATATTTTTGAGTGAAGGCAAACCAGAAGATAAACTCCAAGAGCTGCAGTCCCACTGCCAGACACTGCTCAGCTCATGAAGGCAAATTAGAGCTACCCCAGAGTAGAATTGTTGATTTATGTAAGCGTTGGGTTCTCAGCAGCAGCTGTTCAGCTCCTCAGGTGCTCTCCTGCATTCCTGGCTAATGGGAGTGTAGTCAGCATAGAGACAATTATTATGCACTTAGAGGTTATTATTCATGGCCACTGAAATTGCTTCAGATAAAGAGTCCAGCTATTCAGGCCTGAGTTAGAATAGATGATACCCAAGTGGTTGACAAGTTAGATTTGTCAGCTGGCACCCAAACACTAATTAGGGCAGGGAGCACTAGATCCAGAGTCAAGCTGTGTTCCTGTCTGTTACCTTTTCACCTTTCCCACTATTAATCTGACTTCCCCTCCATTCCCTTAGGTGCTTATCCCTGTTATCCAGCTGCTTTCCCAAATCACAGTGTTCTGACATCTCACATGTGCTGGCAGGGCTCTTTCCTTGTTCTCATCTCTTTAACCTGCTTGAGTTGTCCCCCTGCAAAGGGCTGTGGGGCTGTGCCTGGTGCTGGACACGGTGTTTGCTTCCTGCTGGCAAAACAGATCATGGTTTCCAGCTGCCAAAGGCACCGTGACTGCTGAGGGAACTGCTGCCATTGGGAAACCCATCTTCACTTCACTGAGAGCATTAATGGGTTTTCTCTGTTCTTCTTGGTCATTGATTTTCATGGAGGATGTGTGGGAGCAGGAAGAAATCTCAGTGTCAGATTTAGTTAAAAGGTACTGGCAGAGGAACAGAATGTGGAATAGATAAGTGGCACAGCATCAGTTTTGTGTCCAAACAAAATCAGGAGAAAAACACAACCTACTGTGGAAGCTTTGCTTAATTGTTCATCATTCTCACTTGAAAAAGGAGAGGAATTGGTTGTTGTTATATCAGCATTTCAATGGATTATCAAGTTAAATGCTCTAAATTTGAATTCCCAAGGCATAGGAGATTGTATAGCCTAAAGCAATGTCTTCTGACAGTGGCTTACAGAAGAGTGAGGTGTCTGAAATTCTACTCTACAGGCTGCTGGGAAAGGCATGGTCTCTTGAGGATTGGTGGAATTCTGGTTTCCACACAGATGGTTATGTAAGGGCTCAGTTATGCCTCCCAGGAACTGCCCCACATGGTCCCCAGGAGTTTTAAAACAATGCAATCCACCAAAATTCTGCAAAGAGTTTTGTTACTTCTCCTGCCAAATATCCTGCTCGCCAAGATGTATCAGGACAATGTTCTTGTTTGGTTTTTAAAGAGAAGGGAAGGAAGAGATAGCTTAGCTTATAGCAATTCCCCCTTTGAACCCCTGGAACTATGCAGAAAATAACCAGCCAGAGTGTTGCCACAGCTTAACAGAACAAAAAGCACTGAGTGAAGAAGGGGTGATGAAGATGAGGCAGAGGCTCAGCCTCCGTCTCTGCAGTCCTGAGGAAGTTCCTTCTCCCTGCTCTCAGGGTGCTGTTGTGGCCTGTGCATGCTCCTTCTGTGAGTAATGATGTTTCACTGGGTTTAGGTGCAGTGGCAGTCTGCTAAGTACAGGTTCCTCTTGGTGATCTGCTCTGTGGTTTTGGGTGCTTAAATTAATGATGGTGTTTTGTAATGCTGTGATCAAATTGCATATACAAAGCAGAAGGTTTTTTAGATCTGTTTTACTCTTGTCCCATGGAGTCTGAGGTAGGATAAATCTTTTGCGTCCTCACCTGACAGAGTAGTTTCCAAAGTGTTTCCTCCCTCTCCATTCCCACTGAATTCCCTGGAAAATCTTGCTTTTGCAAGCAAACTGAACTTAATAAATAAGGCTTCTCCCATATCCTATGGAATTCCTGTTCAGAGAAAAATCAATCTATTTTTCCAGCATTTGAATCTGTGTAAATTCTTTGGTATGCTTTTCCTGGGGCGAAAGCTCTTTGGAAGAAGATAACTGTAAATGAAATTGTACTCTTTCCAAGCATGGAAAGGACGTGGTGCCAGTGGGATTTTTAGGTAGGCACATGATACATTTTGTACAAATGGCTGTTAGATAATTAAATAGCTACACAGGAAGTCAAATTGATAATGTTTTAATATTTCTTCTAAACAGACCTCCCCCAGGGTGTTCCAGGTGTTGCATTGCAGCTAGTTTGGGACTGAGGAGTAGAACAGGAGTGTTTAATTTTAGACTTAATGTCTACTGATCTTTTAGTTAACAGTGTCCCTGGAATCGACCTGCTTTCATAAAAAGCACCAGAAGAACCTAAATATTGATAACTTTAGGAATGTATGTAGCTCTTGGGCTTCATGAATTGTACAGATTATAAAACTAAAGTTAACAGCTGTGCCACTTGCCAGAGTTCTGTTGCAGAATGGAAAAAAAGCCCCTTCCCCTTCCCTACCTGGATGCTGTGGTGCACATCCCCCCCAGCTGGGAGAGGAGCAGGGGGCCTTGCTGTATTTTCCGTCCTTTTTAACACAGCAGGAGAGAAACTAGATGAGAGAAAATACTGCAACTGCTTTACATTACCTTACTTTCCCTTCTCCTCCTCCTCCCTTCCCTTAAGGACTGGCTTTGTTCTGGATGTTCTGTGTCCTGGGAGCACATGACAGTGAGGGAGAACAGTGCAGCAGTTTGTGTGCCCTCAGCCTCATCCCCTGCCCTTTCATGGTACGTGCTGCGCACAAGTTGCCATTAAGCTTGGAGTCAGGAAATGTACTCAGGAGAGGTGTGTGCCTGCCAGCCAAAGATGGTTATCCTAATAAATGCAACAAAATCCTGCAGAATCACTGTCTTAACACAGCAGCTTTTAATGCTGAAATTAGTTACCTTCCCAGTTTGAGAGATTGTCACTGCTAGAATATGATTACCGCCTTTGGAATTATGTATACAAGTATTCTATGCTTTATGCTTATAAATAGTGTATGCAAGATTTGGGTACTTGCAGAATTGAGAAAAAGAGTATTTAGGTTATAAATGTATAGCTTGGTTTGTTATTTCAGTACTAATTCCTTTCATGCAGGATGTTTCTCCTTGGTGAGAGGCTGCAGTGTTTTGGTAGTGAGCAGGGCACTGCTGGTAAATAGCAGGGGTGGTGCTGCTGTGTCTCCTGGGCTCTCTCACAGGCTCTAGAATTCAGTGTTTCCCACTGAGTCATTACAATTCCTACTAGAAGTGTGTGCTGCATTGTTTTTGGTTTTGTTTTTTAAGCATTCTACAAGCAGGCAGGCAGGAAAGGTCATGTGTGGTTGGATCAGCTGCCATTAACTCAGAATTGGACACTCAGCATGGGTGTAGGGCTGTACAGCTGTGCACTGTGTTGTCACACATCTAAGGTGAGATATAACCTTATACAAGAGGGATTCATGAAACAACAAATTTTGGTGTTTCAGTAAGGTTTGTGAAGACTTAAAAGCAGGAAGCTTAGTAAGGAGTTGGACAGAGGAATAAATGAGTCAGTAGCAAGTCAGGATGCTCCTGTGGTGTGACCAGCCCTCTTCTGCTTTATTGGCTGGCCTTTGATGGTAAAAAAGGGTTTGTACTTGTCTTTGTTCAATCCTCTCTTCCAAGACACCTTTGAACTATTTAGTTAGTTTGAACCAAGAGTGTCAGAGTAGAGGACTAAAGTGTAATTAAACTCCTTCCCTTTAGGGGAAGAAACTGTTAATAGAGGGTAAAGTTGTGATTTGTGGGAGCTTGGAAATGAAGAAGTTTGAGAGGAAAGTCAGGAGAGGGAAAACATTTGTTGGAGAATGGGCAGAATTAATTCCAGAGAGCTCTGAATGTTTGCAACTGCTGTAAAAATCTCATGTGGATTGATGAAGGGAAGTTTCTACACTACAGCCACTGACTTAAAAGCTGTATTTGATATTTCCTGGAGGAGGGCATACTGTTTCCTTCTGTAATGAAGGAGGTAAAGTGAAACATAATTTGTGTTCAGCAATCACTTCAGCAACTCTTTATTTTGTCACTAGCCCCTAATAAAATTTTCACTGAAGAAATTAAAATATATTCTACCTCCTCTGTTTTCCTTTTTCTTCTCCCTGTGTTCTCCCATTTCCCCAACCTGTGAGTCAGTGTTCTGGTGCTCATTCCCAGAGAACACGACATGCCAAGTACCAAGTGCCAAGGCAGAGGCAGTGACTTGCACTGCTCCTGGTGGAAAACATCCCATAGCAGGGGGGAGGCACCAAGTCCCCTTTTTCCCAACACAGTTCCAAGCAGGCAGAGCCATCAGAGGGGTTGGGACTCCTGGGTGTGGATGCTTGTGTTCTGTCTTGGTTTTTTTATTTTATTTTAAATGTTGTAGAAATCCACGCTCAAGTTTTGTTAAAAGGGTGAAACATTAAAGAGTAACTGAAATTTATTGCAAAGAAATGACCCCATTTAGGAGGGGAAGCAGAGGAAATGTATGTTTAATTCCTTGCATTGCTGCTACTTGACAGAGCAAGGGAGAACTCCTGGTTTCTGCCTCTTCTGTTGATGTGTGTTTATCTGAGGGGCTGATGCTAAACCAGCTGACTGAAACTGTTGGGTAATAAACGGCAAAAGAAAATAATAACGTAAGGGGTGAGGAAAATAGTTAGACCACTAGCCAAATCTTTCATGACCTGTTTGTTTTAATAAGTTTAGCAGTTTCTTCATCACAGATATTTGGGTTGTGACTATGTGACTAATCATTAAATGACACTAATTTTATTTTTATTCAAGAAGCAAAAAGCAAAGGTCATTTGTGTTGGTATAGAGTAGAATGCTGAGAAAAATTCTGGGTATTAAAAGAGATTTTATATACATTCTGAAAAAAAATTAAGCCCTGTGCTTCTGTCAACCTACAATATTTAGTAACAACAAGCTATACACTATGGTGGTGAGATTTCAGAGTGCCTTAATTCGTATTTCAGAGTGCCTTATTCTTATTCAGAGTGCTCTTTATTCACATTTATTTCCCTTTACAGAGGTTTGATGAACTTCCTTTAAAATCAGTTTGCTCCTTCATCTGTTATCATGTAGTGCCACTCCTGCAGTTTGTTAGCAGGCTGGGATGTCTTCATGGAGCACCACTGACCTCAGCATGCAAGTACTGCAGTCTGCAGTCTGCTCTTGCAGGAGGAGTTGCAGTGTTGGGCAGGCCAGGCTGGGAACATCAATTTTCCCTCTTTGTTTATTACAACAGCCATGGCCAACCTTTTTTACAGAAAGGTTTGCTTATGAGGCTTTGGGATTATGGAAAGTGAGGACATTTGGGTGCTGTGATGTGTTGATGTGTAACCTGGCCTCTGAAGGCTGGTGCTAACCCTTAGGAGTAGGTAACTTAGGAATAAAAAGACCTTTAACCTCGTGGTGTTCTACTAACTTGGTTAGGCAGTTGCACCTTTCTCTTACTTTGCTGAAAGCTTTTATTTGCCTGACTTTTCCCATGCCAAAAGAGACTCCAAGGAGCTGCACAGCTCTTGCTTCCTCCAGATGCAGTTCTTATTGGCTCTCTGCCTGCTGGGTGCAGTGAGCTTCAGGCACTTTCTCAACTGAGAGCATCTCCTGTCTGTTCTCTTTCCAAGTTACAAAGTACATGTAGGTTCTTGTAGGGCAGGTTGGGATCCTCTCATGTGGTGCAATTCCTCTGCCAAATCACAGTCTTGTTCTGCCCTTGAACTTCAGGCAGGCATCCTGTTTTAATCAGTTCCTGACTCTGAATGAATTTCCATATGTTCACTCTGATTTCCAAAATCTGATCTATAGACTAAAGATAATGAGTTGACTTGATGATCTCTGCAGAGTGAATTTAAGTCTTAGTTAAGGCATAAGAAATTACACTGGAGAATGTAATGCCTTTAAAGTTCAGTTAGGCAAAACAGGTTGCATTTTGTTTGAAATTATACACACCCTCCTATTTCATATTAACATTTTTGATATTCTGAATTTGAAAAGCCTTGAAAACTGTTAAAGCATTCCCCATTTCACAGGTTATCTTTTCCTTGGATATAGTATTCCTGTACTACTGGAACCAGCCTGCCTGCAGTACTGGTACAACTCAAAAGAGGAGTTCATTTTCATCATGGAGTTTTGAATTCTGATGTATTCATACCAGTATTTGGGAATCAAGAGAAACTTGTCCAAGTTGATTGTAATTTGCAAACTCATCAGGATATTTGCTCTTTTGTTTGCAGACTTGATATTTGCAAGTTCCCGGCCTTGACAGCAATCACCATGGATAGTGGTAAGTTTAACCTACTGATGAGTGTACATTCTCCATTATTTCCTGTTAAGTAGACAGTAACACACCCCAACACTGTCTTCATAATCCCAGTCTCTTTGCACAAAAGATGCCCTCTGGCATTGAACTGGCTTTGATGTTACAGATGATGCAGAACTTTGCCCACACTGAGCTGGAGTCATGCAACTGTTCTGACAGAGAAATTATTTGCAGACCATAAGAATCATCACAGCCTTATTGTTGCCCTTTGAAAACTGGTTGCAGAATGAAGACCACAGAGCTGAATTTCCAGCCTGGAGTACTTTAGTTTTAACTGGTTTTAAGCTTGTCTCTGTAACTCCTGATTCTCAGAGCAGGAGTCACTTTTTAAACTTTGTAAGTAAAAGCACAAATTCAAACCAAATGGATTTGTTAGGGTGATCTACAGAAAGATTTAATAGCAGCAGCAGCAGCTTCAAATTCAGAACTAAAACGTTTGTTTTTACTGTTTAGTGGTGATTTTAATCTGCTTAATGGGTAAGGAGTCAAAAGAGGAAGCTCAATCCTGGTCTCAGTGGAGCTGGTTTTGGTGTCCAGGCTGCTCTGGGCTTTGCCTCAGCAGCACTTCAGTGTCTCAGAATGCTTTTCCCACTTTGCTGCTCCCTGTTCCCTCTGTCACTACAGACCTAAAGCTTTTTTCCTTTCCCTGTGGCAGCTTCAGCTGGCAGGCTGCAAAATATTTATCCTCTTGTGTCTGTGCCTGGCTCCAGTTCTGACTGAATTTCACCTTGGTAGAGTATCCATTCACTACCAGGATAGCAGGCAGCCTTTCCAGAGGGGGTGTAATAAATTGATCTGACTGTATTGTTCTCTTCAATAATAATAGGTGAAACTAAGTCTCTGGAAGCTTTCTGATACATAAAAACTTGGTAAAAGCCACTTATTGCAGTTACATACAGAGCACAAGCATGTCTGAAGAAATTATGTATTCAAATGCATTAAATTTGGTAGTTGTATAATGTCATCTATATCCTACAAAAATTGGGGAAGTAGAAGAGACTTTGGATGATTTGTGTCTTTTATATATATAATGCCAAAATAATGATTTTGACTTCTTTTTTATCTTTTTGTTTTGCTAGTTAATCTCCCTAACAAAGTGAAAAAGTGACTTATCTTGCTTCATTTCTTTATTCTTACACATGCAACTCTTCCCTGATTGTGTTGAGCTCCACAGTAACAGCTGCAGTGAATTCAGCCACGCTGTGGCTTAGCTAGGTGGGCACCCAGCCCAAGTGGGCTTTTTGCACACTCCTATGCTACTGTAGCTGAGTACCTACATGGTTGTGGTCCTGGAATACTAAGAAGTCAGAATGGGTTCTGCATACAGTTCCATTATCTTTTTTTATAAGGTTCATCAGGCAGTGCCTGATTCTCATTAAATCCCTGTATTTCAATTGCAGGTTTTTATTTCCTTGATACATTTGTATTGACTTCTCAACAGGATTTGAAGTCACTAGGATTATGCAAAGCATTAAAAATTTCACATCCAAACAAACAAGTTAATTTACTTCATTTTTATTTCCACCCTTGCAGGGTCAAAAGGCATTCCAGGTCTAGACTAGCCGGAGATTTTTATTTTTCAGATACATTCATTATTAAGATGGGATGCAGTTTATTTTCATCAGCAGGCTTTTTTTGTCTCTGTAGTATGTACATTTTGTGTACTGTATCGAGAGAGAAGACAGACCTTCTGAGTATGAGTTGTTAAATAAAAACTTTAAAGGTTTAGATAGTCAAACATTGTTCATTCTTGAACTGAATTAATATTTTGCTGTTCTTCATCAATGCATTTCAGAAATGTATGATGATTTCCCATTGGAAAACTTCAGTATTACCTAAAAACTCATATCAATATATATCAAATGCAATATTTCTTAATATACCAGATTTTAAACCTTTATTCTCTTTGGAAATTGTAAAGTGCATGCAGAAACAATTATTTGTATCTCATTTGTGAGAGCCAGAATCTGTAAATCAGGGTATTTTCAGCTACCTGCATTCTCCTGTGTTTCTTTTCCTTCTGCATCCGATACAAAACTGTCATCACTTCTCTCATTGCTCTTTTTGGGGATGGGTTCCAGCCATGAAATTAAATTCCCTACATTTTATCTGCTGGAGGAAGGGAAACTTAATTTATAGTGCATTATCTACTCTTCAGTGCCTCTACACATGGACACTCTTAGGAGAATCTGGCCTGACACTTGTTCCCTTCAGGAGTGCCCACAGGGAGTTGGGGGAAGCAGGAGAAGCACTTGCAGTCCATCCCCAGGCATGGCTGTGTGCATTCCTCATATGGATGAATTGTTCAGCTCATCACCTTGAGGTGATCACTGAGGCATGAGGCTGAGAGAAACCAAATTATTCAGGCCTAGAGGGAAGTGAGGGGAATTGTGTGGAAAGTGGGAAAAAGCCATCTCTTACTCTTTCCTTTTTGAAGAGCTTTCTGAATATTGGTTTCTATGTTACTTAGTCACTGAATTGCACAATAGATGTCCATGTGCTCACCTGTGGTGCTGAGAAAAACCAAATTTGCAGTAGGTGCAGTTGCAGGGCTGGATGCACTGAAGCCCTGGCATCCTCATGAGCAGGGCAATTTGTGTGATGCATGCATGTATGTAATGTGTTCAGCTGCAAGCATAGGATCAGTGCTGTTTTGGAATTCAATCTTCACATCTTCATATAATCCTTTGCAAAAGGAAGATCACTGTCTCATTATTTGTAACCACATTGTGACTGACTGACCCTGGCTGGTTGCCAGGTGCCCCCGGAGCTGCTCTGTCACCCCCTCCACCATGGGCTGCACCTTGGGCTCCAGGGGAATCTCAGCTCTGGCACCTGGAGCTCCTCCTCCCCTTCCTTCTCCACTGGCACAGGGTAATTCTCTGGCAGCTTCTCACAGGAGCCACCCCTGCAGCCTGGCCATGGAGATCCATTACAGTACTATACCACAGACATTAAACAAGTTGAGATTAGTTATGCCTAATTATGCTAATCTGTGCTGGCAAATACCACCACTTGTTTCTAAAGCAAAAACACAGTTTCCTTGCTGCCCACCCTTTATAACATTAAAAATCAGATGATTAAGGGAAAAAAGACCCTTCAGACTAACTGCAAATGAAGCAATGCACAAATGCTTGTGTAGCCAAGAAAGTGCTACAAATGCATTAGTGTGGCAGTGCATTGAATCATTATCCCCTCTTGCTGGCACTCAGAGCCCAAGAACAGTGTAGCACTGACCTGATGTTCCTGACCTGACCTGGAATACCTGGAGAATTCCTGCATCATGCACTGCAGATGTACCTCCTGGGGAATTCAGGCTGATGGATTCCAAAGTGTTCCCAGTTACTGCATATGTAAAAATCCTTGGTCAGAGAGTTTGATGGAAAGGAACATCAGAAGAAAAGAGATTGCTTCCAGCTTTCCTCCTTGGACAGCAGACTAAGGGAAGCAAATAAAGAATACCTGTGTCAGAACATGGGTTGCCTTTTAGGGTTGTTTTGGTTGATTCATTAAATAAGGTGAGGTTTTCTATATGATTCAGAAAAATAGAGGCTACTTCCCCTCACACCCTCAGAAGAGCTCCCATTTACTGGTTGAGAGTTCTGGAGTGAAGGGAGCAAGTCTGCTTCAAAGTTGCTTAAGAAAACTTAGAGACTTAAACATTGATAAATGCAGCTGTCTGGTGTTTGTGACTCTGAGTAATAGTCATAAATATTTATATCAAAACCTTCAGAGCATTCTGGCTGTGATGCCCCCAGGCAGCAGCAAACATCATTTGGGATGTTGACAAGCAGGATTTGTTTGTTCAGTGTCAGTCTGAGCTGAGCATGTGTCTGTGTCTTCCAAGGACTCTCCTTGGGCACCAGCTTCAGTCTTGTTTCACCACCCATGACTGTGATGCTGAATTGAGGTCTGTGCATTTGTGACATTTTGAAATGACTACTGAAATTGCAGGCCCAACTACTTACCACAGTGAGCAAAACTAGGAAAGGCCTTTTATCATATCAAATAAAGGGGAAGGCTTTGAAAAAACTTTTCAAAGTTGTATTTTCTTGGAGCAATTCTAGTGTGAGGTTTTGGGTGTCTATTTTAGAAGTGACCTTTGTTGACTCTCCTCTTCTTATTCAGTGTTCTTAACAGAGGACAAAGCCAACTCTGTGTTGAAAAGATACCCAAGAGCCAACACGTTTCTGGAAGAAATAAAGCAAGGTGACATAGAACATGAATGCAGAGAAGAAATCTGCAGCTATGAAGAAGCAAGAGAAGCATTTGAAAATGAGGAAAAAACGGTATGTTTTGCTGTCTATGTAAGGGTGGGGTGTATTTACACTAAACTTCTGGATGTGCTGAGTGCTTGTGTTTCCCAGCATTGCATTAGATTTGGTTTTTGCACAGGGAAATTGTACTGGCAAGGGCAGTGATTTAGGGGCCAGAGTGGCACAGGGAACCTTGCAGATTTCTTCTGAAATTTACACAGGTGACACATTCCACTCTTCAGTGGCTGAGCTCTACATCAAAAAGTAACAGTCTATTAAGGCATACTGGACATGTTAAGTTTTTGGCATTTTTTGTTGGTGTTGGTGTGTATCTCACACATAGCTGGGGAAATGGGTAAGGCTGGCATGAGAATTTTCTGATTTATTAAAATTAAGTTGTAGGACATGTGGTTTCCCTTCAAAGCTGCTTCTTTCTGAAGCTCTCAAGTGCCTGCACACATGTGTTTTTACCTCCCAAACCTGACTTGGCATGACTATTCCCAATGATAGCTCATTGTGTAATTAAAAATAATGTGTACAGTGAGACAACTTGTATAAAATTCTAACACAATATCACTGCTGCTTTTTGTTTAGTCACTAGAGAAAACATAACCTAAACATGTCTCTCAGCTTCTTTCTCCCATTTAGGAACATTTTTTGCTATGGTAATTAGCATTTCCCTTGCAGAGGTATTTGGGAAGTAGTTAAATAGGAATAATTGCATTTATTTTCTGCCACAAGTGTTGAAGGAGCTTTCAATAAGATCCTAACCTTTTATCCATTTCCACTAGTGTATCCTTTTTCCCTGGCTGCTCTGTTCTGCTGTGGGGAGTTGCTAATGGGTCAGGCTCTGCTAATGTGCAGTGGTGCCTGACCAGCCTCACTGGGCTTTATTTATTTATTTGTCCCCCAGCACTATCCATCCACACAGCCACTTTAGTAATGCTTAACATCTGTGTCCCAGGGGAAGGGAATGGATGCAGTGCACTGGGAACATGATCTAGTGTATGCAGAGAAGCACAGGATCAAAGCTTTCATAGTATAGATAGACTGGAATTCAAATGGGGGCTGTAGCTTATTTATCTCATGATAACTTTTTGTCTAATCTCTTTTCTTTTTAATCTTGTCCCCTTGCTTCTTTGTTTTTCTGCAGTCTTGTGGGCAGGTCTGCAACATGCAGATTTGTAATATTAAAAGAATATCAAGCAGTTCCCTCAAGTTATTTTTGGTGCATGAGTTTTTAATTAGCATTGTGTATGTCAAGTGTGCATACATGCCATTCAGTATTTTCAAGACAGGATTTTGACAGATTCCAAATTACTATTTTAAGTTAGTTATAAAGAGAAAACTATTATGTTGGGCTAGAGCCAACAGTGAAGAATTTGCAGGACTTTGTGGGTAAAATAGAATATGAAATTATTTGTTGACAAATGTAATGCATGTGGAGGAATTGGGGACATTCATTATAATACATGATTGGCTCTGAACAGAATTCAGGAACGAGATCTGGATTTCAATCTATGAAGACTTCAATTTAATGCTGAGCAGTTAAACAAAGCCAAAACAAAGAACCCCAAGTTCTAAGAATCTGAAATAAAGGAACAGGGATCAAAATAAAGAGCTTACCCACATCTTGAGTGTGTACGACTCTTATCTCCCTATCTCTTTAAAAGTAAATTAGTACCTGAGGAAGGACCAGAGAAGGTGACAATTGATCAAAGATATGGAAAGACTTGTATAACAACAATAGACGATAAAATAATTGAATCAGGGGATATGTGATGATGTCTGTGAGATGAAGGCTGAGCTGAGGTCAGTCACTTGCCATCCTTCTGACAGCAGAGCTGAGAGGGCCTCAAAGGAAACTGGGAAGGTTCAAAGCAAATAGAAGTCTCTCCTCAGCACGGCTAATGGAGCTGTGGACTGCCTTGCCACAGGATGTCTCAGATCCTAAAAGCTTGTACAGGTTCAGAGAACAGTGATGTAAATGAAGGGAAGTTAAATCGGTCTGGAACCATTAATTAAAAGGAATCAACTTTGCCTAATGGAAGTTCTTAAGGTACAAATATGTGAAATGTGGGAGAGTATCTCCCAGCAGCAGCACAGCAGCCTGCCTGTGTTTGAACTCTTTCAGCAGTCTCTAACGATTACTGTCAGAAGTTAACAGATAAGGTGAGCCCTAGGTGTGACCTTGTAAAGCTGTTTATTGTGGTGCTTGTAGCCTGCAGGCAGTGCTGCATGTGGTCACTGGTCAGGTGTCAGAGGTTGTTGGGAGGCTAAAAAATTTATTCAGAGGTTACTGTGCTACGTAGCTGAGTGGGATTGTAGCACCGGTATTAATTTAATTTCCATTAACTCATTTATAAAAATTAAACTGCATGAAGATTTTAAAAGCTGGAAGTCACAGATTTTCGTTCCTATTGCAAATTTCCAGTGAATTTTAAATATTGCAGAAAATTGCCAAGTTCTCTTTGTTGCTTTATTCAAGCAAAACAAACCAACTACTGCTAAAAATCTTAGTAAGCAGCTTAAAACTTGTCAACACCAGACCTAAAATTAAATGATCAGGTAAGACTTTCAGTGTTGCTCTGTGTGTAATTATGGATGCTGGATAAACTCTCATGTGAGAAGATGTGAATCTTTTCCTGCTACTTGGAAGTGGGGGCAGACCAGAAGGGAAGAGTGTGGCAGGTGCCCTCACTTCCCCTCCCTGCTCTGCTCTCTCCTTCTGCCTGGGGAATACCAAGCAGTCTTCTAACTTGTTATCAGTCCACCTTAAAAACAAGTCAGGCAGTTGACAAAGAATCATTTGAGGATGACGATGCTGCCAGCTGCAGTAAAGGCCTCTCCTGAAATTCTAAAGAGAGTGAGTCTTGACTTCCTTGTGGATCCCTAATTTGATTCAGCATTCAGATCCAGCTGATACTGACTCTGTTCTTGGAAGTATTACAAATGAAAGGGAAACAGAATTCTGGAAAAATTTGCTGTTACTGCCTTTGGGATGCCTTTGAGAATTCCTTTTCATTATTTCAAACTGGATTTGCCAAAGCACTAAGGTACATTCAGAAAAATAGTTTTTGGCAGGAATATATGTTAGATGTTTTCCAAGTATTTTCCATTGCAGTTATCTGATTCTGTGGCCTGCTTAAGTTTTTCAGCCTTATAAGGCTTTTACACCTGGCATTCCCAGTTGTACAGCACTCAGGGATAAATGATTACTGAAGTGCCCTTTTCATTAATCACAAGTTAGTAATTTTGTCAAGCAGAAAGTCCTTTCTGTTGTTAGTTAAAGAGACCCACAGTTGTGGGAGGGACGTTTGTGCTGGGAGTTTTCCAGCTTATAAATTACTCTTTAACTTTCTGTATGAATTTTACAGATACTTTGTAAATTTTGAGTCTTCCCCTCTTGGTCTTTTTGAAGCAGTAGTTCTTTTACAGACAGCAGTTTGTACAAACATTCACACTGTTGAGGTTGTCTGTGGCTTTGTTAGGCAGGATTTGACTGTGACCAGAAGTCTTGTCCTCCTCCTGCACCACCCCTTCACTCTGCAGTGTAGCTGTGGGTGGCAGAGCAGAGGGAGAGCTTGGCACCTGTGCAGCTCAGACCTGAGGGATGCATTTCCTGCAGTTCTGTCAGTTGTGGCAGTCTGGGGCTGAAAGTCTTTGTGCTTCTCTTGGAGAGCTGACTGGCAAAAATGCAAGCTGGGAACCCAGGATCTAGTATGCTAACAAGGTTATTCCTTGTGGGGTTTTGTGGAGTTTTTTGGTTGTTTTGAGGGGGTTTTTTTGTTTGGTTTTTGGGGTTTTTTTTTGTTTGTTTGGTTGTTGTTGTTGTTGTTGTTTTCTTTTCCCATGAAGAACATTTAAATTTATTTTTTAATGACTCGAGTGTTTCTTTTTTTGGTGTTTTTCACCTGTGTGCAGAACTGTATTCCTCTGTCTATGTATCAGTGTTAGACCTAAAGTAATTTCTGACCAGGGAGTGGGGAGTGTCTCAACTGTCTTGAGTTTTCTTTGCCCTGGATGTAAATGAAAAAGGACATTAAGCTACTTTAATCCTTAAGGCAGTTTACACCCTTTTAGCTCTGTATGCTTTTGTCTGGTCACATCACCAAGTCAAACATCCCCAAAGCATCACACCCTGTTCTGCTCTAAGTGCCTGCCACTCTGGGGGGACAGAACAGATTTTCTGCTGCTTTGCTGAGTAGCAGTGCCAAGGAGAGATGCTGCTTCAGCTTTCTGAAGATACAAAGACATTTTCTACAGCAGATAGATCTGACCTAGAAGTAATGTGGAAACAATATTCCAAGACCAGCCACTCCAGTCACTATTTAGTACCCTTCTAGTGGAAAAGGTGCATTTCCTCTGCAGTCTGCAACACATAATAGATTGTTAGGGGAGACATGTAATTTCTTCTTTTTCATCAAAATTACCTTTCTCCTCCAAAGAGTCTTTAAAATGACATATCCTTGCACTGTATATGTAATGACTTCCAGTAAATCTTTGGTCTTAAAAACAAACATTTTACAATTTTATTTCTTTGCTGCCATTGAGGCCACAGAACAGTGATGTGGGAAGTTTGGTCCCAGTACATACAGCAGGATTTCATAATCCTAATTAATAATTTTCTGGGTTTTTTTTAGTTAACAATATATTTTATTTTATTACTTTATTACACTAAGTAATCTAGTTATCTGTATTCTCACCAGATGCAAAAGTAATAGGTATTCTTAATTGCCTGGTGGTCTGGTGGAGAGAGGGTGAGGTGTTTGGTTCTGCCAGGTTTTACCATGCTGAGATCCCAAAAGCTTTCAGTTGTGCAGCTGATGGCATTTTTCAGTGTTAGTTCCCCCCAAAATACATTTTTCTAAACTCAGAACTGTTGGTTTGGGGTACACTGTGGAACAAATGTCAAGGAGGGTCCTTGTAGAGAAGAATTTAGAGTCCATCTTTCCAGTCTGTCTTGCTTTGTTTGAAGCCAGTGCCACCTGACACAGCTTGGATGATTTGGACCTGAGTTCACATCAAAGAGGGGCATTGGGACAATCTGCTTGTGGTGTCAAGCCTTAAAATTTAGGGAAAATGCCTGATCCTGGATTGGTGTAGGAGTTGAAAGTGTTTCAGTTTTTGAATTTGCACGTAGACATAAGAACATCTGAATTTATCTTTGGAAAGGAAAATTTACAGGAGAGTCAATTGTTTCATGTCCATGGCATTAATGTAAACCTGAGTAAATCCTGACCCAGAAGTGTTGATAGTGTTTGTTTTGTCCATGTGTCCTGGTGCTGCCTTTGCACAGGGAAAGTTTGACCTCCATGCCAGAGGGATTGTGCTGCCTCTGGGGTGGCATTTTCTGTTTAATGCTCATCATGTGCCATCAGGCCTGAGCTAAATAAAACGATGAATCTGATTTGTCTGTGCACAAAGTCAGTCTGCAGCCTAAATACATCATTTGTTAGCAACTGAGCAATTACAATTTCAGTTCTACCTGGTGACTATTTTATAAATAGTTGCATGAAATGTGTGCTGTCATTTAAAATTAATGTGATGCTGGCAGGAGGGTGAGAGGGTCAAGTCTGCATTTTTAAAGAAAACCAGAGTTCAGAGATTCTGGCATTGACTGGGGGGGTGTCATTAATTATAGGTTTTTGGGGTTTGGGTTTTTAATTATACTAAAGTATACTAAAATGTTCTAAATTATGATTATAAAACTCAGTGGAAGTGTTTCATAGTAGGAGAGACATTACAGCTGAGGATGGCTACTCTTTTGAGGCAGGGTATGCTTTTCTTTTGTGCTGTTTCTTCACAGTATTCACTGCAGAAGGAATTGGATGGTAACACAATATCTGTGCTCCCATTTGCTTATATTAACATAGCAAAGAGGACTTTCAAGTATTGGTGTCCCCCTTCATCTTTGTTTTTGCTTGTTCATATTTTCACTTTATGTTTCATTTATCTGTAGCTCTGTTGTCAAGGTTTCTAGAATGTAATAACCTGTGTGATAGTCTCACAGTTATGGGCTATTTTTAACTGTAAACAGAGGATCTGGATCAACTCAAACTAAGCTGACAGTGATTTCTGTATGAGCCAGAGGGTGGGGCATGTCTAAATTATGATAAGACAGTGCAGCTTAGTTGTGCTTAGCCAGAATGGTCTGTCACTGTGAGCTGGTGTTTCTGTGTCAAATTGTACTAGTGTATTATTTCCATTTTAAAACAAACAAACCCTAAACTTTTGCCTTGAGTGGTGACAGATTCTGATCCACCAGATGGCTGATGTGCATGCTGATTAGGCAGGGGCTTTTGAGATATGTTTTTCTTAGTTTGTTTTGTGATTTGATTTTTTCCTTTTCTGACTCTATCATCACTTAGTCCTGCCTCTGCTGCATGTTTGTAAACATTGAGTGCAGATATAAGAATGTTAAAAGTGGTGAGGAGTTTTTTACTAAACTAAATCCCTTTTGTATCACTAAGCACATAAGAAGAAAAATTGAAAGTTTGTGTGTGCTTATCCATGCCAGCTCTTATTTTAATCATCAATATTTGAAATACCTTTGTTTTTGTCCTCATTCTTTAAAACAACTTGCTTACATTGCTTGTTTTTTATTAACTGTGTTATAGTTTCTGACATGTTGTGTCTTGCCCTTCTAGAAAGAGTTCTGGAAAGTCTACAAAAACGGACTCCAGGGAGAAAGTAACACAGGACATAGCTGGTATTCATTTTACCTCGCATTTCCATTAATCATTGGCCTGTTCGTTGTCCTCATTGTGGTGTTTGTCATCTGGAGGTGCCTGTTCAAGAAGAAGCTGCGGCGGCAGTCGGTGTACCGGGGAGCGCCCGCAGCGCTGGGCGAGGGCGCCGCCGGCCGAGGGCCCCGCCCGCCGCCGCTGGGCCTTGTGCATTCCCCGCAGGAGGAGGCGTTCGAGGGCACCGGGCTCTCCCCAGCGGGGCTCAGCTATTCGGATGCACGGTCAGACTCAATATCCACCAGGCTCTCCAACTGTGATCCTCCTCCTTCCTATGAGGAAGCCACTGGGGAGATCAGTGTGGGAAGGATTGAAACGGAGCAGCATTTAGATCCGCCCCCACAGTACGAAGACATCGTGAACTCCAGTTCAGCCAGTGCCATTGCACTGACCCCCATTGTCACCAGTACTAAGTAAAACAAGAAGAATGCCATGGACCTTTTAAAAATCATTAATCATTTTGTAGCACTTTATCTTGGCTTATTATGCATTTCTGTAATTTAACGGACTTGTATACAACGAATTTCACTTTTTTTAGGTTCACTCGATCTTTGGGTTTGGGATTTTTTTTCCTCCTATCAAATGTCTTAAAAGATAAGGAATCTGTATTGAGAGTGTAGTACAGATACAGATGTGGTGCTCTGTCATACTTCTCAAAAGTACCTCTGTTTTGAAGGACGTCACTTGTTTTATTCCAAACACTGTCCACATTCCCCACAAAATTTGTGAGATCACCCTCCCCTTTCTTAATGCAGACTGTCAGAATTCCCTGCAGTAGGGAATCCTTAAGCAACATTTTAATAGTTATTTA
This sequence comes from Ammospiza caudacuta, assembly GCF_027887145.1. Classification (NCBI taxonomy): domain Eukaryota; kingdom Metazoa; phylum Chordata; class Aves; order Passeriformes; family Passerellidae; genus Ammospiza; species Ammospiza caudacuta. Next base: position 112,421,758 of record NC_080594.1, read on the forward strand.
CACTAGAGGGGACTGATTTTGCAGTATTGCCTCTTGTCTGGTTTGTTCCTTTTTCTCACCTTGATTTTTGTTGCATGCTGCAGCCTCTCCTGGCCCTCGGGAGGCTGGGAGCCTTTGTGTTCGAACCAGGATCTCTTGTGGAGAATGCTGGTGTAAGAGCAATAATTCCAGAGTCCTAGCAGGAGAGGTGTGTTCTAAAGCTTTTGCTATTACAGCTCAAAATTCTGTAAATGCTTAGAAGCTGACAATTCAAGACACTAATTGGTGAATTTAATGGTGTAAGTTTTTGTCTGTGTTCTGCCTTTCCTGTTTTCCTACCTGGTTTTACTGTTGTATTCTAGAGGTGAGAAGTGTGCATATGTTAACTTCAGAACTTGAAAGATCATGCAACAGTAATAGTGAAGTATTCAAGAGTGGATAAAATCCTGATCATGGACTTCCTTCTGTGATTTTCACTGGGACCAGGATGTAATCTGTAAGCACATACACCCAAAGGCATTGCTTTCCTTTTTAAAGGGAGAAAAAAGAAAGAAATTCACTGTCTGTGACTTCCTTTTCCCCCCAAATATGAAAACCTTCCTCAAGGTTTTGCCAGCTATAAACCCTTTCCTCAAGTTCTGATACTCCCTTGCCTACTGACATGTACCTTGTGTACACCTTGTACTGGTGCCTGTGTGAATTCTTTGCAGAGAATATAAATATCTTTTTTCAACAACAAATAAATGTATTGCTTATCCATTCCATCAAGGAATTCTAAGAACATGCAGGCATAACCCCAAGCATTAGTGTGGAGTGACTTTTTGAGGCTGAAGAGATGGATGCAAGTTACATACAGGCTTGTACAGAATTTCATCCACTTGGTTTAGGTGGTACAAATTCTAGTGTGGTGATCTTCTTTTACAGGTTGATTTAAAAGTTAATTGCTCAGTTTAATTTCTCAGTATTGAGTTTCAGTTTTCTTTCTTCCCACACCAAGTAGCATGGCATTATCTTAGTACTCTTCTGTGTTCTACTAATGAATTAACACCAACTGAAATGTGTTGAGCCCTAAATTATGTTATGTTGGCTTTCTTACAAGAGGAACCCAAACTGTCTTGTTTCAAATGCCCCAGATGAAATGCCAGTGCCATCTGTTTGAAATTGCTTTCAATGTCCCTCTCATGGGGGCTTGGCCCAACTATTCCCTAAGGATTTTTGTGAAGGAGACAGGAAGGAAAGAGATGGTTATAGATGGGTGTGTAAATGTTCACTTTGATAAGAATATGATCTAACCTGTTGACAAGTGCAGTCAGGAGTTGTCATTTTTGGCAAAGAGTAGTTTGCCTTTGTTCCTGCTGGGGATCTACACCTGCTAAGGCAAGTTTTATTAGAGATGAACTCCTGGCCAAACTCCTGACTCCATTGTCAAAACTATAATTTGTGTTTATATTCATTATATATAATACATATATTAAGATGAGTAGATAATACAGTATATTTTGGACACTTGTAGTAAAAATTGCCTGGGTTTTGTTTGTGGACTGTCAGACCTTTTCTTTTGAAGTGGTTTTAGCTCTTGTGAATCCTGAATTGCCACTTGTGGAAGTTAAAGCTCCTTTCAAACCGAGCAAGAGTTAATAAATGAACTGCTTTAGGCAGACTCAGCAGAACAAAGTGCCTCACCCAGCATGCAGGAACCACCTCAGGAAGAGCTGGTACTTCAGTGTCTGTGCCACATTGGCACCTCCTGTGCCTGCCAGCACAGATGGGAGTTTTAGCAGTAGCTTCCCTGCCAGGATATAGGACTTCCCTGGAGGAAATGCATGGACATCACCCATGTTGCATTAGGTTGTTCAGCAGCTGTGCTCATCCCTGAACATGGGCAGTCTGCTTTAGTAGCTTAGAGATGAGTTGGATCTTCCCTTCTCTCTGTTTACTCGGTATTCCACTGCCACTCTTGAAGGGTTGGTTTGTGGCTCCTAAGTTGAGTATGTTACTTTATCCTGTTTCTGTGTCCTGTAGATTCTTTTATGTGCAATCCAAAATTGATGTTTGCCATTGCAAAAAAATGTCACAACCAAAAACTTAGTGATCTATGAGTTGAATTAATTGGACAATGCCTTTTCCATGAGTACATGAGTATGAAAGCCATTGTGGGCTATAATTTTATGTCTTGGTGAATAAATTTTATATTTAAACAAAACCTGTGTGGGGCAGTTGTGCAAATGCATTTCCTCTAAAACATGAACAGTTCTCTCTATGTTGGAATAGCATCAACCCACAAATTGTTTGTTCTGTTTTGTGAAATGTGGGAAAATAGCTTAGTTTTGTGGTTGGCTTTTCTAACCTGATTGAAAAATAAAATTTTATTTGTACTGGGGTTTTTTACAGCTTTTTTTTCTTTTTGTTTTACCTATCCTGTAATTGCATTGTCATGCAATAAATATAAATTTATAGTTGTACCTCTCTAAGGTTTTGCAGCTCTGAATGCAGTGCTGTCTTGACTGATGACATGAATAGTGAGGATATTGCCTTTCCCACTTCTGAATGTAACATTGAATTTCACCTTGTATTGGGACTGAAATGATTTAGCTACTAAACTAACTTAAAGGTGGCACTGTTTTAAGAAATTATGGAAATTAATGATTTGCTTAGATGATATTAACATAAGTGAAGGGTGTTCTCTCTTCACTGGATGTAAATAACCTCTGATTACAGTATTGTATATTTTAAAGGGGTTTGGTTTACATTAAATTATCCTATTTAAGCATTTTTGCCTATGTTTATAGAAAATTTTTTGTAACATTTGTTTTTCAATATGCTAAATAAAAATTTTTAAGATGCCTCTAATGTTTCAAAATATCAATTTTACACAACTACAGTGAGTATTAACTTTGTATGTTTAAGTGGTCTTTTAATTTCTATTGTTCTATGGACTTAATCAGTTTCATGAATTAATTTTTTTTATGATATAAAATACAGTTATAATTTTGTATGTGGGTAGGCAATTCTGTTTTTTAAAATTCACAGTCAGTTTTTATCAGAGTTGCGAATTTGTATTATTTCCTATTTAAAAAAAAAAAAGCATTTAACACTGAGATGAGCTCATTTGCTTAGAGTCTGGTGTTAATAACAGCAAGGTTGTGGTTCAATCCCTGTATGAGCTGTTCACTTAAGAGTTGGACTTGATGATCCTTCTTGGTCCCTTCCAACTCAGAATATTCTGTGATTTGTTGTAGCCATAGCTAAATAACTCACAGGCTGAGAGAAAGGAAACTAGCAAAAAATGTTGAAGTTCAAAGTTCCCTTCAGCCCCTTGAAAGTGGTTACAACATGTCATGTCAGCTCTAGGAATAATGAATTAACAGGAAACAAAACCAAACCCAGCCTTGTGTAATGATCCCTGCTGGAAACTGAAGGTCTCCATTCCAGGCAATGGGGTATTTTCAGGGTCCCCTGTGGCAGGAAGGAAATAAGGAATCTGACTCCATGTTCTTAGAAGGCTAATTTATTATTTTATGTTACTATATTATATTAAAGAATACTATACTAAAACTATACTAAAGGATATAGAAAGGATACTTACAGAAGGCTTAACAAGATATTAATGAAAAACCCGTGACTCTCTCCAGAGTCCTGACACAGCCTGACTGTGATTGGTCATTAAGTAAAAACAATTCACATGAAACCAATCAAACAAGCACCTGTTGGATAAATGTCGAGATAAACACTCTCCAACCACATTCCAAAGCAGCAAAACACAGGAGAAGCAAATCAGATAATATTGTTTTCCTTTTTCTCTGAGGCTTCTCAGCTTCCCAGGAGAAGAATCCTGGCAAAGGGATTTTTCCAGAAAATATGACAGTGACAAGGCAACACAAAGTGAGCGTAATCCCTTCCCAGTCTGGTAATGAGGATAAAGTGTCCCTGGGATTGTCCAGCAGGGCAGGGTCTGTGGGAGAGGCTGGAGAAGCCCAGGGGGAGGTTTGTCCAGGTCTCAGAGCTGTGAACTCAGGAGCAGTTTTGTGCTGCCCTTAACAAAAGGGCAGAGAGAGGTTCCTGAGGCAGCAAAGGGCAGTGACTCCCCAAGCTGTGAGTGCTCAGTGTGGCCCCGTGCTCCCCTTGGGAAGCTTTCATTTGTGCATCCCAGGCCAGCCCCATCCAGCCTGGCTGCTGCCCTGGGTTATATGTGGCTGTGGCTGCTGTGCACACACATTTGTGTCCTGCCATATCCACCAGCACAGCTTGAGTGTGCCCTGGCTCAGGCCCTGCAGAGGCTCCCAGCTATGGGAACTGTGCTGAACTGGTGTCATGAATCTCAGTGTCTATAAAAATCACATCATTGTGCAGGTTGCCAGTGATGAATGCTCATTATTTATTGTTTCTCATGCCCAGAGCACTGTGCTCTGCTGCTCTAAATCACTCTGATAGATTTCTTTTTATTTTCTGCATAATGTGAGCTTTGTAAATGTCTCCGAGTGCCACTTGCTGATTTTTAAAAAGAAGGAAAACCATGTTCAGCTGAAAGCACTGAGGTGACATCTGTACTTTTTCATTGCTTGCTGCATGCACATTTGATTGATTTGCTACAGGGTAATTGAACTTTGAATTTTGCCAGAAAGTTGAAGTACACTTTTCTTCTGCAGGGATATCTCAATTATTGTATTTTTCATTTGGCAGTGAGTTATTGAGTGCTAAGTAACAAGTCAGTGCAGGAAAGGTCCTGCTTATGCTACCTTGACCATATCTGTCTATCTGTAGATAGATACAGATATCTCCAGCACATATAATATACAGCATATTATACAGGACTGGCTTACCATTTAGATCTGTGCAAATGTTTGCTGTAGTATCACATCTGTGTCCTCTTTGCCTGTCCTCTCTGTGTGTACTCTACAATAAAGACACACTGACTGCTGTGCTATTTTCCCCTTTAGAAAGAAGGCCTAAGAATCAGAATTACAATTTTCAGTGTGCTCTGCTGTTTCCTTCTCCACTTGGAAGCCTTGTTCATAATTGTGTGGCTCCCAGAGTTAGCTGAGGAGCTTAAAGCAAGAAGGAAACAAGTATTTAAAAATTCATTTTGCTACTGCCAGCAATGAAATCTCTGCATAAGGACTAATCTGTACCAGATTGTCTCCCTGGCCTTTCCTGTGGTGTGGGATGTGTTTTCCCACACAACACACCCTGAATTTATTCCATGGGTCAGAGGCTCCCAATTTGATTTTTCTTTATTTTCTCAGTCAGTTCTTGCCGCTGGCAGTGGCCCAGCAGCCACTCTTGGACTCTGAGTTGTTTGTTTGGTGGCACACATCTGTGCACACAGTTTGGTGACACACATCTGTACACACTCTTTGGTGACACACATCTGTGCACACTGTTTGGTGACACACGTACACACTGGTGACACACATCTGTGCACACTGTTTGGTGACACACATTGTACACACTGGTGACACACATCTGTGCACACTGTTTGGTGACGCACATCTGTACACACTCTTTGGTGACACACATCTGTGCACACTGTTTGGTGACACACATCTGTGCGCACTCTTTGGTGACACACATTGTACACACTGGTGACACACATCTGTGCACACTGTTTGGTGACGCACCTCTGTACACACTCTTTGGTGACACACATCTGTGCACACTGTTTGGTCACACACATCTGTGCACACTGGTGACACACATTGTACACACTGGTGACACACATCTGTGCACACAGTTTGGTGGCACACATCTGTGCACACTGTTTGGTCACACACATCTGTGCACACTGGTGACACACATTGTACACACTGGTGACACACATCTGTGCACACAGTTTGGTGGCACACATCTGTGCACACTGTTTGGTGACGCACATCTGTGCACACTGTTTGGTGACGCACATCTGTGCACACAGTTTGGTGGCACACATCTGTGCACACTGTGTGGTGGCACACATCTGTACCTAGGTGCCTCTGGACCCAGGCTTCCCTGCTTTTCTCCCTGACCTTGCTGCTCTGCTTCCACCCAGGCCAGGCAGCATTTGAGTGCTGGACAAGGGGCTGAGGGGATGGGCAGCATGTGGGACCAGAGGCAGGTGTCACCCTGCTGTGACACACAGTGAGGCACAGTCTGTTATCACCTGGGGCCTTTTCCCCACCAGTCTGAATGCAGCCACCCCATGTGGGTTGTTCCCAAGATTAAAACCACTGCAGGCAGAATTTCCTATCAGAATTTTCTGTCTAAAATGGTCCTGTCAAAGAAAGGAGGGTGATGGGACCAGCTCAAACATTTTCCCCAGCTAGTACCCCTAAACTCTCTTAGCACAAGTAGTTTATTGCTATTTGCTATTAGAATTACTATTTTTATTCCTTTCCTGATGCTTTTCTTGTGTCTGCTTTTCTGTTCATGGTTGTATTCTAACCATAGGTTTTTCCTTACAGATGGGTGAAGGTAAAATACACATGTAATCATGAAAGCTATATTTTTTTTTTTTTCTGGGTGAGTTTTTTTTTTTTCCTCTTAGCTTGTTGGTTTTTGCATTTTGTTTAATAAAAGTGTGAATTATGATGCCTCCTTTATCTGCTCCCCCTAAAATCTTTCACATGCTTCTTTAGGAAAGTGCATAACAGTTGATGTTTTTATTGTGTAGCTTCTCTAGAAGAAATGTAGCTTTGAAAATAATTTCTAGTGTTATTTTCTCTTCAATCATTATTTTCAGCTTTATGAAGTGTTACTTGTGGCTTAGTTTCCCTTTTCTTGCCTAATTGTGCTCCCACCCTCATTACCTTCCAGCTGTTTCACACAGGCAGCTTTGCTCCATGAAAACACTGCCATCTCCTCCATTGGCAGGAATGTTTAAAAAAGGGGGTTTCTGCTCTGCACATTGCTTTCAGATTTCAGCATTGACTGTTCTGCATAACCCAGCATTGACTTCCTGAAAATTGTTCACAGAATCCTGATCCCAGTGCCAAGCTGTCAGCAAACCCCCAGCCCCTGAGGAGGGCTGGCTCTCACCCTGACCTTCACCCACAGCCCTGGAGCAAGGATTTGAACTTGAGCTGCCTCCATTGCAGGCTGCTCTGAATGTTAGACTAAGCCTGCAGTCTTTATCTTTCTCAAGCTTCAAAATCCTTTCAAATTCTCTATACTACGTGCAGATCCCCGGGTATAGTGAATTTAAACTACTTAACATAGACTTAATTTGCTTACCGACTTCTTATGGATTGTTGGAAAGCAGAGCAGTATATTTCTATTATGGGATATCATAGGGTGTGTGTTTGAGCTGCTCTCTTGATTATTTTTTTATGCTGGTGACACCAACCTTGGTATTACACTTTATGGATCACAAATGTCATATGGAACCTGAGAAATCTTCACCAGCGCAGGCTTTGTGGCTTGTTTTTGTCAAAATTGGCATGATCCCATAAGCAATTTTAGCTTCACTGAATTACTCTTCAGTATAGAAGTGTTTATTAAAAAAATTCCTGAGTAGCAGCAGTTGATGGTTTTATGATTGACTGCAGTGATGTCTCCTAGCAACATGACTGAAAAAAGATCATCCCGCGTTGCTCATTTGTCCAGAGATTCCCAGATTGCTGTGTTTATCTTGATGAGGCTGACTCAGTCATCCCACTTCACCAGTACTCCCTGCACCACATTTTGTGTTGAAAAGTGTTTTCCAAAGTCACACCAAAGGTGTAAGGCCTTTTCCCAGAGTTGTGTTTTGGGGTGTGCAAAATCCCCCCCAGGCAGCTGAGTAGTGCTGCCCTACATCCCCCAAGCATTCCCTTCCCTTGGCCTGCCCTTTCCCAGAGCTCTGCTGGGCCAGGGCTTGCAAAGGTTGGAGGCCTCTGGAGTTCACTTTTTGTCTGACCCAGGATTTCAGAGCCAGGTACAGCCTGTGGAACTTTCATCTGGCACCTCCTCTGTGCTGGTGACAATGACAAATGAGTAACTTGCTCACAGTCATCACATTTCCATAATCCTTTCTTTTATAGAGATTGTTGTTGGCAGTGAACAAATGCTCCTCTTCCACAAAATGTCCCAGGTGAGATTCTGCAAGGGGCTACCCTTTTCATTTCTTTGGGGCAAGTTCTAAAAGCTGCAGGTTTTTTACATGGCTTTGAAGGCAGCTTAAACAAATCCTGTGAAGGTACCTTGGGAGTGTTCCTGCCATCACTGTCCAGTGCCTGATACAAATTGTGCTCTTCACTTTGTTATTTGAACTGCAGGCAGGTGAATTAGTTAATTTTAATAGAATACTACACGGTGAACTTTGTAAATCTAATTATTTGAAGGGCACTCAGAAATGTTAAAAGGTCTCTTTTAAGGCCAGATCTGAAGAAAGTGGTGCAATTAAATAATAGTCTAGTATTTTTCCTTAAAAAAAAAAAAGGAAAGAGAGAAAAAGAAAAGGAAGAGGCCAGTTCAACTGAAATAATGACTTTGTAGTAGTTGTTTAAAAGTCCTCCAAAGCCCTTGGTTTTGCTCATGCACACATCTCTGATACCTTTATAGGTTTATTGTTTACATTTGGATCAAATTAACACGTCCATCTCTGTTTTGTCCTGGCCTGCCTTGGTGCTGTGGTTGGCATGAGGATCCACAGGAAATCCACAGCAGGGAGATGAAAATGGGGATATTGAAGCAGTCACACAGAACCAGCCACCCTGCAGAGCAACCAGAGATACAGGTCTGCTAAACTGGATGGGCCAGTGCAGGCACTGGTGGAATCTGTGTGCAAGAGTCAACTTCCAGAGAGGGTTAATCAGAGGCTGCTTGGTGTGGAGGGAGTCGTGCAGGAATGCTGAGTTTATCCCAGCAACCTTGCTGAGATTGTCTCACCTGATGGGTGTTTTCATTCCTTAGGAGATTTTAAGTCACCTCTCTGCTCCCTTGGTGGTGTGAACTAGGTTATCTCTGCAGAGCATGCAGATAAAGTGTCCCCTAGAGCCCAGAGATTTGCAATATTTTTCTTGTCATTTCCCTTTTACGCCTTTGTCAGTAACAATTGAGTTTGGCCTGCTGTGTTCACCTTGAGAAATCAAGGGAGTTGATTTCTGTGAATGTTTCTGTATTCATCAACTCCACCCTCCCTGGATGTGAGAATCCCTCTGAGGGAGAGGAGCAAGTACCTGCAGCTGCCTCTGGCTGTAACCATTGCATGTGTTGAACAGCTGACTCTTGCTGTGCTTGAAAAGCACTGTAAGGAGTTAAATCCTGCTGTATTTCAGGTTTTTTCCCCTTTAGTCATGTTCCTCTTGAACTGAGCACTCTTCAGAACCTCTTCACAGATTTGCCTCTCTTTTTTATTCATGCCCATGCCAAGCTAAATTTCTAACAGTTTTCTTTCACTTGTGTATAATCTTGAAAAAGATTCTTTCAGCCAGTAGTTTGACCAACCTTACAGAGAAAAGAATTGAGCAATTTTGTCTAATCTCAGATATTGAAAATTACATACTTGTATAAAAACCAAAAAGATTAAAAATGCAGTGGTTATGCACAAGTCCATTCTCATTATATTTTTCCAAATAACCATTTCAAGCTTTTATCTGCTGTTGAGCTTTGCTTCTATTGCTAATAAACCTGTATGAGACAAATAATGAAATATTGATTTGCCAACTTGAAACTTTTTCAGCTGCCATTTTATTCAGTGAATTCAGCAGAATGGAGGTTTTATTGTGGACTGAATGAACCCATTGGTTTGAGCATGACATGCTGAAATTGCAACATAGCAATAAAATCACAGGGCACATTGATGCCATCTGTTTCATAGTGGGAAAACAAAGAACATTTTAGTGATGGCCTCAAAGAATAAATCTGAATTTAGAAGAGAAAAATAATTGGAGCTTGTAATGTTGGGAACAGCCTAAGATGTTGCATGGCCTCCTTCCCCCGCTGTTGCTCAGCTGTAAAATTCCCCCAGGTGTTTCTTGGTTTAGGCATCCTTAGCTGATATAGTCTGCTGGGTTAAGGGCTCAAAAATATATCTCTAAGTCATAAAACACTGATTCAACAGATGTTTGCCTCCTGCTATCTCATCCATTGCTTTTATCAGCTTTCCATTTTTGGAGTGGGCAGACATGAAAGCAGTCAGGTTGCATTGCTCCACCATCAATCAAGGATAGGAAACAAAGTTAAGAGGTCACAGTTGATGAGCAAGAGGCAAATATGAAAGAGTTTTCTTCAATCTTTCATCAAAACAATATAAAATCCAAGACATGAGCCCTGTGTTATCAGAAAAAGAAGGAATTAGATTATTGTAGTAAACATAGAATGTGTAGAAAAAGTTTTTTCCTTGTGAAATGTGTGATGTAAGATAAGAGGGTTCTCTTATTCCAGTCTCTCATCAAATATTTGATATTGTGGTCCTTGTGTTTTTAAGTAAACTGTGACTTGAAAGAATGATCCAAAAAGTAATGTCCCTGTAGGTGTTGAAACCTGTAGATACTGAATGTGATTAAGATCAGTAATGAATCTTGTTATTAATTATATTTGCTGAAAAGTTATAAATGTTTCAGTTTATGTACCCAATAAGAAATAAAACAATGAATTTCTTCACGTTCAAACTGAAAGAGAGTAGGTTTAGATTAGGAAGAAGTTCTGTGCTGTGAGGGTGGTGAGGCCCTGGCACAGATTGTTCAGAGGAGCTGTGGAAGTGTGGATAGAGCTCTGAGCAGCCTGGTCTGGTGAAAGGTGTCACTGCCCATGGCAGGGGCTTGGAACTGAATCATCTTGGAGGTCCCTTCCAACCAAAGCCCTTCTGTGATTTTATTCTGTGATTCTTTGATGGATGGGATCTCTTGCAGGGAGTTTCTCTACAGTCCCTTATTAATTTCTAGGCCCTCTTTCCCAGTCCTCTCTGATGTACCTGGATGACCTTTTGTGATGGTGTCTGTCCAAAGTCTGCATAGTCTCTTATGGAAGAGGAAAGGAGAAGACAAAAGATGTCAGGAGTGTTGAAGCCACTTCTTTCTGGTCCAGCTCCAGCACTGTGGTGCCTCAGGGCATCTGTGCACACTCCCAGTGTCAAAACCCCTCACTGGCATCTCCTGCTCTGTTCAACCACCTCATCCCCAGTGCCCAGTCCTGCTTTCTTACCTGCCAAAACTTGGCACTTTCCTACAACCCCTGCCACAAAATGCAGCTTCACAGGGCAACACCCTCAGAGCTGATTGCCCTGAGTCTGCCCCAGCTTCTGTGAAGGAGGTTTGCATCCTCACCCAGCTTTGCTGTGAAGGATGTTTGCATCCTCACCAGTTCTCCTGTGAAGAAGGTATGCATCCTCACCCAGCTTTGCTGTGAAGGATGTTTGCATCCTTACCAGCTCTCCTGTGAAGGATGTTTGCATCCTCACTCAGATCTCCTCTGAAGGATGTTTGCATCCTCACCCAGCTTTGCTATGAAGGAGGTTTGCATCCTCACCAGCTCTCTCCAGTGGGCACCTGGTTACCTGCCTGGCACAAATCAGTGCCTGGCAGATATTAAATGAGAAGGATGGAAGCAACTTGGTTTTTTTGTGTTTAAGCCAGAGAAGGCACAGTTTAGTTTTGTTTTTTTTTTTTAATAGTGTTTGCCAGTTTTAGGATGAGAGCTTGAAAAATGTCATTAAAAAGAAGAATGGTCACAAGGTAATAAAGAAACAATCTTCTTGCTTTAATGACTTGAGCTAAAAGCTAAATGACTGTAGCAGCTCAGATTGTAAAAGCAGTGGGAAATTTAATGAACAGTGACCCCACAGGAAAGTCAATCTGTCTGTTAATGTTTAGTTTTGTAATTTCTTCTGAAAAGTGATAAACCTCTATTATATAATCTATTGGTTACAGAACCTGGGGTCAGGCTCCCATTGGGCTTAACTCTGCCAATCTGTCTCAGCTGAAATTACTGACCTTCCCCATGAAACAGATAAACACCTCAAGCAGGAAATAACTGGAAGGTACTTGGGGAAACAGCTTTGGCAGTGGGAAAAAGAAATTGTCATGAACTTGACTGTGAAAGCTCTAAATGGTTTGCAAATTCCCTTAATGATAAGCTGATTCAGGCAGTTACATTATGCAAACTATAATGAATTAAACTGTCATTAGTCAGTAGTTGCTGATGCCCCAGTTCTGTAACATGTCATTCAGCTGGGTGCTGTGGAATACTCGCTGCAAATCTTGAAGCAAAGGTGGTAATCAAATAAGAGATGAAAATGTGAACCTCTTTGCTTATGTTTAGCTACTGAAAAATATGTATTTACTTAAGCAGAGAGTGGGAAGTGCGTTTTAACTGCAGCAGACTTTGCATAGCACCATCCCAAAGGTTGCTGCAGTGAGCACAGCCCCGGCAGAGGCTGGAGCAGTCTGCTTCTGTCCCCTGCCACAGGACAAAACCAGTCCTGTCCTATAAAGTTCTTCATTTGGGCTAAAGTTTCAGCTTGGCTTTGGTTTAGTCTCATCTACTTCGTGAATCAGAAACTGATCCCGTTTGTTTGTGCTTTGTGACCAGCATGTTATGTGGCTTTGCACTGCAGCTGGCGCGGTGAGAATGGGACTGAGTGTGGGTGGGAGGTCACTTTGGAAGTGGCTGAGCTGACAAAATCCTTCAGGCTTTGCCTCCCCTTTTTTTTTCACCAGTTAAACAGTGGCAATTATCCAAAATCCAACCTCTGCATGTGCACATCCACCACAGTGTTTAAATTTAACTGGAGATTTGTGAATTATTTACAAACTGCATGTCACACTTAATCTGTACTTTCTTCTTTATGGTAATAAAAATTGTGTAGCCCCATTTACATATGTGTCTTGCAGGTTACAATTCCTGTAAGTCACTCAAATTTGTTTTTGCTTAAAAGTCTATTGCAATTTGCTGTTAAATATTTAACACAAGTAAAGAATCACATTTTAAAAGTCACTGAACTCTATAATTTTCATAATTTTTCCCTCTTTTCTCATTTTTGTTGCTGGCTGGCATTTGGTTCTGAAAAACTGCTTTTCTCAATGGTAATGTCCTTTCCCATTAAGAAAATCATGTTGTTGTAAAGGGAATTTTCCATCCAGTGGTTTGTAAGTGCTGAAGTACCCTGAAAAGCTGGTGCAAATTAGTCTGGAGAAGGCCACTGTTTTCATGAAAAGAAAATAAACTTATAAATGATCATGCCAGTCTCCAGGCTGTCCTGTGACCACAGCAGCCCCAGGGCAGAGCCAGGATGGGAAGCATGACCAGGGAGCAGCACAGAGCCGAGGATGGCCAGCCATGGCTGTGGCTGTGGCTGCTCTGAGGCTGAGCTGGGACAGCAGGGTCTGTCCCCAGAGCAGGACAGAAGCCCCCAGAGCTCTTCCTCACTGCTTTTCCTGCTGGAGCCAGCCCTGGGCAGGGGCTACAGAGGCCCAGACACCCTGGCCCTGGGCTGGGCAATGGTTTGGTGCCCATAACCAGCAGGATCCTCTTTTTGGAGCTGCCTGTTGCCTTGTCCTGCCTCTACAGGGGCATGCCAGGGCAGACAGGAGGATGGCAGCCTGCCAGCCTGGCCCCAGGGTGCCCTTTACCCCTTTGGCACACCTGATGTGTGACTGTTTCCACTCCTGCTTTAATCTGCCTCTCATTCTCATCAGAAATATCTCCTCTCTCCTGGCAGCACTGAGTGTGCTCCATGTGTGCAGCCAGCAGCAGCTGCTCTGTGCCCAGCCTGGGCTGCACTGCTCCCACCTCACCTTCTTCTGGACACAGCTTCCTGGAGTCTTTCCCAAAGCCACTTTGGAAAGTACAGACTTATTAAAGAACCCTTTCAAATTCACCTTGTGGGCAAAGATACCACATCAGTCTCCTTCATGAGTGTACAGCGTCTCTCCAGCCAGCAGAAAAGTTTTGGGAGGTAACAGAGCTCCCTGACCACCTGTGGTGTCCAAAAGGAAGGCAAAACGAAACAGAGAGTAAATTAATTTTTAATTTTTCATGATGGCAGCACAGCCACTTCTCTCAGCAGGGCACAGAATCATTAGGGACTGGTCTGTCCTCATCAATACAGAAGTTCTTTATCCAGGCAATTTTCTGAGTACAGTTGTTTCCAATCTTCTAAGGCTTGCTCCTGTTACAGATGGATAATGAGATGATTGGCTCTCACAATTAAGGGATGACTATTGTGTGAATATTAAGAAAAGCTTTAGTGATGTATGGTTATGTTATTGTAGTTTAGATGCCCTCTGTGCTCCCCACAGTTCCCTTTCCCCCCTGTATTGTTGCCATCACACAGCCTGGGCTGTCCAGGACAGGTACAAAGAAGCTGCACAGGTGTCCCTTGCATGGGGCAGGTGGGAATGGAAAAGCTTGGTGCTTAGGGGATGCAGCATGGCAACACCTGACCTCCAATCCAGTGACAAGAAAGCAGTTTGCACTGATAAATGGCAAAGAAGAGCTGACTGACAGACTTTGGGAGAGGCCAGGGCTGGCTGATGCAGCCCCCAGGGGTATAAAACACTGAGCATCCATCTTGAAGATGAACTGGCCATGTGGTATCCATGAGGGGCAGTTCCCAGCACTGCAGCTTTTTCCTTATGTACTCCTTTGTTGTATTTTTGTTAAAGTTTAATAAACCTCTTTAAATTTTCAAAGTGAGGAGTTGTCTCTCACACTCCCCTTTCCACCCCAGCCCTGCTGCAATCCCTGTGGCACAAATGACTCTGCTTTCCATCATCCTCCCTCCTGACCTGGGAGGGTGGCAGCTCATCTCCAGGGTAATGATGGCCCCATGTGCCTGCCTAGCCCGGGCTGTGCAGGGACACGTGCAGCAGCCACAATTGCACAAGCAGTGACTAACCAAGCTGCTTAACTCCTCCATTCCACAGAGCTGCCCAGCTGTTTATGGCAATTAAACAGCAAGAGATGTGGGAGAAGCACACGCAGTAATGTCTATGCCATGCAAACAATGTTGACCCTTTTGAGGCCGTGGGCCTGGCAGAACCTGCAGCCCAGTGGCTGCTCAGGCTGGCACAGCTGGCTGCAGGCTGGCACTGCAGGGGCCAGAGCTGCCAGGCCTCCCTGCATCCCTGCCTTCTGTAGGAATGTGCCCCTACGGAGTGACAAAACTATCCTTTGTCCCCTCAAAAGGGAAAGATGCCCAGAAGTTCCTCTCCTGGGTTAGATGGAAAAAGCATCTCATGGGTCTGGGGGACTTCACCTCAAACTTAAGGATAGCTAGTTGGACCGGAGGCAAAAAGTCCCGCCTGGGCAATTTACTAGAAAAAGAAGAAAACAAGGAAACTAATCACTTTTGTGAGGTGTTTTACCAGGGACAGGAGGGTCTCTTACACCTGGATCGGTTATTCTCTGTAAAGAATTATATTATTTTGCCTTATATTAAAACCTTTTTGTTTCCAACACTGCAACAGAAGCCATCCTGCTGATTTTATGCCTCCAAAGGTAGCTGAGCTATCTTGGCTGAGAAATAGACCTCCAAGAGCTTATGAGACCTGGCTCAAGGGGGCTCCTATTTCTGCCTTCCTGTCCTCATCATCTGCTGCTCCTTGTGTTGCAAACAGCGCAGTCACCAGGTCCTTCATCTCACCTTACTTATTCACTCCTTTTAAGCAGTTGCTTGTAAGAATGTTTTTCCTCCTTCCCACAGCGCTCCTCACAGCATTGCTGATATGGTTCTTCTCTCATTTACCTGTCAAGATGTGCTTAACGACTCTGCATTCTCCTTTCTAATGGCTGGTGACACTGCAAATCACTACCAGAGCCTGCAGCTGGCCAGCAGCTTGTGTGTAATGCAAAGCAAAGAGAAATCACTCGTGTATAACTGAATCACTCAGAACACAATATTTCAGCTGCATCTGATAAGACAGCTGCTACATATGCACGGTCTTTTTGGAATATAAAACAGAATATGAAATCTGTGGGGGAAAAAAGCATTTTTGCTTGGCATTATCAGCAGTGTTTAGCACATGGTAAGCAATTTCCAGTCAAGTGGAAGATAAACCTTTTATAGGCCACAGTGATTTGCTGTCAGTGGCACTTTCAAAAAGCTCATTTGGATCAACCAGGTTAGGAGGTGACACAGACATTTGTCAGCCAAACAAAAGAGATTACAGACCCAGGATGAGATACAAAATAAGGTATTTAATTGCATAAAGGTCAATGAAAGTCACACACAAACCTATAGTATCGTACTCAAACTGTCAGTCCTATTAAAACAGCTGATAAATAGGCTACCTCCTGAGGATGAATTGTAGCACTGAGTCTCCAGTTTAATTGTCTGATAGAGTGTCCAAGCTGTGGGAAAAATGGTTTTCTTTGGGTGTTTAGGTGTCCTAGATTGCCTATCAGCAGAGGCCCATGTTAGCTTCTGCTAGATGAAATTTAATGCAGACTGATTACATTTTACTGCTATAAGCAACCCTTGAAAAGAGTAAACGCTCTTTCTATAAATACCACGGATATATTTTAGCACGGAATTCCCGGGTGCCGAGCTCGGTCCCTCCCTGTGAGGAGGCAGTGGGATGGATGTTGCTGCATTGCCCTCTCGTGGGACGAGCCTGCAAACAGCACCGAACGCTCCGGAGCTGAGCCCGGATCACTGCCGGGCTCCATCGGCCCTGCCTGGGGAGAGTGCCCAGAGATCTGCGCCTTGTCGGAGCTCAGCGCATCCCTCCGGGTGTCCAGAGTTGCTGAGGAACCCGCTGGGGGCTCGGAGACCCTGGCATGCAGCCCAGAACACCTGGGGATTTGATTGTGACCCCTGGAGCAAGTTGCCAGCTTTGTATGAGGACCTGAAAGTCACAGAGGCCTGAATAGTATAGTAATAAAATTATCACAGGGTGAAAATGTAGATTTTAGGATCTCCTCCTTCTCCTCCTTCTCCTCCTCCTCCCTTTTCTGTTGTGATGTTGGCACTTTGGGATTGGTTTAGAGTAGAAGTGCCCTGTCTAACATAGGTGACAGGTATTGGGAATTAAGTGTAAATATGTTATACACAGTTTGTAGTATAAAAAGACAACAGCACCTCAGGGGCGGTCAGAGTGCCTGTGGCTGCCCTGCTGAGCAGACCTCGGCTGGGCAGAAAGAAAATTTTACAGATAAGAATTAATAAACAACCTCAAGACTGAAAAGTGAAGAGCCCAGACTCGTTCTTCAGCTGCATGGGCCAAAGCAGAGACATCCTGCACATCTCGGGGCAGCCATTAACAACAGCAACCCGAGAGAACCTGGTAAATATTCACTCAAATAAGTAAACATTTAATCTACCTCACTTTACATTTAGCAGGATTAAAATATTCACTTCCCAAAACACTGTTCACATATTCGAAAAAATATTTAAAATACCATTTTTCATTAGAAAATTAAATACTCCATTTCCACCTAAACCTTCTGTTCCTACATTTCTGCAGGACACAGCTCCAAGGCTACATCCTTGCAGGAATTGCAAAGATTGTCCTGTAACATCACAACAACAAGCAGCATAAATACAGTCCCACTCCTATCCCAAATCTCTTTCTGCACGACTTGATGTCCCAAACAGGAATTAAAGGGCAGGAGGATGAGCAGCACCACTTGGTGGCACACAGCGAGGATGAAGCCCGTGGCAGAAGTGGAGGGAACATACCAGGGATGAAAGTCGAGCACAAATCCATTTTAGTGTGCTGGGAATGATGCCATCTATCACACTGAGTGCTGCAATTGCCTCCCACAATGCTGGATCTCATCTCTATTCTGTCCTGCTCTTCTGGGAATTTTAAAGAAGCATTTTCCTGTCTAGCCAAAGCACTTTTGTCACCCGCACTGAGTTGTCGGAGTACTTCATAGTCTCTGAAATATTTATCCTCTCACTTTTCTTGTCAGGTAAGAAAATTCTCCATTTTGCAGATGACAAAGTGAGCAGAGGGATTAATCCTCAGTTCCAAAAAGAGATTTATGTATGCAAAGTGGTGCTTAGGAAGAATTTAAGAGTCTGTGTCCAAAATGTACATTGTGAAAAGACCTGTTCAAGGACTGGAGGTACCTGGTGGCATGCAAGGAAGCTGTCAGGGAGTTTCCTTCTCTTCCTGAGGGAGAGGAAAAGTGACAGCAGTTCAATTCCTTGTTATGAGCCATTTATTTCTGTATTATGAAATATAATTTTCTAAAAACTGCATTCAGGTAGGACTTCACATGCAGGCTGTGCTACTTGTAAACACCTTGGGATGGAGGAGGAGGAGAAACAGCTTACAACACTCCCAGGAGGGAAGGAATCAAGGTAAGATCTTGCCTTACCCTACTGTAAGGAGCTGAGGGAAATGCTGCCTCTCTTGTTTTGTGCCCCTAAATCCCAGGGAAAATCTCCCCTGGGAGCCTGCTGCAGCAGCAACAGGCACAGCACAGGCCCTGGCTGAGCTGAGCTGAGCTTATGCTGGATTTGTGAGGCTGTTTGGGGCCTGACCCAATTCAGAATTCATTTCACAAGTCTGAATTATCCTGGAGCTCACTTAAGAAGACTTTGTCACAAAACACAATGCCCTGCTTCTGAGTGATGACAGAGAGCACTGCTGTGGGAAACACCAGACCTGCATCCTAGGCTCTTCTGATCTCATGAAAAGTTGAGCCTCCACCACCCTCAGATTAGAAAAATGCCCTGAACATCAGGTGCAGCATTTTTGGGGTGGGAATGGTCCTCATTACTCTGGGGCCAGTGAGAAAGGCAGGACTGCAGCGGCAGCAGAGAGCAGCCACGAGCCAGGGCTCAGTGGGCTCTGTATTTCTGGGGGCAGAACTATGGCTCCCACTCTAGGGCATTTTTCTCTGTTTTATAAATGCTGTGTTTCAGGTTTCTCAGCAGCCTAAGGAACCACACAGTGCCCCCAGGCTAAGTGCCTACTGCCAAGGCCACTGATCCAGTCCCCTGCAGGACCCTTGCCTTCTGCTCTCACAAATTCACACTTCTGACTGCAGAGCAGTCTGAGTTCACTCAGGGGTGACAGTCACCTCTGTACAGAATGCCCCCCATGAACTGGCACCTTTCCCTGTAATGCAGAGCCATTTGTGCAAATGGTGGAAGGGTGATGCTGGTTTGGGAATCAGCCTCCTGGGCACGTTCTGTAATCCCTGGTTATGGAAGACAGCAGGCAAGACACTGCAGACACTGAATCCCTCCTTCTCCATGGAAACATCAAAGACCAGTGTTTACTTCCCCTGGTGTCTCTCAATGACAAGTTTAAAACTCTCCTGTGCTCAGCAGTTTGGATTTTGGACATTCCCACCTGGAAGCCAGATTTTCCTGTCTTCAGTGCAGAGTGACTGTCACCCCAGCAAGTCACCCCTGCAGATGGCATGGCAGGGCAGGTGCTGGCAACAGCCGTGCCACAGCTGCTCCTCTGGGCTCCTACAGCCCATTGCTGGGTGCCTGCTGAAGTGCTCTCAGCTGCTGAAAGCAAACAGCCACAGTGGACAGAGCTTTGTTTTCTTTCCTGCATTTGGGACAAATAGTCACTATAGAAACCAACTCCTCTAAAAAATTCTGTCTGACAAAGGTTATTCATGTGGCTTACTATCAGCATCAAAATTAGGCAGCTAATGTAGACATCTAAGCTGGGAGACTGTCCTACTTCATTTCCTTTGTCTGGTGTGTGGAGAAAGAAAAACTCACCCAGAAACTTATCAAAGCTGGAACTAGAAGTCAGGGGCTGTTTAAATGTCACTGTTGAGTTACATTAAAATTCAGTGGAACATCAGGATTTTCTGATTTGTCCTCTAAAGGACTCTCTTCTTTGCAATAGTAGAAATAGGCACATACAAGACTAGGCAGCTCCATCCACTAAGTATTGTATCAGTCTCCAAAATGGCACTGTGTGACGAGGAACAGCATTAGCACTTTTCTACTTGATAATGCAACTCAGCAGGAAGGGAAAATGTTACATTAGAAAACTGTGGAAGTGACAGCTTGGTCAGAGAGAGAGAAAGCTAGATAAGTTTTCCCATGAATCGGCCTGGGAAGCTTTAGGGAGCTGGAGATAAAGAATGATACTCAAATATTAAAACAATCTGCAGATGGTGTTTTTTAACAATCTGTTTTGCTGTTTTTCTCATAAGGTTGTTTACAAATGGATATTTTGTTAATTAGCCAGTCATGTGGAATGTATTGATTAAATGACCAATCAGATCCACCTGTAGTGAACTAAGGTATAAAAGGGGAAGAGGATCAACTAAATGGGGCTTTTGTCATTTGCCTTCTGATGCAACTCTGTCATCTCTGACTCAACAGTGCCATCAAACAGATTCTGGCTTTATGTAGACTGTAGGTATCTTCTTTGGAAGCTTTGTACAGCAAAGTTGATTCAAAGCCCACAAAACCAAAATCACTTCTTCTTATGTACATGTCTTACTATGTGCATGCCTTATTACTATGTATATGTCTTTAAGGAAATGTTTAAGGACATCTCTATTCAGCAAAGCACACTAATGTGCATTTAAATCCCACTGAAGGCCAATATTCCCCCTTAAGCTTATTATTAAACTGCAGTTTTGAAATACATCATCACCTCTGTTTGAAATCTTTCACTTTGGAACTCTGCTGTTACAGAGAGAAAAGCCATATGGAACTAATCATGCACATTTTGTGTAGCAGATAGGCATTATAGCAGATTGTGTTTCCCTTCAAGTGCTTGTCCATATGAGCTTGCAAACTGTGGTGTGCATACAGCTGAACATGCAAGACAAGATTTTTAGCCCTAACTACATCCATACTGATGTACCTCCTGCTTGCTGCATAATTATGAGAAGAGCACACACATCACTGCCTGTCTGCCAGCCAAATGAAGCTTCTTTTCTTTCTTATTCCTTTTCATTTTCCTTTGCCTACCCTCACTAAGACCCTACTATTTTTTAGCTTGTTTTCTCCTTATTTGCTTTCATTTAATGATTGGTCTTTCCCCCTTTTCTGCTAGCTCATCCCTCAGAAACATAGAGTTCAGACTACAGGAGAGAGATTTCTCTTTCTGGCAGATACTGCATACACCACTACATTGCCTCACAGAAAAGTATGCTCCTGGGAAGTAAAAGATCTGAAACTTCAGTATTGGCTTGCAGAGAACAAACAGAGGATGAACACTGCAGGATTTGTAGCAACCATAACCCCAGGACTGGGAAGGAGGCATCAGTCTCCACTAATCCTTATATGCTGAACTGTGTAAGTCAGATGGCAGTAAAGACCAAATAATAAAGTTTAATCAGCTCACAAAGTACTGTGGTTCTTTCTCTTTAAAAGGTGATGGCTATAGTTCCAACTCAGATCTGCAAAAAGATGACATGGTGTCATTTTTGTTCATGTCACAGCACTGGGCCCATGAGGCAAACTCATTTCAGCTCTTTTCACTTAGGGTTTCTTAGCATGAGGCATTCTGAGCATTTTTGTTCAGCTGCTTGGACTCCAAAGACAAGACATTCACCCCAACTCTTGCAAATAGCCCTGAGCACTATGTCATGACACAAATTTGCACTTAGAGAAACACATCTGGTAGAGATAGGTGTATATATTACTTCCTAATGAAAAATAGTATCTTAAATATTTTTAGAATTATATGAACAGTGCTTTGGGAGGTGAATATTGTAATCCTACTAAGTGTAAAGACTTGTATTAATCCTTCTCCATAAAACAAGGGAGAAAGAAAATTCAAGATCAAAACAGGTAAAATTTCTCAAATAGGTCCTAAAATATTCTTCTAGTGCTAGGCTCCTTTATGATTAAAGCTGTATATCTGAGGACTCTCCACTTCCCTAAACTAGTGGATTTACAATCTGGGAAACTCCAAAGCTCTTTGCTCATTAGCATTTTATCTCTGAATTGCATTGCATTAATAAATACTTGTCCAACATGGAATATTGACTGCCAGGAGAAGGTAATGTGGAGGAACTCAAATTTCCCACAGGGCAGATGGATATGAAGGCAGAAGGTAGAAATTTATGGCAGGGTAAAATCTGAAACATTTTTTGTAATGGCCACCATTTGCATTAGACAGAGGATTGTAGTGTCAAATGGGCTTCCAGCAGAGTGAGATGGAGAAGTTTGGGGTTCTTCAGAGCACTAATTTATCACATAGCTGTACTTGTGAGTGGTGTATAGCTATTTCCCTTATACATACGTGAGAGGATGAAAAGGGAATGCTTCCAACATCATAACCAAGCATTCATATTTTACAGTCCCAGCTGGGGCTGAATGAATATTTTATGAACTGAAAAGGTAGTTTGGGTTCACTTGGCGCAATTCCCATGGCAGATGATTGGGAGCTGGCCTCAATTTGAGCTGTAAGGTTTGCAGGGAGTGAGAAAGAAATTGAAGGCAGTAGGTGTGTTCTTCCATGTACACTGCTGCAGAAACTGGCCTTGAAAATTCTCACTTAGGCTGCCAAGTTTATATAAAACATCTTAAAACTAATTGGCATAATGACTCAAATTCATGTTTTCTATCAGCAGGTCATCTGTAGGTGTGCTTATGGCCTAATTCTGGCCAAAGAATTGATTTATTTCACCAGGAGCAAGCAGCAATGATGATGCTTGCCATTGCTTCATAACTTGTACAAGGGTGGGGAGTAAACTGTCCTTTGAGAGAGAACAAGCACTGACCCAAATCTGAATCAGCTCTATTAATCAAGTAATGAAAAGTGCCTGAAAGCAAACTGTATTTCCATTTTTCAGTGATCTAAAATACAGGGAGGTTGGGTTGATTTGCTGTATTTTCATTGTTTGGACACTTCAGTGAGAAATCAATCATTTGAAAAACATGAGTGATCAGAAACTCTCAGCTAGCTTTCAATTAATAGAGAAGAGGAATATGGCAAAAATTTTCTTTTATATTTTTCAGTTTAGTTATTTTATATATATGGTTTTTTTTGCTGTCGAATTTGATCATTTGGATGGCTTTCTCCATAGGATGCAGAACTCTCCTCAAAGAAGAAATATTAATTCATCTCCCTTATACAGAATAAAAAGAACAGCAATGGTTCAGCTTATGCCTGTGAGCAGAAAAAATGTACTGCACTTTCTGAGGATGTGAAGAGAACAATATCTAAGGAAGTTATTCTGGAGTGATTAAATGATTGTAAAAGATGTGAAAATTATTATTTTATCTTGGTTCTTTTACCTTTGTCTCATTTTCCAAACGGTTTGCTGCATTTATTCAGTACACCAGAAATTTTAAACAACCAGTTTGCATATGGGTGTGTTTGACAAACAAGATAAATGACATTTATATAAAATATAAAATTTATATTATAAATTTATAAATAAACACTTATTTTAAATTCATTTATAGTTCTAATTCTCAATCTCTGCATTCCTTGTAATAAATACATAAAATATAAGTGTGACATCTCATTCTTTGGTTGCTTCAGCCATTACTCAGTGGTGTTAAAGAAGTCAAATATGCAACTGAAAGTGGTAGACTTATATCTCATTTGAAAAAGCTCAATACCAAGTCAGAGGAATTCAAATAAGCCCTAGTATGACTTGTAAAAAATAAAATATCACTTCTGTGTGTCTCAATAATATTTCACTTTTAATTTAGAGATATTATTCCTCTTTATCATAGGAAAATCAAATATAATAAAACCACAGCAAGATTTCAGAATATTTTTCACCTGAGCAGCTGCCAGGTGCCATGAGGGAGATCCTGGGCCCCCTGCTCTGGGATAGCAAAATGTTGAATCTGGAGAGGGCAGGCCTGGACTGCCTCCTCTGAGGCAGCTGATGCTGAGGATACCCTTGGACTAAACTAAGGCAAAATAATGCCAAACAAACAGCTAGAAAGTTTTAGCTATGGAAGCAGCAATTTAAACTTTTAAACCTTGTGGTAGGTTGAACAGTCCATGTCAGCAACAGCTTAAAATTTCTGAACAGCCTGCAGCATCGAGTTAAACTCCATTGAACAGCCTGAAGCAGCGGCACATTGAAGTTTTAAGGAGAGGAAGAAATGAAGAAGGAAAGATATGAAAATTGGAGGTAAAGGATCCATGTCACCACCCAGGGTTCCAGCACCATCCCTGGTGCGGTTCCTGTGGATGGTGGGTGCACACACAGCCCCCTCAATGGTGCTATTTACAGAACAGTCCTTGTGCAGACACATTTTGTTATTCTCAAACTTTTCAGAATGGGGTTGCGTTTTCTCATAGTTTCAATCCCCTGTCAGAAACACAACTGCAATGCTCTCCAAATCTGGTTTTCGAGATGGTTACCCAAGATAAGGAGAGTAGTCTCCAAAAAGTGCTCTCCTGCCTCCAAGACCCTCTCTCCTAACATCACCTTACCTCACTGGCATGGTAACATTCCTTTTCTCCTCTTCCCAGTGCTTGAGACATGAATTCTTTCAGGTTTACATTAACTCTTTCAGGATTTCTCACAGCAGCTCTCCTCTTTAGGATGAAAACCACATCCTACTCTCCCTACCCTGTAACTGAGAAGTTGCCACAGACACTGAAGGCACACAGCAGAACATTGGCTAAGGCAAGAACTGAGATGAGATTCTCTGATTTGTGAATCTGTGTCCCAGCCACTTGATTAGGTAACTTTTATTCCAGGAATAAATATTCAATCTTTATGATGTGCAGTGCAGTACAATCTAGGAAGGTACAAGCAGAGGACTGAAACCTATTGTTTAGGCACCCTGACAACACAAGCCAAAAATAAAGTATAGCAGGGTGAAATTGAAATGGGAGAGCAGTGCACAGCAGCATATTTGTTTCTGAGGGCATTTTCCTTGGTTTGCCACACATCCTGACAATACTACAACCTTAAGATGAATTTGACAGACTTAAAGTTTGTTTGGACAAATTTTGGTTGATGAAATAACAACTTTGAAAGTAATTGGCAGCCATCCAGAAGACACACAACAATAGTTTGGAGTTTTTTACTTAGGAAGATACATGGAAAATGACTGGAGTTGTCAAATGAAAAGCAAGTGAAGATTTGCATTGAGCCTAGTTTTCACATTAGACTGCTACAATAAAATCACTCAAAGAATTGTTTAGGTTGGTTAGGTTGGAAAAAGATCAAAAGATCTCTAAGATCCATCCATTAATCCAGGACTGCCAAGGCCAGCACTACACCATGTCCCTAAGTGAAATATCTACATGTATTTTATTCATCTTCAGGGATGGTGACTCAGCCACTTCCCTGGGCTCTTCCTGTTCTAATGCTTGACAACATTTTTGGTGAAGAAAATTTTCCTGATATCCAATCTAAACCTCCCCTAGCACAACTTCAGGCCATTTCATTTTGTCCAGTTGCCTCTTACTTTGGAGAAGACACCGCATCCCACCTGCCTAAACCCTGCTTATAGGTAATTGCAGAGAGTAACAAGGTCTGCCCCAAATCCCTATTTCTCCAGGCTGGACATCCCCAGCTCCGTGAGTTGCTTCTCTGGAATGGCCTACCTAGGGACGTGGTGGAGTCACCATCCCTGGATGTGTTTAAAAAAGACTGGATATGTTACTTGGTGCCATGGTTTAGTTGAGGTGTTAGGGCATGGGTTGGACTTGATGATCTTGAAGATCTCTTCCTACCTGGTGATTCTGTGAGTTCTGTGAATTCTCATAAAACAGGACTGGCCCCAAGGCTGAGCCCTGGGAACATCCCTGGTGTCTGTCCCCAGCTGGACGTGACTCCATTTCCCACCCTCTCTGGGCCTGGCCCCACAGCCAGTGTTTTACCCAGCAAAGAGCACACCCATCCAGGCCATGAGCCATCTCCAGGAGAAGGGAAATGGTGTCTGAGGCTTTACTAAACTGCAGGGAATCAGGACTCACAAACTCTCCCTCATCTGTTGAGTGGGTCATATTGTCCCGTGAGGGGATCAGGGTAGTGTAGCAGGCCTTGCATTAAGTACTTCAGATCTTCCTTCTCCTCCTTTGTTACTATGTTTTTCATCATCCATTAAAGGCTGGAGATTCTCCTGACCCCTCCTTTTGTTACCTATGAACTTATGGGAAGAGTTTTTATCATCTTTTAGGGCCAAATTAAGTTCCAATCAGGCTTTGACCCTTCTGATTTTCCCCCTGCACAATCCCATGAAGGCTGTGTAGTGAACCTTTCTCCAAAGGTCATAAACTCTCTGGTTCCATCTGAATTCCATCTGGGCTCCATCCATGGCCCAGCTGGGGGGCAGGGTGTGGCCATGGAGCCCGGGTGTCTGTGACATCAGGGGGACACGTCCCCAGACACCGCGGGCTGCAGGGCCGTGCTGCAGTGCGGCTCCGGGCAGCGGTGAGGGCGGCAGGCAGGGCAGGGCTGGGCTGGGCCAGGGCCAGGCCAGGAGCACCCGCACCTGGGGAGAGCCCACGGGGCAGGGGACAGGGCTGTGGAGAACACCTTGGGCAGGGACAGGGCCACCTCTGGGCATAGTGCCCTGTCTCTGGGCAGGGCAAGGTGCCACCACTGGGCCAATTGCCCTGTCCCTGGGCCCTGCGCTTCCTGATCCCGCTGCCCCAGCCACCCTCTCCCTGCTTCCCAGCCCCACTGAGCCCCTTCTCTCCCTCCTCCTTGCAGGCCATGGCTGGGAAGATCACCAAAATCCTGCTGGTGCTGGCCATCCTCCAGTACAGGCTGAGGGTGGATGTCCAGGCGATGCAGACCAGGGAAGAGGTTGTGACACAACATGAGGAACAGCGCAACCAGGGGATGACTTGGCTGGTGAGAAAGATTGTAAATCACTCAGTGACTGGGCAGCTGGGAGTAACTCCTGGTTATGTAACTCCTGGTTAGTCTGCGAACAGCAGGGCAGTGATTCTTTAGCATGGGCTGAGTTTAACAGTGCCTCTGCCCAGGTTGTTTCCTGCCTGCTCCTCATCTCTGTTTTCCAGTTCAGGGGCCTGGGTACATGGAGAAAAACTAGCCTAACTCTAAAGACTGAGGCAAAGAAGGCATTAAATATCTCACTCTATTCCTCATTCTATCTCACTATATTTCACCCCCATCCAGTAAAGGATGGAGATTCTTCTGAGCCCTCCTTTTGTTGCTAATGAATTTATAGAAACATTTTTATTCTCTTGTATGGCAGTTAATATATAACCAGATTCAGTTCTATCTGGGCTTTGGCCATTCTGATTTTCTCCCTGCACAGCCCCACCACAGCTGTGCAGTGCTCCTGAGTGGCTGTCCCTTCTTCCAAAGGTAATGGCTCCAGGCTCCTGCATGGCTCCATGGCCAGGCTCCGGGCTCCCTTTCCCACCCATGCCTGGGTCCTCCATCTCCTGCCCCCACTGCCTCAGCCACCATATCTGTGTCACCCAGCCCTGTTGAGCTCCTTCTCTCCCTCCTCCTCCTCCTGCAGGCCATGGCTAGAAGCATCACCAAAGTCCTGATGGTGGCTGGCATCTTCAAATACGCCCTGAGTGTGGATCTCCCAGCAGTGAAGGTCACAGAAGAGCTCCTGAAGCAGCATGAGGAGCAGCGCAGCCAGGAGATGGACAAGCTGCAGAAGATGGAGCAGAGGATGCAGGAGCAGAGCAGAAAGGAAAGCGTGCTCCACTCAGTCTGCCAGCAGCCGTGGTTCTGGAATTGTGTCAAAATGATCCTCACACTCTTTGGGATCTACTTGATGCCCTGTCAGAGGAGAGCACGTTCTGGAAGGGGCAGCCAGGAGAAAACCACCTGCAGTGCCCAGGAGCAGATGGAGAAGAACAAGCCCTTGGATAAGGTAGGGACCTCCACTGCTTTTGCCTTTGCCTTCCTAAAACAACGTTCTGACAGCCATGGGAGCTGGCAGTGCCTATGAAGCCCTGAGTGCCTGCAAGGACAACATCATTGACCACCCTGAGACCAACCACTGTGCCCTTTTTCCACCAGAGAAGGGGACTGGGCAAGATCTGCTGATACCACTGCAGCCATGGAGAGCAGCAGCCACAGAATGTGCCGTGCTTCCTCCTCTCCCACCTGAGGAGGCAGAGTCCAAATCCCTGCTTCCTCCACAGCAAATGGTACCAGTTGTGATGTCCCCCCTGACAGGAGATACAGAAGTGATTTCCTCCTTGGCCATCTGTTAATAAAATTGATGATCTGCTTTGAGAAATCCTGCGTCTGTGAGGGTCTGGGCAAGACTGTGTTGGGGGATGGCTCCATCTCCCCTCTGTAACAAAGAGATGAAGTTTGTGCTCCCATGGATGTTTGCAGTGGTTACACTTGTGCTTAGACACTTGGCACCTCCCTGTCTTCTCTCCTCCTGGAGTTTTTGCTGTCTCCTTGTCCCAGCATCCTTTCCCATGCCTGGGAATTCCTCTGAACTTGCTTCAAAGATTCTGCTGAAATCAGCAGTTCCATCATAGGGTCTTTTCCTCAAGCTGTTCTTTACAGGATGGTTGTTCCATAAACTGGAACACTCAAAGGCCTGCAGAGGCCATTGCATCACCTATTTCTGATCATCAGATCTTGACCCACAGCTGAAGCCTCAGCCACTTCTGGACACAGTTTGATGGGTGCTGGGTGACCCCCTTGTGCACACAGACCTGCTTTTCTCCCTGCACTCCCTTTCCAAAGTGGGAGCACTGCCTGTGTCTCCCAGGCTGCTGAGAAGTCCCTCTTGGCACAGGCAGAGCTGTGTCTTTGGCCCAGGTGTCCAAGCCTGGCAGAGGTGGGGCTGCCGGGGAGGCCTGGGAGAAGAGGGAAAATGCTGCAAGGGGGAGTGAGGAGGGAGGAAAGAAGTGTGAGGAACAGTGAGGAGGAGGAGGAATCAGTAGTAAAAATGTCATTTCCAAATAAATGCTTTTAGGACTAAACTGACATGGAAATCAAGTACTATTTACTTCTCGTGTATTTATTAAAGTTTTAAACTTTTATAGTTTCATGTGTCAAGGGACCTGAGTATGATCTCATGGTCATTTTCATGGATGTCACTCCTGAAATCAGGCATTCCAGTTCCCTGTGCACTACCGTACAGGTAAGCTGCACAATAAATGAAAAGCATTTTCACTCCTATCCCCATTAAACACAGCAAATTTCAAGACATCCAGAGTTTGTAGGAGAGCATTTCACATGTCAGCCTGTAAACAAAATACAATATGCATTTTTAATTCTGGGAGAATGTCACTACCCTATAACATCATTGGTATTTTAATTAAGATGCCTCAAAGGAAATAATAACAGGACACTGGATGAAGAGGTTGAATGCACCCTCAGCAAGTTTAGTGACAATTCAGAACTGAGGTGAGTTGGCCAATCCACCTGAAGGCTGTACTGCCATTCTGTGTCACCCTGGTTTTCTAGGATTTTCTAAGCCTTCTGATGTTGACATTCTTGTAGTGAACTTTCCCACACACTTTTTCTGTAAACAACTCATTGTTTTTCATTCCTTTTGGAGGAAGAGAGATTTGATGGACTGTTGGTTTGACCTGTGGCATTGCAGAGGTGGTACTGTCACCTTCCAATCCACTGTCACCCTTGTAAAACTATAAATAGTGGAGTCAGAGAATAAAACGTTCCTTTTTTCCTTTCACCTGAGAGCGGTGTGTGCCTGTGTCCCTTCGTGTCGATCTGCGACAATTCTGTGAGACCTTTATAGGCTGGAGAGTGGAGCAGAGAGAAACTTAATGAGCTTCAACAAGGGCAAGTGTAGGGTCCTGCACCTGGGGAGGAGCAGCCCCAAGCACCAGCACAGGCTGGGGGCTGACCTGCTGAGAGCAGCTCTGCAGAGAAGGACCTGCAAGTCTTGGTGGGTGACAAACTGACCCTGAGCTGCCAGTGTGTCCCTGGGGCCAGGAGAGGCGATGGGATCGTGGGGTGCACTGCAAGAGTGTGGGCAGCAGGTCAGGGAGGGGATCCCTTCCCTCTGCTCAGCCCTGCAGAGGCCACACCTGCGGCGCTGCTGTGTGCAGCTCTGGAGCTGTTGGAGATGGCCCAGCACAGGCCACAGAGATGAGGAGGGGTCTGGAGCATCTCTCTTGTGAGGAGGGACAGCAGGAGCTGGGCATGTTCCATCTGGAGAGGAGAAGACTGAGAGGGGATCTCACCAATGCATATAAACACCACAAAGGCAGTACCAAGAGGATGTGCCAGACTCTTTATAGTGGCCCAATGACAGAACAAGGAGCAATGGCCATAAACTAAACGACAAGGAGTTCCACCTCCACAGGAGGAAGAAGTTTTTGCCAAAGCTGGCAGGACACTGAAAAAGGATGGTCATGGATTCTCCCTCTCAGGAGCCATTCAAAACCCACCTGGATTCATTCCTGTGTCACCTGCTCCAGGTGACACAGCTTTGGGCAGGAGGGTTGGACTGGGTGATTTCCAGACGTCCTTCCTAACCCTAACGATTCTGTGAACTTGTAAAATTTATAAAAAAACTGCTTGTGTGTGCAAATGCCAAAGAGAAGTATAAAATATAATATGTAAATCATCTCTTTTCCCCCTCTTTGTTGCTTTTTCTTTCCCTGTTCCCTTACCCCTTCCCTTCCCCAGTTCTCCAAGTCCCTCAGACCAATAGCAGAACCACCCCAGTACTCAATTCCCGAGGGGGCAGCCCGGCTTTTCCCGGGTTTTCCTGACGATTTTCCAGGATCCTTGAGGAACCGCGGGGCCATGGCGGGGCCTGGCCGCGAGGGGTCGCCCTTGTACCGGAGCCGGAGGCGCGCCGGGCGCGGGTGGATCGGGAAAATCCCCGCGGATTCCCTTTAACGGGCGCTTCCATGACTGTGGAAATATTGCTGCATCGTCATTCCTTCCCCAAAGAGCACGGGTTTAATGCAGTTTCTCCATTTTGAAATGATGATGTTCCTTGGAAGGACATAATTTGCTGATTAGAGATATGTTTGTTTAGCGGCAGTGGCTCAAGTTTTAAATTTGATTGCGTTCATTTTAATCACATAACTGATCTTATTTTCAGTAACACGGACTTGTTTGTTCCAAATGCATTTATGAATTCTTGTCTCAGTTATGTCACGTGCTGAAAGGGATATTACTAATTCCTAAAATCATAAAACCCCAACTTACACAGAGGAGAAAAGTGCTGAAAGAAGGAAGCATCTTTTGAATTTATTTAAAAAGAAAAAAAAGGGCTCCATTTTAAGTTTTTAATCCTGCTTATGCTGCCCTAAGAGACAGGCTCCAAAACCATACATGATCCTTGTGCCTCTGATGTGAAAGAGCTGTCAAATGTCACACGCTGGGTGTGACACAGATACACTTGGCTTATGTCACATTGCCCCTGCCCGTGGCTGCATGTCTATTGTCTGCCATACTTTACCATGTCTTCCTTCTTTCTAGATGCAACCTACCCCAGAAACTGCCAGCTGCTCCAGCTGCCATCCCTTATTCTTCCACCCTACACAAGGGAGGAGAAAATAAACTAACTGAGGCAGTGGCACTTCACAGCAGTTTCCCAGCTCCTGTCTCACCCCTTCTGCCCTGTGATCAGTGCCTGTTCCTCTTCTGCTTGGAACTCTTTGGGAGAAAAAAAACTTGAGCTTTCTAGGCCTGCAAGCACCAAAGAGGGGAAATTTTAAAAAAAGCAAGGCAGGGAGAGGTTTTAGTGATGGAAAAAATTACACCTGGCAAGTCACCTTTAATCCAAAAATGGACTTTCAGAAACCTTCATTTTCACCCAAGGATTAAAGTGGGAGCTACAAAGAAATAACAAATAATGTTACAAACACATATAATCATCTGTTCCAACCTCACATGTTTAACAGTCAGGTCTGTGGGCCATAGGGTGAAGAGCAGGGATCCAAGGACATACAATGTCAGCAGCAAAATGTTGCTCAAGTTCCACAGAGCTCCTTTCCCAGCCCACATCCAGCCTGCCACCAAGGAGTGTCCATGCTCTCCAGGATGTGTGTTCCAGGGGCTGGAAGAGTAGGAGGTTCATTACCTTCTTCCAGAGGTTACTTAGGTGCTATTTTAGGAAGAGGTCATCACTGGGCCATAAAGCTGTTGAAAAACATCCTCTCTCACCCTTTCTCTGTGCAATGGTGGGGAGAATGCCAGTGGAAAATTCCTGTGCATAATGAGGTCAGATATACTAGTTTTTCCATCTTTTTTAACTACCCAAGCAGTGAAAAGCAACTGGAGTGACAGTCAAGGCTGATCCAGACACAGCTCCAGGAAACATTATGCAAGAACAGGACCTTGATGTAAACTGGAGTTCAGAACCTTAATGCAAATGGGAGCCACTGAAAACATCAGGCTGATCTCCTGCTGAGATGTGGTTCTTCTGATCAGAAATAATTGAAAGCTAACTCCATCTCCTGAGCACAACAATGCCTAAACCCAAAGGTGGATATGTGTGGGGGTACCAGTTGTGGGTTTCTCTGGGTCTGGATTGAAGGCACTTGAGACAGTAGTTCATGTTCAGACTCAGGTGTTTATTATTCCTTATCAGTAAAACAGTTTCACTACTGTAAGTTTGGCAGCTTTTCATTAGAAGGCACAAAATGACAACAATCTCTTGTTAAAAGGTCTTTTAAGACTAAATTATCCAATTAAGAAAGGATGCCTAGTTTATTTTGCCTTTTAACCCAATAACTGATCCCAAAGAGCTGCAATGCAGAATTTTCTGCCCAATTACAAAATGCCACCCAAACCATGGAGAAGGAAGAAGCATGAAGAAGAAACCCAGGACAACACCCTGTGCCCTCCATCTTGCTTCCATCCACAACATACTGAAAATCCCAAAACCTAAATTTCTCACCAAGTGATACACCTACACTGCTCTCTGTAATCTATTTCACACTTTTGTGGATTCTGGTCTATCTTGAAGCCTGGGAAACTTTCTCCATGAATGAGAGTCAAAGTCAGGGTTCCCCTGGGGGTCAGGGCACCCCAGAGCAGACAGAGAAATATTCCTGGTGCCCTGTGTTTCCATAGATATGGGAACATGTGACTGAGCACCCCAGCTGGGCCTTGGGGCCTCAGAGCCAGCGTGGGCTGGAAGGGACGTGACATTAAAGAGAGGGAACACTCTGTACACCAGCCAACATGCAGAGGTTGAATTTCTCCCCAGCAGGTAGCAAACACTGACGTCTGTGAAAGTCACTGTGCAGTGAGTAACAAACACCCAAATGTGGGGCATCCAGAGAGGCAGCATCCAGCCCTGCCAGCAGCAGCAGCTGCACTCCGAGCACAAAGCTCCGGCTGCAGTGACTACTGACCGAGCCAGCAGCCCTTTGCAAGGAGCGGCTTCTCATCCAACTGTGCGCCTGACTCGGAGAGCTGATGGCTTTGCTTCATCATTTGGCTCTGACACAGGGGAACAGAGCAGCAAGAGAAGGCAGCAAATGCAGGCAGGCCCTTCTGAACTAGTTGTGATCCTAAAAAGTACTGTTGAGCCTCTGCTTTGCACAAATGATGAAAACAACGCTGTGGCATGAAAAGAGCTGGCTTTACAAACAGCATGGTGGAAACCTACAAGTAAACCAAGCACTAAATAAGTATGCATAACTGGATTCATTTGTTTTTAATGAGGTGCAATAATTAAAGTAATAATCAGAGAAAGGAAGACCTCCATCTTAAATCTATTTTCAGACTCGCCACAAGCTTTTTTTTCAAATTTGAGCTTATACATACATACATATCTATATATAAAATGTAAGTTTGTATATAAATATTACATATAATTTCCTTTATCTACATTGACTTTTTTCATCATTAAAGAATGTGAATCATCTGCCTTACACAGAGAAGTTTTAATAACCATGTTTGTATAGGAAATACAGTGGGGTTTTTTCACCCACTCACTAGTATTACTTTGTGAAGCCTTAAATGGCTTAAAATGCCCTTTAAACAGTCTTAATTCTGCTTACTTCAGAGAAATCTCAACTTACAGAAAGCTGGAAGGGGGCAGTCTTGTGACTCTTGTTCCAGAGCAGTATTGGTCTGATCCACTCAAGCATGAGCTTTTTATATCAAGTCTGTAAGCAATAATTCTGATCCATATGGTTTACTGAATCAGAGGCTAATTTTGTAATACCCCATTCAAATTTATATCTTAGTACCTGAACATTTTGCCTTACCAACTAGAATGTTGCCTTGCATAATTCCTGAAGCTGTGAATTATTTTTTATATATCCTCTGCCTCTATTTTTTAAGAAAGGTGTTTGAAAATCAAAAAATAGAAAACCAAAAATGCTTAACAGTGTTCTGAAACAAACTTAGACCATGATATTGTGAACAGTACTGAGAGCAGTGGGGGACTATTCACGCATCCAAGACAAATCCTAGATGTAAATATTTCCTTAATCATAGCTTACACACTTGAGGGTGCAAAACCAAAGCAAAATATTTTTGTTCAAAGTCCAATAATAACATTTCACATTATATTAATTTGTAACTTGAAAATACCCATAAAACCTGCTCCTACTAAAAAAAACCCAAATCAGAGTACAGTACCTTTAATATTTCTGTTACCTCCCTCTTGGATGCTTAACAAGGAAAATAGCAGATAAACTTCCACAGATGGATCTTTAGCACAGTTTAGCAGAGCTCTATGCATCCCATCAGAGTAGTACAGAGCAGTGAAATGAAGACAGACGGCGCAATAAGTGCAAGAGCTGTAAATGAATGTGAACAGAAATTGATTTTGAAATGTTCTTGGCACTTTCCCAAGAAAATATTATCACAGCATTTAAAGAGAAGCATTCCATGCATTGTTTCGGGATTATTAAGAATAAACTCTGACCTCCTTAATTATTTTCTCTTCTGAGACCTATTTTCAGTGCAGCTGCAACATTTACATAAAGGCCAAGCAAACTTGTATGGATTGTCAAACTTAAGCAGAACAAGAATTGCACTTGAGCACTGTGTCCAGTTCCGGGCTCCCCAGGACAGATATGGAGCTACTGGAGAGAGTCCAGCAAAGGGTCACTGTTATTTTAAAGGGCCTGAAACACCTCTCCCACAAGGAAAGGCTGAGAGATTTGTGACTGCTTGGCCTGGAGAAGACTCAGAGAGGGACCTCATCAGTGCAGAGGAACACCTGGAAGAGAAGTTCAATCAGGACAGAGCCAGGGTTGTCTAAGTAGTGCCCAGTGACAGCACAAAATGCAAAAGGCACAAACTGAAACACAGCTCTGTCTGGACATCAGGAAACACCTTTTTACTGTGGGGGTGTCTGAGCACTGGCACAGGCTGTCCAGGGATGTCCTGGAGTCTCTGTGCTCAGATATTCCAAAGCCACCCAGACACAGTTCTGTGCAACTCAGCCTAAGTGACCTGCTTGAGAAGGGAGGGGAGCTGGAGCAGAGTGAGGCTGGACCACTTCCAACCTCAGCCATTCTGTCATTCTATATAATGAATTGAGCTTTAAAATGTGTCAATGAAAAAAAAAATTCTTGAGGAGACTGCAGTATCTTCGGCATCAACCTCATTCCTTTTCAGTCGTAGTTAAGCCAACTGCTTCATTCTTTGAGTGGACAAGAACAATGCACCCAAGGTCAGGTTATTTTATGCTTTCCTAGGTTTGCAGCTGTAAGTGATAATGCATCAGCACCCCATGGAGAGCAGTCAGTATTCTGCAACTTCTAAAAGCATCTAGACCAGGCTGCTCTCAGGTGCACAAAGCTGCACCTGTGTGAATTTGCATGATTCTGTGTTCCCTAACCTAGGCTGCTTACTTCTTAGGGAAAACTGGAAACAGCTGGGCTAGAAGGTTCTCAGGACAAGTCTCATATTAAAATTTTCATTTTTGTAAACCCAACCTTGTCTTACAGTTCTGTTAATCTGACAAAAAAAAAATCCCCAAAAAACCAAAAGAAATCCTCAATCAAAACAAACAAACAAAAAACCCACCCCACCAAAACAATCAAGAAAACACCAAAACACCTGGGAGAGGTTTTGCTTATGGACAATGTTGTATTTGGGGGTGTCTGTGTGTGTGTACACATCTTGTAACACACACCATTATCACAAGAAACTATGAAATATGTCAAACCAACAGACCCAGACCTGGCCAAAGCATGGCCAAGATGGAAATTTCAAAGAAGGTCAAATGCTGCACCGGTTTTGATGACTCAGAAGTTGGAAATCTTCCATTTCCATTATCAGGTTTCTAACTTCCTTAGCATATTGCTAAAGCATAACTTGTTTCTGCAGGTGTTAGCTTTCCTCAAGGACATAAAATCATTATTATCATTATCCTCATTAGTTGTATGTAAGACTCCATGACATTTTCTTATCACACTCAGTGTTACAGCCTGAAATCCAAGCAATTTGCATCATTCCCAAAGCCCAGTCACTGTTCCCAGCTCCCTTCATCACCAGGCAGGGACTCCTCCTGGTCAGGTCCCTGCCCTGGCAAGTAGAAGCATGGTTTATTAATGCAAGTCTATTATTTCCATCACAGCAATTATTGAGATCAGCTAACACCAAAGCAATAGCAAAATGTACTAGTTGACTTCCTATATTGATTTTTGTTCCTGCACTTTGAAATGCTTCCAAATTCTGGCTGTGACAAAAAATGTTACAATTAAAATCTTGGCTATCACACTGACATCTATTGTAGAAAAGATGTACTTAAGGAAATTTAGAATTTACAATATATTTTGTACTGACAGACTAATTGATGAGACAAAAAGAAGAGTTTGGTTTAAATATCAACAGCAGAGTGCCCAGTGGGATTCTTTGCTTCCTTATTTTGCCAGAAAATGCCAGAGCCATGCAGAGAGCTGCAGATGAATGACTGCTCTCCAAGCACACAAGAATACTTGTGTTCAGTAGAAATCACTTTGAGCATAAAAAAATGGGATAACCTGCTGGACAAAGAAACTGTTAATTGTGACATGTCTGAGAAAAATTCCACCATCCTGTTAATCTGAACAGGCTCAAGGCAAGGAAAGGAAAATCAGGGATAACAAAGCCTATGACAAAAAGTTCCAGATAGGGTCAAGGTACTGCTATTTTAAAGTTAGAGTTTTACCAGCTAAGCCAAAACTCTGAATTCCAAACTTCCTGCTCTGCAGAAAGCCCTGGCATTTGTGAACAGCTGAAGAGTGATTCACTCATCACAGGTAGTTCTACATAAAGATACTTTAAAAAGCAATATTCTCTTCAGAGACTCTGTAACAGCTGTTTCTACCTAAGCTGAAACCCTTAACAAAATCATCCTACCCCTGCAAATGGAAAATGTGACATTTTGTAAAAAAAATCAATTCTGTAAGCAATGAGTACATCTACCTGTGCTTTCAGTATCTCATTACAAAAATATGCAAGTTGCCACAAAACAACAAAAAAACGCCCAAAAATTCTATTCTTGTCTCTTAAGGAAGAGAAATGCATGACTGTACAAGTACCTATTCAGCATTTCCCACTATCCCATAATTTCTCATGTTGGCCAATTTCTACCATATTTGGTAATTAAGACAGTCTGAAAGAAATTCAATTCCTGTTAAATTACCAAATTTTATCAATCTGAGTAGTGGACAAAAATTCAGTGTGCTCCTGAAGCAAAAAGCAATTCAGTGCAGCTCTGTGTTCTTCTGATGTGTAATAATCACTGTGATAAAATGGCAATGCATGCACCAAGACTTAGGTTATGCAGAAATTGTATTTGTATTATCAACTTGTATTATTACACACAAGTTACAGGAGAAAAGGTTGAATTGACTGAGGAAAAGAGATTCTGTTGAGCAATGCCAAGAACATTTCATTTTCCAAACAGGTGTTCATATCACTGCCAAATGATCATTATGGAATAAAAACCACAAAACCTTTTGGGTAGCTTTGTAAGTGGAGTCCATACAGAACAGGGGAGCTCAAACTGAGAAATAAAAAATAAATCTTATGGTAAGTAACCAGAATAATCAAAATATATTGAATATATATATATATATATATGGAATATATATATTCAGAGCAACCAGAAACTGCTGGGGCAATTTGGCTATCAAATAACAATGCTATGAAACCCTTGGGGCTGCCTCCACTGCATGAGTACTGGTCAGACTATTCCAAATTTTGGCTACTAGCATGGTCTGTGCAGTGCAGTGATAATTCCATCCACATCCCCTCTTGCCCCACAAAGAAACCTTAACAGAGAATACTGGAAATGTAAATACTTATTTTCTGATGTGGGCATGAAGCAGCTCAGCCTAATTCATTCCTTTCTGCCAAATGCCCCAGAGCCAGCTGCCCATCAGAAGTGAGCTGACTGCAGGGCTGGGCTGTAAAGCCAAAGCCTCTTGGGCAGGAGTGTGCATTCCTGGGACAAAGCCCATCCAGGCTGGAAAGGAGCCAACTGCAAAGCTGACCTGCAGTGGAAAAACTCTCTGGGGAGGGAAGAGCAGCACTGGGCAGTAAAGAACCAAGGGCTGATACTGATAGGTAGGAACTGAGTTTGGATTTAATAGCAGGTTCACTCAAACCAGCCTTGAAAAGCCTGTAGCACAACCCTGCTGATTATTTACTCTATTTAACACAAATCTGCTGCTGAAGCTCAGCCTGTGCATGGAGCCCAGTGCTCACTTTCAGCTCAGGAGGGATGTGGAGTACTGGGTGAGAACAAAACTGCAGCCACAGGGATATCCCTAAATCCTGAAGGCATACAAAACTGGCACATCACTAAAAAGTATAAAAGACAAATGACAGATCAATCTGTAAGACATTTGTTTGGAGACGCCTCCAGTCCCCACACAACAACTGAAGAGAGACCATTGTGTTCTCCTGGAAATATCAGGCACCTGCATTCCCTGAAGGAATCTGTAAATGAACAAGTAGAAATGAACCAGCATTCATGAACAAGTACACCAACAGGTGCCACTTTGAGCATGGGTTGAACTAGACCCTATAGTTCCTCCCAAGCCTATTTATTCTATGATTAGACATTTTATCAACATGTACAACAAGCAAATCTCCAGAATATGTATTCTAGAAAGGTGGATTTACTAAACAGAACAAACAGCTTCAAGGCTTCAGTTCCCTCCTCTACCCACCACACCAGGATCATATCCCTTCCTTGTACAATCCATACTTTTTTCATAATCCTTGGCTTGTGGCATCAGATTTATAGAGCAAAGAGGAGGCACAGCATGCCCAAAGCAAACAAACCAAGGAGCTGCAGAAGTGCAGAGGAGTGAGAGGAGGGATTCAAATTTTTTGTCAAGCTGAAGACCCTCACTGGAGGCTCATTTTTGCCCTGAAGAGGCAGGAAAATCTCAAATGATCTGGTGAGAAACACATGAAGTACACCTGAGAATCAGCCCAACTTCTCCAGCTTTATTAGAACTGCACTTGTGCTTGTTTGAGAGAAAAAGATACAGAGCACAACCTGAAAGCATGAAACTTTGGTACATGAACACAGGGGCAGTTTAAGATTTGGGGTGTTTGCAGCTACAAGAAGCATGTGTTTTTTCAGTCTTTCTCTCCCTTTGGCTTTGGTGGTTTAATACTCATACAAAAGAAGTACAGCAGAAACTGTCATCCTCGTTTCTTGCTCGATTGCTCTGTGGCATTTGCTAAGCTCTCTTTATTTCAACAGAGGATTCCCCAGAGCACAGATGTTCCTTCTTGGCATGTCATTACTGACTCCCTTTTGACTTTTGTGTAGAAAAATGTTGCTAATTCAGCTCATTTTCTTATAAAATCTGTATTTTTCTTAAATTCTTTGCCACCGAAACTGGCAGAGATCTAAAGATCCAGAGACCTCATTTTGAGGTTCTCAAAATGAGAGAGCCTTTTTAATTTGAAGACTGAATAGATGAAGGAAGCACCCTCAAAATGTCAAATAAATTATGTCAGAATGAAAAATAAAACTCACAAATTTT
Source organism: Ammospiza caudacuta (assembly GCF_027887145.1). Lineage (NCBI taxonomy): Eukaryota > Metazoa > Chordata > Aves > Passeriformes > Passerellidae > Ammospiza > Ammospiza caudacuta. The sequence continues at coordinate 112,461,408 of NC_080594.1, forward strand.
AACTTAAAAAGGCATTTAGGGAACACACTTTTCTAGAACCAACAGAAATTCTGCTGGACAATCTTTAGCTACACTGCCAACCCTATCAATGGGCACCAATAGAAGCTAGTTTATGACAGAAAATAACATATGAATGAGATGTCCTGGCCATTTGCAGGGCATTTTCACATTTTCAATGCTTTACACTGCCAAGGTGTGTAAAAATCACACAAGGTGTGTAGAAACCACATATGGTACAACAGTGAATAAGCCAGAAAACAGGGTTTTAAGGAACACAGTACAAACACAGACTGGTAGGTGAGGATCTGGAATGTAAACATGGCAAAATGGCACTGAAGAGAAGTGAAGAAACCAAAATCAGGGGGTGAAAGCAAATATCTCTGAGCAGATCGCAAACCACATAAACAAGAAGGAAAGAGAAAGGACAGATCAATTGAACCAAAAACAGGGTATGAAAGTGCAAGTGAGGAGCTGCGCAGGGTTGAGGGAACTTGGCTGAAAGAAGTCGCCAGCACAAAGCTGAGACAATCCAGCCACAACTTCAGAGCAGGTCTCTCAACATCCAAAGGACAGTGCTCTGGTGCTTGTTACTGCTGTGCCAGCTGCTGGTCACTGCCTGGAGCCTCCAGCAAGCTGCACCTTCCAACCTTCCATCTCTCTTTGGGAAGGTCCTCAATTACTGAGGCTGCATGCCCAGAGAAAGGACCAGAGATCACCGGGTGCTCGTAAGTCACGGGTCTTTGATGAGAAATTCACTTATGGTGCAGAAGTTCGCATTATCAGGGGCAGAAGTGACAACTGTGTATTTGTATCATGAAAGAGTTGCTCTTAATCTCTACTTCAAGATTTTCCTTTTTTCCCCCTTTTTTTTCTTTTAACTGGAATCAATTCACTGACCTAAATTTTCTGTTCCTCCTAAGCTCTGCTTGGCTCATGCATGAAGGAAAGGGGCCAAAGATGGCCTTGTGCCACCGCTGGTCTGCTGGGGACTCGCTCAGCTTCCCACGTAACCTGGCCTCGGGTTGCCCTCCTTTGTATTTGGCTCCATCCTTCAGCTTTGGCTGCAGCAGCCCCCGAGGGGCCGTTCCACGGCCAGGAATAACTCAGCAGCTCTCCGGCCACCCTTCCAACCCCTGGGAGAGACCGATTAACCCCCTTTCCCCGGGGATGCACAGACGGGTCGGGCAAAGGTGATGCACCGGCTTCCCTGAGTGAAGAAAAAGCCTCGGGGCAGGAGAAGCCGGACACCAGATCAGGCTCAGCCTCGGCGTGTCCGGAGACCGAGGCCAGCCAGAACCACCCCCGGCGGCGGCCGAGAAGCGCTCGCCGAGCGCAGGTGGGGCAGCGGCGGGCGAGGGGCGCTGGGCGGGCACTGAACGCGCTGTGCCGGACCCGGACCGGCTCCGCCGGGGCTCCGAGCTGGCATCACCACCCGTCGCTCCCGGGCGGCATCACCCATTGCCCATCGCTCCGGACCGGCATCACCCATCGCTCCCGGCCGGCATCACCCATTGCCGGCATCGCCCATCGCTCCGGGCCGGCATCACCCACCGCCCCCGGCCGGCATCGCCCACCGCCCCCGGCCGGCATCGCCCCCGCCCCGGCAGCAGCGCCTCGCCCGCCCCGTCGGCAGCCGCGGGCGGCGGGAGCGCCCCTTGCCCGCCTCTCCGCTGCCTCCCGCCCGCCTCCCCCGCGCTCCCTCCGCCCCCTCGGCCGGCAGCTCCCGCCCGCCGCTCCCCTGTGCGCAGAGCGGCCGCGCCGGCGGGGGATGGAGAGCCAGCGCTGCTTCGCCAACCGCTTCGATGACTACCCGGGCAGCCCCGCGGCGGCGCCGGACAGGGAGGCGGCGGTGCCGCTGGTGACGGCCACCATCGAGCGCATCCTGCGGGAGCTGCCGCCCCTGGGCGGCCCCCGCGGCTGCCCGGGCGGGCTGTACGGCGGCGTGGCCGGCGTGGCCTACATGCTGTACCACGTCGCGCAGTGCCCGCTGTTCGCGCCGTCGCGGGACTCGTACCTGCGGGCCGCCCGCCGCGTCGTGGACGCCTGCCTGCGCTACCAGGAGGGCTGCGGCGAGGCCGACGCCGACACCCGAGCCGCCTTCCTGCTGGGCGGCGCCGGCGTGTACGCGGTGGCCGCGCTGGTCTACCGAGCCCTGGGGCTGCCCGAGTACGCGCGGCCGCTGGGCAAGTTCCGGGAGCTGAGCGAGGTGTGCGCCCCGCTCTCCTTCCTCGAGTGCGGCTCGGACGAGCTGTTCGTGGGCCGCGCCGGGTACCTGTGCGCCGCGCTGGTGCTGAAGCAGCGCCTGGGCATGGAGGTAAGGGCGGGCCGGGGCGGATCTCGGCGCCGGGACGGTGCCCTCGGTGCTGGAGGCTGTATGCGGCTTACACTTTCGGGGTGCAGATTCGGAGCCCCCGGGGAATGAGTCGCTGCGAGCTGTTCCCGTCAGCGCTCCTCCCCGAAATGAAAAGATGCGGCTTCGGCCGGAGGGAGCGGGCTGGGGTCCCGGCTGTGGAGCCGAGCGCTGCATCCCGGGGCACGCCGAGAGCATCGGCTGTTGGGTGCCGGATGGTGAATTAGTTGGCAGAAGGCACCCCGGGCTTTTCAAGAGTATTTCCGTAAAATGAAGTGAGTAAGAAAAGGAACAGCGTTGAGTAAAACTGAGAGAGGAACCCTGTAATATTAAGTGGTGCTATGATGTAATGTGTAAGCAAGGAACCCGATTTTCAAAGGTATTTGGTCTTGCTAACCCCAGCATACATTTTCGGAAATCTGGCCGTGTATTTTGGTGCTGTTCATGAATGAGAGCTGGAAGTTTTTGCTGGGAGAGTGAGATGTGATAGATGTGATTATGGTTCAACACAGCATTGGTTTCAGTAGTCGGGACTTTACCCCAGGACGTTGTCATTGTCAGTACAATGCAACTGACAGTTCAGAGCTTCCACTGATTATGGCATAATAATTATTGCAACTGATTGTGTTTGCTGTGGTGATTGTTACTAAGTGGTCAGTGTGGTATCTGAGCAGGCAGTTGGTAGATATTTTTTTCCCCCTGTCCTCTTGTCAGGTCCAATCTGTGTTTCCTCTGTTAATCACTGATTTGCAAGTTCATGTGCTTCTGGCTTTCTTCCCTCCCAGGAGAGGAAGCAAGATTTATTTATAAGTAAATAAATGATGTAAAACTAGTGGCTCTGCCCTATCCAATACCAGTCACTGCAATTGGAGTCTGAGGAGATTCACTTAACGGAGGTCTCAGGAGGCTCCAGGGTGTCCAGAGAAGCCAGGAAGAATGTTAAATGCTGTGATTGCCTTGAACTAGAATTCCTAACCACACTAAGCATTTCAAGTAGCATACCAAGCCTGCTGTTTCTTTGTACAGGATTGTCTGACAATCATAACCATAAACGTGGTTATGTTATTTGTAACCATAACATAACCAGATTTTCCATTTGGTGGTCTTTCCTATGACAGAAAAGTTTTGTAGACACGTCACAATCCATTGTGCAGCAGTGCCTGCCTGAAGGGATGGTTTCTCCTGGAGAAAGAAGCCCTCCCTCTTGGTTCAGTTTGCACTGGGGGAGTGTGTCCAGCACCTGTGTCAGTGCTTACGATGGTGGTGTGACATTCCAGCAGAAGGAGGTGGCACCCTGCACTCTGCTGCTTTATTTAAAGTTATTTCCATTTGCCTTACATCCCTGGGAGCAATTGCTGAACAGTTGGGAGAGTGGGTGCAGTCACCTCTCACAGGCAGCGTGAGCAGTGGGAGAGTTCTGCTCTGTTTGCTTGCTTGGTGACAAATTGTGCTAAAGGCAGCTGTAGAGAGTTACACATCCCCACAGAAAAGCACAGGTGTGCACTTACTGTGGAATCTATTTAGCAGGTGGGTTAATTGCTGTTTTGCCAATAAAATATATCCTGTGACCCCTTGCTGATGGTTTCATTGAGGAGCCAATGTCCTTCTATAGTATTATTTCTTCTGTCAAATACATTGTAATTTTATATGCATAGTGCAATAAACAAAGCACACCCCTAATAATTCTTAAAATTAAAAAAAATATTTGATTTTATTAAAGATTAAAAAAAACTTACAACTGAAATGTTTTGCTTCTTTGTGAGGAGAATTATGATTTCTAGTCTATATGTACTCAAGCTTCAGCAAAATTTGTGTCCTTCGATAAATATTCCCAGCCTAGTACAGAATTATTTTAATTAGTACATTGCCAGACCAAACCTTGCATCTTTTTACAAGTGAAGAAAGGGATGCCCAGAGAGAGTGCATGTCATTTATTACCCAAGGTCAAACTGTAAGCCAGGTACATCCCAGAATAGAAGCAATATCTTGTGATTCGAACTGCTGGAAAATGCTACCTCCTGTAATTTGATTGTGCACAGCCTCACATGGCTCATTGCAGCATGTTTTCTTGTTACCCACATTCCTTTCCCCCCCCCCTTTTTTTTTTTGAGGACACTGTGCAAATATTTCCAGCACAAAGTGAAATACATTCCTTATGTTGAAACACGGCTGCTGCTGCCTGCATGGTTTTTTCCTCTGAAGGAGTCAAATGGTGACCTACATATGAGAAATCACTTGTCCTTGAAAAAAGCCTTTTGAGGGAATTTCAGAATTTATGTCTTGTATTTGTTTTTTGTTTAATCCAAGCAGGGATGGAAGGTGACAGCTTTATTTCAGCAGACATACGTTTAGCTCAGCTGCTGTGCCCCAATACTTCAATTTCTTGCTAAAGAGTCCTGGTGTCTTTAAGGTCCACATGTTCTTCATGAAGTTAATGGACTGTCCTGGAGGATCCAGTCTGTTGGATAACACTGACCTCAGCTGAAGAAGGCATTTGCATTCAGCTGGTTTTCAGATTTTTAGGCTAATATAGCATTTTTCCCTGATTAATTAATTGGGATTTTTGCATGAGTAAGGATTACTTCAACAGTCAAGGCTTAACAGGATTTGACTTTCATGATGCACTGTGCTTTAGGAAAGATGTTTATTTTCATCCCTTCTTTAATTTCCATTATATTGCAGTCAGTGCTTCCCAGACAGAGATAGGTAAAATATTGTTTTGGCAGAAATGATGTGTCATTTGTGTAAGGTGTGTGTACTGTAGCTGTCTTTAACTGCTGTGTTTTCACCATTCAGGGGGGAAAAATTGTTTTATTCTCTCTTAAGTACATCTTTTTCTAATGCTTGTAGTGTTGGTTCATTGCGTGTCCTTGGGGAAATCTGTCAGTCCTGCTTTTAATTACCTTCACTCACTCTCTGTTTGCTTGGGCAAACAGCAGTAAGGCACCATTAAAATGGTGGTCCCATCCCTCTGTTTGGATGATCTCTTATCCTCTGCCCAATTTCTCTCCGTGCTGCTTCAGTCCCATTTCGTGGTTGATGGAGCGTGGTGTGCCTGGGTCGATGCACTCCCTTCTGGCAATGGAACTGTCAGATGAGGGGGAAGGTACAGAAGTTCAAGTGGCTCCTTGTATTACCATCTGCTAAAGATGTTGCTGCCTTTTAGCACAGCTTGGGTTATCTTTTAATAACTGACTCTGTGCATGGGCTCCACTGACTACACTGGCAGCAGCAGCAGGACAGACAGCAGTGGTGCCCTGTAGGAGACGGGGTGTCACGATCCGTCCTTACGAACGGGTTTCGTGATGGTTCGTGGATTTGATCTCAGGGTGCAAAAAATCCAACACAGCACAGGAGGGTTGCAGTAATAATCAAAACAAATGCACCTTTATTGAGTGATCACAGCAAAATGCAATAGAGAGATTAAGGAAGAGAAAAAGATAGAGAAAGAGAGAGAAAGAGGGGGATATAGCCACCAAGCATAGAGACGAAGTCCTTTGGTCCAGTCCAGTTGAGCCTGTTACGTTGGGGAGATCTCAAAATCTCTAGCTAACTCAGAGGTTTTTATTATGATAATTCTATTGAAAATTGCGAGGAGGAGGGGGAACAGATAGTCCATGTTCTCAGCAGTAAAAGAGAGCTGTTGTTTTCACGGTCCAGTGGTCTCAACCTGCAGGCAAGCATCTCGGTTTGGTCAGCTTGCCTCCCCCACACACCTCCCCGGGCTGGGGGTTTCAGTCCCAGTCCTTGGAAGGAGAAGAGGGGCCTCTTCACATGGAGGTCTCCTGTCTGAATCCTTGATGGAGAGGTTCCTTACATCTCAGTCTGTCTGTCATGGTGGTTGTAAAACAGGTGAGGGTCTTCTGTGGGAGACCACCCGAAACTCAGGAGAAGTCCAGCCAGGCCGAGAGGTGGGAGAGTTTCCAAGGCTGTTGTTGCAAAAAGGGCACAGTGCCCTCGTCTTCTTCTCATTGGGCTCAGTGTATCATACAGCAAACAACACCTGTGCAAACAGTAACTTAGCAGTGCTCTCAGATCTCGGGGCCTTGCTGGCATGTGACTTTGTCCTGCAGGGCTAGACAGGGGGGTCTTCTCTTCAGTGGTCCCCAAATGACGATCGTGAGGCAGATGAGGGAAAATTCGAACAGACTCTAACACAGGGCAGTGTTTGCCACAGCCTGGGGTTGTGATTGCATTGGAGACCCTGCTTTCACAAGACTTTGGGGACCCCATGAGAGACCCTTGCTGCAGTTGCAGGGGTGACAAGGTGAACCAGCACACCGGCAGCAACGTGGCCAAACCTGTTTGCTGAGGGACTGGAGAATCTTGAGAGCCTGTGGAGGCTCTCCAGTGCCACAGTGGTTCCTGTCTGTGTGGCAGAGGGACATCTCAATTTTCATTTTCCAGCCAGTGCTAAGTTACAACTTGGTGTGTGTTTCCTGGGATGTCATCCTGTCAGAGTGTGCATAATTCTGATATTCTGCCAGGGCCTGCCCAGAAAGGACCTTGGTCTTTCCAGCAGGACCTTGTTGAGTGTGGAGCCCTACTGAGAACCATTCTTATCCTGGCTGCTGTCTGTCACCAGAGCCTCTTTTGTCTTGGACCTCATGGGATTGCAAACCAAGCTGAATGAGTCACCCGGCACGTGGAAAGCAGGAACAGCTCTGCTGTGGGATGTCTGGGACCTGGCTGCCAGAGCACGGGAGTGCCAGGTGTTAATTTAACAGGGAGTGGAATGGATGGATGTGCAGTGTGTGGAACCTGACAGGTCCAACCAGTATGTGTTTTTTAGTATTTTGGGAGTGAAGATACAAATAAGTGAAAACTAATTTGTTTCAGCTCCTCAGATAATTTTAGATGATGTTATTGGTTCCTTAGAGCCTTCCCTCCAGATAGTCAGTGAGTGTTTAAAGACTCTTATAGGCTACTTTGCTCTGCTTTTTTCTTTTTCTTCAATCTCGTAGGAAAAAATGGAAAGTGTGAGAGGAAGAATCTTCCTGAGTCCTGCCTAGAATATGTTCATTTGCAACGTGGAATGTATTAATGCTGAACATAGTGTTTCTGAAAGACATTCAAATTAAACATCTTTGAAGGGAGCTCTGCAAAATGCCCACAAAACTGATGCTCCTCCAAGTGCTGTAGTGCAGAATCCCTGTGTCAGGCTTTAATTCTCACCTGTGCCTGAAAAGGGAGGGTTGGCCTTTGAGGTGAGATTTCATTCCTCCACTGTGGCCATTAAAGTCCTTTCTCTCTGTGGAAGAATTTGCCAGTTTATGTGAAACCTTGTGGTGTTTTAAATATCAGATATGGTGCTAGCTGGGACTGTGCTGATTTCATTATTTCGTTTCACACAGGCCACCCCACAGCCAGGATCTCTTTTTTTGCCAGAGGATTACAATGAGTTAACAGTAAAGATAAAATCTTTCCATCCTAGCCTGCTTCTTTTAAATGTACAGTCTCCTAGCCATGGTTTTCAAAATTACACACAGGGGATAAATTTTGCATTAGTTTGCTTAAATGGACGAATTTAAGCCAGAATTTGAAAACTGGCTTTTTCTAAAGTAAACAGTAAAACAAAGGAAATTATTTGAATCTGGATTTTATTTTTTTTAAGGAATCTAAAATAATTTGGGTATACATTTCAGAATTTTCCCGTTTCTCTTCAGCAAGGCAGTGCAAATCCTTTTTATTTTAACAGCCTTCAGACTGGGAGATGGGGACATCTTGATAATGGCTGGATTCAGTTCAATGCAGTGGACCCTGAATATTCAGCTGTAGAGTCAAAGTAGAAAACTGGAGGTTCAAAATGTTGAATTTCAAGTGCACTGTTTACCAGCCTGCAAAAAAGCACTGTAATACAGACTGGATCCTGCTGGAATTGGAGGTTTGATTGACACAAGTTTAGGACATAAGTTATGTATTCTGCTGCAGAAATATGGATTTCAACTGCTTAGAGCTGAAGAGTGGTATTAAAAAGACATTTCTGTACAAAAGCAGTACTGTACCTCTGTACCTCTTTGTGCTGTTGGAAGAACATTTGCCTATGCAGCAGCATCTTTCTGCTGAAAAAGCAGCCAAAGAAGTAATACTGATGTTACAATAAGAGATTTTAACCAAAAAAAAAAGAGGAAATCTATTTGTGCGATGCATCTCTTGTATCCAGAATTGATCTCTACTTCTCCATCCTTCTCCTGACTCCTTTGAATTTCATATGCCAGCATTTAACTCTTAAACTTTGTCAGTTCAGTCACCTTCCTCATTATCCATGGAGAGCTTTGAGGTCACCCTGTGGGGTTTGTGGTGCTCTCTGAGGGCAGAGGTGTTGCAGGCAGTGTCCCTGCCCCATGCAGTGCTTGGAGCAGAGCACAGGAGCTGCAGGGAGGGCAGGCTGGTGCTGGGCAGTGCCTGGACCTGTGGGGTGTGTCTGGTGTCTGAACATCTGGGAACATCTGGAGCCATCAGTGCCTGAAGCAGGGAATTTCTCTGGCACAGGGTGCACCTGCTGCTTTCCACAGCATTACTTCCTTTGGGGTCGCTTTGGTGGCACAGGGTCCTCAAATCTGGGTTTACGGATTTTTGTGTGCTGTGTTTTATGTGTGCACCAAAGAACTTTAATACCATGCTGCGTTTCTGCAGGTAGCAATATCTGGCATTGATGTTTTTCCCCCCTGGTTCTTAGGCAGGACCAAAAGCCACAGAGAACTGTGTTAGCTCCCAGGTAGCACTGGATGACACAGCAGAAAGGAGGAATGTGCATATCAAACATGCTTATGTGCTGAAGTGTTGGAGGCAGACAGGCAGGCATGGGGAAAAAGACATTTGACAGAGGCTGAGCAGAGAGGCAAAGAAAGAGACATTTTAAAAATTATTTTAAAAGAAGAAGAATTAGTTGCTGGCCAAAGTAGAAAAATTGAAAGGTGTGGGGGGGAGCAGAACTCAAGGATGAAGGGAAAAAGGAAAGAAATTATGTAGTCCCCAGAGCAGGGGAGATTTAAAACTAAAATCACGTTCTTTGACAGACTGGTGGAGATCTGATGGCCAATGTACTCAATTTAGAAGAAGCTAAAAGTAAACACAGGGAGAAGAGGACAGGCAGAGGAGTAAACTACATTTTTGTTGAGGAAAATTACTCTTTTTGTCTGCTTGTTTTTTGTTTGTCACCCATTCTGTCCCCATACTCTCTTTGCATACACTCATGCATTTACAGAAATAGCTGTCATCACATTCAGTGCTTGCAAATCAGAGTACAGCCTTATGTCTTTTATTCCATATTTTCTTTGAGGAATAACTGAGACAACTACTGATGTCTGGAAGCAAATAAAGGCTTTTTCATGAGCACTGCTGTACTTCTGACACTGACATTTTCATGTTACATGCATGTAATACTATAAATCAGTGTGTAACCTGAACAGGGATGCTGTTAGTAACCTTTCTGTGGTACCAGGCTGAAGAAGGAGGATATGAAGGATTGAGCTGCTCCAGGGAGAAAGCAAAGAGCACCAGGCTAACAACAATTACTCTGTAAAAGTGTAGCATCCTCAGCACTTCACAGCACTGAAATGGAGGGACGAAAGTAAGCTGTAAGTTCCTCTGTAGCCATTTAATACACATTGTTAGAACATTGGCTTTTTACATAAAGGTGTATCAGAACTATGCACCACAACTGTCAGGGTGCAGATGTAAAAAAGATCCTCTTCTTTCGTCTCACCTCCATTAAATCAGCAGAACCTGCTTTTCTGTGTTAATTCAGCTGGACAATGTTAAAATCAGCCTAGAGCCCCCTTGGCAGGCTGGGCAAGGATTGCAGAGCAGGTTCCCAGCCTTGCCTCTGAGCAGCAGTGAAGCTCTGCTGAGAGGATCAATTGAAATGGGCAAGTCCCATGGTCCTGCTGTCACCCAACTTCTCTATTCTACCCCATTTTTAAAAAGAAATTGAATTCAAGATATGCAATCAGGTCACTGTGTTTGATGAGATGATCTGTCAAAACATGTCTTTGTGTCTGTCGTGGCAGGGAGTTCTCTGACCATTGACAAGCCTGAGATTACACTGAGTGATGTTGTGTAACCTTCTGTCCACTCCATTACAGCAGAGTTCAGGGACAATATCCTGTCAAAACCAGTTATTTCTTATCTATGTTGTAGGCTTATTTTCAATTGACAGTTACTGAGCTGGAGTACCAAGGCAAAATAATTAAAATAGCTGCTTCATTTTAGGCAAACAGGATCAAAAAGTATTTTAATAGCAGTCCAAGCTGTGGCTGAGTCATTTGGTGTTTCTCAGCTCAGTATATTTTGATGTCTGAGAGAGGAACCATAAATCTATTTTTGTAGTAGATCAGCATTCCTGAATTCTTCATTTTAATGGCTTGGTATCTCTTGTTGAAGAGCAGTGGATCATGAGTGAGATGGAAGGGATGTCTGATAGCATTGAATTATCTGGGAGGAAAAAGAACGTGGCAGATAAATACACCTTCTGTCTGTCCAAGGCATTTAGTTATTTTGTGTGGCTAATCTTCTTCAAAGGATGCTTCCAGTCCCTCATTGGTACAGTGTTAACATGGTTGAGGATTATAAATTTGGGATATGCTGATCATATTTAGGCTGCTCTTAAATGAAGGTTGCTCTTAAAATTGTGTGGGCCTGGGTCTAGAAGCAGCACAGGACAAAGCAGCTCTGTGCTGGGGGGTCAGTGCAGAATTGGAAGATGGTAATTATTGCTTATTCCATATTGGTGGCATTCTGCAGTTTGTCTGCTTGGTCCTGACAGCCAAATAATATCATACCACAATCAGAGAGCTTACAGGGACCTTGAGAGGTAATGTAGCCCACAGGAAGGTGCCCCTGTGCCTGTCATTCCTTACAGCCCCTCCCTCACTTGCTCTTCATACCCTCAGTCAGTGGTGAGGGATCTGCAGTCTGCCCTGGGTGTCTGACACACTGCTTTGTTAGAAAGTCCAGCCTAATCATAATCTGAATATTTCTGTAATTTAAGCCTGATTTCCTTGTCCTTTCCAATGAGAAATAGCAAGAAACTGTTCCTCTCTGCAGAAGCTCTTTATACTATAATTTCAAGACTGTTACAATTTTTACCCTTATTTTTTTTTCTTCTCTAAACAATCCTAATCCTTCCAATCTTCCCATGTGTGTCATGTTTCCTTTGTCTCTGGTCATTCCCATTGCACTCTGCCAGTCTCCCTCCAGCCTTTTCTGAAGAGGGCCAGAAGTTGGACACATGGTTCTGGCAAAGAACCTTTCTCTGTCTCTTCCAGGTCTTTTTCCCATACACAGCAGAGTAAGGTGTTTGCATCCCACACCAGCTCATGGCCTGCCATTGTCCAGCAGCCTTTTAATGGGCTGCAGCTCATGGACAGGTATTCTTCTGGAAAGGTCTCTGATGTTGGGGAGGATGAAAGTTTGACAAGAAAGTTTGACACAGATATGTGTGCTTGGCAGAAAGAATTTTTGAATGTAGAATCTGAAGAAGGAATAGAAGTGAAAGCAAGTTTTGATATAGAAGAAAAGAATTGCTGAGCCAGTCTGACTGGATAACCAAGGAGGCAAATGGTGTGTTAGTTAGAAGGGGTTTTGATGACTTAGAGCAAAGGATAAACCCATCTCAAACAAGAAGATGTTTTTACCAAGCAGAAAGATAGCACAGGCAAACAAGCTTGCCAATGTTGCAAGTAGAAAAAAGGTCTCAGATTTTTTTTCCACTGCAAGAAAACTGAAAAACAACTTCTGGTTTAAACTGTAATGTACTAACTTTTAGTAATTATAGAGTAGTAACATGAATATGATGATTATAGTAGTCATGATAGGCTGTAGAGAAAAGTTAAGGTATAGATTGGTTCTGCTGTATTAAGATGCTCAGCAAAGAAAGGTCTATAATGCACTGTAACCAAAACCAAAGGGTCTCCAGGCCTGCCTGCAGCTGGAGCTGACAGCTATAGGCACAGGCTCTGTCACCCACCACCCTGGACTGCTGTAACCTCTTGGATGGAATAAATTGCATTTTGGAGAGCCCCTGGAGTCCCACATCTCTCATTCAGGCTCTTACTCTCTGAACAAGTGAAGTAGGAAGGGGTCATGTGGTGGCAGGGAATCATTGAACACTGTGCTGAGATATGGAAGATGAGAAGCTGCTTCACCTGAAGGAGCTTTGTGTCATTAATGCCAACAAGAGAATCTCTTTTCCTTTGTTCCCTGAATTAAACTGGGAATATGTCATTCTGTGTTGTAACTTGAGGTGTGCCAGTACATATCCAGGGGAATCTGTGAAGTGATGAGAATTCTTTTGTGGAAGTACACTTGGATCAACCTCTTTGAGACGGCTGTATTAAGTCAATTATTTTGTCCGCATAAGAAATCAAGGAGTAAGTGAAATCTGAAGTGTCTGGAGGTTAAATTTAGTCTGTTCTTGTGATTTATTTTAGTTGCTAATGTAAAGATAAAGCTCAGTGTTGTCTCTTCGTTTTGCCATCTGTGAAATGGCTAATGCTATACTTGCTTTAATTTTTCTGGGAATAAGCCAGTGATTAAGTAGTCAAAATTCCAGTTAAAATAGCAATGGACTGCAAGATACACACTCCACATGGAGCTGTTTAAATTTGATCAGAGCTAAGTTGATCAAATATGAACTTGTGGAAAATTCTTAGCAGTGGAACAGAAAATGAAACTTGTTCAGGCTCCTTAAATAAATATTGATTTGTTTGTCTTTGGTCTTGCAGAACTGAATCAATCATGAGCTTTCTTATGCCAGGCTCCCATTTTCATCCATACATGTATTTTTTATTATGCCATCAAAAATGTCTATAAATAATGCTCATTTAACTCCTACACACCCAGGACACAAAACATGGACAGAGTTGTAGTGTGAATGCACTTGTCCTATTTTGATTTTATTCTCTAAGCACTGTGGGACTGCTACCTTATTTTGGTAGAAAAATATTAAAAAAAACAAACCACCAACACACAGGTAAGCCAAGTCAAACTTGGACTTGAATCTAAGGGTCTCTAAATGAATAAAATCTACACCATCTATCTGAAGAGTGGATGAGCATACTCAGATTAGGATTTGGCTCAGTTGTAGGGTCAGAGCATGGCCACAGCTGGAGGCACCTCTGGAGATGCTCTGGTCCAGCCCCCTGCTCAGAGCAGGGCCCACAAGAGCAGATTGCCCTGGGCTGTGCCCACTTGGTTTTGAATATCTCTGCTCTTTGCCTTTTCTAGGCAACCTGTTCCTGTGCTTGGCCACCCTTACAGTAAAAAGGCTTCTTTTTATATTTAAGTAGAATTTTCTGTCAGTGGGCATCGCTAGGAAGGTCCTGGCTCTGTCTCCCTTGCTCTCCTCTCCAGGCTGAGCTATCCTGGAGTTAGTACACAGAAAACACATTCCTGCCCCATTTCCCTCTTTTCCCCAAAAGCAGCCTCACAATGCCATTCCACCTCCTCTGACTTTCTCTAGTCCCTTGAAGGGGTGAAGGATTGTAATTTTTTTCCCTTGGAGTTGCCAGCAGGGAAGTTCAGAAGGGTCAAAAGGACCCACTCAGCACCATGGTCCTCCTGTCACTCTTTGCTGTACCAAGGAAGGGCGGAATCTTCTCTTAGTAGCAAAATATTAAGGTTTGACAAAATCATTCCTGGTTCTGGCAGGTAGTTGGGAAGGTTGTGGATCTGAAAAGTTTTGGTACAAAGATTTCTTTTTTCTCTGTTTTAGTGGATGCTGCAAGGCTTCTCAAGAGCCTCACACCCTGCAGCTCTGAGTGTCAGTGAAAATGCCTGCATCATTGTAGGAGGTAGACCATGTCCCACAAGTGAAAGAAGACAAAAAATACCCTAAAAGTGCCTGTGGCCCTGCACTGCAGGAACATTATCTCCTGACTGAGTTATCAAACACCTCACGTGCTGTTTGGCAGTGGAGGAGGAGAATTCCCTGTCCCAGGTGATGTGTGAGCAGCCATGGATGCAGCAGGGGAAAAAGACAAAACCTTTTTCTGCAATTACAGGCCAGGGGATGATAAAGCAAATAAAACATTCTTTCCAGTGTCTGCAGATGGCCAGGACACCCCTCAAGCACGGGGGGCTATGAGGGAGGTTCTTTTCCTGTTGTTATCTTTGTGGAATCTCTTCCAGATTCTGCATGACAGACATCAGAGGACTTCAGTGTCCTTCCAGGCCCTTGAAGTGAAGGTGTTTTGTTCCAAGGGCATCAGAATATCAAGCACACAAAATAGGCTATGAATGGCATCTGGTAAAGAGCTTTAAATACATGTATTTTGACTTAACAGGCTTGCCTTGGAAAATACACTTTGTGATCTGTAGGTCCAGAAATAGCTGTGTGGGGCCCTCCTGTCTCACTTTGCTCAGTTCCTCCTGTGGGGCTGCACAGAACAATCATGTAAAATGACAAATCCAGCAAAAGAGAAGATGGCATTGAGTGCTCCCAGGGCACCCTGTGTCATCTGTAACATGAGGAATTGTATTTCCTGTTAGTTAATTACATGCAAGCTAATGGCCAAGAGCTGTGAATATTTCTTCATTACTGTTGGCAGTGGTGTGATTTTCTCATGGCTCTTATTCTTCCTCCTTGCTGTGTGAGGTTTGAACTCTAAGAGTAATCTAAACTGTGCCTTCAGACACAGCAGGCTCTTTTTCCCAAAATCTGCTTGGTTTACTGAGAACTGAGAGAAAGTAGCATAAAGGGAACATAGATAAAATATTCCTATTCTATTATAGTACCAAATGGCAATCTTGCAACCACAAGGAAAGTAGAGATAGTAATCCCATTACTTACCAGGCAGGCTACGTTTTAGAGAGCACAGAATTCCACACTTCCTCAAATAAATCCCATGACTCTTACTCTGCCCTTGAAATGTGGCAGTGCCGAATTATAAGTGACTGTCTGTATTTGAAATATGGCTTGGATTGTGTTTGGAGTTGTGGGCATATTTTCAGGCAGCACTAATGGCACTGCATGCCCCTGGAAACTCTTTTGTTACTGTCCTTGGCTTCAGAGCCTTCTTGTCCATGTGCCCTGGAGTATCTGGGAGCCACACACAGGACATCAGGATTTTTACTACATCAGGCTGCCACCACAGTCTAAGGATAGAGTAAAATTCAGATGACTCAGAGGACTTGATCACCTTCATCTGGTTTCCCTGCATTATGTTGTCAGCATTCTTCCTGTAGCTTAAGTTGATATTTCTATTCAGTGGCTCATTGGCATGGCACAAATCGCAGATCATCACACAAAGTAAAAGTGGCATGATGCCAGCGTGGAGTTCTCTAGAATTCCCCCTGCTTGAAGGCAGGGCTGGTGCTACTTTCAAGTGACTAATTTATGCCTTAGTTAGCCTCTGAGTGATGCTGTTTTGTCATTTACCCCATTTAACTAATTTCACAGGTTCACATTGTTCTTCAGCAGCAAATATTTAGACATACTTCCATACATCTGCATAGCAGAACTGTGCATATAAAGCAGCATGACATGGAATAAAAAAGTCTTTTGAGACAAGCAGGATCACTTCTTGTAAACAACAGAATCATAAAATTAGTGGCTGATGAAAGTAGCCAATACCTTGTTTACATTTGAATAGCTCTTTTGATGCTGTGTCAAAGATGATCTTTGAAAACTTAATTGATGCTGGCTTGGATGGGACATTGTGGATTTAGATTTGGCTGGAAGAACCACAAGCAAAGCTAATCATAAGTACTAATAAGGGGCTGATGTAGCAACCAGCCTAATTTATTACATTCATTAATCATCCAGAAGAGGCAGGTATCTGGATAAGAATTGCTTTGGCATTTAAACTGAAGCACGTGCCAGACATTATGCACAGGCAGAGGGAAAGTATGAGAACAGCTCAAGAGATTTAAAATGAGCTAAAACAAAGTTTATTTTTATTTTTTAGTGTAAGCACATGTATCTGCAAAGAAATATCTGTAATACTTACCCTGTGTGCTAGGAAGAAAGTGAGATTCAGGTGAGGTGGACATGACAAGGCCTGAATACATCAGAGTTCAGCACTTCCTTTAATGTAAATTATCCTTACATTCCTTTGCATTCATTCTCCATGGGAGTGAACAGCTAATATCAATGACAAGCCATAACATTTCTCATTATCACAACATGCCATCCACAAGGTCAGTGCCATTTTGGACTCCTTACACAGCTGTACCATCCAACATATCTTGTGTTCACTGTCTGTGAATCCTCAGGTCTTTCCATTGCCTAAAACTCACCTGGGATGCCAAAGCATCAACAGTTTTGTAGTAAAAACTTTCCTGGGCTGGTGAATAAAGTTGGATTTGCTTAAATGTCCAAGGCACCTGATTTATGGCCTGGAAATCTTCTGGGCATCTTTTGATAGGCATGCAAATCCTCAGAGTGCTGTGCTGGGGTCACATAAGCCGTGCAAAAATTCACTGGCCAGCAGCTCCATCACTCCCCATCTGTGGGGCTCTGGTACAGATTTGTAGTGCTGCCTTTTCTCCATCGTGTTTATGCAACTCCTTCCAGTTTTCCCACAGGTAGTGGCAGTTTGCACTCCATCTCACCTGCCATAACTCATCTCTGCATCCTCCAGAGGAGGCTGTAAAGCTGCAGCTGGGGAGCACACCCCACTTAGCCCAGTGTGCTGGAATGGCTCTTCCCACAGAGCCCCAAGGGTCTGACCTGCTGCAGAGTAAAAGCAAATTTGGCATCACATCTTTTCCCAGTAGCAAGGGCAGAATATGTTCTCCTCTTGTCACCCTTGCAGATGTTAAGACCAAATGGGCTCTGAGCAAATTACAGTGCAAGTGGGGGGGTCTTCCTTTTTGTATGTAATAACCTTGAGATTTCATCACAGAGCTGGCAATTCAAATTCCCCTCCCTTCTTTTTCTGACGGAGGGCAGTGATTTAAGCTGATGCCTCTCAGCAGAGTGTGCTGATGGCTGGAGCATCTAACTGCACCTCTGATTGAAATTACTCCCGTTTACTACTCGAACATTCCTCAGAGCACAGCCTGGAGGGAAGTGCCCCAAGCGCTGTCTTTGTCACCTGGAGTGGCAGCAAGGGATGAAACTGTTGCTTGCAGCATGGCAGAGGCACAGGAACTGCACAACAGGTTTAAATTACAGTTTTCAAACTGTTTCACACACAGCACAGCATGGACAGTTGGATGCTTCCACTTGATTGCAGTGAGGAGCACTACAGTGTATAAACAAATCTTTCTCCTTCAGGATTTGTTTCTAGTGCTCCATCTGCTTTAATGTCTTGTACCAGTGCTGGATGACTCAGCCACGCAAATGTCTGTGGAAAGTGGTTCTGAAATGTGTTGTCTGTAACGTGCCTAACCTGCTTTCATTGAGGACTGGCTTTATGCTCTGAAACACAAGGGTTCATTTTTCTTCCAGAATTCATTGGCTGACTTCTGGGAGTTGATTCTGTGACTTGGCCTTGCAACATCTGGCGGTGTTGTGACCCATCCCTGGAGGCAAAAGTAGCCCAAGTTGTTAATACATCCCTTGGGGCAGATCAGAATGAAACAACACTGAATAACTGATGTCTGTGAGTATATATCCATAGGGTTTATTTTGGCATAGTTTGTTTGCAAAGGAGAGCAGGTACGTGGCCAAAAATAATAATTTTGGTTACTATTATCTTCAGTAATATAGCAATATAAAAGCATAAAAATAACACTCAAGTAAATGTACAAGGGAAAAGAAAAAAAAGCATAAGAGTAGAAAGGTATCCCACCAATGAATCCTGTAGTGAGATTTGATGCAGTTTTGATGTCCATTGGTCAAAGTGATGGTCACAGTCTTGATGCATTGGGGGTGGGGGGAGCCCCCAAAACACAAAGTTCAATGGGTTAATGTATGCTTAGGCTTGGTGAGAATACCCAGGTAACTTCCCTGGTGAGGGAACTTTCAGTCCTTTGGGGGAAAGCCTCAGAAATAAGCCTGGAGGTGCTCTGGGGGTCTTTGATGGTTTAAGAGCCCTTCTTGCCTCTCAGTCAATCCATTTGAGCTAGTTAGGCCCTACCAGAGGGGATGAACACCCTCAGCTTTCCCTGGGGTAGCAGAGGGAGTTTCACAACTGAGGGAGGACAACTGGCATGGTAAAAGGCACCATCCCACCTTGCAGGGTCCTACCTGGCTCAATGCCTGGCTTGTAGCCCTCAGTGCTGGGTGCTCACACCCTTGTTCTCATGGGGACCCCAGGCTTCACCACCACACACCCAAAACTCACTGCCTGCCCTCAGGGGGGGCAAAGCACAAATGGGAAATTGTTTGAGTCATTAACCATTAACATCCCAGTCTCTTGCAGTCAGGAATAAATGTTCTTACATTGTAATATTGGATGGGTTGAAAGGTGATAAATTATTTATTTACACAGCACAGGATCTGAAGAATTCAAATTTAATTCAGTTGGAGCAGTGGAGCACTTCCAACAGCCAAGCCAAAGGTCTTTCTAAAAGTTCTCAATTACGGAAGAGTTCAGTTGGTTTGTTAAAATTGCACAATGTGAGTGGACTCAGCTAAATTTTGCAGAAGTAATTTCCCTATTTTACTGAGTCTTGGGGGAGCGGAGAAATATTTTGCCTCTAAATTTGCAGCTTTTCATAAACCATAATTTTGTTCGCACATTGCAAGATAAAGTAATTTTTTGTGTACTTTATCACATTATCTCCTTTAACCACATTATCTCCTGTCCAGAAAACAGATGTTAGCTTCACTTAGAAGAATTTCTTAATCACCTCTAAAGTCCTTGTTTCTGCTTGACTTCCTGCTTTGTTTGTTTTGTTTATTTCGATAATGGGAGAACAGACCCAGAGAATTACCCTAAGAAAGAACAAAGCAATCAGTGCTAAAGTAGCTGTTAAATAATCATTTCAGTGTTACTCTCATGCATCCTAACACTTTCTGTTTGCTTTCTGCAGTGCTGCAATACACGGAGCAGAGATAGCAGCCCTGCTCTCAGCTCTGAGAGAATTGTCACAGTTCAGGTCCTTCTCCTCCCTGAGTGTCACATTTCAAGTGTGGGAACCCAGAACATCCCTCTGGCTGTCCAGGATGGCCAGGACCCTGCCAGGGGGCTCAGAGACCCTGGCACAGAGCCCAGAACACCTGTGGGTTTGGTTATGACCCATGGAAAAAATTATCAACTTTAGATGAAGATCAGCAAGCCACAACAGTTTAGGCAGAATAATAGTGATGTTATCACGAGGTGAAAAAGTAGATTTTGGCTCCTGAACCCCTATACCCCTTTTTGGTATGGGGGTTCAGGGGGCAAGATGGAGGGAACTGGGCGTGTCCTGCATTTCTCCTTCTTCTTCTTGGCCTCCATCTTCTGCTGTGATGTTGGCACTTACAGATTGGTTTAGAGTAGAAGCTCACTGTCTAACATAGGTCATGGGTATTGGAAAGTAGTTGTAAACATTGTACACGTAGTTTTTAGTATAAAGACATAACACCACCCTGGGGGCAGGCAGAGTGCCTGGACTGTCCTGCTGGACGGACCTCAGGAGGGCAGGAGAAAGAATTTTATAGATAAGAAACAATGAACAACCTTGAGACTGAGAAATGAAGAGCTCTGACTCCTTCTTCAAGCGCCAGGTTGGGAAAAGAGACTTTCTAACATTTCTCGGGGTCACTCTGACCAGCAGAGACCCCGACATTCGAGCAGGTCAGGGGCTCTGAGGGGCTGAGCTGTTACAGCTGTACCTGGATTAATCAGGGGGCATTCTGTGCATCCCTAGGCAGCCTGTCAGCTTGGAAGCCCAAGCTTTTATTCATTTTAAACGTGGAAAAATAACCCCAGTGCATTGAAGGCATTGTAGTTAGGAGCCTCTGATGCTGTGTTCTCTTTCTGAGCCTTAATTTGAAACAAACGAAGGAATGAGTAGTTGTTAATTTCTGCAAATTTTAACAGTAACAAGCTGTACAGTCTTTTATGGACAGTTTTCCAAATGCTTTCTGCAGCCTCTCCTCCTCCATCAGGTTTTTTTTGGTTCCAGCACTTCTGCCACGAGGCTTTGATGAGATGTTTCTGTTTTCTTATTTGGTTTGGAAAGCCTGTGGATGACGCACGTTCACTTGTTCAGGAGGAGGAGGTCTGAACGTTACCAAAAGAAGCCTGCAGGCACTGGAAGTAAACTGGGAATTCTTGCATGAGGAAGATGAAAGAACTGGATGATAGTGACAGATGAGGAGTTTTAACATAAAGAGGGAAAAAATATAAGGCTGCCTAAAAATGTATAGGATGAAGTCTCTGTTTTCTGAGTTTCAAATGTCCCTGGTATATTTTGTGAGTTGCAACTATGTCAACAATGCTGAACAAAACTCCAAGGAAGCCAAAAAAAGAAGAAAGAATGAACCTGTGACACCCAGCAACACACTTTATATGTCAAATTAAGTGCATGTACAACTGCTTACATTGTAATATTTGATTTGTTGATAAGTGGTAAAATGTTTTTGACAGGTGTAGTCCAGGCTAAATCCTGTAGTCCTGACAGAAAAAACCTTCTCCACTAAAACTGTAAATGTCTGACTGTCTCAGCTGCATCTGTGAATGATGACCTAGGATATTAGTTTTAAAGGCAAGTGATTCCTGTTAAACTGACTATCAAGCAAGATGAGAGATAATTTGATCCAGTACAATCTGCTGGTGTGTATATAAACTGCAAAACTTTATTTTTTCAAACTCATTAATTTTATTAATTTTATTTTAATTCTTCAAACAATGTATTTGTGGTAGCAAAGAAGATCTATAGCACGAGTAGAGCCCGAGCTCTGCCTCCACAGAAAATACATTATTTGGAATTCTGGCTTTGGGGGAGTGGTGCCTCATACCTCAACTGCAATTTTTAGTCTCTTTCATTCAGATACAGAAGACATGTTGCCTGGCTCATCACAGGAGACAGTCTTCATGAGAATATTTGTTGGCAGTTCTTTGAGAGTCTGAGGGAGAACTACTGCTTATAAAAGCAGCTTTTTTCAATAGGCATGAAGTGTGCACAGCCTTGGGAAAAAGTGATTTTTAAAGCCCACATATTTTTTATTGCCACTAACCATGCACTCCACATTGGTTTAGAGCAATGAATGGCAGTGCATGTGCTAGTCAATTCCCTCAGACTGACTGAAATGAGAGTAGGATCAGTGCTTGAAGAGTTGGACATTTGCTCAGCTGGATCTGTTAATTGTCTCTACTCAGCTTCTGCAAGTGAGGTCAGCATTTTACTCTGTCAAGTACTTCATATTCTTCTAATCTAAGTCTTTAAGTGCCAACTTGGACAGAATTATCAGTCCCAACAAACCACAAGCCATCCCTATGGTGTTACTAGCAAGACAAAGAAACCCTAACAAACTTGTAAAATTTTCAGCATTTCTTACATGATACTTGCCAGGTGTAACAGTCTCCACAGTCGGGACCCATTCAGGTCAATGAGGACTTTGATATTAAAAGCCATAAGAATGATCTAATAGTTGAAGTGACTTTGACAAATTGAAAAAATAAAGTGCTGCATGAGGCTGAGAAGGCTCTTTTCCATTACTGGCAGTGATTAAGATATGGTGTTACTTAAGATGAATTGAATGATGAGCTTCCTTAGAGATATTCTCAAGGAATTAGCAATCAATCTTTCTCTGTCCTCATCCTCTACTTTTAATTTGTTGTATTACATTTTGCTTTTAAGTATAATCTCTTAGTTTAATTTGGGGGTTTTTTTGGATCTCATATCTTCAACTGATGAAGTAAAAGAATGAAGAAACAGAAGTGTCCAGTTCTTTCTGGAGACTTTCAAGCCATCTTCAGATATGGCTCAACAGCTTTCTTTGGTTTCTAGATACAGTTGTCATTTTCATTTGTAGAACGCTCAGCCTGAGTCAGTTTCCTTTTGACTAATTTTAACCTTTACTGACTAACTTGAAATCGAGTTCTGCCCATCTTGTGCTGAGCTGCAAATGTGTTTAAAGAATAATAAATTCCTTTTCCCAAGAAGCAGCCTGCCTGAGTTCCTAGTAGTGAATGATGGTGCCTGAATGAACTGGACTTGCATCATTTTTAAATTCAGGCTAAAGCCAGGGGTTAATGCAGTGTTTGGGGAGGGTGTCTCATTGCTGGTTACAAAGATTTTGTCTCTTGCAAGGACAGTTTCATTAATCCTGTTTCCTGCTGCTCTGGAGCTGGAAGCGTGGATAGTACTTCTTATACCCTGCATAGATTGCATTCATGTTCCAGCCCAAGCACCAGGACAGCTTTGCTACCACAGGAAATGTCTGTGGAGCAGATGAAGGCATGGAATCACTTCCAGAGAACCAGCAGAGCTGCTGTTAAGGGGCAGTAAGCTGCTCCAGTATTCACAGGCAGAGCAGATGTTCCTTGCTTGGCAGTGTTATAAATGGGATGGGATGCTGGGGCAGTGCAGCTACAGCGCTGTTACCCCTGCAGGAGAGCAAGTGGAAGGTGTTTGTCATCATCACACAGCACTGCCAGGGACACCTGTCTGCAGTGCAAAGGATAAATCTCCCATCAGGAATTGACAGCTCTGCTGTGGTTTTGGCATGAGTCAGTTACAGAGCTCCTGCACTGATTTACCTCCTGACTGAGACTAAACAGAGTCAAAGGATTTCCCACTGATGAAGTTTATACATGAATAATCTTCCTACCTGTGAGGGGAGAATGGAAAGGAAAGCAGTATCCCTGCAGCAGTAATCCTCTGCCTATTTACAGCTCTCATAAACTGCTCCTGTGTCTGGTGAGGGAGTGGCTGATACACAGGAGCTCCAGACAAGGATCTGGATTGCAGAAAGGTGATCTCTGATCCATCCATTTTTGTCAGTTCCCAGGGTCTGTGGCCCCATAATTGCTCAGCCATGCATTATGTGGCTAGTCAGTAATAACAGTGAAAAAGGGAAAAAAAAGGATTTTACATGTCTGTTGAAAAAGGTTGGGGTAGAATTCTGTAATGTAAGAAAAAGCCTCTCCAAGCAGTGCTGGGTTTGTTTGTCACTTAATTTGCAAATCTTTTTAATGTTTTTAAACACGCTTTTCAATTCATGCTCTTGAATTTGGGTGCAATTCTAGGGAGAGATGCTTGAAATTAAATTGTTGGCTCTCTGTGCTCTGTGGTGACTCTAACCCTCGACTAGGCAGCAGAGGAATGCAGCTGGGGTGCAGACAGCTGCTGCTCAAAAGCCTCAGCACAGGAGGGCATCCCGGGATCCCTCCCTTCTCCTGGGATTGGAATTTTCCTCCTGAGAAATGCCCTGCTGGCTTTGGAACTGCCCTGCTGGCTTTGCTGCTGAGCAGGACCTCAGCTCAGGGGGCAGACTGATACCTCCTCAGTCATGGTGATGATCTGAACTGCTCTGATCTGGGGTCTGTCCTTGGCATCCTCCCTGCTTCATTTCTCCAGCAGCAGAGAGCAGTGGGCTGGTGCTTCCCTACTTTCTTCAAGTAATGATAGTGGTGGAGAACTGTTTTGTTCCTTCCCAAGACTTAGGAGAGCCACTGTTTTACAGCTGGATAGGTGTATCCAGCCACACCCTGGTGCAGCAGAGTAGGAGGTGTTGGGAGCCTGAGTGTGACTAAGAAGAACTCATGTTTCCCTCTCTCTGTTCATTGACCCAGGGTAGCGGGAGTTTGAAGAAAAGTGCAGCAGCAACAAGATATTCAGGTCTTCTTGTGCTTCCTCCCCCTCCACACACACCCTCTCCCTTCCCCGTGTGTCTGCTGGGCGTTGTGATTTGTCCTAAGATGAGAACACCTAGGGAGAAATGTCCTAAGAAAAGAATGCAGGAGGAACTGTGTGATTGCTTGCATAATCACAGAATCCCAGAAACAATCAGGTTGGAAAAGATCTCTGGGATCATCAGATCCAGCCTGTGACTGAACCTCAATGTGTCAGACCATGGCACTACATCCAGTCTTTCCTTAAACACCTCCAGGGACAGTGACTCCCTGGGTAGTCTGTTCCAATGTCTAATCATCCTTTCTGTGAAGAAATTCTTCCTAATGTCCAAGCTAAACCTCCGCTGGCACAGCTTCAGGCTCTGTGCTCTTGTCCTGTCCCTGGTTATGTGGGAGAAGAGGCCAATGCCCACCTGGCTGCACCCTCCTGCCAGGGAGCTGAGTGCATTCCAGCATGGGGGAAATTGTGGTTATTGCACTGACTGTTGTACACAGCAGCCTGCAAAAGGGGGTAAAATGCTGCTGGAGGTTGGGCCAGCTGGGCAGTCCTCTAATTCGTGCCTGGTGTTCTAACTTCAGGACAAATCAAAATGCCCATCAGTGACAATCACAAGGGAGAGAAGTGTGTGTGGACAGTGCACACAAAGACCCCAAATGTTGTCACCCACCACAAAGGTATTGTGAATTCATGGTGAGCCTTATGGCAGGGAAGAATGATGCATCTGACTCCATGTTGTCAGAAGGCTAATTTATTACTTTATGATACTATATTCTATTAAAGAATACTGTACTATACTAAAGAATACAGAAAAGATACTTCCTGAATGCTAAAAAGATAATAATGAAAACTCATGACTCTCTCCAGAGTCCCAATTAGCTTGGCCCTGATTGGCCAGAGAGTGAAAACAAGTCACAGCAGAGTCCAATCAAGAAATCACCTTGGGTAAGCAATCTCCAAACACATTCCACATGGGCACAACACAGGAGAAGAAAAGGAGACAAGAATTGCTTTTCTTTTCTCTGAGGCCTCTCTTTGCCTTTCAGCTTGCCGGGAGAAAAACCCTGGGCGAAGAAATCATGGTCAGAGAATGTGAATGCCATACAAGTTGTTTTTCTTTGAAACAATTGTTTTTCTTTGAAACTCTCATTTTTTAAGTGGAGACATAAGGAATTGAGATGCTCATTGCATTTGACCAAGTGTGTAGCAGCACCAGCTGCTCTGAGCCAGCCACCTGTCTACGGTGACAGTCGTGCTCCATCCTTTTCTGCAGCACTTCATGTTCCCCTTCTGAAGGACAGGTCTAACAGCAGAATTTGATGGGTTCAGTGCTACACAGTCCTGGCAGGTGGGACCTGTGGAAGTTTTGTACTTTGTTAATGTAAAAAAAAAAAACTTCTGTATTGTCTTATTTGCCAGTAATCTGATTCATCAGGATTAAAAGCAGCCTTCAGTTTCTGACTGGAGTCATGATCAGTGACCCACAAAACAGGACAGGACTGGCTTTTCTAGTCCATGCTGCTGAGGTAAAGAGCAAGCCTCAAACCCCCCCAAATTCACATGCTAAAAACAAGCAGTGCCAATGGGATCGATGGAGAAGTCTGACTCACTCAGGATTGCAGTGAAGTACCATTTCCCAGTGAACTGGCAGAATCATTGCAGTAGTTGTTTATCACCCGCTGGGGTCTCTGTAAAAATCACAAACGGGACAGGACTGCTGTGGAACTGCCTTGAGCTGTTTTGTTTTCCAGCATCAGTCTCATTACATGGTTATGGCAATGGGAAGATGCCAGCAGCTCACATCCCAGGCAGCAGACAAAGAACTTAATGTTACAACTTACTTTAAAAGTTTTTTGACTAATGACACAAAGTAAAAGCACATTGACAGTAGTTCCGTCCAACCACCATAAGCACACATACCTTTGGTTAAAACAATGCTTGCTTATTTCAAATACAATACCTGCTTGTAAGCCTTAAAACACAACGCACAGAGCTCCATTAAGTTTAAAACTTGCTAATATCTCGCTAGATAAACTTTTCTGTAGCTTAAGGAGTTATTCTAGACAAGCGTTTATAGAAAGACCATTGTTCTATTTGTCCTTTTCTGCTTTTTAAATTAATTTTTCTGCTGACCTGTCCCATGGCTACTGCTTGGCTCTAATCACAGTTTGCTGTATCTGAGGCCTGCCTTTTGCAGCTTTCCCAAAACCCTCTGATTTTGTGGATTCCCACAACTGTTCTGAGTCTGACCACACTGTCACTGTCAGTTGTGTTACTGTGAGAAATCTGGGGAAGTACACTCTCAAAATAATACATGGTGCTGTTACTGCATCAAACAGACTGCATTAGGAACTGTACTTCTGAAACTGATCCAATTTATTGACCAAAGTTTCAGGAGATTTAGAACCAGGTATTTTTTATCTTTAAAAGAAGGGTGTACTTGACAGTGCTCATGAGGGAAGCAGACTCATGAGCTTCTGTGTCTGTGTACTTGGAGTTGTGCCAAAGGAAAGGAAGATCAATCAAACTGGAATAACACTAAGGGGAGGCAGACAGACCTTGTTATTGTACCTGCTGCTCTTCCATGGCTTCAGGTGTTATCATCATCTGAAAGAGAAAAACCTGGCTGTAACATTGCATGGAAAGGTTCCTGAACAATGCCAGTCCCTGTTTTTGGCAGGAAAAGATCAAAGCTTAAGGAATGAACTGAAATGCCATGTGCTGCAGTAAATATCATGAAATAGCCAGTGTCTGCTGTCTTGCTGAACACAAATACGTATATCTTTTTTTGCAGCATTTTGAGTTATTGTAACTAATTCACAAGCTCCCTCTGCTGGGCTCCCAGCATAGGAGAGCCATGGCAAAGCTCTTATGATGTTATTTGCAGACTGACCCATTTTCTACAGCTTATTTTGACACTTTGTACAGCATCAGAAATAGTGTACAATCAAATTCATGTAAGTGGCTTGTTAGAAGTGTAATAGAGAGAGATTTGATGTGTTAGATGCATAATAAAATGTTTTTATGTGCATGGAAGGTTTTTTCCATAATAATTAACTGTAGCTGTTACCTCCTGAAAGTACTTATGCGTCTATCAAAAGATCATGATACTTGATTTCAGTAATGCCTTCTGTCACAGGAAAGAGCTCTAAGGAAATAAATACAGCCCTGTTAAAAGAATTAAAAGCTTACAGTCATCAAATACACTCCATACAGTATGCAGTTTGATGTAGCAGTGGTTTTCAAAATGAGCCAAGGGGTTTGTACAAGCATTCAGAGGAATGAAAAGGTGCTGAAAATGTTACTCTAATCAGAACAGCTCATCCTGCTGCTTTCTGCCTAATCCTCAAGGTCAAGATTTCTGTCTGCAGTTTTCAAAACACATACGTGGGGCTTAGCACTGTCATAACCAATGATTGCAAAATCTCTTTTAGTAGATTAAAAGGAGTTGTGAAATTATTGACTTCCAACTAAACAATCTCAGGGTGAGAGATTGCTAACAAAAAGCAGAATGATGCTCTGTGATTGCTGTAGACATAGCACTTCCTGGCTGCCTTTTAACAGGGGTTTACTGAAAAAAAGAGACCTGCCTTAAGTAATTCACAAAATTGTGGAGTGCCTTTATGGGAAAAGGCATATTGTCTGCAGTGGCACCAGAGAAAAATGGAGAGACTTTATGAACAATCACTGTGGCTTTTTTTACTGCAAATCAGGCTCCTAGACAGAGACAGTGGTACAAAGAGAAAATATTAAAGTGCTGCCTGTGTGCTTTCCTTAAACTAACAGGTAAATGGGAGTGAAGCTGTCACCAGGGTGAGTGGAGCAATTATTGGGCAGCACTCAGCATCACTGGACAACGATGTAAAACAGAAAATAAAGAGCTCCAGCGACCAGTTGATACAGAAATTGCAGGGATAATGTGGAATGCATATTCCAAGCTTCACTCTAGTGAGAAGACTAAAATAAACATTTCTAACATCAACTGAGACAAAATCACCTCTTTTGACTAAAGTGGGCAGACCATCTCTATTTAACCAGGAAAAGGAACATGTATGATGTGTGTGTTTGATAAACAGCAGAAAGATTAAGAGGGGCCTTTTACATGGGCATGTAGTGACAGGACAAGGGGCATGACTTTAGATTGAAAGAAGGCAACTTGCATCTAAATATTGGGAGGGAATTCCTTGCTGTGAGGGTGGTGAGACCCTGGAACAGGTTCTTGTGGAGAAGTTGTTCAAAGCCAGGGTGGATGGGGCTTTGCCCAGCCTGGTCTAGTAGAAGGTGCCCCTACCCATGGTGAGGGACTTGGAACGAAATTTTCTTTAAGGTGCCTTCAACCCAAACCATACTGTAGTTCTGTGGTAGAACAGGTTGTGATGTCTTCAAGAATACAAAAAGGAATTAGGTGAAATTTTAAAGCACTAGCAATATATCTCTTAGTGTCATTAATCTTCCATTCAAGTACTGACATGATAAAGAATTATTTTACCTATGCTGATATTAAGTGACATTCAAGAATTTTCTCAAAATATGCATCTTATCTCGAGTATGATTTTTTTTTTCTAGGTAGCATATTCTCATATTGGCTTTATTCTGCATCAAAACATCTGATGGCTCTAGAGAACATGGTATCAATATATGATTTATCCCTTCAAAGTCTGAGGATGATCACTCTGGTTCTTTTCTGTCCCTAATTAAACATTGCTTCAGTAATTCCCAGGAGCAAG
This sequence comes from Ammospiza caudacuta, assembly GCF_027887145.1. NCBI lineage: Eukaryota > Metazoa > Chordata > Aves > Passeriformes > Passerellidae > Ammospiza > Ammospiza caudacuta. Next base: position 112,490,160 of record NC_080594.1, read on the forward strand.
GAAGTGACTACACTGAAATGAAAATGAAGTTTATAGGACCACAGTTGCACTGTCTGTGGTTATGATTAATGCATTCTATGATTATTGTTAAACTCATAAGATTTGGTGGTTTTTTTAAAGATACTGTGAGGGACCATACAAGCCACAGATTTTATTTTTTTTCTTGTAAGGAGACAGAAATCTAAGGAGATTTTAACACAAAATTGATTGAAGTAAAATATGTCAAACCAATGGAGATCTTAAATGTGATTGCTGATTATTCAGCCTTTGGCAGGCCACTAATAGTGATGGTAAGTTAGTTTCTGTTCCAGTCAGCCATTTCCCAGAATAAGGAGCAAATGCAAATCCTTCATAATTAAGTGTTTTTGGAAAGAAGAAGCAACCCTACAATGACTGTGACTAAAAAACAAAACCAAAAAGAGGTATTTGTAGTCAACATAAAGATTTATTTATTTAGCTGTTAGTTAGGACACTTCTGCCTGGTGTAACCCCACAGACCAGTCTAAGAGGCCAGAAATAAGGCTGTTTTCAAGATACACAGGTCATTTTCTTTCCCATTTTTTTTGGTCATGTGGAAGTAGATCAGGTGGGTTGATTTCTACCATTCATTCATGCTTTTAAGTACCGTTTTTCATCTGTCTTTACATATGGGCTGCTTTTGCATTCTGAAAAAGAGGTGACATTCATTAGCTTATTTCATTATGCCACCCAAAAGTGTATACTTACACTTGGTCTATTCTATACTAGTATATAGATTTACGTATTCATAGTGCTCAAGTGTTTTGTTTTTTTACACATACTTTATATTAAAAAGTAGTGAGCAGTGCATTCTTATCTGATACTTCTTTATACAGTACTGTGGAAGGCTGGATTTGGATAGAAGTTTATACCCATTTAAAATACACAATCAGCATTCTAAAACAGCCATTAGTTCAATTTAAAAATTAAATGTGCTGAACATAAAAATAAGCTGAGCAAAACATGGTTTGTATTGAAGGCTAGTTGATGATATTAAGTGAGGGAATCATTACATACAGAAGATGAACTGATTAAGATTTTTCTAACCCACATGCCTTTCAGAATTACAATTAGAAGAACTTATCCTTCACATTTATTTTTAAGGGATGATCTTATTCATGCTTTTACAAGGTATGGAATTCAGAGGAGCAGGTCCCAAATTTCAAGACAGTAAAATGAGAGCTCTGGAGAGAATTCAGTGTTTCTCACCCTGTCTTTGCTCTCCTCATTTGCTAAGATTCAAACCATCTCTTTAAATTCTCTGAAGCTAAGACAATTAATTTAAAAACTACTGGAAATGACTGAAGTCTCCAGATGTTAATGGCTTGTTTAATTCTACTGCAGTGACATTAAAGAACACTAATCAAGATGAGAACTAGGTTGTTCTCCAGGTTGTACAAATACCGGAGTCATTTGGAGCAACTGTAATAAAATCCCTTGTTATCATGGAGCAAGGTGAGACACACAAACAAGGTCTTTCAATCATTATTTTTCAGTCAAGTTTTAAGTAACATTAATTATCTGTAGCATCTTTTATGGTCCAAATGAGAAAATGTAGTTTATAACAGATGTTGCCTCCATATTAAACCTATCAGTATTTTTTAAACTTGAAGAAGTAATTTTCAGTCCTATGATAATACAAATTATAGCAAACCCAAATGTGTTCAGAAACGTTTCAGAGACATTATTTTCTGATATTCTAGTTCATTTTAGAATTGCTGTTTATCTTGTCAAGGCTATTTGTATAAAGTTTTCTTTTTTTTTTTTTTTCTGTGTCATTTTTCCTTTTTGCTTTCTCAGTTCTCTTTTCACGAGTTGAAATATATTTCTTCAAAGTACTGCTGCCATATGGGCTTCCCCCTAAAACTAAAACAGTACTTTGGTTAAATTGTGTATTTGATCTAGGTGTTGGTCAGTAATGTCCAGGTCTAGGTGACACAGGACATTGCTGATGATTGCAGTGAATTTCCTGTAATTAGAGTTGTAATTAAACCCTGTAAAACTGATCTCTCACTGAATGCTTTAGATCATTAACATGGAAAAGTTCATGTCTGGTGAAATGTGTGATTTGTCAATCTCACTTCTGACACCTCTAGGAGTAAGGCATTAGTCATTTTTAGGGACTGCATTAACCTGTTTGTGATGCTAAAGTCCACAGGCATAGCTAGTCTATCTTCATAGAAGCCTGTCTTGCACTTCATTTTTCTTAGCATTTTCTTGTATGAAGAAAGTCTGATTCTTTTACTAAAGAGGTTTCTGAACCCTCATATGTAGTACTGATTTAGTAACTCTTCCTTGCTTCCTTTTTTTATAAATCTTGTCTGTAGAAAAATCTGTCTGGGTCAGTGTGTCCCAATAAAGCCTGTAACATTTGCTTCTTTCATTTTTGCTTTGTCTTCACCTAATGCCTCTTCCCCCAGTCTGCAGGCTGCTGTTCTGCAGCTTGCCGGCTGCTTGTTGTCAGCTTCCATCAGACTGAAGGATTTCTGGGAAGGAAAGACTCTTACAGGGCCTCTTTTCACCTCATCTGTGCAGCTAAAGATTTGACATTCACTTCCTGAGACAGGATGAAACTCTGGTTTTGAGACACATTATGTAAATCAACTGTGTTATGTAAGGAACTCCTAATAATGATGCACATTACAGCATATTTATAAGATTAAAGGCAGTACTGCATCCTGTGCACTGGCAAAAAAGCAGGCTCCTGAAAAATGTCTTAAAAATGAAATAATTATAATAGGCTTGATGTTTGTTTGATGTTTCTGTTTAGGTGCTGACTGCAGCACAAATTAAATCAATTTGCCTGGCCATACTAGAATCAGGAAAACAGTATGCAGTGAAGAAGAGGAAACCAGTCCCACTGATGTATTCCTACTATGGAACAGAGTATCTTGGTGAGTAAAACACACCAGCACCTCTGAGAGTGGTGCTGTGTGGAGATGCTGAGCTAGGAGGCACTTCAGGAATAAAATACACAAAATCTACAGTGTGGGATTTCTCCTGAGCCAGTTGGGACCATCCATCCTCCTCCTCCTCATGGGCAGCTGGGTCAGAGCTCATCTGAAGCAGAGGGGAAAGGCCACTGAGGCACAGAATCGCTGCAGAAAGTGTGAGATTGGCTCACAGTTCCCTGGTAGGGGAGCAGAGAGAGCAGTCAGAGTTGTGTGTTCCACAGACCCTGGCAGGTACAGACAGTTCTTGCACTGAAATTTAGGTGTTAGCTCACTGATAGTGTCAGTCAGTAACTGGAAATACCCATTTATGGCCCAGTTTCAATTTGCATTCAGCAAATGCAAATATATGGCCCAGATTCAGCAGTGTGATAAGAAGAGTAACACCTTGAAACAGAATTCAGTTCAGGTTCAGTTTAACTTCCTACAGTGAGTTTCAGTCATATCAGAGTGAGAGCAGAAGGAATTCATACATATATATTGCGAAGCTAGAGGAACTAAAAATGACAGGAGTAGTAAAATATGGTGTTATACACCTAGAAATCTTTTATTCCAAGCACTATTTCAATATGCATGAAGAAGATGAAGGAGCCATGCTCTTGACAAGGAAATCTGTCCCAAGGGAAAGTTGCAATGAGGTGCAGACAGGACCTAAACCATCCTCTAAGTCCGTTGTTTCTGTTCTTTCCAGGAGCAGCACATGGGCTTTCCTCAATCCTGCAGATGTTGCTCTCCTATTATGAGTACCTGCAGCCAGCAGATCAGGAGCTGGTGTGGCAGAGTGTGGATTTCCTGATGGACCAGGAGCAGAACAGCAACTGGCCCCCTGAGCTGGGGGAGACCATCGAGAGGGAGAACGAGCTGGTGCACTGGTGCCATGGAGCTCCAGGTTCTTTTCCCTTTGATCTATGCACAGCCAGATGCTGAGCACATTGCTTTGCCACATTAGATTCCATGTAGAAGATAATCTCAGGTTAAATTCAGCCAAAGTGAAAAAAAACCCAAAGGACATAAAGAAGTTACACTTTGAGATGAGGAAATTAATTAATTGCTATTGTTCTTCCCCCAAAAACCTGTATCCCATCACTGTTCTTGGGTAGTAACACAGATGTAGCTTACAAGAGCACTTCAGCTACTCCAGTGTTTGTTAAATTCACACCACAAGTCAGCTGGACATTTCCTTAGGCACTTGAGTTAGTTATGTGTCATGTGCATTCCCATAAGGTTACTGTGAACTGAGCTGTGCAGTGCTCTGGTGAAGATTATGATTAATTTATTTAAATCCCCTCTAAAAATAAGCCAAGTAGGTTTTTTTTAGCAGAAGTTAGTAGGCATAACTGTGTATAACTAGAATGAAGCAGTGTATGCCTCATTGGGGAAAAAAATGTGAGTTTCTTTTTCTCATTAAGTAAAACTTTGTTGCCAGTGTAAGAAATTACTTTGCCCATCCTTGTGTTTCTGTCAATGTGAGCAGGTAAGGTGAATGGGGATTTGGAGCCAATAGAACACAGTGCTAAGAGTTTAGTGTTTAAAGGCAAAAATGTGACTGCTCCTTTAAAATTAGGAAAGTCTGGGAATGTTGGAGTAAACCCTGAAATTCAATAATGCCTTGAAAAGATTGAAAGTGGTATTGTCACAGGGGCTGGATAATTACATTTACTGTGTGTTTTTAGTATAGCAGATACTCCCCCCTCATGGAGCATTTAGAGGCTACACTGACATGTCTAGAGCACAGCCTGCAGTTTTTTAGTGTATTAATCTTTATTTTCTTAGGTGTTCTTCAAAACCCTTGGTGTGCTTTTTACAAAAGACAATGTCCCTGCTCTTTTCCTAGGCATTGCCTATCTGTTTGCCAAAGCCTACCTGGTTTCCAAGAAGCCTCAGTATCTGGACACTTGTATCCGCTGTGGAGAGCTCACCTGGCAGAAAGGCCTCCTGAAGAAGGGCCCTGGCATTTGCCATGGTGTGGCTGGTAGTGCTTATGTGTTCCTGCTGCTCTACAGGCTCACTGGGAACTCCAAATACATCTACAGGGCACAGAGGTGAGCATTCCTGTCTTCTGGATTTAGGGAATACCAGAAAGTTTCAGGAACATTGATAAAGCAGAGTCTGTGATCCCACCCTCGGATGTAACCTGAGTGTTTAAGGTTCAGGATCAATTCTGGCTGTGAGTTGTGGGTGGATGCACTCTGTGGGAGCTCTGCAGTCCCATTCCAGGCTGTCTGGGTTCTCCCAGGCTCCCTCCCTGCCCAGGAGCCTGGTTCCCACAGGAACTGGGCTGCATGTGGAGGGGTCACGTGCATCCAGGTCCATCCTGCTGTGATGGCAGAACTCACACAAGCTGTGTACCCAAGTCCAGGAGTAGAGTAAAACGTGATTCTTTAGGATTTTTTCAGAGCACTTAACACTATTCCATGTTATTAGAAGTGGAAAGTAAGTATAGGATGTGATGTGCAGTTATTTTATATATTTTTAATTTATCATTCCCACCTTTAGCTTAGCTAGTAGTGTTAATTCTGTTTTGTCTGGGTGCAAACACATGTGGTCTAGTAAAAATTCTGTCATGGTGCTGCAATTATCTTTAACTGTGTATCTCTACTGTACCTGTTTAAAAACATACTATTCCATGTTTGTTACTGTTTTCCTTACAGCACAGAGTAACAGGGGGAAGTGGTATAGTAATTAAGATGACTAATTTTCAGCCCTTTGCTTATATTTAAATTTGTGTGGCTATTTCAGCTTTACACAATTTGTTGCATGGATGTGAAACATTGCTTGCATCCTAAAAGTTATAAAAAAGTATTTGTTTAATGATACATATTACAGAAATCAGAAGAAGCTTATAGCTCTTAAACAAGCATAATGCACACACAGATTGCAAAGGTTTGTCTCTTCTGAATCTAATGAACCTCAGTTTCTTGTGGAAATTGGATAGTGTAGAATTTGCAGAAAAGGTTAAATACTGATCATTCTACTTTCTTAAATTACTGAGTGTTATTAAAATGATGCTTCCAAACAAGTAGACAGAGAGGAACATAAAGTAATAACAAACTCTTTTTTTTTTCCTCTCTCTTAGGTTTGCAGAGTTCTTATTTACAGAAGAATTTAAGTCTGGCTCCCGGGCACTAGAAAGTGTATATAGTCTGTATGAAGGATTTTCAGGAACTGTGTGTTTCCTGACTGACTTGCTGCAACCCAACCAAGCCGAGTTTCCTCTCTTCAGTGTCTTTGTCTAAAGACTGATGTTCTCCAGGGCCAGTCCTGGAGGTAGTGGAAGAGGGCACCTGCAGTTCCACTTACTTTTCCAGACAGGCTATGTACAAAACGAGCTGGGGTACCACTAATGTTAGCCTTAATGTAGCTGGGAGTCAGATCAAAACCAACACACACTGGGGCTTGGGGGGTGGGGAAGTGTGTGGTCAAAATAAAGGGGTCAGTGGGGAAAAAAGGGGGGGTGCTGATTGATGTCATAGATATTTATCTAATTATTCAAGTGAGAGAGAAAGGGGCATTATCAAACTTTTAATTTGGTGAAAAAAAGGCAAGCTAGAATTGCAGGGACTTGCAAAGAAGAAAGTGATGCACCCAGTAGGTTTTAAAAAGAATCCTGCAAAAACCATTCATGGAGCAATTCACTAACTGGGGAGGGTGTTGTAGACATGTCACTGCACTGCACAAAGGCAAAATCTGGGACTTTTTTACCCTAAACCACATCTGCTAGTTTTAGTAACATATATTAGGAAAATCTGTATCTTTGAGCTCTCTGGTCCTCTTGTAATGGCAGTTCTGTAGATAGCTAAGTGTTCAGGCTGCAGTTTCACAGTTCATTTCAGCAAGTGGGGTTTCATGTGTGTAAAGAGCACTGGATTGGACCCTTCCTTTTAAAGCTCAATCTGTGGCAAGGAGCTGGTCTCCTTTCTGATCCACTGTAACTGTGTCATGTCTTGTCTGTATTTTCCCCGGTCACATGGTAGATGGGTGGAGCCGTGGAGAAGACTTGGATGGAAAAGTTCTGTAGCAAAGATACAGCAGGCAGATGCTTTCTTCATGATACAGCATTGCTAGATAAGTATTGTTCAGTGATACAAAAGCTTCCTTTAAAAATGAATTAGTTATAGCAGCATTTCTGAACAGTACCCTAAGTTTTTCAGATGATGGAAAACCTGTTTTTCCTTGATGAATTCTTCACTACAAACCCTGCAAAGTGAATACAATCATGGGGTGGCATACTGATCCTCAGAAAAAAAAACTGATAACAAAACTCAAAATTGCTTTTTTTCCTAGTTATCAAGATAATGTATATGCCCAAATGATTTTTAGCTAGAAAATAACCTAGATAGGAGTAAATGGGTTGCTCAATACTAGTTGCACTAGCACATATAGTTGCAAATATATGCTGTTTTCTATGTATTATAGATATGATGACATGGTACCTGAAAGCTAAAGAAAACACTAACATAGATTTGTACTAAAAAATAGAAAATGAATATCTGTATTTAAAATCTATTTACTATTTATTTATTTATTTTTATTTATATGTTAATAATATATATAAAGGAAAATTGGGAAGACCAATATGTCAAAAACTGAAGTTGGAGAGAAAAAGCTGCTGTACATGCACTGCCAAACAATGCAGTCCCTCTTCCTGCATTCTCAGCTGGAGGAGATTACAATTTCTTTATTTTTAATGCCTAATGGATTAAAGTTCCCATTTCATTTCAGTGGGCTTTGATCAGGCTATAAGATGGAGCTGGGTCTTGAAATCCTCCCACATTTTAATATAATAATCCCTTCCTGCTCTTGCCACTGTTATTTTAATGAGATGGCTTACATTATTATGAGCTGCAGATAAGGATTTCTGCTACTCTGTCTTGCACTGTGCAGCTCTAATTAATTACTTAATCATAAGAATAACCATATTTCACTGGTGAATAAAGCAATGCAGTTCTGTATCAGTTTGTCAAGAATTTAGGTATCTTTTAGTGAATGGAAATGGTAAAATCCAATATACTTATGTGTTTATTAAAACACATATGTTAAAAGGCTCTGTGGTCTTTTAAGAAAGTCACTAATGTCACTTACTTGGTTACTCTGAGCAGTGAGATGTGCACACACAGAGGGATGAATTCCATAGGGAGGGTGTACACATGAGGCTGAATCAAAAAGTCAGTGGATATGGGAGTGTGCTCTGCCAGCCCTTGGAAATGCTCCTGTTAGATCAGAGCAGAGCCAGCTGTCACCAGTGAAGATCCCAAATCCATTAGGATTTTTTATCTAGTTGGTTCCTGTAACACATTTTGCTCCTATATTTCATAATGGAGCCTTCTTAAAGAAAAGTTTAAGGAAGGTAAAACTTGGCCTACCCACTTCTTCTAAATGTGATTCTTGCTCTAAATGCCAGGGAATAAACATTGAGCTCAGTGTCAGTTTTCTAGTGGTTTTTCCTGTGTTTCTCTCTTTGTAGAATTTCTTCCAATTCACATTCAGAGGAGACTCTGATCTTCTCTGTGTTGTGATCAACAGCACACTCAAAACAGATCTCCTGTCCCCACAACCATTCTCTGTATAAGAAACCCCATGTTCTGGAGAGACAAAACATTATTTGAGCAAGAGTTAGTCCATTCAGCAATGAGAAAACTCAAGGAACCACCGTGTTTGAAATCTAGGTCTCAAACATCTCTGCAGGTTTTGTGAGTTCAGCACTGACTCTGGCAAGGGCAGCACATGAACATCTGGTCTCATGAGATACATCTGGTAAAAATCTTGGAACATATTTGTTCATCTCTTTCATCAGACATGGCAGTTTGAGCTCACTCTCAGAGATTTGTGGCTTTTCTTACCTGACCTGGCTGGGTTAAGGTGGCTTCTGGATGTGCTGCAGTCACAGCTTCTGAACACAGTGCAAATACACCCCAGGGCTCTTTGGAAAATGCTCATTAAATCAGCAGGGATTTTTCATCTTTCCCCTCTTTATTGTCTTATCTGATTTTTTCTCTGTACTATATATGCTGATACAAACATGCTGTTGCAATCTTTATTTGTTGCTTTTAAGACATCGACAGAACAGTAACCTGAGTAGAGCTGTCAGCACTTTTCAGTGTAATAAAAAGTAAGGTTCTCTGTGTACCCTTCCTGCTTTGAGAAATCAACCTTGCAACCTTTGCTAGACATTCTCCATGGAATGCTGTCTCCTCCTGCTCCCAAACTGGGCCCTTATGGACTGGAAAATGTACTCCTGAACGGATTAACAGATTCTGCCCTGGTGCTGTGACAAAAGACTGTGTTGTGGGAAACTCAAGAAGCCTCTTCCAGGGTGTAAAACACAGAAACTATGTCATGTTTGCACATTAGTTTCTTGGTTGTGTTTAGTTGCTAAAGTGTAGGCAATAGGAATTTAAGTGATATTAGTCTTTCTGATAGTATTTCTGATTATGCTGTTAAAGCAAAGAGGATGCATTATGTGGGTGTTGATGCTTATTTGTGATGTACCTGTGTTTGTGTGGTGCTATTTGTGAGTAAAGCTGTAGATTACACAGCAGTTTAAGGAGCTATATGCTGCTCATGACTTTTAGCCTGCCATCCATAGATTACTGTCAGGGAATAATTTTGAGGGAAGCTAGATCTGTAGTGTCCAGATTTATTGATTTCAGTATTCATAGAACCAGATGCTGTAAGTTTTATCAGCAGTACCGTTCTAACAAATATATCTTTATTCTTAATTGCTACTCACAACTTCTCATCATAATAACATGTTTATTTTGTGCCACTGCTTTCAATATCTGCTTTGATTGCATCATTGTTGCCTTCAATTTCCCTGCCTTTGTTTCCCAACCTTTGAATAACTTGAGGAGGCTGAAGAAGCAGCCCAGGTCTTTTGTTCTTGAAAATAAGATTGACTGATTTTGCTTAAGCAGGGTGTTCTACTAACTTGCATTACATTATTTTATGCTCCCAGATGGTCTCTTGTCTCTGGCTGTGCCATTTCCCACTTGCTAAGGAACAATCATTATCCTATATAACAGTTGTCGCTGGTGTTTTACTTCATTAAATAAAACAGAGACTTTCTAGGGAGCATGGTCATTTCTCCACGCTTCAGTGTTTCAGTTCTGTCAGGACAATTGAAACCAAGTGAAATGGCTAAACATTCCAAAATTCACTTTTAAGTAGTTCTGGGAAATATACATAAGGGAATGCAAGTAAAGGGATCACCTTTATTGCTGCTCTGTCAAATTAAGTAATGCCACTTTGATGTTCTAATACTGATTATATATGGACATGGAAAGAATATGACAAGAATACTGATTGGTTTTTTTTAATACTGTGGAAAAAAAATGAACCGTAGGTATCTGCTGTATTCAGAAACATGGAGGGGCAATATGTGCAAATGGAAACTTTGATAAGCAATCAAATTTTTGTACTCATATAGTTTTCTGCATATACAGTTACAGCATCTGCCAACATACTGCACGTTTTATGCCAACAGTGACCTATTTTAGTGTATGCATGCATTTTGAGAATATATCTTTGTTCTTTGGATCTCTGAGGTCTGCCAAGTAAATCTCAGGTGCAGTAATCTTCTACATACCTTGAATATTCACTGGCATGAGTGCATATTCTAATCTGTAGGAAGATTAGTATATCAGGACTAAAATTTTCCAATTGATTTTCAAAGAGTAATCTTGCTCTGAAGAATTAACAATTGCTGGCTGGCAGCACAGCCTGGGCTGCTCTGAGAAGACATTTCAGTTTATATAAATATGTCTAAGACTAAGTAGTAACAGCAGAAAGCTAAGTTGAAAAGAAATAAGAAAATGACCAAAAATCCCACTATGAGGGGAACAACATACTTCAAAGCCATAAGCCAAAAATGCTCAGGGCCCACAAAACAATACAGCAATTTAGGGAGGTGAACAGGCATTTTCCAAAGGAATAGCACAGTAGTGGTACAGTAAGCACTGTGCATGTTTCAGCTGCCTTCAACAGCACTCCATTGCCATTGTAGCAAAGTCATCAAGTGTTAAAAAACATTTGCCTGTGAAGGAGTTGCCTGTAGCTGAACCTACTGCCTACTCCTATCTTTTAATGGAACAGAAGTGATGTGCACTATCCATGATAAGGCAGTTTAAAAAAATACATTCAAGAAGTCAATAGCACCAACTTTCAATCTGCCTTTGAATATTAAACTTGGCTAATTTGTACTGTCACCGTTGGTCCTACACCTTGTATATTGGAAAGTCTACATCATGCTCTCAAAAAACAAATTTATAAATAGCAATCTGCTTGAAAATACATAAGGCCATATTTATTTTAATGCTTAGAAGGGAGTCTCTTGGCTTTGTTCATGGCATGACTCAAAGAGAAGATGCAGGCATTTAGGTCAAGTACAGCCATACCAACTAGAATGGCAGAAAATGAATTCAAAGCTTATTTTGCCAAGTGGTATAATGATATTTGAATACAAAAGGTTTTATAGTCTACAGCATTGGATGACTGTGTAGAAGTCCTTAAGTCAATTATATCCTATAGGGAATAGAAAACAGATTCTAGTCCAACATATATTTTTATATCATATAGAGAGAAAGGCTGTCTGACCAGAAATTCAACTCTGCCTCTGTCTTCATTACCATGACCACACAAGAGAGAAGGATGTCCTTTAACAGTGGTCTGGTTTTGCCACTGAATTGGCCTCCTGCACTCATTTTAAGAGCCTGATAGGCCACCTGCTGATGTCTGTGGTGAACCTCTGCTTGAATCCAGGCATGTATGGTAGCTCCTTCCACATGTGTGAAACAGGGGTAAAACTGTCATTCCAGAGCCCAGGCCTACAAACTTTCCTTTACACATGAGTCCCATGGAATTAGTAAGGTTTGTCTGCATGGTATGAGGAAAGCACAGGTGTTTGCAAATGCAGGGCCCTGTCTGATGGTAATTTTTACACATGTTATCTCGAGATCTCTGCAATATACGTGAATACCAATACAAATAAAAAGTACAGGGAACTTAAATGGCATTATTTAATGTCTAGTTTGTGTTGGTGACACTTGATTATTCAGTATATTCCAGTGTGTGATGTTCATTCCTTGAGTATGTGCCACACCCTAGATTGGTTTCTCAGTGTTACAGCCATTCACAGCCATGATGTGGTACAGGCCTGTAGAATCAAGGCTGATTTGATTCTTTAGAGATGCACCTTATTGTTTGAAAGCAGGACCCCTGCTTTTCTAATATTTTAAACACTGTGATCTTTCAGAATGTGTTTATTGTATTAGTTTTGTATTGTAGATTATGATAGAAACTAGATTTTATAGCTTTTTAAAAGCAGTGATAATACTGAGCTTCATAGTGGCAGAACAAACTGTGTATATCCATATTATGAATATTAAAGCTGTGATTATATTTTGCCTTAAATAAAAGTCCAACCTTGAACAGTATGATTTTGCATTGGATTGTTTATTTCTGTACTTACCTTTCATAGTGCTGGCAAAACTTCCTTCCAGAACAGTCATGACTCAGTGCTCCAAAAGCTTTTCAGTGGTAATCAAAAGAAAAATAAATCATTTTAGAATGAGATAAATCATCCAGGCTGCACACAGTGCTTAGGTAAAACAGGTTATGGTAGTTTCCCACAAGACAAGACAGGTTGCTTTTGGCCTGTAGATTAAAGTTTCCCACTCTAGGTTTTTATTGGTAGTGTGCTTAAATCTCAGTTTCCATAGCCTCTTCCCTTTCCAGAAAGACCCTCAATTCCCAGTGAAGAACACAAGAATTAAATTCACCTTGGTCTGCCCACAACAAGGTTTCCATCTTTATTATCATGAGCTTAGCTCAACTTGAGCTGAGGATTGGGACTCCAGATTTGCTAGTGCAGGAGTTAAAGAAATGGCCAAGTGTTCATTGGCACTTTTTGTGTAAATCTGGTGACACCCTAACTTGCATTAAAGAACAGTAGCAGATAAGCAGAAGTAGCCAGTAGTGATATCCCATTAATAATATCTCAGACTTCTTGTCTTGCCTTCCTCTTGTGCTCCTGTAGGTCCCAGGTGTGTAGTTACCTGGAAACAGGGAGCAGGCAGGAAGAAATAAGATCTATCACCAGAGCCAGCTGAGCATGAACCAAGTACCTGGACCAAGAGGAGAGAAGCAATGACTGGAGACTCCTGTGCAGGACACAGGCACCATCTGCCAACCTGGCTTGGTACCTCAGTTTTGTTTCTTGCCAGGTGCTCAGGTTCAGGATTTCATGGAGGGATTACAAAGGCTTGTCTTCTCTTCAGGGTGTCACCGTGTGCTGCTCATCCATGCAGGCATCGGCGATACTGCTGGGGTGACCGTCACATCTCCAGAAGGACTCCACGATTTTGGTGATCAAGGAGAAAGGGTGCTGCTGATGAGGGGGAAAGGCCCAGGGACAGCAGGCAAATGCTGCAGGTCAACAGCTGGTGTCACAGCAGGGCTCAGGGTTCTGTGGCCCAGGGAACCTTTGAAGGAAAAGGTCTGGCAAGCAAGAGGAGAGGCACCTGGCAAAGAGCTAAAAGGGCACCTCTGACACTGCCACACTGCCCTGATCAGGGACTCTGAGCTGGGTGTGTCAGGGGAGCCTCTCCTGCGTTCGCAACTCCTTTTCTGCCTTTGTTTGGTTTTGTTGTGGGCTTGTTTGTTTATTAATTAAATAATCTCTCAGCCTTTATTGTTGCACAGGGTTCTTTTCTTCCTGTACAGACTTTTCCCGTGCCTCTTCCTTTCAGATCATTATTTTATCACTAAGTCCCTGACAGGAGGGTGTAGCCAGGTGGAGATCAGTCTCTTCTCACAAGCAAACAGTGATAGGACTAAAGGACATGATCTTAAGCTGCACCAGGGGAGGTTTAGGTTGGACATTAGGAGGAATTTCTTCACAGAAAGGATGATTAGACATTGGAACGGGCTGCCCAGGGAAGTGGTGGAGTCACTGTCCCTGGAGGTGGCATTCAGTGCCATGGCGTGGTTCTCCAGCCTTGGTGGAGTCACAGTCCCTGGAGGGGCTTCAGCAATGCCTGGACGTGGCACTCAGTGCCATGGCGTGGTTCTCCAGCCTTGGTGGAGTCACAGTCCCTGAAGGGGCTTCAGCAATGCCTGGACGTGGCACTCAGTGCCATGGCGTGGTTCCTCTCCAGCCCGAGCGATGCCGCGGCTGTGCGATCCCCCAGCCTGACCAAGCGCCCTCAGGGGCACTCGCTCGCCCCTTCCCACCAACCCCCTCAGTTCAGCTCTGTGTGTGACGGCTGAAGCAGACACGATGAGGGGGAGCTCCCCGAGCACGGCCGGGGAACCTTCCCCCGCTCGCAGCCCAGCCAGGGTGCAGCCCCGGCCAGGATCCAGAGCCAGGCAGGATCCGAGCGCGGTCGGGATCGAGCCCCAGCCCGGATCCAGCCCCGAGCCGCAGAGGCCGCGGGCCAGCGGCGAGCCCGGCGCTCCCTCTGCCGGGGACTGGGCCCCGGTGCAAGGCGGCGGCGGCTGCAGGGCGGCCCGGGCTTGGGCGGCCGCCGCGATGAAATTCCCGGGCTCCGTCCTCGTCTCCCTCGTCCTCTTCATGTCCGAGACGGTGGCCGCGCTGTGCCTGAGCGCGGGCTACCACGACACGGGGAACCGCATGTGGCAGACGCTGACGCTGCTCTTCGCCCTCGTTCCCTGCGCTCTGGTGCAGCTCAGCCTGGTCTTCATCCACCGCGACGTGAGCCGCGACCGCCCGCTGGTGCTGCTGCTGCACCTGCTGCAGCTGGGGCCGCTCGTCAGGTCGGTGAGTCCCCGCCGGGGCCGGGGCCGGGGCCGAGCCCGGGGGCGGCCGGAGCCCCCCGGCCTTGGCGCGGTGCGGGCGGGGCCGCTCCCGCTCTGCACCGCCGCTCCCGCGTCCTGCCGCAGCCGCGGGAGGAACAGTCCCTTGGGAATGCCTCGGGCACAAACCTGGCCCCGGGGAAAGGGGCTCAGCCCTGCCGGGCCCGGGGAGCCGCCAGAGCCCCTCCGCGTCCCGCCCTGCGCTGGGTTTGCATCCCTGGGGCTTCTTGCTGATGGTTGGGTCTGTCCGCTGCTGCCTCATGCGCAGCGCTTCCAAGAGAGAACGGGAGATTCCTCCACTGTGTCTCCTTCTTCCACAACGATAGTACCCGTCCCATCCCATGGAACATCAGTGATGCTCTAGTCTGGCTTTGCCTTCCAAACGTGAGCTTCCCGCCACAAATTGCTTTGGAGATTTTCTCTATTCCAGTTCAATGTCTTACTGAAAATACCCGTAGGAAAAAAGGAAAATAGATGGAAAGTTACAGCAGTGTGCAACTCCACTACAAAATGTTTCTGGAGGGCATTAATTTTAAATTTATACTCAAATCTTTTATTTAAAAAGAAAGGGAATTAAATGCAGTGTTTATGTAGCTTGGAGAAGTATCACCAACTTTTTGAAATTCCCGAATAGTGTGTAAAAGGAAGATTTGTTCACGCTAAGGAAAGGTGAACAGTTTGGATGTTACAAAATATCTTACACTTTAAAAACATTGGCTTCTTCATAACTATGCTGTTTTGCTTGCTTTGTTAAAAATTTTAAAGATGTTGAAGTTGTGGCTTAACAAAGAGCTCTGGTTTTCTAAAAGCTAAAGAACAAACTGCTTCCACATTTTTGGAAAATAAGAGAGGAACCAAAGAGAAAGAAACTATCAAAAATTAAGTACATGACTTTTGTTATTCTAAATCAATTTATTGAGGTAAGACAGGGAAAGAATCTAATGTCAAGCCAGAATATGTGAGGAAGCAGACAAAGGATTTGAAGAACAAGAAGAAATTGAAGGATCTTCTTTTCAGTTATACAAAAGAAACATAGATTTATATTTTTACCTCAACCACCAAGCATTACTTGACTTTCTGTTTCTTTTTCAACATCAAGTTTTCAGTTTACAACACAAATCTTATCTTGTGCAGAATGCAGTTCCTGCTCTCTGGTGTACTCCCAGCTGCAGCCAGTGCTGTAAAACCAGTGAGCATATGAAAGCCCTGTCCTCTCCTCTAGTGTGTTGCTGACTCTGCACTTTTTCCTTTCTCAAAGATTTACAAACTTAGCATTTCCAGGAGGTTTGAGATGTTCTGGATGTGCTGTGCCAACAGCACAAGTGACAATGATGCCATAGTCCCCATGGCATCATTTAGGCATGACAAAGTGATGTGTGTTGACCTCTCTCTAAACCCACGACAACTGGAATTATAATTACTAATTAAATAGAGTAGTACATTCATACTACCTGAAAAACTTATTTTATGCTAAAGGCTGGAAGGATTCTACAAATTGAAAGTTTAATACAAACCAAGTTCTCTTTACTTCTAGGGAAATTGTCAGTTTGTAGGATACAGCACAAACATCTGGGAAGTCAAAATGATCTGACACAGACAGTAAAGGGTTTTGGGGTTTGGGTTTTTTTCCTTCCTTGCCTTCCTGCAGCTAAAGATTGTAATATCTGTCAGAAAA
Source organism: Ammospiza caudacuta (assembly GCF_027887145.1). Taxonomy (NCBI): domain Eukaryota; kingdom Metazoa; phylum Chordata; class Aves; order Passeriformes; family Passerellidae; genus Ammospiza; species Ammospiza caudacuta. The sequence goes on from NC_080594.1 coordinate 112,506,615, forward strand.
GGAAACTGATTGCTTCCTGTCAGATATAGCTCTGCACTGTAAATATTGTTGTGTTTTCAGCACACAAAATACCTTCCCTTTCCCTGCTTTGTAAGGGGGCTTCCTCCCCTGTGTGGACTGGCATACACACAAGGTGTGGGTGGTAGCTAGAAGGCAAAGAGTATTTTGGCTGTATCATCACTGCACTGTGGCTTTTACTTTTTGTAAGCTGTAAAGGACCATTGTCCTTGGAAGCATTTTACTCCATCCTTGTAGGCAAACCTCTGCTCCTTTGCTCCAGAGAATCCTGCTGCTCTCAGTCATCTGCTTCCCTTGTGTGAAGCCTGGCTCCATCCTCCCTGCTGGGACTCCTGTGCCTCCCTAGCACAGGCCAGGGCTGCTTAGGGAGAGCTGGGTCAAATTAGGTCAAATTAGGTCAATTAGGACACAGACAGTGGAGCTCCCCCAGGCTCTGTCTGCTTGTGGCAGGGGAAGGAAACGTGTAAGAGCCTTGAGGCTCTGTGTGATGACATGGTGCAACAGAGGGCTGGCAGCTTTGGAGGGCTTTAAAAGAAACTTAACTTTTTGACTATCTCTGTTTGATACAGCACAGTCAGGATTTCTCTGTTCAGACTTAAATACTCAGATATCAGTGCACTGCATTACCATCAGCCCAAATGTGTTGTGTGAGTTTTTATTCATCATCTTAAAATCTACATTTTTTCCCCCCTTCCTTTTTTCCTTAAAAAAAACTCCTTTAGATTTAAGGAATAGTTTGGGAATATCTTGGCAGGGAATGAGGGTATTTAGCCTTGCAAGCCAAATGATTCAGCCTATTTTGAATCATCTGAGTGATGGAAAAAAAGTACTTTCTCTCACAGAACCTTCTTGCATGCCACCACCTTCCCCAGCCACCCACACTCCACCTGCTCGGGAGGCACTCGCTGTCCTGCTGCTGCCACTGGAAGGACTAAAATTAGGTAGCATCCCTCTTCCAGAGAGGACTTTTGGTGTGCTGTTCATGTACCCTTTTTTAATTTCTTCTCCCACTCCCTCGGAGTTTCTCTATAAATTCAGAGCAATTTGTAGAGCAAAATTCCCATTCACCTTAGTGGCCTGGCTGTGATCCTTTGGATGCAGGCATGCCAGAGACTCTGCAGAGACTTGGCTGGAACAAAGTGACTGCAGTTTCTGGGCATCATGGGGACTCCTGCAGCATTTCAGGTCAATGCCACTCCTTATGAATGCACTTGTCTGGATGCTTAGAAGATTTATTCAGGTAGGTTTGGTTTTGGGTTTTTTTTGTTTGGTTTGGTTTTGGTTTTGGTTTTTTTGTTTGTGGGGTTTTTTTTGGTTTTTTTTTTTTTTTCTTTTTTGCAAAAGGAGATTCTTTTACCACACTAAATAAATTATAACAGAAAAAATTATTTAAAATAGTAGCCATTGTCAATGAGAGGTTTATTACTTTTGTCTTTTCTCTAGGGAAGGTCATGATGAGCTTTCTGGCTCAGGCTGCTCCTGTGCAAGGGTTTGTCTCTTTGTTCCCTTCATTTGGGTGGCACTTGTAGCACCAAAGTCACCTTGAGATTTGAAGCACTGCTGCAATTCCAATACATAATTACTGGATGTAGTTTTGCTGGTGTACCGCTCTACACTTAAGGATTTCTTCTAAGTGTAAATAACCCCTCAGAGAATCAGGGAATTGTTTAGGTTGGAAAGGACCTCTAAGATCACTGAGTCCAACTGATAACCCAGCACCACTTTGTTCACCACTAAACCATGTCCATGAACACCACATCCACATGCTTTTGAACATTCCTAAGCATGGTGGTGCTTCACACCACTTCCCTGGGCAGCTTATTCCAATTCCTGACTGCTCTTTCAGTGAAAAAATCTTTACTAATATCCACCTGAACATCCCCTGGACCAACTTTACACCATTTCTTCTTGTCCTGTCTCTTGTTATCTTGGGAGACGAGATTGATCCCCACCTCAGTACAACCTCCTGAGGAGTTGCAGAGAGTGATAATGTTCCTCCTGAGCCTCCTTTTGTCCTTACATTCATAATAGGCACCAGAGAACTTTTTTCACTCTTTTCAATTTTTGCACTCTTTTCAATTCTTCAAGTAACAAAAAGTTCAAGAGCTGAAGTGCAGATTTCCAACAAACTGACTTGGCCAGTCTGGGCTTAGTCACACACTGGGGATGTTGGTGGTGCTGGGACTGTGAGTCTGCTGGATACAGGGACTGCTCCCACCTGATTTACTGAAGACTCTACTGAACTGGCATCATCAAAACCAGCTGGTGTGAACCTGGCAGTGCTTCCTTCTGGTACCAGCTTCATGGAGAGGGAAGTTTTTGTGACTGCAGGTGTCTTTGGAACTCTGTTACTGGAGCTCTGTTAGTGCAGTGTGAGCCCAGCCTGTTCTGTGTGAGGAGATGCAATCAGGGGAGGGCTGGGTCAGCAGAAGGATGAACTCCTGCAAAACAAATCTCAATATAACAGGCCCCCTATATAGAACACTAATGACTGTTTTCCTCAGGTTATGATAGGACAAGGATATAAACAATAGACTTTTTTTTTTTAATGGGATCAGGCTTTGTTTCTCAAGGCATAAGGAGAAACAATTACATGTACCATGTAGACAGCAGCACAGCAGATGCAGGAGGAAGCTTGTATCAAACTGCCAGAGGAGCTGATGTTATGGCCAAAGTTTGATTCTGTGAGCTGCAGGAAGTAAAAAAAAAAAAAAAAAGAAAAAACAAAACCCTCAATTTTTTTACAATCATTCATGTTTTGGGGATCTAATTCTGCAGTTTGAAATCTAATAAGCTCTAATGGTGCAGATACTGTTTCAGTGACATTGTGCAGAAACCTTGTCCCTTGTGAGTAGTCTCTCTTTGCTAGTGACCTGCTTAAAAGTTCAAAATAGAACAGGTCTAAAAACTTCCCTTCCTTGTAGGACTTCATCAGCAGATCTCACTGTAGGAGATCCTCCTAGCTTTAAACTTTACAACTCTTGATGTGTCTCCCCCTTTTCCAGATGGGAAGAATATATCTAAACTCTCTTCAGGCTATTTTCTTCCCTTTATTCTTGAGCAGATGTGTTAGGTGTCCATGGTGAGGTGAACAGGAAATCAGTGCAGGTAAAAGGTAGAACAGTGAGTGAGGAGCAGATCTTTGCCTGGTGCAGGTAAGTAAATCTGCAGGAGTGACAAGTCTCTTGCATATTTCTCTAAAGAGAAGGAATTAGTGAAAATTATGTATCAGAGAAATCTACTTGTACATTTACAGAGGGTGTTTATGGATAGGTCTCAAGTAGCCATTTGTTCTTGGAGTGCTGGTTGGGTGTGGAAAGTTCCCTGTTTTCATTGCCTTCTCCCTTTTCACACCACCATTATTTTGCCTGTGTTCCAATCCCACGCATCCATGATAAAAGAGGGAATGAGGTGCTCACTCTCAGCAAGTATATAAGGGTAGGATTATTCCTCCTACTTACTGTGTAGAAGACAAATGTGTTGGGGCTGAATCACTCTTTGTGAGCACCATCAGGATCCCTGGAAAAGTATGGCTCTTCTTTCTGCCAGGATAAGGCAGCAGGGGAGAAAACAGCACCATCATTTTCTTACCTCTTAACTTTCACTCTAGAAAGTAGATCTGACTTTTTTTTCTCAGAGCAATTTTAGTTCCTGCACAGCCAGTGCTGTGGTTGGCAGTGCCTTACATGCAGAGGACACAGGCAGCTGCTTGTCTTCTGCCCTTGACACCATGTGAAGGGCTCTTGAAGCGGCCCTAAACATCATTGCAGGAGATGGATTGTGCAGAAGTTGGGATCTCCCACTCCTGTCCCTCTGGAGCAGAGCAGCAGTGAGGGATTCTGTGGAATTCACCATGCTGCAGGAGCTTGTAACTGTGGGGGAAAGCTGCCATGAAACAATCCCCTTCTTGCTTTGTCTCTTAGTTGTATTTCATGCTAAAAAGAGCAAGCCAGGCAGTTCATTTAAAGACAGGATGCCCAACACCTCAGCATGTGCTGCATAGGCAAAGCCACAGTCTGACACAGCAACAAGATCTGCATTGATTCTTCATCACAGTTCTGGACCCTTCTCATCTGCATGGTCATTGAAGTGCCTGTGCCCCTCCCACATTCTACTCCTTAAACCTTTAGATTTGTGCTTGTTCTTTCTGGTGTGTCAGCTGCAAGTCTGCTCCTGCTGGAAGCAGTTGCTTGGGCAGTGGCACCAGCTGAATGCATTTGTTATTTGTCCCAGAAGGCCTGACTTCCAGAAACACTCTTGCATGGGACTGGCAGGGCCTGGGAGAAAATGGGCATCATTATCAATGTAATCTGAATGCTTGCATATAGCATTTTTTATCACTCTGTTGTAGTGGTAAAAGCCCCATTTAGCTCTGAGGTTTGTTTATCAGACCATTTCACATTGTGTTTGCTTTTCTGTATGGTCAAAAAATCCCCATCACAAACAATATCCTGCTACTTAATATCCAGCTAATAAATAAAAATCAAATGCTTGCTCCAAAACTCTGAGTTTGGTTGGTTATAATGTTTGCTATTGTCAGTAGTCTCATAAATCTGATCTCCTTAATGGGATCACTACATATTTTTTTTTTGATGGGTTCCTAGACTATATCTGCTTCTAATCACACACAGCAAGAGTTCAGAGCCTGATGCTGAGATCCAGTTCTCCATAATATACTCAGACTTGCCCTCAGCTCAGGGTGAATGCATGGCTGTGAATACTAAATGAGACAAAAATGGTCTGGGATCTTTCTTTTTGGAATAAAATCGATTTGTTGGTTTCAGAATCTATGCTGGCTTCATAAAGCCACAGTGCTTTATTAATTTTTCACACTTTTATTTTGGCTATATGTATTCTTTCATGTGGAACAAGATTGACAGGGAGTGAAAAGATTAATGAGGGAAGACAGAAAGTCACCTCTGTGAATGGAGCATTCAGAGCAGCAGGAATGTTGAACAGCTTTAGTCATAATGATAGCTGAAGCCTAGTGAATCAGGAATAGTGATTCACAATCACTTCATCTAGAGCGTTTGAAACTTGCAAGTGGTCCAATTAGAAAAAAAATGAAGTAAAGTTAATTAAATTAAACAGAAGTTTGTTTTTTTTCTTCTCCCTTCCCCTTCATCTTGTGATTTCACCTGTTCCCTGCTTGTTATTACTTCCTAGACAAGGGTGAATATTTATTTCCCCGTGTGTTTTGGGTCCTGCTTGATGCCCAAGCCTGACCTTGACACCTTCATACCCAAGGAGTTCTCTTAGAACTACTCCTCATGAGTAAACTTTATGAAGACTATGAACTAGTTTTCATAAAGATTTAGCCAGTTAAAAAACAATCATTGGAAGGAAGTTGAGGAAGATGTTCTTTCCTTGCAGATATCTCTCTGGGCTGTTATCTTCTTTTATACTCCAGGACCCAGATTGTCCTTGTTGCTGCAGCATTTTCTGGAGACAACCTTTTCTGTTCTCTCCCAAATGTATGGATTTATCTCTGTGCGTGGGTGAGGGCAGCAAATAGTGTAACAATATGTAATTTATGAGCAGAAGTGTATGTGCTGGCACCAGTTTGTTCCTTGGGAGTTAGCTGGCAGTAAGTTAGACCTGTATAAACAAGAGGCTTTGGCTCCCACTGTGTTTAAAGTATGAAGAGCTGCAGCAACTTGAAACACTGCATCTTCTGAGTTAGAATCTTTTTTGCCAGATTATGTTTAATATTTCTTTAACAGAACAGTAAACATAAGCCCACTTGAGAACTAAAGCTCCTATTCTTGTGCCTTCAAAAAAATAATGTTGATTTCAAGGGTTGTGAGGCTCAAAACTGCTCCTTCTCACTGGTCTTGCATGTTACTGGTGTTTTGAACCATTGCTTGGTAAAGTTTTGAGGTGTGTGCACCTGCTTATGCCCCAAGCTTCCCCCTTCAGATGTTTTAAGGCAAAGGTATGAAAAGTGGGTTTATTGCCATGTCCCATTAGCATGTCACAGATGTATCAATAACATAAAGAAAAATACATGAGTAGCTGAAGAAACACACTTCCAATTTAGGTCCTGGGTTTGACATCCTTGTAGTGGATAAGCAGTTTAAGGACTTTAGTGGGATAGCAGAGAGCAAGGACTGCTCATAGAAAATAATTAAACATCCTCTCAAATCTGAGTACTACAAGCAGCCCAAAGGGCACTGCCAGGTTCCTGCCCTCTAGTAACATGTAATTTTTGTTTTAAAGAATGAAATCTGTCGTATTCCAAGTTTACCAGGAGGAGAAAACCTGCAGGCTTTGCTCTATGAAAAAATGTCTTAGGCCTTAGTATGTGACTGCTTAGAATGCCAGGAACTGGGGAGACCTTTCATTCTTTCATTTTTCCCTGTTACTGTATCTCCTTGTTTGCTTGTAGGTGTGTGGAAGCCCTTTACATTTACTTCCATGCTGGCAGAGTTGAAGATCCCTATGTGAGCATCACCAAGAAGAGGCAGCTGCCCAAGGATGGGCACTCAGAAGAAGTAGAGAAGGAGGTGGGACAGACTGAGGGCAAGCTGCTCACACACAGGTCTGCCTTCAGCAGGGTCTCTGTCATCCAGGCCTTCCTGGGCTCAGCACCCCAGCTCACGCTCCAGCTCTACATCTCTGTCCTGCAGCAGGAGGTCACCGTGGCCAGAAGTAGGTGGAGCTGTTGCTATGACCTTTTTGGTGTTTGGGTGGGAGGGCAGTCAGTTAGAGCTGTCTTGAACAAGAACCAAGCATTCTGCAATGGGTTTCATCTCCCTGGTAGCTTTTGATGCTGATGTTGCTTTCAAGTTTATATCGTCATGTTTTAGACTATGACACCTTCTGTAGCACACTTGGGTGCTGTAAAAACACTGATTTGATAAAGTGACCATTATGGTATGAGAGAGAGGCAGCTGGAGGGACTGAGCTAACCCTAACCCTAACCCTAACCCTAACCCTAACCCCATGAGCTGTCTGCATGAAGAATTTTAAAAATTACCTCTATTCCATTTTGATTTTTGAGCAAAACTTTCTGGAAAATTCCTTGGAGTACACTGCAGAGCATGTTTTGTCATGCTGCCTCAGGGAAGATATACTTTTAGGAGCGCAGTTTTAAATATGAACTGAGAACATGAACTGTCTTTACTTGTGCCAGACTCTGATTCTGGAATCAAAAGGCAGGACTCAGTAAGCTGCTGTGCAACTGTGGTCATCTCATCTCTGGACCCAAGCTGTTAAACCTTCACCAACATGGGCTTACCAGGACACATCTGTCTTACTGTGGCACTCAGCATCTTGCTTCTATGATATGCTCTTGGTTTTCTGGCACACTGCTAAATGGAGAACCACTCTGGGACAAACAGCTTTTCAGTGTGAGAAAGGACTTTGGCACCTGTGTGAACTTGAAGGTGCATTTCCGCTGAAATGCTAAATAGCTCTTGTATCTCTAAGGCCCTGAGAGGATGTTTACACAGCTAGGGAGGCTGAGGGTAAGGTGCAATTACTAATTCAAATAAAGTAAAATAATAGTAATAATAATAGTAATAATAATAGTAATAATAATAGTAATAATAATAGTAATAATAATAATAATAATAATAATAATAATAATAATAATAATAATAAAAACAGTAGTAGTAATGAAGGGGACAGAGAGGGGTAGAGGGAGAGAGGGAAAAGAATAAAGCCCAAGAAAGACAAGTGATGCACAAACCATCCCCCAGCATCAACTGGCTCTTCCCAGACAACTCTCCCCAGTTAATACACTGAGTATCATACCAATGGTATGGAATATCCCTCTGGATAGTTTGGGTCATCTGTTCTGGCTGTGCTTCTTCACAGCTTCTTGTGTACTTCTTCACTGGCAGAGCGTGGGAAACTGAAAAGTCCTTGACTTAAAGCACTGCTGAGCAACAATTAAAACAGTGTGTTATCAACATTATTCTCATACTGAATCCAAATTCAGCACTGTATCAGCTACTAGAAAAAAAATTAATTCTACCCCAGCCAAAACTAGAACATCATAGCAGTAGTTTCTTGGAAGACATTACTCCTTCCAGTTCCTGAGTGAAATATTACTCCTTCGAGTCCCTGAGTTCTTCATAACTAAGGTGGGTCCTTTCAAATAACCATGGCACTTGTGATGTGGGATGGAGACAGTGTGACTGAATCCTCTGCTGAACAGTGCAATTAGCAAAATTTCCAGTCACTTTGCTGTAGATGGCATTTGCTTGAGAAAGGTCACCTTTTTATTGTCTTTCTTTTATTACTGGTTTTGGCCTTACTGGTCATGATTTCCAAAGAGAAGTCCTGTGTTCTAGATGATCAGAGAATTGCATATTTAATAATCATTTGTAATGCTCTATTGCTTCTAGCTTATCTCTGCTGAGATAAGCTGTAATCACAAACTGATAAGTGACATTCCTTGGGTGAAATGACCAGAGATAAGCTGGCTCACCAGAGTTTGGTAAACCCACTTGCAAATGCAGCAGTTATTTCATGCTTCCCAGGAGCATCTCCATACAGATGTAATTCTAAAATACAGAAATGCAAAGGAAAAGAAAGCGTTAGGAAAGGTGTCGATGTCTGTTAGAGGTCATTCATCAGAAAAACAAGAGTCCTGGCCAAATTCTTGTTGTGTGTCTCTTATCCAGCCAGCCCAGTTCTTATTCCACACTTCAGATGTCTTCAGCTTCCCTGTTCTTTGACACTGGTCCTCCAAATTTCAGGCTCTCCTCCATTTGCATCTGTTATAATGATCATTGTCTTGTATTTTGATTTCCATGTGTTTTGTCTTGTCTCCTCATCAGTCTGTTATTTTTCTGGATTCCTACATTCCTTGCCATTCTGTATAAATTCTGCTTGTTCAGGGTAATGAGGTTGCTTGCTATCACCTGAGAACCTGAAGCTGTTTTACCATCATGCTGGGGGCATGGCACTTCCCTTTCAAATCTGTTTGAAACTCCCTATTGCTTCCAATGTTGGCTTGAACACTTCTGAAAAGAACATGCATCCTTGCTGAGCCCTTTGTCAGCCAGAGCCATGCTGCAAATTTCTTGTGTTTTTCATGGCATTCATTAATTTCTCTGGATGTTTTCTTCTGGATTATTGGGGTCTTGCCAGTGTCTGGCATTCTTCAAAATTGTCATTTCACAGTCTGTCAAGAATGTAAGATCAAGACAACTAGAGAGCTGCCAAAGCAGGACCAGCTCTTGAGGTTAGTTATGAGCAACATAAAGCTTTGGTGGCTGTTTATTATGAAAAGTGTAAAAGTGTTGGATGTAATACAACACTGGAAACCCACATGTATTAGCCTAATCTGAGTCCTAGTTCTATTTTGTATACATATAACTATAGTATCTATAATAGATCTCAGTGGTACTTGTGAGGTAGCTCATCTAGAGCAGAATTCACTGTCTTAGCAGTTTCTGAAGTGGGAAGGACCAGGTTGTGAAAGGACTTCAGATGTAATAACAAAACACAACAAAGCAAATCAGTGCCTCCCCAGATGACTCTGTGAGTGTCTACCTCTCATTTGTAAGAAAAACACTTTTGGGAAGAGGAAGGAAGAAGAGAAAGGCCACCTTTATAAGGACTGTTGGAGGATTTGGAAATGTTCCAGGGGAAAATACTTTTCCTTTTACATTTAATTTCTTTCCCTGCTCAGGATGAGTAAAAGCAACAGTGTCACCCACTGGTATTTCCCTTTGTGGTTGCTTCAAACTATCTTTCTCACAGAGTTGTAAATTATGTTTGAACTGAAGGTTTGGTGACAATGATGAGCTTTTAGGAAAGGAGTAGGACTGGGCTAGTGTGTTTAACCAGAGTCAGCATGACTTATTTTCTATCAATGAAGAAGTGCCTCTTTTGAAGGCTTGAGTTTACAAGATAGGTTTGAGATTAATATAGATTCCCTAAAGTGAAATTGGGAATAAGATCAATGTTTCAGCTTGTCAAAGCAGAAAGCAAGCAGAGTTCCAGCACAGCAGCACTCAGTCTCCAGTGGGTACATCTTTATGTTCCTTTACTCTGAGAACATTCTTTTGCTTCATGAGCTGCTGGAATTTATGTTCTTTCACAGCTCAAAACTACAGGACAGATTTTGTAAAAAGCCATAGGACATCAAGCAATATTCTTGACTGAACTCACCTGCTCTTCTGCTTTCACCTGATGTTTTTCCAAGACATAACAATTAAAAATGCCCAGCTCTATGTGTCTTTTTCCACATAGGTTTACTGTCACATGGTTATTTTAAGTTATTATCAGAGACATCATTCAGTGCTGTAAGAAAGATGTAAAAACTACTGGCTACCTACAAACAATTTCAGCATAAACATTTTCAGAGAATATATCCACCACCAAACTGGCATGAACAAAATTACCATATAAAATGATAAATGCTTTTCACCTTATTGAGTGCCTTGGGAAATTAGATATAAAAACTTAATTATTTTCCAAAGTAATTCAGAGGTGTTGTGGGTCATAATGAAAAAGAGATTAGCTGAAATGATAGAGAAAATTCTCTTAGAAAGTTGTTAGAGGTCTTAAAATACACTTGTTTCTCCCAAAGGATTGCTTAGAAATTAGTGACTTATAATTACAAAAAAACCCCAACCCCTGATAATTTTGGCCATATAGCTATAGCAAAATGGGGAATTCAGTTTATTTATAGGATACAAATGTTTATTTGTAGGATATTGGCACACAAACCAATTGAAGGCTGCAGAAAACACTGGTTGCTAAGCATTGCAAATGTAATTGACATAATTAAGAATTCCAAACTCTAATTATTATATCTGAGGCAATATCAGCTATTCAGCATATTAGTAAAAATTGTGAACAAATATTTATATAATTTCACATGCAAATACAAAAAAACCTGTGGGCAGTTAGCACTTTGTTTATTCTCTGTGTTCAGTATTCATGTACATTTGTACCAACTTTATAAGGCAAGACAGGATGTCCTCCTGCCGTGCCAGGTAACATCCGGTCTCTGCCTTCACTTTCTGCAGAATTTAAATGTGAAACCTTCCTTTCAAGGATTCTGGGTAGGTGGGGGGTGCTGAAAATTGATCTGAATTTAAAGACATTTTTAATAGGAGGTTTTTTTTTTTTTGTTTTTTTTTGTTTTTTTTTAATGCATGATACAGATTAGTGTATAAATAAAATTGATGTATAGGAAAACACAGTGCACGCGGGTGAGTAAATATCTCCGCACAGCCAGAGACAACGGGGACAGTGCTGGGTTTAAATTCCTTCAGCTTTCAATTTTGAGCTGTATCACATAGCTTTATTGTGATTTGCTCTGACACAGAATTTCACAAGCACCAAGTTATCTGCATGTCCAAGTTACTCCAAAGTTTCAGCTTCTATTTTGCAGTTTTTCATCAGTGTGAAAGGGAGTAGCACCCCTGTTCCTTGTGGAGTGCTGTGGGAGTTAGGGAGCAAGCTGGATACTGTGATGACTGGGCTGTGAAATTACCAAGGACAGCCCTGGGCACGGGGAGGAGGGACAGGCACTTATGGCTGCTGAGTGCCTTCTTCTCACCAGCTTCCTGAATAAGCATCAAGCAGGGACCAAAATAGGAGGTAGGATTAGAGTCATGTGCCGGGTTTTGCTGGGGTAGAGTTCATTTCCTTCACACAAGTAGGGCTGGGAATGGCTCCCTGTGGCATTACACCCTGCTGGGAATCCCCAGGAGTGCGGTGACAATGACTGCAGATGCAATGCCTGCTGCTAAGATTGTGAAAAACGCCAATCACTTATTTCTAAAATTTTTAAAAGTTTAATGGTAATAAAATGGTTAAAAAGAATAGTAACACAATTAGAGTAATAACAATTTGGACCAATTGAATTAGGACAATATGAGACAATAAAAACCAAAGAGTTACGGACGTCCGGGTACCTTTTTCTAGGCATCACGAGCCCGAAAAAGGACACCCGTTAACAAAGGACTAGCCCTTAAGAACAACAGCTCGTTGCATATTCATGCACCTCATACATGATGCATAAATTCCATTCAAACACAGGATTCCGTCTGGTCAGTGTCATCTTCTTCCTTCTAATCCTAACAGTGCCTCTAAGGCGGGAAGAAGTTCGTTTCTTCTGATAAGAAGGCAATAAATTCCCTTTCTCTGAAAGATTTAGGTGTCCTGTGGCTGCTGTCTCGCTGCAAGCCCTTCTTATTAAACAAAGCATCTTACATAGCATAGTTTCTATTTTAACAATTTTTTTATAGCTTAAAACTATATTTAACACAGTACTTAAGAGAATTAATACAGCATTACTTTCTAACACAACACATATAATATTCATTTTAATATTTGCGAAAAGCCAATCATAAAATACATGCATTTTTCACAAAGATGAAGGTCCTGATTTGTCTTTTCTGTTTGTAGGTGTTTTTATGGTGCTCTCTCTCCTCTCGATCGTTTACGGCGCCTTACGCTGCAACATCCTGGCCATTAAGATAAAGTACGACGATTACAATGTCCGTGTGAAACCTGCCGCCTACCTCTGCATATTCATGTGGAGGAGCTTTGAGATCGCCACACGAGTCACGGTGCTGGTGCTTTTCGGTTCAGTCCTTAAAATCTGGGTTTTTGTCGTCGTGCTGCTGAATTTCTTAGGGTTCTTCCTCTACCCCTGGATTCTCTTCTGGCTTAGCAAGTCGCCATTTCCTGAGAATATAGAGAAGGAATTGAGCAGGTTGGGCACTACCATCGTCCTGTGCCTTCTCACGTTCCTGTACGCTGGCATTAACATGTTCTGCTGGTCGGCAGCGCAGGTGGAGCTCAGCGACCCCGACCTGATCAGCAAGTCGCAGAACTGGTACCGCATGACCGTGTACTACATCGTGCGGCTGATGGAGAACGCCTTCCTCCTGCTCATGTGGTACATCTACAGAACAGACTTCTACCTCTATGTCTGTGCCCCTATGCTGTTCCTGCAGCTCCTCATAGGTTACTGCATGGGCATCTTCTTCATGTTGGTGTTCTACCAGTTCTGTCATCCGTGCAAAAAACTTTTCTCCTCCAGTGTTACTGAAGCTTTGTTGTCCTGTTTCAAGATTCTCTACTTAATTTGCCAGCATCAAAAATCCTCTCTACTGACAGGCAAGGTGGTGATAAAATCTCCTGAAAAGACTGATGAAGCACGGGGCAGTAGCAAGACAATAGATTCTCAAAACAGGAATATCCATCAAAGTGTTTCTTCCAATGCCTAGTGCAATTGGAAGCAAGTAGGTGCCTTTGGAAGGTGGCAGATCACCTGCTGGGAGCATTGTGTATCTTAGACATTGTGTCTTGTGGGTAGGATTTCTTTCTTGCAGATGTAGCACTGCATGATGGCTGACATGCCTGTTTTTGTGGAGAGCAGTGTATGAGTATTTGTGTTTGTGTACAGAGAGCAATCGTTGTTTGTAGATTTCTATTTCAGAGCCTTTTTGCACACATGTTTATTGTCACATGCTGATTTTAAGTCATTATTGGAGACATCATTCAGAAACTGTCGTGATGCTCACCTTACTCAGGAAGTCTGAGGATGGAAGGCAATGACTTTTATTTCAGACATTATGTCCCATGGCATGCCACCCTAGCATGGAAACAGAGCTTAGACCTGGACTATGTATGGATTGTAGCTGTGGTCTGCTTTGATCAAATTGCAGACTATTTTACACTCTAATCAGTGTAATAAGATAATACTTCTCTCAGTGGTAGTAGAATTGGACTTGCACAATGCACTGTAGTCTGGGTTGCCATGAAACAGCCAATTAGCCAGCACTGACACAGAAATGTGGCTGTTTCTGAGGATGGACAGAGGGGTTATTGGCTTTGCACTGTTTCACCCTTCATGTTTACTGCTTGTTAGTAAGGGAAGTAAATTTAACACATTAATTGTGATGTTCTGGAATAGCTCATTTTCCTTTCATTATTATTTCTTTAATACTTTGTGATGTTCTGGTGTCAGGGTGGTGTTCATTTTATATAAATACATAAGGCTGGACAGACAGCGTGTACCAGTCATGTAGGTGCTCTCCAGTGCACATCTCCAGGGAGTGACTCAGCCCGTCTCAAAATAGGTGATAGGAATCACTCTCTGGAGACCTGTTACTCAGTGTTAACCAGATGCCTTCACAATTAGTTCTGACTGTCCATCTGACTTTTAGATGGCTGAAGTTAGAGAGATGAGCACTTCCCTGATCATCAGGGGTTTGGTAGTGCCCCAAGTAGGCAGCTCATTGACTTTTTGTACTTGCATAGAAGACACTGGTTCCTTCTTTTTTGAGCTGTGATTTGTTATGATTCGTTTAATATCATTAATTCAAAACCCTCTGACTTCTTTACCTCAGAAGTATCACAACCCTGATACTGAAGTATGAAAGAGAAAACGGAAGTCATTGACTTTTTGTTCTCAGCAATACATCACCACAAATAAAAGTGTTTCTGTATTTTTTAAATTTCTGAGAAAGCTTTAGCAGATGAACACACAACAATTTAGTGAAAATACACAGACCCATATGTATTTTCACAAATTAAGTGAAAGCATTTTGCACTTTGTTTGCTTAGCACCTTCCTAACATTTCTTTTGAGTGTTACACATTATGGCTGCTCATGGAAACAAATAATTGATGACCAAAGCATCTCCCAGTGCTTGAAGCTTAGTCTCCATTCTGTCCTCATGCAGGATGTGAAGTTCTTAATAGGGATGACATCATCATAATTGTTTTAGAAGTGTCTCAAACTCAGGTCTGGGGTCATTTTTAATGAAATATGTCACCTGCAGTGCTGCAAAGACATAACCTGCTTTTATTTTTCCTTTACTACAGTGTAAATGAATGTCTTCATATTTCAGTTTTATTATGGAGTTATGTTTTCATTTTGCTAAATATGTGTCTATGTATGGTATGTGTACGTAGATGTCATTAAATTATTGGTGGGTGGTAATGGGATTGTTGGCCTGATTTTGCCATGGGAATGTGCCTCATATCTGGGGAAGACACCAAACACCTCCATTCTAATTTCTCTGAGGAGAGGAGAAAAGAATAGTGAAGTGACTCCTTGAAGACGCAAGGGTGTTTCTCTGTACCTCTGTATGTGAAAGTACAGTACAGGATTTCTCTGTGCTTTTCTAGATGTAAAATATTGTTGCTTTTTCTTTTACAGTGGACAGTTAAAGGAGCGAGAGAGAAGGTAACCTTTTCTTCCAAACCTGTGGAGTTCAGCCCAGTGGCTCAAATTTTCTGGTGTTCCTAGCCAAAACTGAGTATCTGTCTTTATAGCTGGACACTCATCAATATCAATAATCAGGGAATTATAGTGGCTGCCTATCTAGAAATGTACCCAGGTCAGAAACATTAGTCTTTGGGGGAAAATTTTAAAAGTGGCTTCATATGTAGTAGTAGTTCCTATCTAAAGAGAGAGCTTAAAGCAGAGTTTGGACACTGTAAGTGGTGGTGCAGTTGTGATTGTGCCATTTGGAAACAGTGAAAGCTTCACAAACCTCAGCCAGGTTGGTGCCACAGTGAAGGCAAATGTAGGAGAGGTGCAGAGCCAGGAGCCCAGGATGAATACACAGTGAGTACCATTGCACCTCACAGAAGACTCTAGATGCATATTTAGAGTGGCTGTCACATTACTTCTTATTTTTATACCAGTCTCCTGAAGTGCATGCATAGGGAGATGAATATTGAAATCACTGTTATGAGAGGGGAAAAAAAAGAGTTTATATGGGTTCTATTGCTGTCCTATGGTTTTGCCTTAGTTGTGCAGAATAACCAAATACAGTTCAAACACTCCTCCTGCACGGGGGGCTGTTGCTGTGCAGTGCCTGGTGTCACCATGGCCCAGGGTGGTTTATCCAGCTGGTGGAAAGGTGCAGGAGGGAGACACAACGATGCTGTGTCAGACCAGGGCTTGAAGGGAGCAGCTGCTTTTTCTGAGCGTGCTGTAAAGCTGGGAGAGGCAGTTTTCTCCAGATAATGGAGAGTGTTGTTATCAGTACATCCAGTGGCTGCATGGAGAAGACATGAGACATGAGAGCATGAGTACAATGTCTGTGTATGAATGAGTGATCTCTTGCTGCAAGTTCACTGTGCTTTTACTCTCCTCTCTGAATATTAGAGGAGCCTGTGTGTTCCATGGAAGGATTTAGGGCTACTGCTGACAACTCTACTCTTTTGAGTAGTCCTGAGTCACACAAAGGATGGCTCAGCAAGGGTTATTTGTGTATAAGAGTATACAAGATCTGACACATGGGTTTTCTTTTATACTTGTAAAACAGCACCAATTAAAATGTTGAAACTATCCCTCAAGTTGTGTTGGTGTCAGTTCTTAGTGTGCTGCTTTCAAGAAATCTGAAGTAAAGGTAACAGAGCACACTGTCATCTGTCACCTCATAGCAGCAGAAATGTTTTCAAGAAGATCTGACAGAAGAATTTATCTGTGATTGATTTGGGAGCTCTTTACCCCCATGCTTCCATTGCTGTTTAGAAAAACATTTTGTAAGAGGGGGGCAGTTTAAGAGGCCAGTGTTGTATGGAACAAGATTAGTATAGCTTACTCATTGTCAGTGTGAGAATATTTACTGGTTTACATTGAGAATTGGGAAGAAATTGTTACCTTATAAAGAATATTTCAACTTCTTCTCTGCACACTTGTTTTACATTCATCTGGATTTACCATATACTTATATCTGACCCTGGGAGTATCTAGCAAAATCATTACTGAGGACTTTTGTGGAGGGATAGGAATGAACAAAAACTTTGCAACACGTGTATTTCTAAATTTAACTAGATAAAA